>NW_028258317.1:63634583-64322500 GCF_053883595.1 Heterocephalus glaber | reverse complement strand
CTGTGAATACTGTGCTTTTCATGGCAAGAGATGTGACTGAAACAAGGAGATGCCAGGTGTGGCAGTGAGCACCTGTAATCCCAGCACTCAGAAACTGATTTTAAGGCCAGCTTGAATTACATAGCAAGACCTTGTCTCATAAAACAATAAAATAAATGACAGCCAGGATTGCGCACAGCCTACCGAGGTCACGAGTCATGTGGAACACGCCGAATCAGCCCACGCCCCAGCAGCAATCCACTGGACGCCCCCCCCCCCAACTCCTCTGTACAGCCACCTGGTTCCACACTACAAAGACGCAGACACCGGACCATGGTACTGAGTCCCGCTGCTCCCGGCCCAGAAGGAGGGGCTTCTGAGCCGCCATCCCACTGCTCCTGGTCCAGAGGAAGGGGCTTTCCAGCCACCATCCCTCCTGCTGCTCCCAGGCCAGAGGAAAGGGCTTTTGGGCCACAATCCCTACCGCTGCTCCCAGGCACCTGTCCCACCTCTCCCAGCTCAGAGGAGGTAATCCGTGCAGGCACCAACAGCCCCACCACAAGTCGAAATGAGAAAACACATAAATAAGTCTGAAAACCAGACTTCCAGATCACCTACAGCAACCCTAAAAGGAAATGAGATGGAACACTCTGATACTCAACCACCTGAACCCACTGAACTGGCAACAAAAAGGGATCTGGAAAACATGAAATCAGAAATAATTTCTCAGATAACAGGAGAAATTGTGCCCCTAGTACAAGACATGATTAATAAATCTAGAGAGGAGTTGAGGAACATGATGGAATCCCAACATAGGAAACAAATGGAATCCATAAAACAGAGGCAAATAGATTTCCAGGACATGAAAAACTCCACTGAAAGTCTACACAGCAGAATGAGCCAATGTGAGGATAGAATCTCAGATATAGAAGATAAGATTGCAATTAATGACCAGGAAAAGAAAAATTGCTTCAAAATTACAAGGGAACATGAGAAATCAATCCAGCAGCTACTAGATGATGCAAAGAAGAATAACATAAGACTGATTGGAGTCAATGAAGAAAGGAGAGAGTGCAGATGACATAAAAAACTCTTCACAGAAATAATGGCAGAAAACTTCCCAAGCATGGGAAAAGAGCTTGACATACAGATAAGTGAGTCATATAGGACTCCAAATAGCCTCGATCAAAAATAATCTACATGTAGGCATATAATAGTTAGGATTCCAGAAACACAACAGAAGAACAAAGTTCTACAAGCAGTGAGAGAAAAGAAACAAATCACATACAAAGGAAAGACCACCAGAATCACAGCAGACTTCTCAACACAAACTATCAAGGCAAGAAGAGCTTGGAGTGACATATTCCAAGCCCTAAAAGAAAACAGCCTCCAACCCAGATTAAGGTACCCTGCAAAACTGTCTTTCAAAATGGATGGAGAAATAAGATACTTTCATGACAAAGAGCACCTTAGGAACTTCGTGAATACTAAAGCAGCACACCAAAGAATTTTACACAATATCCTAGGAACAGACATTGAGGATCACAACCCCAGGAAGCAAAGCAAAATGAACCCATTTGGCATGACAAGAAATTAAATGTAAAGGGGGAGAACCCAACAAAAACAAAAAGTCATAGCAATGACAAGTCAATACGTTTCAGTTATAACCATCAATGTTAATGGTCTCAATTCACCAATCAAAAGAAATAGACTGGCAGAATGGGTCAAGAAGCAAAATCCAACAATATGCTGCATACAAGAAACACACTTAATTCAAAAGGAAACTCATAGACAGAAAATTAAAGGTTGGAAAACAATAATCTGTGCGTTAGGAACCCAAAAACAAGCAGGAGTAGCTATCCTCTTTGCAGATCAAGTAGATTTCAAACCAACACTGATTACAGTGGTTTTGCCACCTGCTGTGCAAGTGCAAAGACTCAAGTTCGATCCCTGGTACCAAAAAAAAAAAAAAGAGAGAGATGAAGAAAGACACTCCATCCTTTGAAAGGGAACAATCCACGAGGAAGAGATGGCAATCATAAATATCTATGCACCAAACACTAGTGCACCCAACTATATAAAACAAATACTAATGGACATGAAAAGTCATATATGCACTAATACAATTGTAGTGGGGGACCTCAACACCCCACTGTCACAAATAGATAGATCAAATAGACAAAAAATAAGTAATGAAATACTAGAACTCAATCGAACTCTTGAACAAATGAACTTAACAGATGTTTACAGAGTCTTCCACCCCACAAAATCAGAATACACATTCTTCTCAGCTGCACATGGGTCATTCTCCAAAATACATCACATACTCACACATAGAACATGTTTAAGTAAATACAAAGGAATTGAAGTTATCCCCTGTGTATTATCAGGCAATAGTAGGATGCAATTGGAGACCCATAGCAAAAGAAACTGGAAAAATTTCATAAACATGTGGAAATTGAACAACACACTTCTGAATAACCAATGGGTCACAGAGGAAATTAAAGAAGAAATCAGACAGTTCCTTCAATTAAATGACAATGCCAATACAACATATTGGAATCTATGGGACACAATGAAAGCAGTCTTAAGAGGGAAATTCATAGCAGTGAGTACTCATATTAGGAAAACAGAACAAGCCCAATTAAACAACCTGATGCTGCACCTCAAACTTCTAGAAAAAGAAGAGCAGGACAACCCTAAAGCTCATACAAGGGAGGAAATTATAAAGATCAGAGGAGAAATCAATGCAATGGAGCCTAAGAGAATGATACAAAAAATCAATGAAGCCAAGAGTTGGTTCTTTGAAAGAATCAACAAAATTGACAAAGCCTTAGCCAACCTTATCAGAATAAGGAAAGAAAAGGCCCAAATCCATGCAATTAGGAATGAAAAAGGTGAAATTACAACAGACCGAGCAGAAATACAGAGGATCATCAATACCTACTTCCAGAACCTATACACCAATAAGATGGACAACAGAAGAAATGGAGAGATTCCTAGATACATATGAATTACCAAACTTGAACAAAGAAGACCTAAAAATTCTAAACAACCCAATATCAACCAATGAAATTGAAAAGGTAATTAAAAGCTTATCAACTAAGAAAAGCCCTGGCCCTGATGGCATCACTGCTGAATTCTACAAGACATTTAGAGAGGAACTGATGCCACTACTGTTTAAACTCTTCGATGAAATGGAAAGGGAAGCAATGAATTCTCAAATTCATTCCTGGAAGCAAGCATCACCTTGATCCCCAAAGCAGAGAAAGACCCAACTGAAAAAGAGAACTATAGGCCAATCTCGCTAATGAACATAGATGCAAAAATCCTTAATAAGATAATGGCAAACAGAATGCAGAAGATCATCAAGAAGTTCATACACCCTGATCAAGTGGGATTCATCCCAGGGATGCAGGGATGGTTCAACATATGCAAATCAATCAATATAATACACTATATCAATATAGCCAAGGACAAAAACCATATGATTATCTCCATAGATGCAGAAAAAGCATTTGACAAAATCCAACATGCATTTATGATAAAAACCCTGCAAAAAATTGGAATAGATGGTGTCTACCTCAAACTGATAGAAGCCATCTATGAAAAACCAACAGCCAACGTCATACTAAATGGTCAAAAACTGAAATCCTTCACACTAAAATCAGAAACAAGTCAAAGATGTCCACTATCACCATTCTTGTTCAATATAGTTCTGGAAACATTAGCCACAGAAATTACACAAGAGAAAGAAATAAAAGAAATAAAGATAGGAAACGAAATAGTCAAATTGTCATTATTTGCAGATGACATGATACTGTATATGGAAGACCCCAAGAACTCCACCAAAAGTCTTCTAGACTTAATAACCAAATTCAGTCAAGTAGCTGGTTACAAGGCCAACACAGAAAAATCAATAGCTTTCCTCTACATGAGTGACAGACTCACTGGGAGAGAAATAGGGCAAATAATTCCTTTCACAATAGCATCCAAAAAACTGAAATACCTAGGAATCAACCTAACAAAAGAAATCAAAGACCTATTCTCTGAAAACTATGGCACTCTGAAAAGAAAGATTGAAGATGTTATCAGAAAATGTACAGACATCCCCTGCTCCTGGGTAGGAAGGATTAATATAGTGAAAATGGCCATACTTCCAAAACTGCTATATAGATTTAATGCAATTCCAATTGAGATCCCAGAAGCATACTTCATAAACCTTGAGAAAACAATCCAAAAATTCATTTGGAACAAGAAGAGACCCAGAATAGCAAAAGCAGTTCTAGGTAACAGAGACATGACAGGGAGTATCACAATCCCCAACCTGCAACTATACTACAAAGCTACTATGACAAAAAACAGCATGGTACTGGCAAAGAAACAGAGGTCAGGACCAGTGGAACAGATTAGAAGATGTAGAAACAACGCCAGATACACTCAGCCATCTCATCTTCTATAAAGGAGCCAAACACCCTCACTGGAGGAGAGATAGCCTCTTTATTAAATGGTGGTGGAAAAATTGGGCTTCAACTTGCCAAAGATTCAAACTAGATCTGTATCTCTCACCATGCACTAAACTAAAATTAAACTGGATTAAAGATCTAAATATTAAAATAGAAACTCTGAACCAGTTGGAACAGAGGTTAGGTAGAACCCTTGAAGACATTGGTATAGGAAAAGATTTTATGAACAAAACCTCAGTGGCCTGTGAACTAGCACAAACAATCAACAAGTGGGATCTCTTCTTATTAAAAGGCTTCTGCACAGCAAGAGAAACCACCAGCACTGTGAAAAGACAGCCCGCAATGTGGGAAAAAATCTTCACCTGCTCTTCCTCAGACCAAGGTCTACTATCTCGAAACTATAGAGAACTTAAAAAGATCAGACCTCCCCAATTTAAAGATCCAGTCCAAAAATGGGCATCTGAAATGAACAGACATTTCTCAGACAAAGAAGTAGAAATAGCAAAGAAATACATGAAAAAATGTTCAACATCACTGGTCATTTGAGAGATGCAAATGTAAACAATGCTGAGATTCCACTTCACTCCAGAAAGAATGGCTGCTATCATGAAATCAACCAATAACAAATGCTGGTGGTGCTGTGGGGAAAGAAGTACCCTGCTTCACTGCTGGTGGGAGTGTAGACTGGTGCAAGCAGTATGGAAATCAGTATGGAGATTCCTCAAAGAACTAGGACTGGAAGTCCCATTTAACCCTGCTATTCCTCTGCTGGGGATCTTCCCCAAAGAATTAAAAGAATCATACCACAGTGATATATGTGCACCCATGTTCATAGCAGCACAGTTTGTGATAGCTAAAACTTGGAAACAGCCCAAATTCCCATCAACTGGAGGCTGGACATAGAAAATGTGGGGTTTGTTTTATAAAATGGAGTACTACTCAGCCATAAAAAAATTGGAAATTAGAGACATTTATAGCTAAGTGGATGCACATTGAGGCGATACGCTTAAGTGAAATAAACAGGACATACATGTACAAATACCGAATAGTTTCTCTGGTGTGAGAAACTGAAAGTGTAAATAAGGACTAAATGTATAATAGGTAATGTGAGATAGGAAGAAAAGGGGCAAAGGGGAAGGAAGTGGGAGGGCTAGGGGAGAGGATAGAAGGGAATGGGATTAATATGAGAAAATGGAAAACTAGGAACAAAATCTTTGTAAATAGGGAGGACTGGAGGGGTTGAAGGGAGGGCTAGGCAAGAGTGAAAAATAAGAACCAATAAAGATTATTTAAAGGTGCAAATTTCCAATGATCAATGTCATTATATTGTATAACTAAAATGTACCAATGATTAGAATGAATAATCGATAATGCAAAATAGGAAGAAAAGGTCCAAAGGGGTAGGGTAGTAGGAGGGGTAGGAGAAAGGAAAGAAGGGAAAGGAAAATTGCTGAGAAATAGAAAAAATGGAAATAAAGTCTTTGTAAATAGGGAAGGGTGGAGGGCATGAAGAGAGGGCTAGGAATGGGGAAAAAATAAGAACCAAGATGCATTATATAAAGGTACAATTCCCAGTGAGAAATGTAATTGTTTTGTATACCTACAATGTACCAATCAAAGAATTTAACAACAACAAAAAAACCCAATAAAATAAATAAGGACCTTGAGATTGGAAGATTATTCTACATTATCTGAGTAGAACCCATCCAATCAAAAAGCTCTTCCTAAGAGGGAAGCAGGAGGTAAGAAGACAAGAGGAGAAGTGATGGCCCAAGCAGAGGTTGCAGATTGATACATGGCAAAAGCTACACTGAGGACTCTGAAGATGAAATAAGGACTAGAAGCCATGCCATACAGGTGGCTTCTGGAAACCAAGAAAGGCAAGAATATGGATTCTCCCTTCTGAAAAACCAAAAACCACCAGCCCTGCCAACACTTTGTTGTTAATGAGGTTGGTTTTGGACTTCTGTCCTTAAGCCATGAAATGTGTGATGCTTTGTTATGACCAAATAGAAAATTCATACTGATGCCTACCTTGGAATATTGTGTATAGTTTTCTACTTCATAGCAACTATGATCTTATTCCTTAAACCAGTAGAATGCACAAGGTTATAAAAAGAATGTGGAGACAGAAAGAGAATGAGAAACAATGGAAAAGTTGAGAATATAGTATTATTGCCATCTGCAGAAGTTTAGAGATTGTTCTATACAGAAGATGTTACATTACGATCAGAGATGTTAAGTGACTGCAACTTCATGGAGGTCATTTCATGTCACACTTGAGGCTAGGCTTTTGCCGGAATTTGGAAGGCATGGACTCTAGATACGTTAGCGCTGGCCATGAGAGTGCTTAGCTGCTCCATGCACTATTGTAGTGATTTTAGAGCATAATCTATTTTAACTTTTTCAACCCTCTCATGTAAGTAATTATTAGCTCACTTTAGAGATTAGTGAGTTGAGGTTTAAAGAGATTCAAGTAACTTGTCCAGGGTTGTATAGTGTTAAGACATCTGCTTCGCTCAGTGCAATTTTAAATGAGATTACTGTAAAGTTGTAGTTTCTTTTTTGACAATGGCACTTCACTCTACACTATTAATGTTCTGAAGCCTACTTTCTAGCTCCCTAAAGCTTTCATTCCATCAGCTGTCAATGTTTATTCCTCATTTCAATTCTGAAAATAAATGGAAGAAAAGATGATAGTAACTTTTGTACTCTTCCTTCTAGGAGGGAGGTGGAATCCATGGGCTTGTATATCTGTGTGTTGTACTTCAATGCATAAGGTATAGGTAGAAAATTCTCCCTAGAATGCAGTTGGTTTACTGTGCTCAGCTTTTAAGAGAAAGAGGAGGTAAATAATCCATATGAGCTGTGATCTTTCATCAATAGCCACACTAAGAAATAGATATTGGTATAATTCTATATTATAATTCTATAATTCAAGTCTCCTTATTGTCTGGTTTTCAATTTAATTTTCTGGGAGCCTCAAACACCACTGAGTATTCACTGGATTGTGGGATGGGCTAGCTACACAGTTATTCATTAATCCCTCAGTGCTCCAGGGTTCCTGGCAGGATTTCATCACAATAATAGTTTCCTAGCTGAAGAGTTTAGTCAAGGGAAGAATTCGTAAGTTGGGGAATCTTTTCCCGAGAAAGAGCAGGCAGCACAATATTTTGGAATGGATGTAAATTCCTGCTGTTTTATTTCTGACCCTTTTTATGCCCTTTTCCTGCAGAAACATTTCCCTGCAGTTGTTTTCTCTGCTCACATCCTATCTGTGTTTCTAGTGCTAAAGAATGTGCACATTTGGAAACAAATGTTCAGCATATGTTAAGGCAATGGCACAGATATTGGAATTTGTGCTGGCCCAGAAACTGATTTCCTTCTTAACCTCAGCAGACTAGAACTTCTAGGTGTCCTCCTTCCTTTGTGGTGATGGCCACCTCACTCCATCTTCCATCCCATTTATCCCTCACACTGCAAATCCTCAAACCTGCCTACACATTACAGTCATCTGGAGAGCTTTTAAAAAATATTGTTCCCTAGGGCCCATCCCAGGTTCTTTTAATAAGAACCCTGGGAGAAAAAGGACCCAAGCTCAATATTTTTAAAGGCTTCTTAATTAATTTTAATGTCCACCTAGGGTTTAGGGTCAAAGTCTTAGCCCAATCCAACTACCTATAAATAAGACAAAATTCCTCCACCTTGCTGATCCCCAAAATCCATTGAGTCAACTAAAATGGGGAAAACTACCTTCTAAATCAGCTTTCTTCCTTCCATGCTGGTGAACGTGATCAGAAGGTGCCATCTTGGCCCTTTGGTATAAAGATTATCTTAAGTTAAAAATGTCTGGGAGTCAAAAATGCAGAAACAGATTTTAAAAGAGATGTCATTGAAGAACTAGGTTGATACATTTAATGTATTGTTTCCCATTCTTATCTAATGGCAAGTTCCACCAGCTGGCTTATATCCTGAGTTCTGGCTTGGTTGAGCCTGGGGAGCAGCTGTGAGGCCCAGACCAGTAAGGCTGCATGAGGATCCCAGCCAGGGCTCTGTCCCAACCCAGAGGCTCCTGCACAGACACCCAAGCCAAAGACCTGCTCAGAAAAGAACTGCACAGGTGCACAACCTTCAGCCAGAGGCCCGCCATACCATTGGCCACAGCCAAGGACCCACCTGGAAAAGAGCTACACAGGCACATAAGCAATACCCAGAGGCTCACTCCAATATTATTGATAAGTGCATGGAGACCCTAGCCAAAGCCTGTGCAGACAACAGGAACTGGGGTGCACAGCCCTCAGCCAAAGGCCCTCCCAGACAACAGCTACATAGAAGCCCCAGCAAAAGGCATGCCTAGATACCATAGAAAATGTGTACAGGCTCCAGTCAGAAGCCTGCCCAGACAATAGGTCAGATCAGGGATTGAGAAGGCCACCACTTTGAACTCAGGAATTGGTGTACTGGTGAGCAGCAGATTAAAGGCTGCTTGGTGGCTTGTTGAGAATTCAAGACCACTGGGTAAGGAAAACGTCAGCTCAACAAATGCACAGCAGGGTGCAGCTATTGAAATGAGAAAGCATGTAAATAGATGTCAAAGCCAGACTTCCAGATCACCTACGGCAGCCCCAAAGGGGAAAGAAATGGAACAATCTAATACTCAACCACCTCAACTCCCTGAACTGGCAACAAAAGAGGATATGGAAAAAATGAAATCAGAAATAATTTCTAAGATAGCAGCAGAGATTGGGCCCATAGAACAAGACATGATTAATAAATCTAGAGAGGACACAGATAAAAAAATAGAGGAGCTGAGGACCATGATGGAATCCCAACATAGGAAACAAATGGAATCCATAAAACAGATACAAACAGACTTCCAGGATATTAAAAACTCCACTGAAAGTTTACTCAGCAGAATGAGCCAATGTGAGGATAGAATTTCAGATGTAGAGATAAGATTGATAAGATGTAGATGACAAGACAAGATTGCAATTAGTGACCAGGAAGAAAAATTTCTTAAAAATAGTAAGGGACCACAAGAAATCAATCCAGTAGCAGTTAGATGAAGCAAAGAAGAATAACATCTGACTGATTGGAGTCAGTGAAGAAACAGGAGAGCGTGCAGGCAATGTAAAAAAACTGTTCACAGAAGTGATGGCAGAAAACTTCCCAAATAGGGGAAAAGAACTTGACATACAGATAAGTGAGGCATATAGGATGCAAACTAGCCATGATTTTAAAAAAAGTCTACACATAGGCATATAATAGTTAAGATTCCAGAAACCCAACAGAAGAACAAAATTCTATAAGCAGTTAGAGAAAAGAAACAAGTCACATACAAAGGAAAGCCCATCAGAATCATAGCAGACTTCTCAACACAAACCCTCAAGGCAAGAAGAGCTTGGAGTGATGTATTTCAAGCCCTAAAGGAAAACAGCCTCCAACCCAGACTGATGTACCCTGCAATATTATCTTTCAAAATTAATGGAGAAATAAGATTCATGACAAAGAGCAGCTGAGGAACTTCATGAATACCAAACCAGATGTCCAAAAGTTTTGGACAATATTCTAGGAAAAGACCATGAGTATGACAAGCCCAGGAAGCCCTTCAGAATGAACCCATCAGGCATGACAAGAAATTAAATGCAAAGGGGGAGAATCCAACAAAAAGAAAAAGGCATGACAAGGATAAGTCAATACGTTTCAGTTCTAACCATCGATGTTAATGGTCTCAACTCACCAATCAAAGGAAATAGACTGGCAGAATGGGTCAAGAAGCAAAATCCAACAATATGCTGCATATAAGAAACACACTTAATTCAAAAAGAAACTCATAGACTGAAAGTTAAAGGGCAGAAATCAATACTCCATGTAACAGGAACCTGATAAAAAGCAAGAGTAGCTATCCACTTTGCAGGTAAAGTGTATTTCATACCAACACCAATTAAGAGAGACAAAGAAGGACACTATATCCTTGTAAAGGAAATAATCCAAGAGGAAGAGATGACAATCATAAACATATATGCACCAAAACCTAGTGTGCCCAACTATATAAAACAAATACTAAAGGACATGAAAAATCAAATAAGAACTAAAACAACAGTAGTGGGGGATCTCAATATCCCACTGTCACAAATAGATACATCAACTAGACAAAAAATAAACAATGAAATACTAGAACTCAATCAAACTCTTGAACAAACGAACTTCACAGATGTTTACAGAGTGTTCGACCCCACAAAATCAGAATACACATTCTTTTCAGCTGCACATGGGTTGTTCTGCAAAATAGACCACTTACTCATAGAACAGTTTTAAGTAAGTGCAAAGAAACTGAAGTTACCCCCTGTATATTATCAGACCATAGTGCGATGAAATTGGACATCAATAGCAAAAGAAACCACAAGAATTTCATAAACACATGGAAATTGAACATCACACTTCTGAATAATCAGTGAGTCAAAGAGGAAATTAAAGAAGAAATCAGTTCCTACCATTAAATGACAATGAAAATACAACACATGAGAATCTATGGGACACAATGAAAGCAGTCTTATGAGGGAATTTCATAGCAGTGAATACACATATTAGGAAAACAGAGAGAGCCCAATTAAATAACCTGATGCTGAACCTCAAGCTTCTAGAAAAAGAAGAGCAGGACAAACCCAAATCTCATACAAGGGAGGAAATTACAAAGATTTGAACAGAAATCAATGGAATGGAGAGTAAACGAATAATACAAAAATCAATAAAGCCAAGAGCTGGCTCTCTGAAAGAATAAACAAAATTGACAAATCCTTAGCCAACCTTATCAAAAAAAGGAAAGCAAAGGCCCAAATCCATGCAATTAGGAATGAAAAGGGTAAAATCACACTGGACCAGCAGAAATCCAGAGGATCATCAATACCTACTTCAAGAACCTATATGCCAATAAGATGTAAAATACAGAAGAAATGGACAGATTCCTAGATACATATGAATTACCAAAGTTGAACAAAGATGACCTAAAAATTCTAAATGACCCAATATCAATCAATGAAAATGAAAAGAAATTAAAAACTTACCAACTAAGAAAAGCCCGGGTCCAGATTGCTTCACTGCCAAATTCTATAGGACATTTAGAGAGGAACTACTGCCACTACTGTTCAAAATCATCAATGTAATTGAAAGGGAAGCAATACTCCCAAATTCATTCCTGGAAGCAAGCATCACCTTGATCCCCAAAGCAGAGAAAGACCCAACTGAAAAAGGGAACTATAGGCCAATCTCACTAATGAACATAGATGCAAAACTCCTAATAAGATACTGGCAAATAGAATGCAGAAGATCATCAAGAAGATTATACACCCTGACCAAGTGGGATTCATCCCAGGATGCAGGGATAGTGTAACATATCCAAGTCAATAAATGTAATACACTGTATCAATAGAGCCAGGGCAAAACCATATGATCATCTCAAGAGACGCAGAAAAATCATTTGACAAAATCCAACAAGCATTTATGATAAAAACCCTACCAAAAAATGGATTAGATGGTCTCTACCTAAATCTGATAAAAGCCATCTATGAAAAACCAACAGCCAATATCATACTAAATGGTCAAAAACTGAAATCCTTCACACTAAAATCAGGAACAAGACAAGGATGTCCACTATCACCATTGCTGTTCAATATAGTTTTGGAAATAATAGCCCCAGCAATTAGGCAAGAGAAAGAAATAAAAGGAATAAAGATAGGAAATGAAGAAGTCAAATTGTCATTATTTGCAGATGACATGGAACTCTATATAGAAGACCCCAAGAACTCCACCATAAGTCTTCTAGAGTTAATATCCAAATTCAATAAAGTAGGTGGATACAAGGTCAACACACAAAAATCAATAGCTTTCCTCTATGCAAACAACGGACTCACTGGGGGAGAAATAGGGCAAACAATTCCTTTCACAATAGCATCCAAAATACTGAAATACCTAGGAATCAACCTAACAAAAGAAATCTAAGATCTCTACTCTGAAAACTATAGCACTGTGCAAAAAGAGATTTAAGAGGATATCAGGAAATGGAGAGACATCCCTTGCTCCTGAGTAGCAAGAATCAACATAGTGAAAATGGCCATACTTCTGAATCTGTTATATAGATTCAATGCAATCTCAATCAAAATTCTAGCAGCATTCTTCACCAACCTTGACAAAACAATCCAAAAATTCATTTAGAACAAGAAGAGATCTAGAATAGGAAAAGCAATTCTAGGTAACAGCGACATGGGAGAGGATATCACAACCCCCAAGTTGAAACTATACTACAAAGCCACTGTGATAAAAACAGCATGGTACTGGCAAAGAAACAGACCTGAGGACCAGTGATACAGGTTAGAAGATGCAGAAACAACCCCAGACACACTCAGCTACCTCATCTTCAGCAAAGAAGCCAAACACTCTCACTGGAGGAAAGATAGCCTCTTTAATAAATGGTGCTGGATAAATTGGGTTTCAACTTGCCACAGATTAAAACTAGACCTATATCTCTCACCATGCACTAAACTAAAATCAAAATGGATTAAAGATCTAAGTATTAAAACAGAAATGCTGAGATGGATGGAACAGAAGTTAGGTAGAACTCTTGAAGACATTGGTGTATTAAAAGATTTTATAAAATTAAGAGAAAAGGAAAACATGGAAACAAAGTCTTTGTAAATAGAGAAGGGTGGAGGGGGTAAAGGGCGTATAGGTAATGGGGAAAAAATAAGAACCAAGATACATCATGTACAGGTACAAATGCCCAATGTTAAATGTAATCGTATTGTATACCTAAAATGTACCAATATGAGAATTTAAGCAAAAAAGAAAAAAGATTTTATGACCAAAACTTCAGTTGCCCATGAATTAGCACAAACAATCAGCAAATGAGATCTATTCTTATTAAAAAGCTTCTGCACAGCAAGAGAAACCACCAACAGGGTGAAAAGACAACACACAATGTGGGAAAAAATTTTCACCACCAGTCCCTCAGACAAAGGTCTACTCTCTAGAATCTATAAAGAACTTAAAAAAATGAGACCTCCCAAATGGAAAGACCCAATCCAAAAATAGGCATCTGAAATGAGCAGACATTTCTCAGACAAAGAAGTAGAAATAGCAAATAAACATATGATAAAATGTTCAACATCACTGGTCACAACAGTGAGATTCTACCTCATCCCAGTAAGAATGGCTGCTATTATGAAATCAACCAATAACAAATGCTGGCAGGGCTGTGGGGTCAGAGGAACCCTACTCCACTGCTGGTGGGAGTGTGGACTGGTGCAACCACTGTGGAAAACATTATGGAGATACCTCAAAGTACTAGGACTGGAAGTCCCATTTGACCCAGCTATTCCCCTCCTGGGTATCTTCCCCAAAGAATTTAAAGAATCACACTGCTGTGATATATATGCACCCATGTTCATAGCAGCACAATTTGTAATCACTAAAACTTGGAAGCAACCCAATTGCCCATCAGCTGGAGACTGGATATAGAAAATGTGTGTTTTTTTAATAAAATGGAGTGTTAGCCATAAACACCAAGAAACTAGAGACATTTATAGCTAAATGGATGCACATTAAGGCAGTGCTCTTTAGTGAAATAAATAGGACACACATGTGTAAATACCAAATAGTTTCTCTAGTGTGAGAAACTGAAAGTCTAAATAAGGACTCAGAGGTATAATAGATAATGTGAAATAGGAAGAAATGGCACAAAGGGGAAGGGGAAGTAGGAGGGTGAGGGGAAAGGAAAGAAGGGAGTGGAATTAATATGAGAAAATGAAAAAATGGAAATGAAAGTCTTTCTAGATAGGGAGAGATGGATGGGTTGAAGGGAGGGCAGGGAAATCAGGAAAAAATAAGATCCACGATGGATTATGTAAAGGTGCAAATTTTTAATGATGAATTTCATTATGTTATATACCTTGAATGTACCAATAAAATTAATTTTTTAAAATGCAGAAACAAAGCTTTTTAAAAAAATTTCCAGGGCCAGAGGTTTAGCTCAGTTCTTCTGGCACCTGCCTCACAGCGCAAGGCCCCAAGTTCAATCCCTGGTACCAAAAAAAAAAAAAAAATCCTTACCTTACTGAAAGCATCAACTTCTGTTTAATAAGACTGCCAGAAATTATTCTTCAGAGGGCAGACACTCCTGGTGGGGAGACTGCAAATGGATCCTATCCCAAATACCTTCTCTAGGGAAATTTTATGGTCATGAAGGAAGCTAACAGGACACTCATATCTGCATAGACAAACATCACAAACTTTCTTGTTTGTTCTGAGTACTCTTATCATTCCCCAAATCATCTGTTCCTCCCTAAATGCCATTGTCCTCTTCTGTTTCACATATGAAGATTGCATAGAAGACCCCAATTCTAAACATCTCTCTGAGTTACTTACTGCTGAGTCCAGTTGCATGTAAAAATATTACATTCATACATAAATACTTCTCCTATTACTCTGTCATTTGTTAATTTAATTTGCAGAACCCATGAACTAACTTAAGGGGAAGAGGAGAAAGTTCCCTTTCCTCCATTCAGAACTCCTAGTAGTTTTCTTTTCTTCTGATGCCATTACAGGGCATTCATTGTTCTCACTGTTACAGGGTGACCTTTGTAGAACACAAATATAATCACACTACAAACCTTCTGAAAATTCTTCAGTGGTTTTTCAGGATTTCAGGAGAAAGTCGAGCGAATGTCTTATTTTCTGAACACTCCTTTCCTTCTGGCTTCACACTCTGTCACACACCTCTACCTCAAATGCTCCATAAATCCAAATGACTGGCTTTCTCTTGTGTTCATGTCTTTGCCCCTCCAGTTCTCCAACATATGGCTCTTATGTTGAAAACTGCATTTCTTCCTCAGGCCCAGAAGAGTACCTTCTCTCCATACATGCTGTCTATTCCTGTTATACACCATACTAATTCAATCATACCATTTACAATACCAAGTTCACACTTAGCCCCATGCAGAGGACTGCTGATCTTGTTCTTATCTACATCTGTAGTGCCTAATACAGCATCAGGCACATAGACAATGTACTATCAAGTCCATGGCTCTTCACTTTGTTGATTGCTTCTTTTGGTATGCTTTTTAATTTAATATAATCCCATTTATTCTTGGCATTAGAGACAACCTACAAAATAGGATAAAGTTTTGTCTCCGATAGATGACTAATATCTAGAATACATAAAGAATTCAAAAAAGTAGACCCCTGAATCAAACAGTGGGCAAATTAAATGAATAAAAACATCCCCCCCCCAAAATAAGTACAAATGACTAGCTGCTAGAGCAATGCAAATTGAAACAACTCTGAGATTCTATTTTAGAATGGTTATCTCAGAATGGTTATCACTGAGAACACACACAAAAATAATGCTGGTGAGGATGTGGGAAAAAAGGAACATGTCTACACTGTTGGTAGGAATTTAAACTAGTATAACTATAATGGAAATCAGAATGGAGATTTCTCAAAAACCTAAAAGTAGAAATTCAATTTGCTGCAGTTATGTCTCCCTTAGGTATTCCCCCAAAGAGTTAAAGATATGCTATATGGCACATGCATACCTATGTTTATAGCAGTACAATTCACAATAACTAAACTATGGAAAGAACCTAGATGGCCATCAACAGATGACTGGATATACTCAATGGAGCGCTATTAAGCCATGAAGAAGGATCGATTTGATTCATTTGTAGGAAAATAGATGGATTTTGAGACCGCAGTGTTAAGTAAAATAAAGCAAACACAGAGATAAAATATTACATGGTTTTCTTATATGAGGAACTCATATAATTTTATTATATAATTAATATAATATATAATTTAATAAATTAAAGAGTAAAATCAAGGTGAGATGGTAGAAAACATAGAGGCAGACTATTTGGAGATGGAGAAGGGGATCAGTGGAAGAGGACAGAGGGAAGAGAGGTGGGGAGTGGCTCAAAGATGTCCAAAGCACACACACACAGTACCTGCAGCAGAGATCTCAGCCCAGTTATTAGCAGGCTACAAGTGGCACAAATTTCTTGCCCCCTATAATTCAGCTACATTACGTTAAAAGTAACGGCCATGTTGAGTTCACTTCCAGCCAAGGTCAACTTTTCTTCCACTAAATTCTTTCCTTCTGAATTACCTGTTTGTTCTCTTCAGCATAGATATGCTAGTGCCCCTGCTTACTATACTGTTAGCAGCAGGTGTCCTGAGGCCCCCCCAGTTCCCATCCTTCCCAGCTTGTAATGAATAAACACTGGATGTCCTTGGTGCCTTTTGTCTTTGCTGCCCAGAGCAGCTTAGATCAGCCCAAGACCCAGCTTCTCTTCAGTCTCTCTGTCTCTGTGTCTTTTGTTCTTTCTCTCTTTTCTATCTCATGGACTTCATACTGTGTCATAGGAGACTGATACAAACAAATGGCCTGGGGTTTTTGGTAACATCTCTTATAAGTACCAATTCTTCAAAACAAATGTAACTATTATGTACCACAAAGATATAAATAAAAATAAATAAAAAGTGTTAAAGATAACCAAAATTTTAAAAATTTTAGTTTATTAATATGTGTCTGTAGTACCAAATATTTATATTCCTTGTGTTGGTACACGTACATAACACATCTTAATTCCTTTTATCATCCCCCTTCCCTTCCCTCTCTCCTCCCTCCATTTATCCCTTGGTGCTCTTACTTTTATTATTTTTATTTATTTATTTATTTTTTCCTGAAGAGCTATTTCTTTTATTTTTTCCCTTAAGTTCTTTTATTGGAACATTTTAGGTATACAATACATTTACATTTATCATTGGGTGTTTGTACCTGTACATGATGTATCTTGATTCTTATTTTCTTACTTTTATTTTGTATGTGTTTGCAGTACAAAATGTTTCCATTCCTTGTGTGGAATTGGGACATGTACATAATACATCCCAGTTCCTTTTTTCATCTCTTAGCCATTCCCTCCCCCACTGCTTCCTCTATCTGTTTGAGAGTGATCTATCTCTCTACTTATTACAGATCTTTTAGTTTGCTCTTTATTTTCATTCTGGGTTTCTCATATAAGAGAAACAATGTGGCATTTAAGCTTGTGTGTCTGGATTTATTTCACTTATTATTATGGTATCAAGGTTCATCCATTTTCCTACAAATGACTTGAGTTTATCTTTCTGTATGGCAGAGTAGTGCTCCATGTTATGTAAATACCACATTTTCTTTATGCATTTATTTGTTGATGGACATAAAGGCCACTTCCAAAATTTAGCTATTATGAACTGTGCTGCTATGCTATGCTATGCTATGCTATGCATGCATCACTGTGACATTGCATCTTTAACTCTTTCAGGAAGACACCTAGAAGGGTAATAGCTAGGTCAAATGGAATTTCTACTTTCAGTTTTAGGAGAAATATTTGTACTGATTTTTGTAGTGGTTGTACAATGAACCCTCAAGTTGTGACTGGCCTGATGTACAAACAACTTGAGTTATGACTGGAATTTTAGTTTTAACTTACTACCAAAGTTGTAAGTTATGACCCAAATGCCAGCTATTTGTGCTTCCAGATGGCTTCAGATACAGATTTAACCCCTAAAGAATTTTGGAAGGAACATTACAACATCCTTTCCTATGTAGGGTTAATTGAGAAATCCTAGGCCAGTGTCTCTCTAAGGACACTGAGAGCTGCCTGGAAGAAAGTATGGCCTAAAATTATACAGAAGAGAGACTCTGAAGGATGTGTAGAGGAGCCTGACCAACTTAAGTTATAACCAGCCCTCTCACCCTCTCAGAAGATTGAATTCACAAGTCAAGGGTCCACTGTACTAGTTTACATTCCCACCAACAGTGTAGAAGTATTCTTTTTTCCCTGAAGCCTCTCCAACATATGTTATTCTTTGATTCTTGATGATGGCCATTCTTTCTGGGTTAAGATGGAATCTCAGTGTTGTTTTAATTTGCATACCTTTAATGACCTGCAATGGTGAGCATTTCTTCATGTATTTATTGGCCATTTATACTTCTGTGAAGTGTCTGTTCATTTCACTTTGCCCATCTTTTATTTGGGGGAGGGTCTAAATTTTGAGTTCTTTATGTATTGTAAATATGAGTCCTCTGTCTGAGGAATCACTGGCAAATCTTTTCCCATTTTTAGGTTGTCTTTTCACTCTGTTGGTTGTTTCTTTTGCTGTGCATAAGCTTTTTAATATAAAATTATTCCATTTCTTGATTCTCAGAACTATTTCCTGTGCAGTTGGGGTTCTGTTTAAAAAGTCCTTAATGATGCCTATGACTTCAAGAGTTTTACCCATCTAGTCTTCCAGCAGGCTAAGTGTTTCTGGTTTAACATTTAGTTCTTTGATATATTTTGATTTTAGTACATGGTGAGAGATATGAGTTTAGATTCAATCTTCTACATGTGGATAATCAGTTTTCTCATCACCATTTATTAAAGAAGTTGTCTTTCCTCTACTGTCTATTTTTAGCCCCTTTGTCAAAGATCAAATAGTTGAATGTAGTTAGAGTTGTTTCTGCATCGTGTATTCTGTTTTATTGATCCTCATGTCTGTTTTTGTTGCCAATACCGTGCTGTTTTTATCACAGTAGCTTTGTAATATAACTTCAAGTTTGGGACTGTGAATTCTCCTCCTCTGCTCATGTTACCCAGGATTGCTTTTGCTATTCTGTGTCTTGTCTGATTCCATATGAATTTTAGGATTGTTTTCTTCAGTTTTGTGAAGAAAGCTGTGGGAATTGCATTAAATAAAGATAATCAAATTTTAAAATTTAAATGTATTGAAGAATGAATGAATGAACTAATTTAGTGGTAACCTGTTATCCCTTGTATCATTTACGTTGAAGCTTCTTCATGCTACTGCACAATAAGCAGAAAATGTGTCATTGTAGAAGCAACAATATCGAGATATCAAGATTATTCTTTTGGAAGGATATTAATAATGGTGCTTAGTTGAGGAAAAGTTAAAATTTGTGCACAGGCATGTACCATTTTGACAGACTCACATAGGGAAACCAAAGATTGGATAGGTTTTATGATTTTTGGGCTAATTCTTTGCTATAAAAAACTAGTTATTTGTCAGAACAGAGGAATCTGCAGCCAAGCTTGGCAAAACAGCAGCTTTATTCCTAGAATTTGGTCCTCTTCTGGGTGAATGTTGCTCAAGGAAGCTGACTTTCCATAGCACTGAATTTTGTTAGCAGACAACACCATAGGTTGGAAATGAAAGCCTCTATAATTCTTGTGTTATAAAAGTTGCTTGAATTATTTGATATATAATAGTCAATAATATAGTAAATAATACGCGATATATATATTTTCCCTAGATCCCTTGCTTTAGGAAAGGTTTTTTTTTGCCACTATCTCCCTCTGAGCCCTAATAATTACCTCTACACAGTCCATGTCCTTGACATAGTATGGGGTAGTACCAATCACTTGTCTGGAAAACACAGAATATTAAATCATAGGACTGCAAGCTCCTGGTTTAGTATTTGCTAACAGAAATTTAGATCCAAGTTTCTTTTTTCCAGTAAGCTTTACTATTTCTTAGAAAAAGATGATTCTAGAACTTTCTAGATGATTTAGGTGTTAATATTTGCTAGGAAACATTGCTTGGTGTAGAATATTTATATAAAAGCTGGAGTCATGTTTCTCATATTTTTAAGGAAATTTTTTATATATAGCCCTGTTAGGGAAAGAATCAATCTCTTTAACCTTATATGAACATTTGGTGTCTTGGGGGTTTCAAAATACACAGCTTTATAGATAGATAGATAGGTAGATAGATAGATAAATAGATGGCTTATTAATCTATGTAGCTTTCAAATTCTGGACTTACATTTTTTGCTTTCCAAGTTGTAGTCCATAAAAACAATAATGTTAAGTTGAATTGTTTGCCACAGCTTTCACTAAACTTAATGAACTGCAACCCAACTTGATGTGTAACTTAATGTGTAACTTACTATAATCTTAATGTGTAACTTAGTGTAATCTACTATGGTAGCAGATAGCCAAGTCTCAGCTAATCAAAAGTGGACAATTATTCATCATGTTCAAGTAGGACAGACAGGAGCTATAACCAATTGGGCTGTCTCTACTTCACTTCCTTTTTTCTGGCTATAAATATAAGCTGTCCATGTGGCAGAGTAGATTCTTCTGTTCTGGACCATTGTCAAATTCTAGAATCAAATAAAGCCAATTAAAATTTGTGAAATTAGATTTCTTATAATTTTCTCTTTTAACAATAGAAACACAGAATAAGAATGAAGTACACACTGAATGAGATCTCTAGGGCTGATTGTTCCCCAACAGAGTAACTATTTTCTCAACAGCTTAGGCAGAGGCTTCACTAGTTTATCATAAACCTTTTCAAAAGGCGCTCGGTAGTTTGGACAATGCATATTTCACAGTTGCGTGGTTTTAACTGTTAAAAAGTTCTTTCTTGCACTAGATGTCAATATGAAAATCTAACCATTTCATCCCATTTTTTGATTGCTTGTGACCATAGCTGAATCAGAACCTATTTATGACTATATATGTAGGTTGCCTGCAGAAGGAATGATTGCTCCCCATTCCAGGAATTCCTGGGAGCAGAGAAGGAAGTGTTGCAGTGGCACATCTTAGCAGGAGAACATTGAACAGCTGCTCCTTTCTCTAGGAACAAGGAAGAAGTTTGGCTTGGGCCCAAACTGGACACAACGAGAGACCCTGAGATGAAGCTCCTTCCTGGCCACACACAGGCAGCTTAGGAGCAAGGCCAAAAAGCTTCTTAGTCATAGACCCCATTATGGGTGTAAGGTGGGCAGGGAGATTTTAATTTATCTGTACAGTCTTTTCTCCTATTATTTTGGATCATTATTAAAGACTTATTGATAATTATGTAGCATGCTTATTTATGCTGCCATTACGCTGCAGAACCGGAGAAGATTTATGTGAGGAAAGGGGCCCATGAGGGTGAGAATAGCATCATATCTCAGTGGCAATGCCTTCAAAGGTGTCTTGCAGCTCTGTGTTTTGGTCCTTAGATATTTGGATACCTTCTCCATACTCTGCTCATCCCTCTCTTTCCAGCCACTCTGATGTTGGCACATCCAACTCTGTTTCTTTACTAGTGTTTCCAAGGCTGTGATTTTGAGGCTCTTTGCAATCCAAGTCATTCGTATCTAGATGCTCCATGGATGATCTACATTATATATAAAAAATAGCCAGAAGAGAATTCATTATCCTCCAAATGAACAGAAGCAGAAAATTCCAATAAAATACAATGTGATTATGCTATCCCCCATCTTGTCAGGAATACTTTGACATTTCTGTTTATAGCTTCAGTTTTGATAGAGTTCAGGCCTTGGAGTTTTAGTACTGTCCCAGGTCGGTTGGACAGTTGATAGAAAAATTTGTTATGGGTTGTGAGGTGTGTGGAGCAATAATGTTGAAGCTTGGGTACTATATTCTAAGGCAAAAGATCTAATTTTTCCTACTGTATAGCACTAGTAAAATATTGGCAGCTTTTGATCTTTATTACTGGTTTCCAGTAATTGTTTTCTTAATCTGTATTATTATATTGTTCAGCACATTGAAGAAAGACACATTGAAGAACATGAGTACACAACTTTACCAGGTATGTCCATAAAATGGTTGAAATAATCTATCTTTGTTAAATCAGACTCCTTGTGTTTTCCTCAGAAAAGCTGCTAGAGTTTTATTTTGGCATCTGAGCATCTAGTGGTTGAGCTGAAAAATGCATCTAGAGAATTTCCAGGGAAAATAAATGAATGCTTCAACCTCCAGGAAATTCCTCAAATGTGTGGAGAAAGAGGAACCAATAAAGGACAATTGCTCTTATTAAAAAGGAAAGGGAATTGGGACATACAGTCAGCGTGGCCAGGTTTACAGTGGCATGTGTGACAAGAACCTGAGAAAACTTCGGGCAGGCACTGGACAGGTGAAGTGACACACTGGGCTTTTCTGAACTCTGTGAAGCACAGCAAATGCTCCAGCAAACACACAGGCTGTCACCTTTGTTCCCAAACAGAATCGATGTCACAGATGGAAAAACTGCTTGGAGATTTCAACCCCAGGCCACCGATTGCCTTACCTATACTGTAACTCCTTTTCCAGTGACTGGCTGCAGCCCGGGCTTGGTGCTGGAACAACTGGAGAGAGATCAGCGGTTTGCCTGCATGGAGCTGATGCAGTTCTGACCTCACGAGGACCACTCATTCATCACCATTCACCTGAAGTCAGCAACACAATTATCCCTAAGCCGAAAGGCAAAGGAACAGTGTAGTCAGAGTGGAGTTCTTGCAGTTGGGGGTTAGTTTATAAAAGTTATGTTAGGTTCAAACCTCTGGGTTATGACCACACTGAAGTTTTCTAGGATATGACCACACTCATGTTTTCCCTTCTGCCAGTAGACATGGCGACATCCTGAGTAACTCCATATATATTTGGTAGATTTTATGTTTTATACGAACTGACAACACTGGATGAAAAGCAAAGGAAAGATAGAAGTATTTGATAATTAAATTATTTTTGCCTTCTTTTATTTAGCACTAAAATATGAAATGTTCAGAAATTCTAAGCATACCCCCTAGTATTGCATTGCTCTTATGACACAGTAACCTTTCATCTGTTTCCCAGAAGACTGGAACAGCAGTACCATTGAGCATGAGATCAATCCATACCCAGAAAGTATGAAGGTGGACAAGTACTGACTATTTGATGTACATATTTATGAATTTGTTTTGCTTGCATTTGCTCTACAGGGTCAGTGATGATACTAATGAGAAATAATTTATTGTGTGATTCTAAGAGAAATTTCAGTGTTGTGTTGACTTCATTAGAATATGCCAATTATGGGGTAAACATACATTTTTAATTTAACAAACATTTATTGTATTCTTACCATGTGCCAAACAACAAAAAAAGTGTTGGGCATAATATTACATGAAAGTGTTTAAAGACAAGGCAAAATTTCAGGATATTCCATGGGCATAATGGAATAAATAAAAAAACATAAATATTATTTAATATAGGTAAGATAGGGACGTTTCAATTCTTTCTGATAAAGGTGTTCAATGGTTTTATGCTTTTTTAAAAATTTGTGGCACTTAGGCCTAAAATGAAGATGCTTTATCTAAAATGTAATTCAAACATTTTTTCCAGACAATTAGTATCAGACTTCCTTTTTGTATTGTTTTCAAAGAGCCAGTTCTTCTAGAGGAATGGGAAAGTGGTTTTCTCCATGAGTCCTATGTTTTTAAAAAATTTATATCTTATTCCATAGAAAAATTGACATTTTGTGTTTGTGCTCAGTTTTATGCCTTTTAAATACTCACACAATCAGGTACAGAACAGTTGCATCACCTCCAGTGCTGGTAATTCTCCAATTTGTTTGAACAATCTCTCCAGAGAACAGGGCTTGGTCTTCAGTTGTGAGCCTCACAAACAATTTGTGGGTGAATCACATGTGCCAGCACCCAGTTCGAGTGTCAGCTGATGATTTGCCTAATGTGGGAGAAACTTCTCATCCACACCAGGTGTTGTAGGGCTGACATCTTGAAGTCACTGATCATGACTCTAGTACCTTTCAGCTATGTGCAATGGCCCCTGACATCCCTAGGACAACTGTCAAACCAAATAGGATCTCTAAACGTTGTGGATGGTCGTTATCTTGGAAACATGATGACCAAGCTGGTAGAGTGGTTGGTGGCTATCATTATTAAAATAAAAATGTTGGGCCAGGGATTTAGCTCAGTGGTTCTACCTCCTGCCTCGCAAGTGCAAGGTCCCGAGTTTGATCCTTGGAACCAAAAATACATAAAAAAAACC
Source organism: Heterocephalus glaber (assembly GCF_053883595.1). Classification (NCBI taxonomy): domain Eukaryota; kingdom Metazoa; phylum Chordata; class Mammalia; order Rodentia; family Bathyergidae; genus Heterocephalus; species Heterocephalus glaber. The sequence goes on along the minus strand of NW_028258317.1, from coordinate 64,298,208 downwards.
CCCCAAAATACAAAACAAAACAAAACAAATAAAAATATTAATTCACTTTGGAAAACTAGATCATCCCCCCAAAAAGATTCCTAAAATTTGGCAGTTCCATCATTAAGAAATAACCATAATAAGTCATCACCAAATGTGTCAGGATCTTAATAAAAGATTTAACTGAAAGCTTTTGTTACATCTAGGGAAGAGTTTCTGGGTGGTCCACCCCCTCTGTTCTGGTCCTTGCCCTCATTTCAGCAAAGAATGGACAAGTGGGGCTCTTAGCAAGAAATGGGGGAGTCAAGGCTGCTAGAGTGGGAAGCAGAAGTTTATTTAAAGTGTGGCAGATGCAGAGAAAGCAGAAGGAAAACTATCTTAGCAGAGTGGTGCTACAAGAGAGTGAGCATCTGGCTTGGGACAACCTTTCAGAGATATGCTTCATTGTTATAGGAGTGAGCTGCTTTCTAAAAATAACCTTTTCATTGATTGGTGGTCTAGGCCAATCAGGGTCTTAGCCTTTGATTCTGGGAAGAGGACAAGGTCCGAATAAGTAAATGTGGGTAGCATTTTCATAAGGATACAGGAGGGTACATTTTCTCAAGAACATGACACACAATAAATATGATGATCATAAAATCATCAGCCACAGGTATGAATGTGATGATCTTACAGTGTTAGACATTGGGTTTTGTCCTATATTTTTTCTATGTCCTTCAGCCCCTACACTTTGACCAATTTGAATATTTTGTGAATATAATGTATTCAATAGCTGGCAACCATATTTAATTTATAATTTTAAAGTACATTTTGGACTCATGTACTCATATACTGATTGAGAAACATTTCTCTTTGTTAGCATGATTGCATGATTCAAAAAATGGTTCAATTGAACTGTCCTTCGAATTTTCATTTCCAATCCACTTTTTAAGTTCCCTAACACAATTTCTGGAGAACATCATTCCAGTTTCTAAGCAACTTTTGAGACAGGACTGAAAACTTCATCCCAGCTTCATATGTTCATTCAAATAATGTTAAAGTAGCAGTTTTGTCTTCAATTTTACTATAGATGTATATCTGTGATTGGTGCAATATATCTACTTGATTCTGTTTTTTAAGTTAATATATTAAAATAAAATGTTAATTTTTCTAGGTATATTTTTAGATGACTGTACTTTCTTCCTCTTCCTAAAGGGATGCATGTTTTCAATGGGATGCTGTTGTTCTTCCCCAAAGAGGTAGAGGCCGCTCTGAATCTGGACTTGGCCACAGGACTTGCTCTGGGCAATGTGTCATTTGAAAAAATTGTGATGACAAGCAGAGCTTGAAAGTGGGTTTGTTTTATTACTGCGCCTGGAAGTCCTGCAGCTACTGCCAAGTGAATAACCTGGAGTATCTTGCTGATGAGGCCTAATGCAAGGCCTCCCAGACCCAGCTGACAGCCAATCACCTCCAAATTCATGTTTAAAGCCATCTACCATGGACTGACCACAGCACGTGCATCAATCAGGTGAAAGCACAGGGCTGCAATCATCTCATCAAAACTCAGCCTAGGCCGGGGATTTAGCTCCGTAGTTTTGCTGCCTGCTGCACAAGTGCAAGGACAGGAGTTTGATCTCTGGTACCAAAAAAACAAAACAAAACAAAACAAAAACCTCAGCCTAAATTGTTACTCCACATAATAATGAACAAATAAAAGTGTTCTTGTTTTAAGTTCTCAACGTTTGTGTAGTTATTGGTCATATAGCAAAAACTAACATACATTTGTCATATTCATATATTATTTACTGCCTTCATTTTATGGATTTGTCTTCTATCCCTTGTACAACTTCAGTTTCTTGCTTCTCACCAAAAATATTTATATTACGAGTCTTGATTAATCCAAAATCAGTAATTGTACTGTTATAACTTTTTGACATTGTTTACATCAGAGCTAAATAATCCATCAAACAATACTTTGTTTTTAATTTTCCCTGGGCATAATTCTTGGTACCTTTCCTTTTACTTAAAAATTCTCCTTCAGATTTTTCAATAATAAATGAATTTTTTTTAATGATGATCAAACAAACTATACTATAATGCTATAGCAATCAAAACAGCATGGTACTGGAATAAAAACAGATAAATATACCAATGGAACAGAAAAGACAGTCTAGAAATAAATCAATGCCTTTACAGTCAATTGAGATTTGATAGCAATAACAAGAACACACCATGAGGAAAGGACAATAAATGGGGCTGGGGAAACTGTATATCCACCTGCCTGAGAATAAAATTGGACCCTTATGACACACTATATAAAACAATAAACTCAATGTGGATTAAAGACTTAAATGTAAGCTCAGAAACTAAAACTACTAAAAAATATAGAGAAAAAGCTTGCTTCTTGACATTGGTTTGGGTAATTCTTTGAATATGATTGCAAAAACACAGGCAACAACAGCAAAAATGGACAAATGAAATTGCATCACACTAAAAAATCTTGTGCATGGCAAAGTAAACAACAAACACAGAATCTACAGAAGAGGAGAAAATATTTGCAAACCAGATATCTAATAAAGGATAAATGTCTCAAACATAGAAGAAACATAACCCAATAGCAAAAGAATTAATTAAAAATGGACAAGGGACCTGAGTAGACATTTATTTCAAAAAGGGATTGACCAGTGGCTATATGAAAAAAGCACAAAATCAGTAATCATCAGATAAATACAAATTTAAACTGTGAGATATGGTCATATTAGCTATTATAAAAAAGATTATTGATAAACATATGCAGAAAAGAACTCCCTGCATACTGTTAGTGGGAATGTAAAACCTTTATGGAAAAGAGTATGGAGAGTCTTCAAAAATGAAAAATAAATGTACTATATAATCTGAAAATCTTATCCTATTAGAAATGAACCTTGATATCAAGGAGATATCTAATTTTCCATGTCCACTACACCATTGTTGACAAATGCCAAATATAGAGCAAATTCAAGTTTCTATCAACAGATGAATGGACAAAGAAAATTACACATATATATATATATATATATATATATATATAATGTGAATTGACATACTATTTAGCTTTAAAAGAAAGATAATCTTGTCATTTGCAAAAAATATGGATGAACCTGAATGACATGAAAAAAGCTAAGCATAGAAACATAAATTCTGCATGACACCACTTATATATGGAATCTAAAAAAGTTGAACTCATAGAGGCAGAGAGTAGAAAAGTAGGTACCATGGGCTGGGAAGGGGAGAAGGAGGATGAAAAGCAATTAGTCAAAGCATACAAGTTGCATTTAGCATGAATAAATTCTGGGGATCTACTTTTTCACGTAGAGACTATAGTTAACAATAGTGTATTACATACTTGAAATTTGCTAAGAGATGTTAAATGTTCAAAACATAAGTATTTGAGATGATGAATATATTAATTAGCTTTATTTAATTTGTGAGATATATGCATATATCAAATTGTGCACTATAATATATACATTATTATTTGTCAATTATATCTCTAGGAAACTGGAAAAATTATGACTAAGAGGTAGATGACTTATCTTAGTTTTATTATTTTATTTTTTTCCTGGAGGCTCCCTTTTGGCACAACCTGTCCTCTTGCTTCTATCTCATCTGGTTGCTCTTCAGTCTGGCAACAAAACTGACAATTAGCTCTTCATCAATGTTGAAATTTCTGATGTGGGGGTTCTTATGTTTTTGTCTTCATTTGTTATCTCAAACCAGTATCTACAAGTACAGTCTTGGTCACTCGGTATGAGTTACTTCACATGTAGTCAGCTTTCTGTTATCAAAATACCTGAGATCATTGACTTCCAAGGAGAAAAGGTTTGTTTTGGCTCACAGGTTTGGAAGTTTCAGTGCATGATTAATTGGCACTGCTGTTTTGGGGCCTGGGGTGGGCAGGACATCACAGAGGGGCATGTGCAGCAGAGCACAGTGGCTCCTTTCCTGGCTGGTACACGGAAGAGGAGAAAGAAGAAAGGGTTAGGGTTCCACTGTCTTCATCACAGGCAAACTCTCCATGTCCTGAAGGGCCCCTTGGCCCTACACCCTGAAGGGCCCTTGACCTCCGAGTCTGCGGACTAGGGTTTTAACACATGTGCCCCTGGGAGACATTCTGGATCCAATCTATTGAACCTCATTTATCCGAGTCTCAGTTTCATCACAAATGAATGGTTTGCCGTGCTTTGTATCATAAAATTTCTTTGCAAAGAGCAAGGACATAAGTCTATCATTTTACTTTGTAATTTGCAAAGTTTAATTTTAAAAATGTTATTATGTGAGGCCTGGATCAGGAATGAGAAGCTGCTGTATTGGATACAATACAACCTTATGCTTGTAATCTCCTTGAATCTGAGTCTATTTTCTCGATGGGGTCTTTGCAACAGACTGCTGGAAGAGCTGAACCAAACTTGGGGATCTTAGGCTTAGTCTAGTATCCATCATTAACAGAGCCTTGTGACTTTGGATGAGCCAGTGTGGCCGTAGGGAGCTTTTATTTGACTGTAAACTGATGCTACGAAGGAGGCAGTTCCTCTATGTCATACAGTGTTAAAATCTATGGTTCCGCAACCTTAATTCACAGAAATGAGGTTTATATATTGTCCAATTTTTTTTTTTTTACCATAGTTAAGAGATGGTTAAATAAATCTGTAACAAGGTCAAATAACACTCAGGAATGAAACTCTCTGATTTAGTTTTCCTCCCCAGAATCCTTGGAAATGCTAGCACTATGGTGGACCTGCCTTGTCATTCCTTGCCTGGCTGCCTCTTGGAAGTGACATCCGGCCACACTGGCCTCTAGCTAGCAAGCTTCTCTTCCTATGTGCTGGAGTTTGGGGCCACCTGTGGCATGTCTGCCCACCTCATCTCTCCAATGCATTCACTGGAGCAGAGAAGATTAACTTTCCGAAAATGAAAAGGACAGAGAGAAGAGGAGCTGCTTATCAAATATGCACATTTCAGATGGAACTTCACACTCAGTAGAGAGATGTTAGATTGCTGTTAGCTCTCTGGAGCACTCCTGACAATGTGTTATCAGGTCATGTTTGCATGACAGAGGCAGCCCAAGCAGGAAACATGAAGTCATATGACTTCTAAGACGGAATCAATCAAGTGAGCAGTACAGCTCCTGAAAACTAATTTCACCTTCATAAGGTCTGGTTATCTGTGCGGCAGACATGAGGTTTGTCAGCTCCATTTCAGTCTGACCAGGTTCAGCGCTGCATCAAGAATTTTAATGAACCGACTCTGTAATATGTATGAAAGATGACACTGAGATGAATTCATGAAAAGCCAAGTCCCCATGAAATACGAACAATTACTTGCAAGCTCCTTCACCTACTTAGCTCATTTGAAATGTCCATTTCAGAGGCCTTTGTCTTTCTGTGATTCATTTGCAAGTTTGTGCACAGATTTTCATCATATCTAACCAGTTTAAAAATCAAAGAAACTACTCACAATCGAACAGTTCAGTGAGCCCTGCCTTGACAGAGGCAGAGCCAAGGGCAGCCAGAGATTAAATCTTCATTTGGCTATAGATACACAGGTCTCCTTTTGTGAGGGGAAAGCACATGAAGACTTGTGGTGCATGCTGACTCGATCATGGGCATGCAGTGTGGCTCTGCAAAAGTCACTCATTTTTTGTCCTAATGACATCATTCTCTTCCTGATAGTAATATTTATTAGTTTTCATCTTCCAAACAGCATTACCAGCATTATTTTTCTTTGGAAACATTTTAAATGTATCAGTAGATATGTGTCCAAATCACACACAGCCTTTTGAAGATGATCTTTTTGTGAACTAAATTTGTGGTATGGATGTGCATTTTGTTTATGTACTGATCAAGATGGTTTAGGACATTTCATATACTCCTAGCCACAATTGTTCCCTTGCTTACTGAGGTTCTGTACCTTGCATCACCAAGCTCATCAGCCCTGCTTTCACTTCAGGTTCTTTGCTTAGTGTATATGCCTTCCTACTTGACAGAGACAGTGTCTCCTTCTGGTCCAAGGGCAAGTAAAACCCCTTTCTTGCATGTTCTTTTTGTAAAAAATTAATATTTAAAACACAAGAAATATAAGAATAATTGTTACCTATATGACTCCAACAAATTTTAGTATTTTATCTTATTTAGGGTTAGATCTTTTATTTAAACAAATGATTGTCTGTGACATGTACAGTAGAAGAGTTCAGTGTTTGCTTCTGTACCTTCTGTGTCTTCTGTGTCTTCTGAACTTCCACAAAGAAAATGACTATTCTGAACCTGGCAAATGAAATTCCCAAGCAGGATTTAGTACAAATAAAATGTGCCTGTGTTTTTAAAGCAATACACAGTAATGTTTTCAGGTCAGGTAAGTGGTTTCTTGCTAGTTATACATTTTTGTACCTTGATTTTTTTCTTATCATATACTCACATTATAGAATCCATATATTCATTTTTACAGTTGCATCTATATAGAATCATCTATATTATGAATATATAATAATTATTAAAATAGTTTCTCTCTGAAAGGAATTAGGATATTAATTTTAAAATTTTTTTCACCTTTGAAGAGTTGAATGTTTAATTATTGAGATAAAATTATATTACAAGAATTATCTGAGTGTTATGTTAATATGTGATACTTTTGTAGTGCATCGTGATTACAATTCATCTTGGAGAGTTGGTACATGCACAAAATGCATCTTAATTCCTGTTTCATCCTCCTCAACGCTTTCTCCATCTCTTGGTCACCTTCCTTTCACAAAAGATCTATTTCTCTCTTTCTTATTATCTATCTTTTCTTTTGCTCCTTGGTTTATATTTTGGATTTCACATAAAAGAGAAGCCATGTGATGTTTCAGTTTGTGTGTCTGATTTATTTCACTTAATATCATGGTCTCAAGGTGCACAGAGATAGTGTTGCAGTGAATGTGCCTTGGTATCTGTGGGAGAGTATTTTGGAGAGTGTAACTAGAACCAGAAGAGCTGGGGTAGATGGTGTGCACGCCTCCCACCTTGACTCGGCTCTTTTCTGATGTACAGGTAACTGCATTTTTAAAGACCACTTGAAGTAGGTGAAAAGTCTGTTTTCCTCATGCTTATGAGTATTGAGTACTTATTCAACCCTTTAACAAATATTTACCAAGTGATTCCCATGAGCCAGGCACTGTTCCATATGCTGAACCCTGCGAGAAAAAATTAAAGATTTCTACCTTAATGGAGTGGTTCGTCATATTTTAATCTTTTGTCATTTTCGTGTATGAAATGATAGCTCTTAATTGTTTCGACTTGTATATCTCTGCTCTGAGGTTAAATATCAATTTATAATTTTCTGCATGCTGTGAGTTGCTTATTTGTGTCTTTGATGATTTTCAAATATTGAGAGTAGTTTTCTTAATGATATGTTTTCTTCATTCTGCATTCTAAACCTTTTTTAGCTATGTAACTTGCAAATATTTCTTCCCCATCAGTAACATCTTAAACTTTGTTTATAGTATCATTATTGAATAAGGGAATTTAATCATTTAATTGATTTTATTAGCCTATTTTTAAAAGGTTTTTGTTTTTGTGTTTAGGAAAACTCCTCAGTAGGACAGCTTTTGGCATGTGAATTCCTTCTTTATTTTCTATTTATAATCTTTTTTTATTTCAATTTTGTTTCATTCTTTCTATATTATTTAGATTAATTTTTAATTCAAATTTCTAATTTACTGAGTTGAGCAATCAACTCATTCATTTTAAATCTTTCTAGTTTGTAAAATAAATATATTTCTTTCATGTACATACATGTTTGTATTTATCCTTAATAATCCTTAGCCATTATATTTTAGAATCTCTTTATTGTATCTTCATTCACAAACAAAAATGTACCTGGATATAAATTCTTAAGCTGATATTTTTTTCCTCTATACCTAAAAACACTCCACTGATTTCAGACATCTATTACTGCTGTAAGGTCACTGTTTGTTTGTCAATCTTTATAGGAAATATACCTTTTCAGTAACTTTTAAAATTTTCTCATCATCTTTCACTTTTATGATGTAATATATCTCAGTGTATAATTATATTTATCAGCTTTTCTTGACTTTTAAAGAGCAAAATAGATCTGAAAACATTATTTGTTGATCTAAATTGGATAACCCTAAATATTTATCTTTTCAATATGACTTCCTTGTCATTTTCTTTACATTCTTTTGTTAAGATTTCTATTAGTTTTATGCTTGAGCCACTCAACTTCATTTTGCTTATTTTTCCAATATATTCGATTTTTTATTTTGCTTTCTTTCATATCTTCATTGTTACTTTTATCTGTTCATGTATTTTTCCATCTTTTGTTCTATTATTTTGAATACATTAATCAAAGTTACTTTAAGATCCTCATCTGCTAATATGGATTGCTTTTGGCCTGGATCATTTGTTAGTCTGCTTCTGTCTTTTCTCTTGGTTATTTGTCACAATTGTGATGTATTTTTGAATGTCTAGTGATATTTCTATTATATTTTGGGAATGGTGGATAAAAGAGATAATCCATGTAATGTTGTTTTTCACCACAGAGGATGTGCTGCTTTTTTTAATTAGGTAAATTAGACTGATCACCTCGATTTAATCAGAGATTAAACTTGGTGTAGAGTGAGCTACAGTTTTGAAAAGATTCAGTTTACTTCTTCTTCTTCTCTATTCTTAGTGCATGATCCTCTAAAGCTTTCAATTGAGGATTTGATGGGTCTGTGTTTTCTAGGGCTCTGAAGATGGGGAAAGACAGGAAAATTTAGACCTGACCTCAAGAGCTTTTTCAGGGCCGGGGGTTTGGCTCAGTGGTTCCGCCACCTGCCTTGCAGGTTCAGGGTCCTGAGTTCGATACCTGGTACCAAAAAAAACCCTTATGGGCTGGGGATTTAGCTCAGTGGTTCTGGTGCCTGCCTCGCAAGTGCAAGGTCCCGAGTTCGATCTCTCGCGTTAAAAAAAAAAAATGAGCTTTTCACTCCAGTTCTTCAGCAGCCTTCCCCAAAATATTTTTGAGAGAGAAATCAGGCACAGGTGACAACTCTGAACTCTTATACAGTTAATGAAGATCTTCATAAGTGCAATCTCTGCTTTGTTTTGTTTGGCTCCCTGTAACGCTGGATAGGCCACACTTGATGCTATGGTGTGGATTTTGTTTGCCCTCCAAAGGATCCTATATTGGAAATGTGGCCTGTGATGTGGCAATGTGGGAGGCAGTGGGATATTAAAGAGGTGGGGCTGTGGGTGGTCGTCTTCAGGTCATGGTGGATGTGCCCTCAGAAGGAATGATGGTACCCCAGTTTCTCTCTGGCTCCCTGTTTCATGCAACCTTTCCTTTCTTTCTGTTCTGCCATCTACCACAAGGGCATCCTCAGAGCCAAGCAAATGCTGGTGCTTTGCTCTTGGATCATCAGAATTGTGAGGTAAATTAACCCCTTTTATTTACAACGTTAGCCTACTTCGGGTTTTTTATTATAGTAATAAAAAATAGACTAGTACACTTGAGTTCTGAGTTCTCATAACTCATTTGTATTTTTCTGTGGTAATTACATAGTTTTTAAAAATGATGTCAAACAATTACTGGAGTTTTTAAAGAGTTAATAGTTGTTAGCCCCATTTTACACTCTATATAATTAATTCTCATTCAATACTCTCAAGTATTAAGAATTAAATTCTTACTATTCCTCCTCTATCTTTGAGGAGCATTGAGTAAACTACTTCCTGAAGTCTCTCTCAGCTAGTAAGGAATACAGCAAGGATTTGAAATGAAAGATTTCCCAAACACAGCCTCTTAAGACCACTAGATCATGGTTTTTTAAGAAGTACGGTTACATTTTTGACTCATGTTCCATGACTTTATTGTTCCATTTTAAATGGAACAATGGAATGGAACAAATGGAATGTTTATGTTTGTTTCTACAAGTGACTACTGCCTTATTCCTCACACCTTAACTTCCATCGGTTTTATTTTGCTGAAATATTCTCAACAGGACTCACCCTTAGCCCATTCTTTCTTTTATATGGTATTGTATGATTCTTTATTTTTAATGGAACCATAATGCACTAATACAGAGTTTCCTAAAATAGCATGGACATCAAATTCAATGTGTTATTACACATTAAACGTCCTTGTATTTTTAAAAATGAAGTATTTTCATCTCCTGAGAGTCTCATGCTTCTTCTCAAAGAACTCTCCTTCCTTCTCCAAGTTTCCCACTCTTGTAATTCTTTATACACTAGATTGGCTTTGCCTGGTCTTAAACTTGATATGGAAATGGAATCACAGTCTATGTGCTTTTTGTTTTCTGGCTTCCTTTGTTTACCAATTTAAGAGTCATCTATGTTGTCATATAGATGTGCAGTTTACTTTTATTACTTTTTAATGTTCTTTTGTACAAATATGTACAAAATTCATTTATTTTAGGAGCTTTATTAGGACTTAATTGACATTGTGGAAACCATATATGTTTTAGTATAAAATTTTTTGTTTTAACATACATATAAATCTAAAAATCTGTCACTGCAAATCAAAATAATGAACAGATTCAGCATCCTTCCGCATTTCCTAGTATGTTTTCCCAAAACTCCCCTTAGTCTGCATTGTCCAGTACCCCAAAAATCGGTGATTTGGTTTTTATTACTATGCTTCATATTTTCAATAATTTGTGTAAATGAATCATACAATACATACACTTTTTGTATCCTTCTCCATCATAGCACACCTAGGATTTATTCAACAAAAAACTCCATTCCTTTTTACTTTTGAGTCATTCCACTTTATAGATATATCAGGTTTATTTATTCATCCACCTGCTAATAGACATTTGATTAATTTTCAGTTGTTGACTTTTACAAATAAGGCTGTTGTGTGATATTTATGTAAGAGTGTAAGGACATGAAAGTTATCTTGGGAAATAACTAGGCATAGATAGCTAGGCATATTGTAAGAGTGTGTTAATTATTTAACAAACTGGAAACTGTTGTGTAATAGTTGGATACTTAATCTTTTTAATTTTAGACATTCTAATAGGTGTATACATTTTATTTCAGTTTCTATAGTTGATGGACAGTTGGATTCCAATAAGATTACTATGAATGCAAAAACAGTGCTTCTAAAAGTAACGTGAGAAGGATTTCTTTATGACTTCAGAATATGGAAAAATTCCTTAAACTCAACATTAGGCCTGCTAGGTATAAAAAGAGAGTGAGATATTGGACAATATTAATACAGTACTAATGAATCTCGTTCATAAAAAGAAATTTTATTCATTAAAATTAAACTGCATTAAAACCAAGAAATACTGTTAATTAAAAAACAACATGTCAAAAATCTTTTGGGAGAGGTGCATCCATTTTTCAACAAATGACTCAAGTTTATCATTCTTTACAGCAGAGTAGTACTTCAGTGTGTATAAATACTACATTTTCTTTATCCATTTGTCTGTTTATGGACACAGAGGCTGCTTCCAGGATTTACCTGTTATGAATTGTGCTGCTATAAACGTTTGTTTGCATGTATCACCATAGTATGATGTATTTAACTCTTCCAGAAAGATACTTAGTAGGGGAGTAGATGGCTGGAATTGAATTTCTATTTTTATTTTTTGAGGACTCTCCACAGTGATTTTTATAGTGGTTGTACTAATTTACATTTCCACCAGCAATGTAGAAATGTTCCTTTCTCTCACCGCCTCACCAGCATATGTTATTATTTCATTTCTTGATGATTGCCATTCTTTCTGGAATAAGGTGGCATCTCAGTGTTGCTTTAATTTTTGTGTTTTTTTTTAAGATCAGTGGTAGTGAATTTTTTTTTAATGTATTTATGGGCCACTTGGATTTCTTCTGTGAAGCGTCTATTTGTTTCAGTGGGTCAATTAACGACGGGGTCTTTCATTTTAAGTAGTCTAGTATTTTTGAGTTTTTTATATATTTAAGATTAGTCCCTTGAAATTAGTGGCAAAAATATTTCCCACACTGTGGGTGTCTCTGTTGATTGTTTCCTTTGTTGTGCAGAAGCTTTTAAATTTGATATAATCTCATTTATTGACGCTTGATATTATTAGTTGTGCAACTGGGATTCTGATCAGAAAGTCCTTTTTTATGACTTCAAGAGTTTCATCTACTTTATTTTCCACTAGGTTAAGTGCTTATGTTTAGATCTTTGATTTATTTTGACTTTAGTTTAGAACATGGTGAGAAATAATGAGTCTAGCTTCAGTCTTTTGTATGTTACATCTCATTTTCTCAGCACCATTGCTAAAGAGCTATCTTTTCTCCAGCATGTGTTTTTGGCTCCTTTGCCAAAACATCGGCAAAGGATTGTTTCTGTGGCCTCAACTCTGTTCCATTGATCCACACTCTGTTTTTATGCCAGTACCATGCTCCTAATATCACTGTAACTTCATAATATAACTTTAAAGTCCAAGTTTGTAATGCTTCCAGCTTTGCTCTCGTTATCCAGGATGGCTTTTGCTATCTGGATCTTGTCTGGTTTCATATAAATTTTAGAATTGTTTTTTCTAATTCTGTGAGGAATGCTGTTGGAATTTTGATTGAAAATGCATTGAATCTGTAAATTAGTTTTGTGAGTATGGCAATTTTAACAATATTCATTTTGGTTATCTAGGAACAAAGGGTATCTTTCCATTTTCTGATGTCCTCTTCAATCTCCTTTTTCAAGTTCATTGTAGAGGTTTTTCACTTCTTTGGTTAGGTTAATTCCTAAGAATTCAATTTTTCATGATTCTATTGAGAATGATATTGTTTTTCTAATTTCTTTCTCAGCTCATTATTGGTGCACAGAAACACTATTCATTTTTATGCATTGATTTTGTATCCTGATACATTCCTGAATTTGTTTATTAATTCTAGAAATCTTTTGGTGGAGTTTTGCAATCTTCTATGTAAAGCATCATGTCATTGGCAAATAATGATAATTTAATTTCTTCATTTCATATATATACACACATATATGTTTGTATATATGTGTGTATATGTATGTATATATGTGTGTATATATATGTATATGTGCATGTATATGCACGTATATATGTGTGTATATGTGTATATGTGTGTATATGTATATATGTGTGTATATGTATATATGTGTGTATGTATACATGTATGTATATGTATATATGTGTGTATACATATGTATATTCTTTTTATTACTTTCTCTTGCTTGATTGCTCTGGCTATTTTCTCAAGTACTCTATTGAATAGGAATGGTGACAATGGACATCCTTGTCTTATTCCTGATTTTAGAGGAAAAGCTTTCAGCTTCTCCCCATTTAATATAGTATTAGCCATTGGTTTGTCACCAATGGCTTTTATCAGATTGAGGTAAGGTCTTTCTATACCTATTTTGTGCAGGATTTTTATCAAGAATGTGTGTTACATTTTGTCAATAGCTTTTTCTGCATCTATTGATAAAATCATTTAATTTTAATCCTTGTTTCTGTTTATGTGTTTTGTGACATTTTTTGATTGTGAGTGTTGAGCCAATTTGCATCCCTGAGATAAAACCTATTTGGTTATGATGTAATGACCCTTTTGAGAATTTCTTGCATTCTGTTTTCCAGTCTATTGTTGAGGATTTTTCCAAATATAGTTAGCTGTTTTTTTTTTTTTTTCCTGGTTTTGGAATCAGTGATGATTTAATGTGTCTTCACACAATTGAAGTAGTATGCATCCTGCTGTGCTGTTTCCCACTGTTGCATCAGCCTGTTCACATATTCATCATTTCCACAGATTATAAATTCTATAGAATTCTTTTAATCTCTGGGGTTTCTTTTAGGCAACTTTCCATGGAGTTTATATCTTTGGTAAATTTGTCATGCATATTTTGATGCAACTTGGTAAGCTCCTCAAATTTTTCATTTGTTTTTCCTATACCTACATTGCTCAGTTTACATGTTAGTTCCACCATCTTTTGGGTCGTGTTCTCTTTGAATTCACCAAGTTTCTTTAACTCTTCCTTAATCATTTCATATAGCTCTGCTACCTGGTGTTTGCTTTTCTATGGGTGCCCCTTAGGTTTACTTTGGGAGAGGTGGGAGTCTTTTGGGGCATTTCATTGCTTTGTTTTTTCATATATCTTGAACCTTTAGTTAGGTTTTATCTTCTAGTGATGTGAAGACCACTACCACTGGGACATGGTGAGAATAAACACCTGGGTGACCTTGCAGGGCCATGTGGTGCATGCCTGTTTGTCTATGCTGATTCATTATTACATAACAAAACCCTATCATGCACCTGTGCTAAATGAAGGGGTTTGTGTCCTCAGATGCCCTCAGATGCCCAGGTTTTGACACATCTGACAGCGGTCCCTTATGGTCAGTAAATGTTTGTTGCTTGAATGAACACTGTGGGAAATAATTTCTATATTTATAGCTACATTTTTGTATAGGAAATGTTCCTATGATTTAACAATCATGCAGTATTTTATCTGAGAAGCAGAAATAGACACAACATTCCTTACAAGAGTATTGAAATTACTAGGAGAGTTTGAAGACTTTTATATGGCTGTGATGTCTGAGAAGTCACTGTAGTTGTCTTATCTAAGACCATGTTGTGCTGACTAGCATTAAATAGCTAGAAAATGAAATTAAGAAAAAAAATTCCACTTACATGAACAATAAAATAATGCTTAGGAATAAATTTAACAAGAGAAGTACAAGACCAGTACACTACCTTAAAAACTACAAAACATTATGACAAAAAAGTACAAGAGTACAAAATATAAAAAAATAAAGAAGATCTAGTAAATGGAAAGATTTCCTATGTTCATGGATTGTAAGACTTGTACGGTTTAGGTGGTGATGCCCCTCAAGTTGTACAACAGAATTAACAAAACCCTGTCTAAATTTCAGCTACAGTTTTGGCAAAAATTGAAAGGTTGATCCTAAAATTCATATGGAAATATAAGGGACCTTGCATAACCAAAATTATCTTTAAATAGAACAAAATTGGAGGACTTACATTTCTCTATTTCAAAACTTACTACAAAGCTAGTGTAATCAAGCGAGTGTGGTACTGGCATAAGGATATACATATTCATTAATGGAACAGAACTAAGAGTCCAAAAATAAGCCCACATCTTTATGCTCCATTGATTTTTGACTAAGGTGCCAAGACAATTCAAAGGTAAAGCAGTAGTCTTTTCACAACTGGTACCTGGATATCTGGATATCCACTGTTGCTTTTTTTTTTTAAAATAAAGGAAGACAGTTTATTTGGAAAAGGGTGAAAAATAAAGAAGATAGTTACTCTGGGAAGTAGGGAACATTAGAAAGTGAATATCTATGGGTTTTCGTCATGCCACTGCTCTGCAGGAACATGTAGCTACCAGGATCCTACTGGGATCATAAAGTCAGCAACAGGAATGAATTAAAGAGGAAGAGTTTAATATAAAGGAAGATAGTTCATTTGGAAAAGGTCAGAAAAAAGAGAAGATACACAGCTGCTTTGGAAGAGTAGGGAGCATAAGAAACTGAATCCTCTTCTACCGTGATCTAAAGGTGAGAACTAAAATTATAAAATTATTAGAAGAAAAGATAAGCATAAATCTTTATGACCTTGGGTTAGTCAGTGGATTCTTAGAAATAACACTAAAAATACAAACAAGATTAGAAAAACAGATAACTTGAGCAGTGTCAAAATGTAAAACTTTTGTGCTTCCAATGACACTAAGAAAATGTCAGGAGAAAATATTTTCAAATAAGGTACATACAGAGAGAATATACTAGGTACTCTTATAATACAAGAATAAAAAGATACCCCAAGTTAAAAATAGGCAAAGAATTAGACATTTATCCAGTGAGGATACACAAATGGCCAATAAGTACATGAAGATGTTCCTCAACATTCAAAGTCATTAGGGAAATGGAAACTAAAACAATAATGAAGTAATACATTCTAGAATGTCTAGAATAAAGGGAATGGTGGTAACAAGTGTTAGTATGTGGATAAATTAAAAATTGTTATGCATTGTTGGTCAGATTTCAATATGGCACAGCTACTTTGGAAAATAGGTTGTTAGGTCCTCAAAAATGCTGAACATATAATTACCGTATGAGCCAACAATTTCATCCCCAAGAGAAATGAAAACAGACACACACACACACACACATACACACACACACACACGCACACACACACACACACACACACACACACACACACACACACACACAGTACGTGAATGTTCCTAGCAGAATTATTTATCATAGCTAACTAGTGGAAACACAAGCCAACTGTCTGTTAACTAATGAATATTTTTTAAAAAGGTGGCCATTATTTAGCCTTAAAATGATGAGCCAATTCATATGGCAACTAAATTAACTTTGAAAACATAAAAAAAACCTAGATATATAGACTACATTTTATATGACTGTTTATCTGAAATGTCCAGAAGGCAAATCTATAGAGACAGGAAGTAGGTTAGAGGTTTCCTGGGACTGGAAGGGGCAACAGAGTGACTGCTAATGGGTAAAAGGTTTCTTTATGGGGTGATATAAAAGTTTTAAAATTAGAACAACTTCGTGAATATACTAAAAGCCACAGAATTTACACTTTAAAAGAGTGAATTTTAAGGTACATTAATTACATTGTTAAAAGTGGCTTTAAAAACCAGGTGTTTTGACTTTAAAACAAAGCTGCATGCATGCAGTTTAGGAAAGGACCATATATTAAGCTCATATGTTGAAAAAGACCACAACAGAGAAGCTTTTCCCAACACCCAACTCTTCAAGGAAGCACACTGATGACAAATGATAGACAGTTCGTAAACACTTAGGTGACAACTCTACTTGAGATTCTCAGGTTCTGTAATGTGGCTTACCTGGAGTGCAATTTAATTGTACCTTTAAGTGACAGTCTATCCATGGGCTCAGCTTCACAAAGATCTGTCTCTTTCTGCAGTGACACTCATTAAATGAAAACACAGGGTTGCTTGCCTTTGCATGTTTGCCAATATCAGGTTTCCTCTTGGTGTCTGTGTGTGGGAGTCTGATGGGGGTATCCCTGTTCACAAAGCAGCATCACCTACTTGAGCTGAAATCTTATCCCTTTTGTGATTTTCACAAATGTGATGTAGACTGACGTGGAGCTGGATTTTCTCCCTCCTTTCCTTTATTGTACCACCCAAGAGCATAATGATTTATACCCAGTCTGAATAGACCAAACTCTGGTAATGGGTGGTAGGAAATGCTTAATTGGGCTTTTCTAAATAAGAAACCTGATGTTTGGGTGGAAAGCAACTTCTTTCATGGAAAAATTTTCACTATCAGAAAATATGAAGACTCTGTGGTAATCTCTGGCTCTATTAAAATTATTTTTATTGCAGTCTTTAACCACCAAGTATGTCCAGTAAATCTTGAACACTGTCTCTGAAAGTTTATTAGAGAAAAGCTAATGTGAGGCCAAGACCTCAACAGCCCATCTGCCTATCTCTAAACTTCCTGGGTTGGAAAAGCATGAAAGTGAAAAAGTCATACACATTCAAGGGTCAGACACTTTCCTTCCAATTGTGTTATTTTTCTTTTACTGCACAACAGACTATCAAAAACTAGGGGCTTAAAATAACAGAAATTTGTTATCTGACCTTTTTTTTAGTAGGTCAACTATCTTGTGTGGTATGATTGGATTGAGGCTCAGGGTCTCACCTGGCTAAAATTCAGAGGTTCTCATGTGGACTTGAAATCTTCCAAACTCATTGGTTGTTGGCAGAATTCACTTCCTGTGGTTGCAGGACTGCAGATATTGTTTTCCTTTGAGCCATGGAACAGGAACCTTTTGGCTACTAGAGGACATCTGTCATTCTTTCTAATGTGGTCACCAAAAGGCAGCTGACAATATAGAACCAACCTTCTGTTAGGCTAGTGGGAGTGATATAGGGGGTAGGGTGTGGCAAAGCCGCCTGGAGAAGTGAGCGGGGTGTGTGTGTGTGTGTGTGTCAATTGCAAGATAACAGGGCTAGGCTAAGTGATTCTCAGAATCCATATGTGAAACTGCTCATGGGCTCCCACGAGATGTGGATGGCATAAAGGAGACCAGACACCAGGAGGAAACTGCTATCGTGACTCCTCAGGAGCCCACTTCTGGAAGCAGAGTGCACTTTTATTTTTGTTTTTCTCCTTTCTTTTGTTCAGCCTAAGTTCACTCAACAGGGCTAGTTCTTCCCTTATCCCTTCATCCTTCATTTCTCAAGTAGACTTTTGGCACTATTTTTGGCTTATCTCATCCAATTCTTTGTTTAAGGCAAGAAGGACATGGAATACTTTTAATTGGCAAATTATTTTTAAAGACACTATCCAACAACAAGAACACAAGTCAAGACTCTTGTGACCAACTAAGGGAAATCTCTTTTAAGGAGCTCATGTGTTTAGGTCAGTCTTGCCTAGACAATCTCCCTGTTTAAAGAGATCTAACTGTGAGAGTAAAGTCCATCATGTGGGGGCAAAGGGCCTCCTAGGTAGGGAAAAAATAGAAAGAAGGCTTCATCATTTTCACAATCCTAAAGATTTTGCCAGGCATGTAAACTGAGGAGCTGGGAAATCGTGAGGGCCATTTACTATAACAATTTCTACTTCTGCAGAAATAAAACTTTCTCTTAATCATTGGTAGCAAATAAAGGCTTTGGTGTGATATTAAACCAGATAATTATGTTCTGTGGATAATAAAAGCCTTGAAAGTTTGGGGTCAAGAAGGAGTAGGAGATAGACTAGATAAAAGAAGAGAAAGACACAATATCCCTACTTTAATGGCAGATGAATGTTACCTGTAGATTAACATAGAATTGGTTCTATTGCATATTCCTTTAAGGAGTTTAAATTTCTGACATTTCTAAGATAAATGTCACATACTTGATTATCTTATCTTGAAAAAGATACATAGGTATAGACATACATAGACATGTATGCTTTCATGATTGTCAGCCATTGGATCAAATCATTAGAAATTTAAGGTAACTTCATTATTGATGAAAATTTTATTTTTTTGTTTTTTATTTATTATTCTCCCTTTAAAAATATATGCTATGGTATGATGCTTTTAATTCTTTGGGGAAAATACTCAGCAGGGGAATAGCGGGGTCAAATGGGACCTCTAGTCCTAGTTCTTTGAGGTATCTCCATAGTGATTTCCACAGTGCTTGCACCAGTCTGCACTCCCACCAGCAGTAGAGCAGGATTCCTCTTTCCACACAGCCCCACCAGCATTTGTTATTGGTTGATTTCATGATAGCAGCCATTCTTTCTGGGGTGAGGTGGAATCTCAGGATTGTTTTCATTTGCATCTCTCGAATGACCAGTGATGTGGAACATTTTTTCATGTGTTTATTTGCTATTTCTGCTTCTTTGTCTGAGACATGTCTGTTCACTTCAGATGCCCATTTTTGTATTGGGTCTTTAAATTTGGGAGGTCTGATTTTTTAAAGTTATTTATGTATTCTCGATAGTTGATCTTTGTCTGAGGAAGAGTTGATAAAATTTTTTTCCCATATTGTGGGTTGTCTCTTCACTCTGTTGGTGGTTTCTCTTGCTATGCAGAAGCTTTTCAATAAGGTGAGATGCCATGTTTATAGCGGCACAGTTTGTAATAGCTAAAAGTTAACAGCTCAAATGTCCATCAACTGGTGACTGGGTAAAGAAGGTACGGGTTGTTTTTTTTTTTTTATAAAATGGAGCACTACTCAACCATAAAGAATGGTAGACTAGAGGCATTTATAGCCAAATAGATGCACATTGAGGCCATACTTTTAAGTGAAATAAATAGGACACACATGTGTAAATGCCGAATAGTTTCTCTGGTATGAGAAATTGGAAGTGTAAATGAGGACCAAAATGTATAATAGGTCATGTGAAATAGGAAGAAAAGGTCCAAAGGGGGAGAGAATATAGAGGGGGGAAGGGGAAAGGAAAAAATATAAGAAAAGAAGGAAAAAAATGAAAACAAGTTTTTTTTGTAAATAGAGAAGGGTGGAGGGGTAGACAGGAGGGCAGAGGAATGAGGGAAAAAAAAAACAAGAAGTAAGATATACCATGTACAGGTACAAGGGCTTTAGCTCAGTGTTTTCGCTGCCTGCTGAGCAAGTGCAAGGACCCAAGTTTATTCCCTGGTACCAAAAAAAAAAAAAAAAAAAAAGAAAAAGAAAAGAAAAGAGACATGTACAGGTCCAAATTCCTAAGGACGGATGTGATCATAATGTATACCTAAAATGTACCGATAAACTTAATGAATTAAAAAAACTGGTTAAAAAAAGCTCACTATTAAAAAAAGAAGTATGACCTAATAGAAAAATTGAGAACTGGTACTGTATTCAATCTACATTCTCCAAATATGACACACCTGCTATGAATTTTAGGGTCTACCTGCAGATATGAATGCTGTATAGACGAGAAGATAAGCACGGTCCCCTCCAGATGTCTTTTTGTCCACTGAAGAGTAGGTGAATATTCTCGTGAGTTCAGATCATCCCTGGAATGCTTTACTTTCATGATTAGAATTCACATCAGCTAAGGAATAGAAGGATTTTCCTGCTTTAAATAGAGGAAAAGTAAGTTGAGTATTACAAAAAAAAAAAAAGAGAGGGTTGAGAAATGGAACAGGTGTAGGGTTTTTTCCCTGGAGAATGTTAAAGCTAGTTTTAGAAAAACAACAAATATGAAAATAAATTATCCTAACTTGTCCATTAATGGCCTAAATTCAGATCCATTTAAACATATCTCAGAGAAATCTTGGGATGACCTACTCTGCCCAATTAATTTTGATATATTGGAAATCAATTAGTAACAATAAATAGAAATGTTCTTATTATTTTAAGCAGCTAGCAATTAGCTACATAGAAAGATGATTGTACACAAGGCTATAGGTAAAAAAACCTGCTGGCGTGGACAAACAGTGAATTAACTTCTGATAGTGCATTGAAACTTTTACTGAGTAGTCTGCTTTTTATAGAATTTTTTAATAATTGAAACACTAGCTTTTTTTCCATCAAAGTATGTGCAATAGAAACTGAAATTTTTTTGTGAATGTACACATAACATGGTTCCAGACTTTTCTTGCTAGGGTTTTCAGCCTGCATGTAATATAGAATGAAACATGTTTGATTCTTTTCTCATTCCTTGGAACCACGGAGGCACATGGCTTGCCAAGCTACCTCCTGACCACAGCCAGAAAGGACTCATTGTTCTTCTGTCATTAGATGCAGATTTTCTGGATGAAATCTGTTTGCTTGCCTGCCTATCTGGTGTGCTAACTCTTTGCATCTATAATTTCCAAGGTATCCATTTTCTCACCAGAAAAAAAGGAGATTAGGAAAAAAAAACACAATCTGTGTATTTTCTATGCTAGTACAATAATTCATTATGTCATTTCTAAAAAAAGGACAATATTATGACTCATGAGCATGGATGGAAAAATTGAACATTTTATTTCATTGTTGATTCAATAAGTGTACACTTGATGGTGACATGAACTAATTGCATAGTTACCATGAAATAACATGCTTTATTTTTCTTTAGTAATGCAGTAACTACATAGTAACTCTTTCAGAAACAATGGTGATTACATGGTAATGTGATAACGGTGCTGTTTATTTTTTGCAACAACTATGTAATTAACTGTGCATAAACTACAAAATACTCCATTTCTGAACTAAAGAATACAATTGCCTGAAAGATTTCTTCCTTGATTTTCTGACCCTAACTGCCCTAACTGCACTTCCTTAATTTTCAAGACCCTGAAACTATGCAAAAGTCCAAATCTACATCCTTTTCACAATCTCTCTTCTGGCCTAGCAAGCTACACACTACATCCTTTAGAATTCTATTATGAGGTTTAGAAGTAAAACATATAACTGGAATACTATGTAGGGCTTTATATTTAATAGTAACTAGAAGTCACTTTTTATTTTATGTGAGAATAAAACCAAATTTCTTAACAAAATAATAAGAGAATAAGAATGGTTAATATACTGTGTGTCATTCTATTCAAAGTAGTTCTTCAGATTATAAGACATAAGCATAAAAAATTCTCTCTTACAAACAAGAAACCTAGAAGTCACTGGAAAGGCCAAAATAGCAAAGTCAGGGGATGGTTTGAGCAGACTGGGGACAAGCCAACTACAGAAGAGATCTGAGACGCCCTTGCAAATTTCATACTGAGGCAAGCCGGGCTCAGTAGTGTGAAAGAGCACACACATTTAGCTCTCATAGGAAAGTTGTGTGGAAAGCACAAGTTACACATTCTATGCTGGGTGATCCATAAACTGCACACCCAGTTTTGGAGACAGGAGAGGAGAGGAGAGAAGGAAGCCCACATCGAAATGCAACTTCTCTGTAAAAGAAATATAAATGACATTGTTCTTAGCTCTCAGTCTCTCTCTCTCTCTCTCTCTCTCTCTCTCTCTCTCTCTCTCTCTCTCTCTCTCTCTCTCTCGTGTGTGTGTGTGATGGGAACAGAAATTCACATAGTTAAAGAGACTTAGAGACGTGATTAAGAAAACAAGACAGGAAGAGAGACAGAGACACGAAGGAACACAGAGCAAGAGACAGCTGGAGATTCAGAGAATGAAAGGGACAGAAAGACACAGAAAATGACAAGGAGAACAGAGAAAGAGATACAAGCAAAGCCCCCTGCCCTGCCCCAACCCCCCAAAAAGTAGAGAGACAGAGACACAAAGAGAAACAGAGAAAAAGGGAGTGAGGAGCAGAACAAATGATACCGAAGGACTGAGAAGCAAAGAGGGAGACCAAAACAAAAAAGTCAGAGAAATGGGGAATCTGTCTGCCTATCAAAGTAGAGCCAACTTCTGAAAAGGTTCTGTACAAGACCCTTCTGATGTTTTGGTCAGTCTTGTAACTATTTTCAGAGTTGTGTAAGGGCCAGAGGCCACTATTCTGCTCATTATAAAATTGCACTGTATTTTCAACTTCTGGTTTGGTGCAAAGAAATGAATCTTATAGCTTCAGAGAAGTACTGTCATTTTCTCTGTGGTCTAATTCAAATTCTCTATCAAATACCATTGCAACATTTTGCATAACTTATGCTGTTAATGAGCAAAGAATCAGAGCAGGTTTGAGTGTTCTCTGTGAAGGGAACAGAGTAAAATAACATCCTACACACACACCTTGCGAGTCTTCCAGTTTGGAGGGCTCTCATTCAGACTGATCATCTTAAGCACTTGCTTCTACTTAATGCAAATGAAATGGCATTTTTCAATCACTAGGGTAACTGGATAAAATTCTTTCCCACAGCAGAGAACTAATTGAATGGAGTAGAAATATTCCAAAGGTAGAAAAACCCACAGTATCATCCAACTGAATCCAAAAGATAAGCACTTTACTCCAAAGGAAGAGGAGGAAGACATGCAAAGCTTCAAGGGTCCAGGTTGACTGATCTAAAGATTTAAATCATAGACATCAAGATGTCAGTTTCCTAAAACTTGTCCTGTACTGTATGAAAAGGATATTGCCATGTGTTGAGAGAGCACTTTGCAGTAGATTAAGAACAACATTAAGAACTCGAGTTCCTCAGTATTTGCTTCAACAGTTCCATTCTGTTTTTTTTAGTAGCTGTTCCTATAATGTTATCATCATTTACCCATTTGTCTTTTGGGTAAATTTTTGGTTTATCCTGAACAGGCTACAATTTCCATGCAGCCTGTAATATCTTGTTTACGAGAAAGAAATAAAAAAACTAGCAAAGATGTAGTGTAAAACTACAGATTTAAGATCCCAGAGCTTGGACTGTCCTTGATCTGTCTTTTTTTACTGAGTTTAAGATAGGAAAACACAAAGTCTTCCAATAAATAGAACAGAATGATTTGGTAAAAGTTTCTAGAATGAGCTACTCTTGGCAGTTAATAGGATAGGATTTGTACAATGAACTCTGTAAACTTACTTCTTAACCTGACATAAACTTGGATTCTTTATGATTTGCTTAAGGTCAACTTTTCAATTGTTTATTCTATTCTAGTGGAAGTAAAATAATGTTTCATCAATTTTATAACACTAATCTTATTTAGTAATGATTCTTACAATGAAGTCTAGGGGAATAAAGTAAGGCAACTGAGAATTTAGCTTTTAAATTCAGACTGAATAACTTTCTAAGTTACCACTTACCA
Source organism: Heterocephalus glaber (assembly GCF_053883595.1). Lineage (NCBI taxonomy): Eukaryota > Metazoa > Chordata > Mammalia > Rodentia > Bathyergidae > Heterocephalus > Heterocephalus glaber. The sequence goes on along the minus strand of NW_028258317.1, from coordinate 64,274,094 downwards.
GGTGTGTGGACAAGGGAGAGTTATTTAGGACCTTAGCTTTTCACACTTTCAAATGAAAAAAATGTCTATTTCCAAGGATATTTAGGGATTCAAACTATGCAAATAAATTTAAGGTTTTGCACATCCTGTTCCAAAAAATGACTTGAATATGTTTGGTATGGTTTAAGGGAAACCTCAGTTATATGGTAGCCAGACTTTCTCCAAGATAGCTGTTACCTAGATTCAGTGAACAGCCCTGTTTGATTTCCTCTGAAGAGAATATTTATGATGGAAACAATGAAAACAATCACCCAGCAATTTAAATAGATGCTCTAAATTAAAATTACAATGCAGATACTCCTACTTGCAGGTGTTTGTATTTGAATAGCTTTTTACAAGAGCAATTTCATATAACTTCTTCAAGAGTGAGTGGCCTAGCATTTTTAATTAATGGTTCTTCCAAGTGGAACTGAAGAGACCATGCCAGATGGTGTGATGATATCTCTAAAATGTCAACACAATGTCCAGCAAACAGAAAATGCTTAAAAATTGTGGTTATGATTATGTTTAGTTAATCTAAGGGCTTCAAGGAGTCCAAAAATATGTTCCCAAATTGCATGCCAATTATTCATGGATGCATTTTTCTAAGGATTGGGCCACATATTTAATTAGATTCTTCTTATATGGCTCTTAACTACTCAGCATAATGAGAAATTTTATTTTCTGTCCCAAATATGGAATCCACCCAGAGTTTCTGTTCATCTTTGAAGATGTCTTCGGGCTTGTATTAAATCCATAGACCCCAGTTTCAGAGTAGAGAAAGACCAGACCTATGTCTGTGATAAATCAGTATGGAAAACTGGAAACTGTCCTAAAACCTAAGGGATGTTCAGAGTTGATGTGATAAATCTGCTAGATGTGGGTCCAGTTAATATACTACTCCTTGTGGATCCAGCACCAAGAAGCACACTTGGTTTTTCTTTCCTTCTTCAGTGGTCTTTGAAGCTGTCCCTTCAGAGATGCTGGTAATTGCTAATGTTTAAGTGATGAACCAAATCATATTTTTGGTGCTGTAACGTATCATAAATCTTTGAGACATTTCACAGTGTTTCTAGGTTGTGAAACCTTCTTTGTTTTTGAAAACTCAAATTTAAGTTCCTCTTCACTGGCTAATCCCAAACTGCCAGATGGTCCCATTTCATCAGATGAATACACATCCAGCACTTCCTTCTATAAGACTTAATCTGACTGATGATGTTTATTTTTTTAACAGGCATTAAATATGTTTTTCCCTAAAGCCCATTTAATGGCAGTGTTACATTTCTACTCTACTGAGCATAGCCCTCACTAAACCATCTGACTGGATGGTTTTTTAAAGTGCTGTAGTCCAAGAGTTTTGTTTTTCACTCATATTTTTCTTTTTCATCTTTCGGTAGTAATTTTGTAACACGATACATTTGCTGGCACCTTGGCTAACTATGTTCATGCATTCCTTTACACCTTCTAAAACTGCAAATGTAATCCAACACTTGGCTGTCGGAGGGCAGCCAGGAAGTGGGATACTGCAAGTCAGAGGTGTGTTAGTAGAAATGAGTGTGTGCAACAGATAAGTGTACTTGATTAGCTAGATTTAAATAGTGTCGGAGGAATTTGCCAGGTGAAAATAAAAATTGTCAGTTCAGTTTAATTTCATGGTGAATCAAACAAGGAAATTAGATTCTGCTACTCTGTCAGTTTGACATCCACAGCAAGTGACAATTAGAGATGATGAGAGAACTTATATTTACTTTGAAACTCTTGGTTTTCTGACAGGCATGTAACTTTTATTTAGCCTTGCATTGCAGAAGAATGTGGCATAACAGTAGCATTAGTAGAGGTTGCCACAACACTTGTAATAGAGGCTGAACAGCCACTGAAAGGGCAGGTCAAGAAACCAGGGGTCATTTTCATAGCAGTGTAATCAGACTGAGAGGTATGCCCGCAAAGGAAAGCCCCTGGGCTGCTAGGCCAGAGGAGTTTGGACCTGGAATGTAGATCACAACACAATAGTCATACCTCTTTCTCCAGCAGACAAGATGACAGTAGAGCAAGTCAAGGCTGGAAGACAGGAATGAAAGTGACTCTGATCTGTTCTGTGGCAGCTAGGTTATTCCAGTGATCTTAATAAGCCCAACCAAAGAAGGCATCAAGCAATGGAAGGACTCACATTTGAACACAAATATGTATCCAGATAGTGTTCTTTACCACTCCTCATACAAAAATGAAATTTCAATTCCGAATTAAGATTCAAAGAGAACAAAAAGTTCAGTAGAACTGAAGCATGAAATGACCACACCACATGGGAAGTGGCTTCCTTAATTTGCAGCAGAAGTCCTTGGCAAGAGGTGAGTCTCAATAGCATGGATAAATCATTTCCCTCTGACTTTGTTTCCAAAGGAAGTTTCAGGGTTGACTGACTACCTCTGGATGGTAAAGAGAGCATTGGGATTTGTGAACAGAATGAGAAGCAAAAGATGGTTTCCTTCAAAGGGAAGGATGGAGACTAAAATATTTTCATCTGTGATTTAATAGATGTAGTAATTTTTAAGGAATCCTACATCTTGGGTGCTATAAAGGACAGACAAAGCTCAGATTAAGTTAACTCATACTTTTCTCATTAACTTTTCCTACACTAACTTCAGAAATCTTCTGATAGAACTGGAAATCTTTAGATCTCACTCCTTTGAAAGATTCCTTCCCTTCATTCCTTTCTCCTCCTCCTCCACCCTCCATCTCCTCCCTTATTTTCCTGTTCCTCCTTCCCTCCCCTTCCCCCTCCTCCTCTTCTTTTTTCTCTCCCTTAAGATAAGAACAATTCTGATTCTAATTAGATACTTATTTTTTTTTTAAAAAAAACAATACATCAGTGTTCAATATTAGATTCTTATTTGGGTTTCCCCACACTAACTCAGAAATTTTTGTTTTCATACAGCCAACATATAACAAAATGATGGTAAAAAGAGAATGAAAGGATACTTCCAGCTTCTGGATTCTAACATTTTAGAAGCAACAGCTCTTCCTGAGAGGATTACCAACTGACAACTAAAACCCTGAGTGAGGGAAACTAGATATCTATGTAGATGTCTACACATCTACAGTGATTTTGTCTGTATTTCTTTAATGTAACATGACCCAAATAAAGTTAGGCTAAAAATGGGGGGATCCTAAATAATTTGAACAGGATGATTTTACCTGCTAATGAAATAGCACCATGAGAAACTGGATCATAATTATTTGGGAATGTGATAATTCATGGAGGTTGAAGAGTGGAGAAAGGAAAATGAATTAATTATTTACAATCTATTTCCTATAATTCTTGGTATAAACTTTAAAAACAAAAAGGGGAGCAACACATATTGCTTTAGCTATGTAAAGTTCTCCATGATTTGATTAGTGCTTGTAGCAGAATTCCAGCATGAATGGAGTACCCTCCTTCTAGGGTACTCAATTCATATAAATTCCAAAAGCATCTATTAAAAACCTTTTTCAACACTTTAAAAATGAGATACAATAATGATAAACAACTTGAACTGGAAATGAATTGGCAGCACAGAGCTCAACAGCCTTACATAAATCTTCACACTTCTAAGCCTTGTCTTTTATTGGTAGGCTAATTGATACTTGAGTATATCATCTGAATCATACAAGCAAGATAAATATTTATAAGTGAAAGACTGTGTAATATTTGAGAAATCCAGAAAAGGGTTCTCACACTTGGTTTTACTACTCATTGTGTTCTCTAATCACTAAACAGCTATACGTACTTTTGTAAAAACGTAAGTTTATCTCTTTTTTCTCTTTTCTTTTCCTTTCACTTCATTTTATTTCTTTTTATTTTTTTGCTAAAAGTTTTTTTATGGCAGTTAAATCTTTAGTAGACCATATCCTACAGTCCTAGTTTATTGATGGCAAATACTTGAAACTGAAATTTAATATATATTCTTTATTTAATATTTTTGAGGAGTCCCTGAAGGAACATATAGGCATAAGGCTATATGAGCTGTGCCTTTAAAGAATTACTTGCTGCACAATGCCAGAGGGCTTTTATCTTTGATGTTACCCTGTCCCCCACCTTGAAATCCTTCGTAAAGATTTATATTGGCAAAATATGATATAAATAAAATCTCATCATGGTCTATAAAATGTTTCAACCTATGACTCTTATTTTCCCTAAAAGAAATATATTTCGCTGCTAGCATATTAATTGCCAATTGGAATATTCTCCAGCCTGACCATAACACAATGCTACGGTTCATTACCTGCAGATACTCGACTCACTCAGCCAGTGGTTACATGCAGACACTCCAAATGACTTCATAAACACAGGAGCACATACCGTTAAGCAGTGATTAATTCCTACAAACCATGTGATGCCCTGTAATTCTTTAATGGTGCCAAAGTGATCTATGGCATGAGTGGAGACTTTGGCGAGCTCAGTAAATGCCCGAGGGAAGCATCAGGAACATCTCTCCTTGCAGGCATTTGTTGGGTATTTTGTTCACCTTGGAAAAGGACCTGCAGCTTGCTCTGCAAAGATACTTAAGGAAACTTGCACGTGCAGTTGCTCAGGAGGAATAAAAGGACATTTCTTTCCTCTTAAAGATATATTATTCTTTTTTATGGTGCTCATATGATCATTACACCCAACAAAAGGAAGTGGGTCAGCTGCCCATTCTCTTTTTCTCTGGAACCGAGGCTGGGAGAGATGGCAGGACTTTTTTCTATATTTTGAGATTCTTTATTCATTATACGGAAAGGTTCTTCTAAGGATACATGTCAGTAGCCAGTTGCATCAACAGCAGAGCATGAACAGAATGCATTTAGAAACCAGTGAGGTTACAACAGCAAGCAACATTTTTCAGTGGTGTGCCCCTATTTTAAATGAGAATTCAGTGACTCTGTGATGTCAGATAGCGTATTTTGATTAAAACATTTCTTTATTGAATTTTTTATGGGCCCATTACTGGAGTCCCTGGGTACATATAAATAGTTTTTCAGGACAATGCAATCCAGCAGAGGTGGGACTGGGCCTGGAGTCATAAAATAGGAAACATTAAACTCAACGGCTAAGGAGTGCACACTGTCCTAAACACCAGTGAACCAAATTCTCCCTTGGGCTTAAGGCACTCTGTGAACTAAATTAGATGTTTAGGGAAGAATATGAATAACTGTGAGTAAAGCAGACATAGATAGTGCTGGAAGAGTCTGATTCCTATACACCGTTTACTGCTTTCCGTGATCAAACATGCACTTGGTTATGTAGAAAGAATGAGTTTTGCAAAGCCCTCATTGGAGACAGGCATTCTAGATTCTGGTCCTGCTTTGAACCCTTATTCTTTTGGGGATTTTGAGAAATAAACAAAAATATCTGAGGCTCAGATGTCTCATTGCAGATAAAAAAATAACCATACCCAATGGACCTGGACTTTTTCCCAAGACTGATCAAAGGAAGGAAAATAATATATCCAAAAGACCTTCTGTAAAGCAACAAAAATAACAAATAAAAATTGTTGTTATTTATTTAGTGATGAAGAGTTCAGAAGAAACCTTCAAGGTCTCCTTAAAAAGAGAAATCAAAATCAGAGGCTTTAAAATGATCCAAGTTGATATTTTGGATTTTAAGACCTGGTTTCCCTTTTACCTTACTTTGAGTCAATTCTGGAAATGATGAGTTGGACTCCATAGAAATTCCTCAGAAGGTATGTTCTGCTGCTAAGTAGGAAGCCTTCTTGGCCTAGATTCCTAGCTCAGTGGTGAGAGCTAAGAATATTCTTTGTACTATTTCTTTGGGGTATAAATTGGGAAAGTTGATCACAACTAATGTAATTGTAAATTAAAAGCTACATGAAGTTCACATTTTATTGCAAGGGAAATCATAACTTTCTTCTCTTTTTTGGTTTATTGAGATGATGGGGGTGGTTTTAAAGATGTGAGAAGGTACCGAGGCCCATAATTCATGTCAATTTTGAGAGGATCTTAGCTGTCTTGTTTTAGAGCAACTTCTATACTTGTGTGATGTGTGTGTGTGTGTGTGTGCGTGTGTGCATGTGTGCGTGTGTGCGCATACATGCACATGCTTTATGGTTTAGATGGAAATGGCAAGTCTGGGACAAAACTACATAAATGATCCAAGATAATGAAAAATCTGAATGATAAGATAGGTATTTTTGCCTAGTCATCTACTGTTTAGGAGACTATACTCAGCTGATATTAATTCTTCAACATTCAAGGACAAGTTTCTCATAGTGAAGGAGTTGATGCCATCTCAGATCATAAAATATTGCTTTAAAATCATTGCAATTTCTTTGTTTTCCCCCCATTAACTTTATTGGTACATTTTAGGTATACAATACAGTTACATTCATCATTGGGATCTTGTACCATTACATGAGTCTCTTGGTTCTTATCTTTTTTCCCCTTCCCTTGCCCTCCCTTCACCCCCTCCACCCTTCCCTATTTGCAAAGACCTTGTTTCCATTTTTTTCCTCTTCTCATATTTTTTCCTTTCCCTTTTTTCCCTTCCCCTACCCCTCCCAATTCCCCTGCTCTTTTAGACCTTTTCTTCGAGTTACACAATATCAGTTATACATTTTTAAAATTACAATATTAAGATCTAGGAGACATTACTACAGATTTTACAGATTTTAAAAGGATATAGAAAGCATATTACAAAAATCTTTTTTGAAATAAATTTGACAACTTCTAAGAAGTACCTTGGAAGACAAATTAATGAAACTAACTCTGGAGGAAATATAAAATTTGAATAGCACCTATTAAAGAAAGTATATTCTTAGCTTGAAAACCTACCTATATGACAACAGCAGGCTCATAAACATTTTAACTGATAAATTATATCTAACAATTAAAGCAGAAAAAAGAAGGAACACTTCTCCCCTCATTTTAGGAACTCAACATTGTGCTAATCCTAAAATTGGATAAAGATAATAGAAGAAAAAAGTATGAACATAGATAGAAATTTGTTTAACAAAACAAACTATTAGAAGTCAGATCTGGCAGGATGTAGAAAGTGGTTTTGTTAGAGGGATGGCAGTGTTGGTTCAGCATTGGAAGATCTACCCCCAAAAGTCATCATTTTAACAGAGGAAAGGAAAAAACCATATGATCCTGTCACTAGTTGGAGAAAAAGTATTGGACTAAATTCTACAGCTGTTCATGGTAAAAGCTATCAGGAGACTAGAAGTAGAACAGAAACTTCTCAACAAATTAAAGACATGTACTCCATACTTCCAGCGAGAATGCCTTGTATGAATGGAGAAGATACAATGCTTTCTCCTTAAGGTGGGGAACAAGGACAGATATGCTTACTCTTTATCTGTCCATTAAACTTTGAAACCTAGTCCCCACCAAAATAGTCTGGCAATAAAATGACACAACTAGGATAGGATTGGCACGGCAGAAGCAAAATCTTTATATGTAGATGAAATGATCATCTACAGAGAAAATATTAAGAAATCTCTAGGAGCCCCTAGAATTTGTACTTGAATTTAGCAGGATTAGAAAACACAAGGTATATATAAAAATTCAGGTCTGTGTATACTTGCTATAAATGAAGAACTGGATATTGAAATTTAAAAGTTATGTAGGACTACAAAGGTCCCAGAAAAGTCAAAAACAAAAACAAAAATGAAAACAGTGTTAGAAGATGTCTAGCACCCAATTTTAAGACTTCTTCTAAAGCTACAGTAATCAAGACAATGTTGGTGTAAGGAAAGACATATAGATCATTTGAATAAAACAGAGAATCTAGAAATAGGACCACACATACAAGGTCCACTGAGTTTTGAAAGATTATTTAACATTAGCATTTTATAGAATATAAACTTGATTCAAGAGCCGAGGAAGAGAGAGTGTCTTCAGCAAACGTCACTAGAACACCTGGTATCCGTACATAAAAAATTAACTTCAACCCTTTTTTTCCATACATGAAAATAACTTGAAGGGATCTATGAACCTAAATAAGAAAGCCTAAAAGTATAAAACTTTAAGAAGAAATTATAAGGGCAAATACTTATGAATTCAGGGTAGGCAAGAACTACCTAGGATTCAAAAAACATGATGTATAAAAGAAAAAAATTGATAAGTGAGATTCCATCAATATTTAGAATTTTAAATGACATCGTTAAAATGAAAAGTAGTCCTTAAACAGACCATATTTACAATGCATATAACCTATGAGCAGAATATATAAAGAATTCTTAGAGCTCATTAATAGACAACCCAATTAAAGTGTAGACATAAGAAGATGATAAATAGCCAGTGTAGCACAAGGAATGGTGTGCAACTCTAGAATCAGAAAATTACTAATCAGTACAATAATAAGATTGAATTATACACTCATTAGGGAGATGAAGTCAAAAGTTTTAAAAGCCTTGTCATGACTTTTTCTTTTTGTTGTATTCTCTCCCTGTGCATTTAATTTGTCATGCCCAATGGATTCATTCTGCTGGTTTTCCTGGGGTTGTGATCCTCATTGTCTTTTCCTAGGGTATTGTCTAAAATTTTTTGGAGTGCCGGTTTGGTATTCATGAAGTTCCTGAGGTGCTCTTTATCATCAAAGTATCTTATTTCTCCATCAATTTTGAAAGATATTTTTGCAGGTTATCCGGGTTAGAGGCTGTTTTCCTTTAGGGCTTGAAATACATCACTCCAAGCTCTTCTTGCCTTGAGTGTTTGCATTGAGAAGTCTGCTGTGATTCTGATGCACTTTCCTTTGTAGGTAATTTGTTTCTTTTCTCTCACTGCTTATAGAATTTTATTCTTCTGTTGGATTTCTGGAATCCTAACTATTATATGCCTATGTGTAGATTTTTTTGATTAAGGCTAGCTGGAGTCCTATATGCCTCACTTATCTGTATGTCAAGTTCTTTTCCCCTCCTTGGGAAGTTTTCTGCCATCACTTCTGTGAACAGTTTTTTATGTCATCTGCACTCTCTCCTTTTTCTTCATTGACTCCAATCAGTCTTATGTTATTCTTCTTTGCATCATTTAGCAGCTGCTGGATTGATTTCTTATGTTCCCTTACAATTTGAAAGCAATTTTTCTTTTCCTGGTCACTAATTGAAATCTTTTCTTCTATATCTGAAATTCTATCCTCACATTGGTTCATTCTGCTGTGCAGACTTTCGATGGAGTTTTTAATCTCTTGGAAGTCTGTTTGTATCTGTTTTTATGGATTCCATTTGTTTCCTATGTTGGAATTCCATCATATTCCTCAGATCCTCTATTTTTTTATCTGTGCCCTCTCTAGATTTCTTAATTATGTATTGCACCATGAGCAAAATCTTTGCTGTTATCTGAATAATTATTTCTGATTTCATTTTTCCCAGATCCTCTTTTGTTGCCAGTTCAGGGAGTCCAGGTGGTTGAGTATCAGAGTGTTCCATCTTGTTTCCCTTTGGGGTTGCTGTAGGTGATCCAGAAGTCTGTTTTTGAGGCTTGTTTATGTGTCTTCTCATTTCCACGGCGGGGGGGGGGGTGTGCTTTTGGCACCCTCATGGCTCACCTTCTCTGCCCTAGGAGCTTGGGATAGCAGAGGGGGAGCTTCCTTCTGGGTGCTGGGACCGGCTCACCTTCACTGCCCTAGGAGCCTGGGATGGCAGTGGGGGAGCTTCCTTCCAGGTGCTGGGACCGGCTCACCTTCTCTGCCCTAGGAGCCTGGGATGGAGGTGGGGAGCTTCCTTCTGGGTGCTGGGACCGGCTGAGCTTCACTAAAATCGTTGCAATTTCTAAAGAGGCTGTTAAAGATGATTGGGATTGACGTTGATGTGTTTTGTAGTTCTTTATTAAGGGAAGGTGGCTGAGGTGTGGAATTATTATATATTCAGAAGCACACACATACCATTGCAGTATGCCATTTTTTCCCCAAAGTATCTTCTGATTGGAGGATGCAATTGTGTACGTGATAAACAGTCACACTGGCACACAGTATTTTTTTCACACTTTAAAGTGTTAAAAGTATGTCCCGTGTTGATCTGAAAGAACAAAACTCATGCTGATATATAACTAATATTGAATCACCAAGCATTTTAGATGCTTATTTTAATTCATAGCCTAAAATATAAAAAATTGAAAAACTTGATTTCATTGTATAAGTGAACACACATCACATTCTTTATCAGGAAGAATTTTTTTCTTAGTTTAAATTCAAAAGCCAATAAACATTTAGTTAAGACTTGCTGTAGTTCTGGCTCAGTGTTAGGCACTAAAAAGGGAAACTGAGTGAGATGTAGTCCTTGCTTTCAAGTTGCTGAGAGAGAGAGAAGATCTCTACCTCCCCTTTACCAAGCTGAAGGATCTGAGCTTGGAAGTAAGGTGGCTGTTGAATTTACATTGGGATCACTGCACATGCTCTGGAGTAAGGGTCTAAGTAATGCCTCAGTGTTTCCAGAACTGGCAAAAAACAAAAATCAAACAGAAAAAAGAAAGAGAAAGAGTGGGTGAAGATAAAGAAAAGTTGAAAAGGTTGAGCAGGATGATGAGAACACTTGAAAATATTTCAGGTGTTGCATGCATGATGAAATCAGGTAGTTATGATGTTGAGGTGCTTCTTAGTTTTAAGAATGTTTTCATTTCTGATTTTTACTTCCACTTTTGAATCTGTTCAGATCAATCAGACAAATATCTTTGCATCAGTCAAGATTTGCATTGTTTTATTTATGCTTAAATGGTGAACCCTCACCAAACTGAATATGTTTGGTGATCTAATTTATTAGGGACATAAAACCACTGCTATATTTAGCTATCTATGTCATTTAAATTTAAAATGTAGAAAGTGTCTCTTATTAGTTGTGCTATTATGTGGTCAAGATAAATGTCTAGAAATGCTTGAATAGTATTCACTCCTACCAAAGGAGGTGCTACCACAGGGTAAGGGGTGCTTTTCAAGAAAAGCAAACTAGTGTTATATGCTTTGTTCCCAAGATTTGTAGAAACTTTGTCTTAAATGAACTTAGATGGCTCTCTAGCCTTTATAATACAAGGCCTAAAGGTGTAATGGTCCTAGTTCTTGCTTTTTCCCTAGGCCTAAACCTTCTGGCTGTTTGCCCTTTGATGGGTACAGCTGCATCCTCTCATAATAGAGGGTTTCCTGATCTATTTTACCTTATTTGGCTACATAAAATGATAAACAAACAGATAGAAGATAGGTAGGTAGATAGATACCCATGATAAAAGGCAACAGAGAGCGAGAGCGAGAGAGAGAGAGAGAGAGAGAGAGAGAGAGAGAGAGAGAGGTAGATTAGATAGATAATCAGCAGACAGTTACATAGGTAGATAGATAGGTAGATAGTCAGACCAACAGGTAGGCAAAATACAGTAAACAATGCATATCAAGTGGGAGAGAAAAGGACATTTATCCAGTTCAATTATATATATCCCTTTCTTTGTTTTCTAACACTCTGATCCTGATTAATTTGGCTTAACACAGTGTTTGAAATATCACATTGGGTCTCTAATTCAAGAGAGCACAGCTTCTCAGAGACAGTAGGTCCAGAGACGGGTTGTGTGATGCCAACCATTGTAAGGCAAGCTTAAAGTTTTAGGGACCCTTGGTGGTGTCCCTTGTATCTCACAGCGAATATTCATTATTGGGATCTCTCAGATCTACTGGAAGAGCTCAAGTTTTCCTATCAGGTATTTCTTGATGTCACTTCAATGACAGACAAATGACCAAGTCTTTGAGAAAAAAATTAAAGCTTCATTAAAAAATCTAAATTGCACTATTAATCTGTAAGTTTAAGGGTAAGGGAGAGGGGGTGGATGCATTGCTGCCACATTCAGCTTGTACAGCTGTGTGTGTGTGTGTGTGTGTGTGTGTGTGTGAATGTGTCTGTGAGTGTTTTCTAAAATGACCGGTAAACTGCCTTCTAGAGTATGTAGAGTATGATATCTAAGAAATAGATGAAGGGAATTCTAGAGGCAATCTGTAAAGCATCAAACTACTTTCAATATATTGTTCCACTTTTCTTTGAAAAATCTTTTTTTATGTATTTTTGTACTTTACTTTTCTTAAATAGTGGGATTCCTTTGAGAAATGAAAGTTTTGAAGTAACATGAAGATTGTGGAACATTTGTGTTTTTTCCCCACAGATGATAATAGAATACAGACCCATTTTTTAAACTTATTGTATTTGTCATATATCTTTAAAAGTTATGTAGAATTATTTTCTTTAGAGTGTCAATGATGAATACCTTTGATTTGCAGTGTTGTTTGTATTTTGTAATGATGAGTTACATAAAACGAAAGAATACACAGAGTTAGTTCACCCTGAGTCATTATGTAATTAACCATTAACAGGACGGGGAGTGGGAGGCAAACTAGTTCTTCAGAATGATGTCTTTACATGGACCCATGATAGCAAAGATACAAACATTTCTTATGGATAGGTGAAAAATTTCCCAAACATTAAGAAAAATAGCATAGAAACTTTTCATTCTTCTTTTGACTTAGTTTAGAAAAGATTCTAGTGCAATTCTCTCTTCTGAGCTGGGTACAGTTTTGAAGTTAATGCCTACAGGACCCAAAGCCCCATGCGGTCATAGATGGCTTTTTCAGAGGTGGCTGAATCTAGAGTGTATGATGCTGGGATTAATGGCCTGTGATTACTAAACCAGTACGTTGATTGGTTTGGCATCATCCGGTAGTCTGGATAAGATAAAAGGGATAGGGCTGGGGATTTAGCTTAGTGGTTACGCTGCCTGTCTTGAAAGCTCAAGGACCAGAGGTGGAGCTCCAGTACCCCCCCAAAAAAATAAATAAGTAAAATAAAATAAAAGGGCAGAAAGATGCTGCTAAAGTTCCTTGTTTTGGCTACTGTGTGGGTGCCATGGACTGTTTCTCCTTGTGACACTGCTGTGTGCCATTCTGCCATGTGCCACTCTGCCTTGAAGCCAGCCAATTATGGACTCAAACCTCTACAAACTGTAAGCTAAATAAACCCCTTCCCCTTTAATTTTGGATGTTGGGTATTTTTTTTCTCAGCAATGAGAGAAAAATAACTAAGACAAGGAATATATGATTCTCTTTCCTAACACCAGCATTAGAAAAGGATTTAGTTTGACATTAAGGGCTGGTATAATTAATTGTACTTGCTTTTATAATTTTAATCTGTAAAGTATAAACAACTTCATGGGGATTAAAGTAGCATAGCAGAATGCGAGCTTTAAAATATTGCCTTTTTACAAAAGAATGCTCCTCAGAGTCCTTCCCATGAGAGGGAGACCAGTGTTGATAATCACTGGTACTGTATCCTAGGATTGGATTTTTGAAACTGAAGCCACAATGTTCTAGTTGTATGGGTTATGATGTTTCTATTTAACCACATTCACCAAATCATATAAATGCAAAAGATCTTCTTTATTTACTTTTTCAAATATCTGTCAGCCTATATCAATGACCAAATCTATGTCTACATACATGTGTGCATTTCCATTAACATCTTTATCTCTCTGTATGTGTATATCTGTACCTATATCTGTATCTAGATCTAGATGAGCCAAAATAAATTTTAAACATGAAAAATTTCTACTTATAAAAATAAATAAATTAAAATCTTTTTCTTCATTTAAGAAAAATATCAACTGGAATCCAGCATACCTGTTCTTTCATCATATGTTCTGATTTAGTGGGCTACTGTTCTGCTAAGTATGATAGTACCAGTGGACAAACATCCATTCTGTCATTATCATTTTCTCTGAAAATATAATATGAATTGATTTACTTTAAGAAAAACATAAGACAGGCAAAATTCACCTTTTTTCAAGATTTATAATTTGAAGTCAATGGATAACACTAATTTACTTTTTGTTTATAACTATCTTCAAGGAATGCATGTTAATTAGTACCCAAGCTTTCTTACTGGCTTTTGGTATTTAGTAAAGTAAGTTGATTAAATGGAGGCATTATCCTTGTGCATTATTACAAAAAAAGCCCCTTGGTCAACACAGATTCTATTTGTGTTCATTTATTACTAGACACTTTTATGTGAGTAGTGCTTGAAAACTACATATCCATTGGCAGAGAAATTCATGATCTAAAAAAATATGCCTTGGGTAGTGTCAGATTTGTATTTTGAATTTCGTTTCCAAAAGGGCAAATTAAAAATTCAGAATAAGTTAATTCAAAGTCACTGGGCTCTGAATCCATACTAATTTACCTAGGGTACTTCTTCTGAGAAGAAAGAATGACATATTACTTTTCTCCAGGTTGCAGTGTTTGAAGCATTTCCTTTCATTTTGTAACTCAAGTTACTATGGCTATAGGGCTAATCACTCTAAAGTTTATTCATTTAGGATACTTTTACCAGTGTTACCACTTTGTATCATGTGGTGGCTGGGTGATTCTGGCTCTTGCTGTCTTGTGAATCTGCAGTGATGTGGACCTCAAGATGCTCATTCATGTGCTGTAGTTGGTGCCAACTGCAGCGGGAGCTCAGCTGCAGTATAAATGAGAGAACCTACGTCTTCTCCTTGTGAGTTGGGGTCTGGTTACCAAAAGCAAGTATTGCAAAGGTATCAATAGAGACCTGGGAGAGATCTACAAGGCTTCCTATGATCTAACCTCAGAAGATCTGAGAACATTACTTTCACTGCATTTTGCTGGTCAAGCAACTGGAAAAGGTTTGCACAAATTTAATGGAGGTGTGTCAGTCAGGAGAAGCAGAACCAATAGGGTATGTGTGTGTATATATGTACATGAAAGATTTATTTTAAGGAACTGTTTGACACACTGTGATGACTGCCAAGTCCAAAGTCTTGGGCAGAGTAGATCAGCAAGCTATTAACTCAGGCAAGAAATAATGTTACAGTTTTAAATTAAATATCCACGGAGAAGGAGATGATCTGGAAATTCAGGCAAGATTTTTGTTACCGTCTTCAAGCAAAATAACTTCTTTGAGAAACATTGCTCTGTGCTCTTAGGAAATTCAACTGATTGGATACAATATTGAGAGTCATTTTTTTTTACTTAAAGTCAACTGATTGTCCATATTAGTTACATATACAAAATACCTTTGTAGGAAAACAACTGAGTCCCATATGATAGCTAAGTTGACACATTAAAAACAACACAGGAAGCTAGAATTTCTCAGATCATTTTTAATTTGATCCTTTCCTAAAATCCTTAAAGGATTTATAGTAAGACTTTACTTGTGAAGCAACTTTAGACCCTGACAAATTATGTTGACTTCTAGTAGGACTAAATCAAATGCTTTTATCTTTAAATAAAGACTATTCTTTTATCAGTCTCTGTCTCTGTTCTTGTCTGACTTATCTCTTGATTTCTGAGAATAGGTGTCTTTCCTACATTTATATGAAGGTTTTACAATTTAACTAAAATTCAGTGTTGATGTTACTCTGAATTTCTTTTCCTTTTTATGGTCTGGCTCCTTCATTTACTTGTTTTTACACTTGTTTCTTTTCTTTCCTTGCAGAGCTTCTTTGTTTATATTAATATAGTACACTTTTTCAACATTTATATATTGTATTAAATATTATACTCATGAATAAATTGTATACAAATTAATATTAAACCCCAGAAACAATACTTTTTAGTTTATTTCTTCAAAGGAAATGAAACACATATCAAATCTCACTTGAATGTATAAACGAAAATTCTAGATATGTACATTAAGTTGAAAAAGACTGTGAAAACAGGTGGCTAAATAGAGATTTAAATAGAAATGATATAAATAGTCTTGTGAAAAATACAGATTCTAGGACCCTTTCTTTGATGACGGAATCAAAAAGTCTGGAAGCTAAGTGTAACTCACATTATTTTAAAAAGCACCACTGGGGTAACCACTTCCCTAATCTGAGTTCAACTATAGTCACATTTTGAACATACTTTGGAACAAAAGTCAGTTTTTGAAACCCCAACGTGTATTTCAAGTTAGAATATATGTCATTATTGAATTCACAGCTCAAGTTTTTAAATGGGATCTCTTTTTCTTATGTATGTAATAGAAATACCCTATCATCCAGGCCTTTACATAGAGAACTTTTGAATGTCTATCTATTCCCAGGCTCCATATTTTGTGTTTTATATTGCACCATCAGTCTGGTACATAGACTTGTACTATAATATAATGAATTAATTATGGAGATCAGATCTTACATAATTTGTGGCAGTGGAGTTCCAAAGATGGGAGAAAGTTAGAGCATCAGAGAAATGCCACTAACCAATTCCAGAGTAGGAGAATGGGTGAGACTTTGCTGAAAGTTCTGCAGGCTAGTCATGTCAAGCTGGTGGGCCACTACGGTGGCTGAGACGTGAATCTGTGAAAGACCATTGGTTTTTGATGACTACTGCCTTCCTGAGTTCATATCTAACTGGTGGTCTTTGGCTTGGTTCATTATTGGTTATCACAGACAACAGCAGGAAAAAGATAAGCAGGAAAGTTCCGGAACACCTGTCTTCACACTTGTCTCTGCTTTCCTTCAACCAATGTTGATATCCAGAGTGCAGTGGCTGGTGTTTCACTGCTGATTCTCAGGCCGCGTACAACTTCACTTTTATCTGAGACTGTGCTTTAGTCATACAGAGAAAGGGATTCTGGTAAACTACTCCCAATGAAAACAAATTGCCAACAAAAAAACCAGCCTGCACACTTTGCTCCTTGTCAGTTTGCTGTCTATTCACAGTTCTTCATTGTATTTTATATTTTAAATATAGACAGAAAAGTTATCCTTCCGACTAAAATGAATCTGTTTTCTTTACAGCTGAAAATATGCTTACTTTCTCCCCCATAGAAGATTCACAAAGTTCTCTATTATTTTATTTATGATTGAAATCTGTTCTGTGCCCAATGATGGACTTATAGAAATAGCGTCCTCCAAAACTTTTATTCAAGATATTATGACAATTATAAAGAGCTTGGACTATAAATGAAAATCAACCCTAATATCACAATTGAGACAGAAGAGGTTCGTAAATTTGGTATATCACTCTTCAATCATTTTTCAGTGTGGCATATTATGTATTGTTAACTGATAATAGGCATGCAAGGTTTAATTTGCCATTCAATTTAGTATCAGATTATAACTATGGTTTCACCTAGCTTTCCTAATAATGCTTGCATAATATTCTACCTACTGGTTGTTGTGTTATTAATTTACTTCCATCCTACAGATGCATATTGGGATTGCAACCAATATGTAACAGGTACAAATAGTTCCACGTAATGTAACATAATGTATTCCTAGACTGGTCTGTGAAAGTAAAATGCACAGTATTTTTACAATACACTTACAAGTTAGAAAAGCTATTCCCAAAAGCTAAAAACTTTATGAAATTCATATCTATATTTCTTTTAAGACAATCTGTTTCCAATAGGTATTCACAGAAAGCTTTAGTTCTTTTACTGAAAGTGGAGCTTTGAAATAGTAGCTTGATTCCAGTGAGTAACTGGCTGAAATTAAAAATTTCCTGATTTCTTCTTTTTAAAATTTTAGTACATTAGTAGAATCAGTATTTTTTGTATAAGCAATTTTTTCTTCTTCACTAATTTTTACATTATTTACCAAATAAGTATAATATTCAATAATATATCAAATTATATCACATAATAATACATATAAGCATTATGTCCAAATTATAAGACATTCTATAGCATATCATAAACATTGCCAAAGTGAGAAAAATGAAAGCAGTACCACCAAATGAGTGCTTCCAAGAGTGAAGCTATAGCTTAAGATGTTTATTTTTCATCTGATGTAAAAAATTAAGTTTGAGAAAATTAGTTGATTTAGGGTTATTGTGTAATTATATAGAAGTCTTATAGAAGTTGAAAGAATGAAAAATCAGCTGTTTTCCTAGAAGGTGCAAATGAATTTCACACTTACAAAGGTTTCTACAGTTTGGAACATTTAGAATAAAAAAATAGTTTAAATAGTATGAGCATTTTATGACTCTAGAAAAATAGGAGTGCAATCAAGAGAATATAGAGTGTGACTAGGAGAGGAGGGAAATATTTCTGAAAAAAATGTGATGTTTGAGTTAAATTCCAAGGGGAAAAAAGGAATTTACTCTTGAAGTTAATGGAGATAGGGAATAAATGACATTCGAGTCATCTGGGGACATGTAAAGGACATAATGTGTTTGAGGGATTGTTCAAAAGTCGGTACACCTGGGAAGAAAGTCATGTGGCCAAAGAGTGAGTAGGTGGAAGTACGTCAGAGAGATAGTGGCTAGAACAAGCATGAAGGTTCATAGGGATGGAGCTGTTAGCTGATCTTGACCTGAAAAACACTGGCAAGGGTGAAGAGTCCGACAAGACCAGATTTGTTTCCTGAAAGTTTGGGCAGCTATGAGCAATAGAAATTTGAAAAGCTAACGAGAGATCAATTAGGGGAATATTGAAGTACAAAAGTTAAAGAGAAGGAAGGCAGTGGCAGTCGGAGTAAAGAAGAAGGGAAAGTGACCAATGGTATGGTAGAGGTTAACTCCACCAAAGACGCAGTCTGTGCACGTGGATGTACGGAATGGAGAGTGGGTAGGAAGAGAATAAGGTGACTTTCATCCCCTTTCCCTCGGACTGAGCTAATGTTGGCGTCATGCTCCAGGACAGAGAACACAGTTTCACTGGTGGGTAAGGTAAGTTCTGTTTTCTCCGCAGTGAGTTAGGCACACCTATGTACTGTCTCAGTGGAAATACTCTCATGATAGTTGGATGTAGAAAAAATGTGATGGAATTACAGAAGCAAATTTGAGTAGTTTGGTAACAGAGAAATTAATCTTGAAAAATACTTAGATGAGAAATTTGAGTGACAAATGCAGACAAAGTGCAGAGGGCACAGCAAATCCTTGGAAAGCACAGACACTGTATAACCATGAATGTAATAGAAAATATCAGAGAAGACATATGAAAAAGGATGAAGAAGTGTAAAATTCTTTGGTGTTCTACACAGACTATGTGGGTAGGGTTACTAGCTAACGAGTCAGATGATTTCTGCTTCTTTGAAGTTTCCAGGCGTGTGGCCTTGGACACATCTCTTAAAGTGACTGAATTTTTATTTTTTCTTTGGCAAGGTGAAGCCATGACTCCTACTAACTGGTAATCAGGCTTATATTACATAAGATTGTATATGTGAAACAGTCTTGGTAATACTCCAAACATCACAGAAATGCCAAAATTTGTTTTGTATTATAGATGGTGACCTTTTTTTCTTTTTACCTATTTTTGCCCTTTCTTTCCACAGAATGGAATGTTAAGTGGGGTTATAATTTCAGCTCTGCTGTTTCATCTCATACAGTGAAAGAAAAATCACTAAAACTTTGGCTCACCAAATAATCTGGGCCAAGAATTTCTAAAATATAAAGCCAGATGTATATTCTCCATGATTAATGTTATCATTACGTAGATCTAAAACGTAACAATAAAATTAAAAAATATAGCACAAACAAAACTAACTCTGATATATTCTTAAGATCAGGCAGACATTAAATTAATATAAGACAATCGATCTTTGGAATTTGGTTATGTGCTCGGCATCACTATAAAACCAACTGGAGGAAAGTAGGATTCCTAATTCTGTATTTTCTCTTCCTCCTTCTCCTTCTCCTCCACCTCCTTTTCCTCATCTTCTTCCTCCTCCTCCTCTTCCCCCTATTTTGAATTGAACTAAACCCAGAGCCTTGCGCATTCTATACAAGCACTCTGTCACTGAGCCCATCCTCAGTCCTGAATTCTCAAAGGCATTGTGAACTACCTGGAATTACTGACTCAGGTGACTCACTCAATCCTAGTAGAGAAGCATTTGCTCTGAGTGTGTCTCTTTAAAGAGGAGTATAAGAAGAATTTTCTATTATTACAAAAGAAATGAGTGTGGCATTGCTAAAATGTAATGAAAACAGCAGTTGGAATAACGATTCTTATTTTTCCTTCTAAATAAAAATTCACCTGCATTTTTCTACTTATGCCATGTAGTCCCCTTGAAATTCTTATTTGCTCATTTTTGAAAGGGACACAATAATAAAACTTAGTAAAAGAGTAGTTTTGAGCATCAAGAGAAGGGATTGATTTTGGATGAGAGTGATCTGAGTTCTGAAATAATGTATCAATGTCATTATATTTTAGCTAATGCTGGGTTGTTTTGGGGTCGGAGACATTTTAGCAATTTTTAGAATAATAATATATTTTATTAATGTCTCCAATTCCTGACCCACTGATAGTTGAAATGCATAAATATAAATATAATTTACATATTAGCAAGGCTGAAACTATGGATAGATTTGAATTTTTATCATTATGTATATATTTAAAGAAAAAAGCTTAATGTTTTTCAGAATTCCTTGGGTGGTGCTCAACAAATATTTACTGAGTGTTTTAATTAATTTGAATTAGATTTATTTCATATAGTTAGTACAGAGCTATTCCTTTTAAATACGTTTTCCCAAAATATCTCATAAGAACAGAAAATAAAAACTTTGTTAATACTTTATTGATGTGGCATCATGCAAGAGCATTAATATCAGTATGACAGTATATCAATAGCGGTATGACTAATGCAGAGAAATTCTGCCTTGGGGTTCATACAAGAATATTCTTGAGCTTTATTCTTATGATTTAAAGGGTCATTACTTATCCATTCCATTGTAATTTTATCTCAGTAAAATGAGCATATGTCCATCAATAACATTGTTATTAATTTTTTTAAACAACCACATGGTAAGAAGATCAGATCTATAACCATTGCACTCCTAAGGGAATAGTTATTTTTCATTCTTGTGGTTAATGTTTTATTTAAATCCTTTCTAAAATATAAGAGTTTCTAAATATGACTTTGCATTAAGGAGCAAGTTCTCTCATGTTTGGTACTGGTATATAGTGAATATTTAATATTATCTAGATTCTGAGTTTAAAGTTGACATTATCTGCCAATGAATATCAGTGAGGATCGGAGACTCCTTTCATTTCTCTTTCCCTCTCTCTCCCCTCTTTTGCCTGTTCTTCCTCCTTTTCAGCCATCTGTTCCTCTGTCACTTATAACATCAATGTAGCATACATAATGTTCATTGCCTTTCATGTGCTGCAGAATGTGTTAAGATATAGAAAAGGCTTCAAAGAGGTGGTTCTCAACTGAGGGTGGCTTACTATTCAGAGGACATTTGTTGGTGTCTGGATACAGTTTTACTTGTCCCAACTGGAGAAGTTTTACTGGCATACTGGGTAGAGCTAGAGATGCTGCTAAATACAAAAGACAGCCTCACAACAAAGAATTACCTGTCCCATAATGAAGAAGAGACACCTTGACTTGTGTCATTGTAGCATTACCAGATATTCATTGTTGGCTTCTTTACAGCATTTCCTGGGAACATTTGCCTATGCTCCTCTCTCTGTCTTGCACCTTGGCCATGCTATGTATTCCTCCTCCATTTTAATACTAATGATTAGAGGAAAGGAGCCAGGTGCTAACAGACTTTATATACCAGTTTCCTAGCACTGATTCCGGTCAGATAAGGTGTAAATTTCATACTCTCCAAGTATTTAGCTTCTTTTGTGCCACAAGAGGTAGAAAATATAGATATGAAAGGATTAGAAATTAACCTAAATCGATTGATGGAATAATCTCAGAAAGACTCAGGTGAGGTAAGAATTCAGCGTGTCACATTGTGAAGACAAAGAAACCATCCTAATTCAAAATGAGCCAGAATTCCTGACAATGCTTCCACCAGTCACATACCCTTGTTAACTCCCGAGTCTAAGTAACCCTGAGCAATTGACCTTTTCATTTGCTCTGATGGAGAGCTGGTTTCCAAATTGTCCCCTTTTGCTCCTATATCTCATTTTTACATGGAGGCCAAAGGAACTGCAGTGCAAATTCAATTTTAGAAGCTTAAAATTTTTGCCAGAGATGATGATAAGGTGTTTAGGTCAACCAAGTGTGCACCTACAATTGTGTCTGCAAAATCTAAAATTATGTCCATACCCCAAGCCTGCACAGTTGGAGAATAATACTAGGACTCTGCTTATCCCAAGATACAGCTCAGAAGGAAGAGCAATCCATTCCAAGGAGAGAACATGCAACCAAATGGCTTGAAAATGAAACCAAACTGTCCTAGGGTTTTGAGAATGCAAGAAGGCATCCCTATGTATGAACATTGGTTTCCATTTCCCTCCCTGTGAGAGGCGAGACCAGTGCTTACAGGAGTAAGAATCCTGGCTTACAGTGGAACTCTTCATCGCCTGTCAAGGACAACGCCACATGGCCATTGCCGTGTGGTTCATTGAACTCAATATATAATCTAGAAATAGAGCTCACATGTCTAGGGTTTTCTGTTTCTGTCAGCATCTTTCAGAAACTGTCCTCTGCACCCCCAAAATAGTAGTAAGAAAGTCAACATAAAGCCATACTACAATGAAGGATATTACTAAACTAGTTATTGAATTTTGGCAAAGAGCTGAAGAGTTTTACAAATTAATTTCCCTTGCTCTCTGAAAGAGCACTTATTTTAATACCTTCTGATCCTGGCTTTTCATTTAGGCAGATGATTGGGACATTAAAATAATATATGAACAACAGATGTATGCATTTCCCTGGACTTATCTGTGGAGGAACTGCTAACTCGAGAAATTATTAATGAAATTTAAAATCTCTCACTTCCAGTTCATAGATTTGAAAAATACTGCCTTTGTTGTATCCAAAAATCATTACCATCTAATACATGTCATGCCTCAATGCCCTTAGTGCAGATATCATATTGAGTATGAGTAAGTAGCAAGTGTAAGTATATGAGAAGTGATTTCTTTTTCAAAGGTATTACAGTTAATTCGTATTTGGGGCAGTATTTTAAGTGGCTCTTAGATAACGGCACTCTGATTTTGACTAAATTTATCCAAATTCCCTGGGATATGGAGAATCTTTCACAATCTTTTTTATTTGTTTTTGAGACAGGGGAAAATATAGTAGTTTTATAAAACATTATTTTACTTTTTTAGTATGGTTTTCAAATGTTATTTAATATTTAATAGCATTTGAAATATTTGGAAATGTTTGGAAAGAAATAATAATTTGAAATACAGAAGAACCTAAAGTAGGGGTTATATTCCTAAAATCTAAAAGATTCCCTGTCTAGAAAATACTATTAGTAGAAAAATTTGAGAACTTAGGAAGGAATACAGTGCAACACTATTTATTAAAATCACATAACAGTAGCTAGTGATGACAGGTTAGGCTGTAGTTGGCCTCTACTGAGGGCATCATTCTTGGCCAAGTGAAACTATTTTACTCCTATAATTTGCTACATATGTATTTTTAAGTTTTTGATTTTTCAAATTTGTATTGAGTAAATATGCCCGCTTGGTAGATTGTTGTGGACATTTTAGGACACAGATCCGAATGATCACCACCACACTCAGGATGCAGAGAGTGCCATCATTCCTTGGAGCTCTCTTGTGCTGCCACTCACAGATTCACCCTTCCATATCTGCGAGCGGCACTTCTCATCCGACACGAGTGTTGTCTGTCTGTGGATGTCTTATAAATGGAATCAAGCTATGTGACCTTTTGTAAGTGGCTTTTCTTCACTCAGCAGGATGACTCCGAGGTCTGTCCAAGTGTTGTGGCTATCAGCACTTGGTTCCTTTTTCTTGCTGAGTAGTGTGCCACTTACTAGTTTGTCGCACACGGCTCTGAGCCGCACTTGAGCTAGACGTGGGCTGCCAGGGACCAGGCCGGCGCCCATGGCTGGGGCGGGGCCTCCCCAGAGCCTGTCTTCCTGCTGCTCCATTCAGTGTTCAATGAAGGACATTTAGGTTTCTAGTTCAGGGTCGTTGTGCGTCGTACTGCTACAAACATTCACGCACAGGCTTTCGTGTGAACATAAGTTCAAATCCCTTGAAGGTAAATACCTAAGGTGGGATGACGAGTTCTTCTGGTAGTTACACATTGAACTTTGTAAGAAGGTTTTCCTTTTTCACATTGTCATCATTCTATTGGGGGTGAGCTCCCTTTGCCCTGCTTTCTCACCAGGCCTTGGCATTGTTAATGGGTTTTATTTTGGTCTTTTGGTCCTTCTGACTGGGGCTTATTAATGTTACATCATTATCTTAATTTTCTTCCCGCATCATTAATGATGTTTAAAAGTCTTTATGTGTGCTTATTTGTCATCTGCATATCTTCATAGGTGAAGTGTCTTTCATGTCTTTTGCTCATTTTTTAACTGGGCTGTTTTTACATTGTTGAATTTTAAACTTCAGGATCCAAGCGATTTGAAATTGATTTCTTGTAATTTTAGCTTCTCTTTACAATCCTTTAATGGTATCTTTGCAGAACAAAGATTTTTAATTTTGATAAAGATTAATTTGCCAATTTTAAATTGTTAATCATGCTTTTGGTGTTATATCTAAGAACTATTTGCCTAATCTTAGACAAAAATTTTTTGTCCTATGTTTTCCTCTAAAAACTTTCATAGTTTAACATTTTACATTTAGATCTATGATTAATATAATAATGGTTAAATTTTTGTGGAAGTGATGAGGGTTATGTTGAAATCCATTTTATTGCAAACGAATGTGCCAACACCATTTGTTGTAAAAGCTGCATTTCCCACTGAATTACTTTAATTTTGGTTAAAAACATAGCATGCATTAGAATGTGGAACAGGGATGTGCTGAAGGCCCATGTGTTAAACACTTGTCCCTAGTGTGGTGCTGTTGAGAAGTGGTGTGGCCTCTGACGGGTGGAGCCAAGTGGAAGGTCTTCAGGTCATTGGGAGTGACCTCACAGGGAACAGAACAGCTTCTCCCACCACATGTTCCCAGCATGACCCAAAAGCAAGTGGTACTAGCCATAGACTGAAACATCTCAAAAACTGAGCCAAAATAAACCTTTCTTCTTTATAAACTGATTACTTCAAGTACTTTGTTACAGTAATGGAGATAACAGCATATTTGTGTGGGTCTATTTCTGGACTTTCTGTTTTTCATTGATTTATATCTATGTGATCACTAATATTACTAATATCACTGTAATTTAATAAGTTTTATAATTGTAAAATGTGAGTCCCCCAACCTTTTTGCTACATTTTTTGGCTCTTTCTGTTAATTTTTCATTGCATATCAATTTTAGAATTGTCTCTACAAAAATCATGCAAACTAGCCACTATCTCTCCCCAGCATCATTATCTACTAAAATAGTCTAGAGGGGAACAAGGAGAGTTCAACATTGCAAAAGCTGACCAACATTCAGGAAGGGAGGGACATTTACTTCTAATGAGGCTGAGCCACAAGTTTGGGTAGCCAAAGTATGCAACTTGCTTATCCACATAATGATTTCAGATTCCTTCCTATTGACTTTCTTTGAAATAACAACCAAAGCAATTTAATGGACACTCAGTAGGGCTAAGACTTAGTTCAAGGATGTTAAAGAGCCAAGTGTGATTACAGGCATGCCTGTAATCCTAGCACTTAGGAGGCTGAGGCAGGAGGATTGCCATGAGTTCGAGGCCAACTCGGGATACATAGTGAGTTCAAAGCCAACTTGGACTACATAGAAAGACTCTGTCTCAAACACATACACACATACACACACACACACATACACGCACACATCCAGGGATTTTTCTACCGTGGAATCACAGTACAGAAACAGCCATCACAATATCCCCTTATTTGCTACCATCTCCAGTACACACATCTATTTCCTATTGTGATAGCTGAACCTAAAGCATGCTTCATTTGAATGAAAGATGACATAGTAAAAAATGGCTTGCAACAGGCTGAAATTTTTTAGCTCTGTAGTCATTTGGGGACATGTTGGTGAGATGAACGTGTCAGCAGTCTCAGCATGATAAGGGCATACTGATAGATATTTCTTAGTATGAACTCAAAAAGCTTGGAATATAGAGATCCCTGTGTCTGCCACATGCCAGCTGTCTGTCACCTCACTTCTGCACCTCTGTGGGTGCACTTCTGCACTTCATTTCTCTGTGGGTCCTGCTGCTGCCGGCTCTAACTCTGTGCAGATATCATTGGACAGTTTCACCTCTGCTTCAGGGTCTCTCTGTTTACCCAAAGGCACACAAAGATTCAAGCTAGGAAGGATTTATCCCATTTGTAGCAAAAGTTTGATTGGTAAGAGCTAAGAGCAAATCATTTCCCTTTTCCATTTCTCTCTGCTCTCAAAGAATGGTCCTGAGATGCAACTTCTGTGGTTTCTCAGAGGAGCAGCCCAGGAAATTAACAATCACTTGCACGTTTGACAGTGACCTGAGAACACATTTCCATATTAGTTTCTCCTTCATCTCTTGTGTCCGTCTTCTGCTTGCTGCTATACATTAACACTTGAAGCTCTCTAATGTTCTGTTTGCTGGAGACCTTGACACAAAATAACATCGTCACTTTATTAGGGGACCTAAGGGAAGTCTAATAAAATATGAAGCAAGTCTTTTCAATTGAATATGTATATTAAATAATTGTTTTATTTCTCACACTGTAATCTTTTGTCTCCTTTTTCAAATGTAAATTCTACTTGCCTTTCCACTGCTGCATGCTCCGGGAACTCTGGCCCCTGCCTTTCGCAGGGACATGCTGAGGGATCTGTGCTCCACAAATGGTTGCTGACTACTCTTGGGTTGTTTTAATAAAAACATAGGCAGTACATAATCTGGAGGAAAAACTGATTTTTTTGTCTCTTCAGAATTATTAATGCTCTACAAACCAAATTTATAATATCTTTGGGTCTTTAAAGGAGTCCTGTGAGGTAAGCAGGGAAACAGGTTTATTTGTCTTCTACAGTGTGGTAATTGAGGTTCAGGGAGATAAAGTGATTTACTTGAGGTTTCAAAGGAGATAATTATCAAAACCAGAGTCAAGAGATCCCAAAATCTTACTTCCCTTGGACTCTTATATCAGGAGTTTGCAAAAACAGTCTTATAAATAAATAGAATTTACTGTTAATGCATCAGTGGGTGGCGTCCCTAGTACTCTATAGTCTAATCTTTTAATTGATGCTAATTGCTAGAAGTTTTTGTCTTAATCCATATTCGCACACCCTAGATCCAGCCACCCCTGAAAAAACCCACCTGTGAGCACATGAGGCTTTGGGAGGACATCTAGATAAAAGCCATAATTTTATAATTTATAAAATGTAGTATATTGTACTTAATATGTAAATTTGACAAGAATGAATCAATTCTATATAAAAATATCAACTTGAATTTCACCTAGGTTTTTATCTTGGCACATTCTGTGCCCTTTTGTAAGTTCTTATTATTCTATGTTCATTTTATTTGTTTATTTTTTAAAAATACCTTTCTCCAAAGCTTTATGCTTTCCTCATCCAATCCTCACACACCATCATTACAGATTTCATTGGAAAAAATAACTGTGACATTGCTTAATTCTGCAAGTAAGAGACATTTCTGTTTTATTTAATAAGTGTGATATTATATTGCAACAGAAAAATCTTTCCACAGCTCCAGTTTGTACTAATGACATATAATAACACAAAATATGAAATAAATATGTATTATAGATGTAAAATATATACTGTGCATGATGCACTATAGATAACTACATAGTTTTTATTTTTATATTTATAATTTGCATATATCTGGACTATCTTTGTACTCCAAAAATTAAATATATAATTTTTGAAGATTTTAAACAAGCTAAATTAAATGAAAATACAGTTTTTCTTTACTAAAGTATACATCACCTTTTTTCAGTTTTTAATAATTGGCATCTGCTTTTCACCGTAAGAATACTCAAATGATAGTTGAGGTAATAATTAGTTACTGCATAGGTATTAACAAATCCTTCAATACTTCCTGTATGTACAGTAGAGGGAAAACCGAAATACTTTTTCTGTGTGTCAACATTCTTACTCCTCATACTTCATTAAAACGAGATGATATAAATCCCTGAAGATTGAAGTACAAATTTTAGAGCTGTATTGATTTAACCTTCCCTTTGTAAATATTTCATGGTTCTATATTGTGCAAATGCAGTACTACACAGAACAAAGGACTGTACTTTTCTGTTAGTATGCAGAGGGGGTAACTGACAGCTTTTATTATACATTAATAAAATAATACATATGAAAATATGTAAGGATACTTTGTCTTTTTATGGATGTCAAGAAAAGTTGAGGAAACATTATTTTTAAAACAAGATTTTTTTATGGAGACTACTTTTAGTGTGTTATTTTTCAAATTCATTTACCTTTATAATTTAATTTTTTCTCACTATGTTTTCAAATTATTATTGGTTCTTTTCAAGTATGTCTTTTTTTGGGGGTATTGCTCCCTTATTGAAACTATGGAGAAACTAGGATTTCAATACATAATATCTGAGTTATTTCCATAATAACATGCTGACAAGTCATGGAGTTATAAAAATTAATTCTTCACTGAAGGACCATCAACAAAGAAGTGATCTTTCTCATGAAAGGGTTAGAATTAAGGCTGTAAAAAATGACAAATATACTATAGGTTAATGTTTTCTCTTTTTAAGGTTTTTTAATAAAAATAAAACCCTAGTCAACATAAAAGATTTTTGAGAATACTGGTGTATCACGATGTAACAAATTAGTTTTCTGTAGTCACATAGAAATTACACTAAAAATGATTATTTGTTTTTTCGATGCACACTTATCTAAGTACACCACAGAGGAAATGGATCTATGGATGAATAAGAGATTGACACTATATCAGTGTGGCCTGATTTCATAAAACTAAGTTTTCTAATTACATACCATGTGCATGCACACTCACACACATGCACACACATATGCTTTAGAAAACACACATTATGTGTGTGTGTGTGTGTGTGTGTGTGTGTGCTGGGGATCTTGTTCTACCATTGAGGCATACCCCTAGTCCCTAGACTTTTGTAAACGGGCAAATTAGTGTACTGAAACACAACTTTAATCTATATCAAAGCAAATTTCTTTCAGAGTTGTAGGGAAATGATGAAGTTCACCTTTAAAGACAGACTTTCTGTAACCAGGGGCTGGGGCTCTTCACTAGAGGGCAAACTAATCAGTACACATAGACTTTGAAGTAACTAATATTAGTTTTCTCAATTTTCCCATAAAACACAATACAGATATGTAAAAGTAAGGCCAATTATGTTGAATTTCTTATACTTCTTTACCTGTAATAGCTGGATGGCTAGTTTTTATTACTGCATTAGTGTCATGTGAATATTGTATTATATGTGTGCAAATGTTCACACTCAGCTTCCACATATGATATTGTACTCTGTGATCTCATTTATAGTGAGTTGTATTCTCTTGTAGACAGTTAAAGCTTGGTTAATTTTAATATTTCTGATTATCTTTTCACAGTGGTTATTCTAGAGGATATGTATGTTTCTCATCACACACTCAAGTAAAAGCATTATGAAACTGCAGCGACTAATGAATGCCCCTCCAAACTCACTTTTGATTATTGAGTATGCACATAAGAAGGGTTCCTACTTGGGACTCATAGCCACCTTGTCACCTCAAAGGATACTTTTTCTTAGTTATTTTCAGTCCTTTCTCCTATGTGTATTTCCATGTCAACACCTTGCCTTGTATTCTCCCATTCTATTTTAATAACTGAAGTATGATTACCTATTTCATGCATGAAGTATTCACTGATCATTTACAATGTGCAGATACATCCCATAATGTGAGTTCAGGTACAGAAAGACTTGTATCTTGAGGTCAATCTGCTTTACTTATCTAGACAATTCAATTTTTAAAAAGTGTCCAGGCAGCATGTGATCACGTCTTAGAAAATGTAGATGACTTTGCCTGGCCACTCAGAAAACAAGTATCCATGAAGAGAGAAAAATAAAGTAAAGGGAACAGCAAGTGCATTCTACATCAGCTTTTTCATTTATTCAACATTCAAATGAATGTAAACACATATTTATTGAACACCTTCTATATACCAGGCAATTTCTAGTCATTTAGGAACTGTTAGGAAAGAACGAAACAGAAAGAAAATATCTGTTAAAAGCTTACTAGTAGGGGAAACAGACAACCATCACATATCATATAAGTAGGTGGTTTAGGTGGGACAGTTATAAGATTGTAAGTGTTGTGGAAAATGAAAGAAAAGAAAAATCAGGTTCAGGGTGAGGGTGATGGGGGCAGGGGTTGGAGGATTATAGAATGGTGAGTTATAAACTGAGGATTTAAAGAGGTGAGAGAATTAGCCCGTCAGATGTTTGAGGAAGGACTATCCAGGCAGTAGAAACAGCTAGAACAAACAGAGAGGAAAAAACACAAAGGCCAGTGAGAGTACAGTGCTGTAAAGAAAAGGAGGAAATTGATCACAAAAGGGCCTTGACCGGAATGACTTCCATTTTGAGGGAATCTTCCGGCTGCTGTGCTGAGAACAGACCCTTCAGAGCCATGGGTAGACGTGGTACAGGAGGAAGGAAGGAGCCCTGTGGGTAGCCCAGCAGGAGGTGATGGTGCCTCAGTCTTGGGTAGTAGCCTGGCTGGTGGTGGGAAGCAGAGTCTGGGTATCTTGAACAGATCTGAAGTTCTCACGGTGGGACATGAGAGCAAATTGGGTGTCAAAAATGATGTGAACATGCAGTTGCTATGGAAAAAACAGTGAAAGGCCACTGCTGGCCAGGCAAAGTTGGAGAGGGTCCAGGAGTTCACTTTCAAACAAGCAAGGGGAGAAATGGAGAAACTAAGTGGATACGGACCAGAAACACCAGTCTGTGACTTATCAGCATATCGAAGATACAAGTAAACAAGCCAGAGTAAAGTGTGGTTTCCACAGAGGAGGGGCTGAGAAATGGGGAGCTAAGCCTAAAGGATACAAAGCAGCAGACTAAGGAGGAACACATTTAGAGATCTAATATACTACATGAGGACTCTAGATAGTAAAATTGTAATGCAGTAGGGATTTTTGTTAACTAAGCAGATGAGTAGATTTTAGCTTCACTTGTCTTAAAAAGGAAGTATGTGAGATTACAGATATATTAATCTTTTACTATAGTAAGCAAGTTATTATTCTGTATGTATTCCATAACACCATGTTGTGAACCTTGAATAAACAAAATCTATTTTTTTTGGTACTAGGTATCGAACTCAGGACCTTGCACTTGCAAGGCAGGCATGGTGTCACTGCACTAAATCCCTAGCCCTCAACACAATTTATTTTTAAAACTTAAAGGATGGGAGTGAGAGTTGGTAGATACAAGAGGTAAGCAAAGACTATTGGGCCACCCTGACATTGTGTGTGGAGGGGAGACTCCTCCAAAGAAAATAGAGAAGGTGAAATCCATGAGAAACCCAGATAGCATTTTGTTTTGGAGACAGATGAAGCCTACTAAGGAGGGAGAAAAGATGGCCTGTGCTAAATACTGCTATAGGTCAAGAAAGGAGAGGTCCAAGAGCATTTGAAAATGTAGAGGGGTCAAAAAAATGCCTAAGTACATTTCTTCTCTTTGCAAGACAAATGTCAGAAAGTTTTAAGAGAGTAGCCCTATTATGTTGGGGCTCAGAAGATGCCACCTCAAAGTATGACAGTTGGCATGCTGAATCTTTGAAGTACAGGATGTTGGAAGAGCTCAGAAGCAATCTCAAAAACACGATCTCTTTGATCTTCCCCTGCCCTCCTGTCTCTCCCTCGGCTTTTGCCCCTAAAGCAATTTATAAAAACCAAAACTTTTCTTCCACAAGGCAGGTCAGAGAAAGGATAACCCTTCTTCCCCCGAGTAAGCCGTGAGACTTAAAAGTTCACTTCTAACTGTTTTAAGACCTTCATTCCAAGTGGAATTAATGCTACTCAGAAAGGCCAAGCAGAATTTGAACAGGCAGAAACCCTGGGTTCCTCCTCAGTCTATTACCACGAGGTCACACCTTTCTGTTCAGTCATATTTCTACATGGCTATTTATTCATCAAATGTAAGCATAAAAATAGGCAGTTTTCCTTCAATCTTTGGGTCTTCATTTCTGATATCTCCTATGTGATGTAAAACTTTGATTACTTTGATTAAATAAACTTTGTATGTTTTCTCTTGTTACCTTGTCTTTTGTCATAGGAGTGTTGGCTGTGACCCATGTGATGAGCAAGGAAAGGAATCATGCAACTCTTCAGTACTTACAACCATCATAAAAAATACATCTTCAGATGTGCTAGTTAACTGTCTCATTGCTGAGACATAATACTCAACACCAACGTAATACCCAAGACTACAATTTAAAGGAGGAGAGCTTTAATTTGCTCATAGTTTTGATCTGTGATTTGGCTGGCTCCAAGGCAGAGAAATCATGGTGGAAGGGTATGCTGGAGCCAAGCAGGGAAACAAAGCTTGGGAAGAGTGCCTGAGAGGAATCTTTCAGGTATTATAAAAAGTACCAAGGCCGCGCTTCCATGGCCCAGACAAACCCAGGAGCATGCTTTACTATTCTACTAGGCGTTTCTTAGTCTGATGAAGGTGACATATCCGGATTAAGGTTCATAAGGGTTGAGTTTCAGTTCTGTCTTCCATTAATTTGTGACATTTGGAGAGTCAATCTTGAATTCAATCTCCTCATCTGTAAAAATAATACTACTTCATGAAGTGATTGGAAAGCGTAACTATTTAAGTGCTAGTCTTCTTCTGGTATATGAGTGATGATGAATGATAGTTGTTACAATTCTTGTAATTCTAGTTATAATTATTACTAGCTCTGTCAAGGCTGCCTCAGGTGTGGTCCTATCTCGCCCCACCTACCCATCCCAATTGTTCCAGTGTGGTCTTTTGGGTCTCAGGTTCCTGCTCACCATCTTTACAGCACTTTTTTTTTTGCTTTCTCTTTTTCATAATTAGTTTACATGCTTTCCTCAGGTGTGAATACCTTCCACCTATATCTACCATCAAGATCCTATCCCTCCTTCAACCTTTTTACCTTTTCCTCCACTAAATTAGTTCTTTCAACTTTATAACCACCATACATCCTAGGACATGGAAGATGCTCATATGAGTTTGTCAAATAAGCAAATAAATAGAAATTATTTCTCCCTAGTATCTTCCACTATTTCCCTATAGCAGTGATTTCTTTGGAAGGAAAACCAATTTATTTTCTCTACTATTGAGACCATACTTCTGCTCTACTTTCCCCTCTGTAGTTCCCTGACTTCCATACATTAGAAGCAAGAACGCTAATGTTTTCACCCACTCTTTCTTGACTTGTAGGTTGCTTCTTGGTTCCTAAGTTGCTATTACTTCTGCTTCCAAGTTCTGGCTTTGGCAAGCAACATTTTCTCTGATACTGAGTTTTCCCCCTCTCTGTTCTTATCTGAATTGCTGATGGCTTTTCTTGTTGGATAGTTCATATATTAAAAACAAAGGAAACTAGTTTCTGGATTAGCTAAAACCATGTTCCTAACTCTCGTGAATGAAATATCATATAAAAAGAAAAATGACAAATACTAATATTGGTGTTTAACCTGAGAGTGAGGGAAGAGAATTTGGTTGGAACAACTTCTGTAACTCTATACTCTTAAGTTGCATTCTTTCTAATGACTCTATGCTACACTGTTTTAACTGGCCAGTAAGCTAGGTCTGCCCTACATAAGGAGGGAGTAACTCTCACTGGTGTAGTTTTAACAGTCTCACACTGGGTTCTCCTTCTACAAAATTAGATTCTTAAAAACCAGTGTTGGGACTGACTACTAGAGGAAGCCATTATGATGAGCTGAGCTGCCTATCAGGGACTTAAGACAGGACACATTTTCTCAGAACACCACTTCACTCTTACTACTAGAAGCATGTAAGAGGCACTACAGAGTATTGACAAGTGACCAGACATTTTTTTCATTCTTATTTTTATGAGTACATGTTTTCAGTACATAATGATGACATTCCTCATAGGGAGTTGGTGCATAACACATCTTAAGTTTTTTATCCCCTTCTTTCCTCTTTCCCTCCATATCTTTGTCCTCTTACTTTTCTTTGGGGGGGGACCAGGGATTGAACTCATAACCTTGCGCTCACCAGGCAGGTGGCAGAACCACTGAGCTAAATCCTCGGCCCCATGTTCTCTTACTTTTTGAAAAAGATCTGTCTCTCTGTTTCCAATGATCTGTCTTTTATTTTGCTCTTTATTTATATTTTTGGTTATTCATATAAAAGAAACTATGAAGTATTTAACCTCATGTATCTGATTTATTTAACTTAACATTATGGTCTGAAAGCACATAAATTTTCCTATAAATGACCCAAGTTTATTTATTATGGGAGAGTATTACACCAAAGTGTATAAATACTGCCTTTTCTTTATTCATTCCTCTGTTGATGGGCATATAGGCTGTTTCTAAGATTTATCTATTATGAATGGTGCTGCTATAAACATGGGTCATGTATTACTGTAGTATATCTTTAACTCTTTTGGGATGCTATCTGGGAGGGAAATAGCTGGGTGAAATGGAATTTCTATATTTTGAAGAATCTTTGTACTGATCTCCATAATGGTTGTACTAGCTTATATTTCCACCAACAATGTTGAAGTGTTCCTTTTTCCCTTCAGCCTCTCTAGCATTTCTTATTTGATTTCTTGATGATAGCTATTCTTTCTGGAGTAATATGGAATTTCATTGTTGCTTTAATTTACATTTCCCTAATGGTCAGAGATGTTCAACATTTTTTCATGGATTTATTGGCCATTTATACTTCTTCTGAGAAGTGTTTACTCATTTCAGTAGTTCATTTTTTTTATTGAATCTTTTTATTGGAGCCAGCTCTGAACCTTACTTGCACAATTTCTTAGAAGCTGTCATGTAGGACAAGACATTTAATTTCTCTGAAGTCCAATTTATTTATCTTTAAGTAGATAATCATAGCTTATTACATTTGACAGCATAATTATGGTATGATTATATCTGCATGTATAGGTGCTCAATAAATAAGAGAATGGTACAAATAGAAGGTTTATAACAGTTTGTGAAGCACACTCACATAAACAAAACAAATTTGTGAGGAAGATGGTCTCTATCTTTAGTACAAATATTTGCTAGGTGTCTCTGTCTTCTCTGTAGATTGTGCACAATCCAGAGCAAGGGATAATTTTGTACCACATTTTGGTCATGTGGCCTAGTAAACTCCATAAAATATAGAAAACTTTATTTAATGTATTTGAGCTTAGAGGGTTTGGTGATTCCTTCAAGATCCCTGAGCAAGAAAGCTGCTACCTCAATAGGGCATGCATTTAAGTCATCAAGTCCAGTGAGCTTTCCACTCGAATTTTCCTGTGGTTGTACTTCTTCATAGCAATATTATGTCCACTAGTAGCCCGGAGCTTTAAATAAATTAGTCATTTTTATTTTCAGTAAAAATTTCTATTCTGAATTAAGTCCTATAAGGGTTATGAAACATGAAGTTTTAATATTGAGTGTAAGATTTAAGGTAAAAGGAATTAAAGGGTAGAGAATCTGCCTTTTCTAAAGGCAGTATAGAGCATTGGTAAGGGCTGTGAACGTGGCTCAGTAGTAGAGAACTTGCCTAGTGTGCATGAGGCCCTGGCATCCATCCTCAGCCCCAAAATGAGTACTTTTATTAAGGCAACTACGTTTTCATAGTGAAGAATATATGTGGAGTAGTATTTGGCTTAAGGTCTTGGTGGTTCATTTTTCCAGCTTCTAAGTCAACTACTGAGTTGAACAGTCTTTGTAGGTTGGCCATGTTAGGGATAATGTTGGAAAACCTTTCATTTATGTAGTTGCAGGTGAGAATACAGTACCACTGATTTCATTTTGATGGTTTCTGTTTGTTTGTTTGTTTCTAGACAGATCCTTTCCATTAGTTAGTATATACTTTCCTTCACTGGGTGTCAATTGAGAAATGACTCATTTTCATGGTGATGAACATTGCCAACATTTTAGAATGAAAAATCATGACTAATGATAAACAGCTTTTTTCACTTGTTACTAATGGACAATCAAAGCCAGACTTTCAGCAACTTGACATTCTAGAATTCTGAGAAACACTCACTCATTGAAGAAACTATTTCTTGAACTTCTCTGGCTACACAAGAGTACTAAAAAGACCTAGAGAGTGTATTACTCTTCAAAATTGAGATCTTGAGGCATAAAAGAGAGAAAACATTTAAATTACATGAAAAGCAACAATGTGTATACAGTTGGTGCAGAAAGAAGGAATGAAGGCAGGGTTTTGCCATTGTAGACTTAGACAAAGCCTCAGGTTAGTTATGGAGAAAATGTGACTCTATTTCATTACTTCCATAATTTACTTAAATATATTCTGGATCTTCCCTTAGCAGCTCTGAGTAATTATGCTGCTGTGATTTGTCTTAACACTCCTCTTTCTCAGCCTAAATTTGGGGCAGATATCTCCAAATTGGTGATACTTGGAGTCCTTACCTTATCTTTTCCAGAACTTGCTGACAGGAGAAACAAGCCTGGGCACCTCTTATCCCTCCCCTCAAAGGGCCCTGTGAGCAGCATGTGAAGGCAATACCACTGTAGCCTGCTTTTTTATGATGGTTGCCTGGCAGTAGTAGGAGACTGCCCTTTGTTAGTGCCCAATTGGGACAAAGAACAGCCTAATTCCAAATAAAACATCACATCCAGATATTGGGGGATCATTTATTCAGAGTTTCCCCTATTAGAGGCTCACTGGCTTTGAGCTACTATAAATGATTTAATGTAATTCTTATTAGGTCACATTGAACCATAGTTTAATTCAGGAAAGCCCCAAATGAACTACTTGTCCTTCACTGCTCTAAAAACGGTTTTCTGTCTAATACTTGTACATAGTTGCTTGAGGGGTTCTTTCCAAAGTCTGCTCCAGAATTCAGCAACTGACACGAGGCAAAACTTTTTGCTTGGAGTTTGCCTGTGTAACCATCTCCAGTAATGTCCCCAATTTGTCCTTCCTTTTTCTTTTCTCACCCATTTCTTTCTCCATCTCTTCCTATTTTTCTCCTTACTTTGTCCCTTCCTGATTCAATCAGTTAGTCAAAAATAAAAAGTGGACACAAATTCCCTCTACACATTTCCTCCCCACTTGAGGATACATGAACTGAGTAACAATGAATCACCAGAAAAAACCCTGGCAATAAATGTATACTATTTAAATGATGGTCTCGAACATGTGGCCTACATTTAGCTTTCAGGGAGGTATCCGTGGGCCATTCTCTCCTATTGCCTGGTTTTCTTTTGCATTTCATAGCTAATGACATATGAAAACAATATCAATGCCAGGAACTAAACACTTTTCTCTACATTTTTGCAACAGTTTTCTCCCAATTTGTTTCTTTTGGTTCCTCAAGTTAATCTCAAAATCTTTGTAGCAATCAGTTCCAAATGAGTATCTGCTGACATGTGAAAGACCCAGTGCACAGTCAGTGCACTCACAGGAGAAGGAAGTGCTTTAGAACTTCCCCAGTCCCTCCTCGTGCCATATGCACATCAGCCTTTGGTAATGTTGAACATGAACTCAGCCGAATGTACTAGAGGAAGAGCTTCCCCCACCTTCTTTTCCAGGATTAAAGTTTTTGGTTTTAACAAAACTTCGGAATTAATCTTTGTGTGCTCCCTTATCTTTTCTTGCTCCACTGAGCTTTTTAAACATGAATGCCCTGAAGCAGTGCACCACTCATCTTAAAAGCCTAAAGGCTCAGAGCGTGCCGATCACAGGGCTTGCTTTACCCCCAACTATTAGAAAGAAGCCACAGGCCTCTGGCTCTTTCTGGCTTTTAGTGGAGAATCCACCTCCCAACTCCCCAGGCCTGCGTGTCTTCTCCATCAACACAATCGGAAGCCATCACTCTCTTCCTTCACCCTCTAGCGGGTTTTGTTTTACAAAATTCTAAGAAATGAAGAGTGAGGACTTTTAAGAGAAAATCTTAGACAATTTAGACTTAGAGTTTATTTGAGCACGGGCTGATTCATGAATCCTGCAACACTCAGAAGAGAGCTCTGTTCAAAAATATGGGCAGTCAGCAGGGAAGTAAAGTACATAAATAGTTCAATGGGTTACAGCCAGCATTTCCCTTATTTGAACATGGATTCATCAGTTTGCATCTGTGATTGGCTAAAGCTCAGCCACTTGTGATTGGCAGAGATCTGACTGTCTATTACAAAAAAATATGCACCTCAATTAGGTTGGGGTTTATTTCTGTACTAACTTATACTGCAGTTTCTTTCATAGGGATTAAAAGAAAGGAGACAGTCTCCGGCCGTATTTAGTTTAACACTAGTATACTGCCATCCCCATTCTGGTATATTTTACAAATCAGACAGTATAAAACAATAGAGCCATTTTGGAATAGGGCCATGTTTGGGGAATAATTGTCAAATGATGAAATGTGTTATTATGATTCATCTACAGGATAAAAAGCTTTTAGCAGTTCTTGGCCTCCTGTTTCTCTCTCTGTTCCACAAGATCTCTTAGGAGGGGAAAAACAGGGTAAAACATCCTGGGAAGACCTTCAGTGTGTTTCCCTGTCTGACCTCTGCTCATCCCTGACACAGCTTCTGACCTCTCATCAACATACTGACCTTGTTATTTCCTGTCTGCATCATTATCTCCAGTAATCAGAAGGAAGTTTCAGTACCTTTTAAAACTGTGCATCATGACTTTTGATGATATAAAAGAGAGGAACGGAGAGACTTTATTGACTTTGTCTTGA
Organism: Heterocephalus glaber; assembly: GCF_053883595.1. Taxonomy (NCBI): domain Eukaryota; kingdom Metazoa; phylum Chordata; class Mammalia; order Rodentia; family Bathyergidae; genus Heterocephalus; species Heterocephalus glaber. Next base: position 64,235,469 of record NW_028258317.1, on the reverse strand, counting down.
CAGCTCTGCAACCTCTGGTTGAGCTGCCCCTGCCCTGCAGATCCAGTATGTTTGGGTATATCTCAGAACCTGAAAGTAATCCAAGCCCTGAGAAATGGATGGTGCCTGGTGAGCTTTGGATCAGTAATTTAGTGACTCACTTTTGAGTCAAGTTAGATGCTAATTTGGCTGAGATCATGTACGATTGGGATTCTGGTGCCCGACTGACTTCCTTCTCGGTCCGTCAGTAATCCTCAGTCCCTTATCCTGTCCCCCATTACTGTGTAATGACCGCCTTAGATTAAGTCCTAGTTAGCCTTAATCATAGAAATGTCTCCATGATCTTTCCTAGTTTTTAGGATTTGATTTCTTGATTCTGAATCCAAATTTCCTCAATTCTTACTGATAAATCCATGCGCAATTCTCCAGTAAGAGCCACTGAGTGATGTGGACTTCAACCAGTTGTTTACAGCTTCCTTTTCCATCAATCTCCCCATGTCTATTTGACAAGAAGAACTAGCTCACACAAATTTTCAAATAACATTTAAGCCTCAATGCTTCTTTCCTATTACTAATAGGACATTACCATTAGAGTATGTTTCTGAACCTTACTCCCTACCTCTAATAAGAGATCTTCGGTCTGGTTTTTATTCATGGGATCTGAATTTGGAATTTGTTTGCATTCCTAACCTCAATTTCTCCAATTCCCTGTGCAGTAGTCAGAATTCCAAAAGTGCCCCCCAAAATCTGTAGTCCTAATTTTCAAAACCTTCATTATGGAGAAATATCTCAGTATATGGCTCCGTTGACTTTGGGTTAAAGAGATGAAAATGGTGGATTTTTAATCACATGGACCCCTTTAGAAGCAGAGGGTATTTTCCTGTTGGTCAGAGAAGTCAGAGGAATCTGAAGCTATTTTGAGAATTTGAAAGATGGAGGGAGCCACATGTCCGCAAATGCAGACAACAAATTTCCCACCCCTGGGAAAGCCAGACTACTAAGAAAGGGAGTCTCACTCTGACATTCTCAAGTATTTGAAGTTTTCCCATCACTTTAATGAAGTTGGAAGCAACCATTTTTTTTTCCTAGAGCCTTCAGAAGAATCCTTCCAGTGACATCTTGATTTTGGCTTTGTGAGAATCTAGCAATAAAATCAGTGGAACCCATCTGGTTTCTGATCCACAAAACTCTGAGCTAATAAGTGGATGTTGTCTTAAGCTGCTACCTTTGTGGTTACACCTGCAAAATAAACCCTATTTTCCTTCCTATCACCGAAGCATTGGAAATAAATTGCAGTAGAAACACAAGGACTTTAAGTCTGAGTAAAATGTATTTGACAAGTTGTCCTTCTCTCAGATGATTAAGTTGATTGGAGAAAATTTTAGAATTAACATATGCAAGTTATGAGAGTCTGACTTCTTGTTAATGAATGTCCATCACTATCATATAAAACATCCCAAGGCAAATTCAATAATTTTTAAGAGAGAATGATAGAAATTTTTTATTTTCTGAGTAGAAGTGGAGCCCCAGTCTGATAAACACAAGTACTTCTCTTTGTAGCTGACAAATGACAGGAATGACAGAGAATCAGATTGTTACCCTTAGTAAGACTGCATTATTAAATGACAGCATCACACTCATTAACTTATCAATATTAGAGATTATTAATACATTTAAAGGAATTTAGTTTTACAGTAATATACATTGCTACATCATTTACTACATGATTTACTCAGATTGATCTTTAGGGAAATAGTGCTTAGTATAAATTTAAACTGTACTGTATGATAAAATGTGAATGTTTTATGAAACCATGCCCAGTAAAATAAGCTTTATTAGATGTGTTCAGTTAAGTTCAGCATTCGAATAAATGGATGGGTTACGATCATATAGTCTTGGTAAGACCACATCTACTTAGAGTCTGTGTTAATCTGGGAATAGACTTGAGTATTCAGTTTTTAGGTATGAATAATTAGCATTGTTTATGGGTTTTTAGAATTTAAAAAAGCTTCTGTACAAGGCCTTGAAAACAACTTGCCTGACTCATAGATATTTAGAGAATATGTTATGACTAATTGAGTTTTCTGGTTAACTGTAAGTTTTTATTTTGCCCAAAATAATTGAAAATCTTGCTCAAGTCTGTTGTTCTACTTTCTCATTTTAAGAGGAAAATCGTGTGGAAAATGAACAAATTTTGACCCTATCACAAGATCAAAATTATTATTAATTCAAAGGTTAGTATCAATAACTTGAACCCACTAATTTATTGAGATATTTGTTTTTAGAGTACATTTAAATATATTTATCTAATCTTTTATGTTATCAATAATTATCCTTTCTTACAATGAAATGAAGAGTAATAAAGAGTTGTGCAGCAATTTCTTTGACTTCAGCTCAGATAATTGAGAGGCATCTGTGGGTATATGCATATATAATTATCAATCCACCAAAATAGAGATAGAAATAGAGAAAAATATAAATATAAAAATCTCACATAATATCAATTCCATAGTTAATCTCTTGGTCTATATTCTTGGAAATTATTTGGTATTCATGAAATAATACTAATTCAATATATGTATTTATAATAAATTATATTAAATGTTAATTAAAAGATAATTCATTATATCTCCTGGTAATTATAATGAAGATGTGACTTGATATAATATTCAATTAATAGTAAGTATTGAATGCTACTGCCAATACATAAATTTAAAGAATTATTAAAATTGTAGGTCGCATTTAGAAGCAATGAAGAAATCAGTTTTTAAGAAAGAGAAGTGTGATGGAAAGGGTAGAATATTAGAACTTCAAATGTAAATACAGGCTAACCTCTTTTTAATGAAAGGGTGAAGTGACAGGGTAATGCGTAATTTAAAAGCTGTTTATATTAGTCTTGGAATGTCGTCAGAGAGGCAAAAATTCACACACACTGAGACACGTGTATATTCCCCTGGGACCTGGGTGGGTGGTAGCAAGGAAATGAGGGTTAGTGAGTATAAAGCAAGAACATTCCACCATTGATGAGTAATTGAGAATGATTCCCTTCTCAACAATACACCATTTGTTTGAGTCCTGATATTAAAAAAAACAGAGTTTTTGGACAGGACGGGGAATTTTCTGGACTACTGAATGATGCTTTTTCTTCCCCTGTAAGTTTAATCATACAATTTTAGAACTGAGAGAAACTTAGAAACATTTTAATACTAATTCATTTAATGAAGGAGGATATGAAAACCCAGGGAGGTAAAGTGACATGCTGATAGTCATAAAGCCTTTCCAATAATGGCCAAAAGTTCTTGTCCTTTAATTTACAATTTACTGCTTTTTCAATTATACAATGAAATCACTTAATAAGCATATTAATGAAATCAATTAATAAGCATATTAATAAGCATTAATAAGCATTTAATAAGAGGAATTTCTGTGTTCTAGATGATACTTAAATGCTGTGACAGTAAAGAAATTTATTGTAATATCTCTGTCCTTAGGGAACTTACATGCATGAATCAATTATAAATCGAAACCACATATCAAGTTAATCTTGTGAATTATACTAAACAATAACAGATAGGAGAAAGAGATTAGTTGGCTGGGGCCATTAGAAAACCCTTTTGTAAGGAATAGTATAGATTTGGAAATAAAGTTTTAAGGTTTGGAATAGAAAACCATTCACAAATAATTACCACAATAATTTCTAATTTTCAAAATGCTGTTTTATTTAAAATGATGCTAATTTTGAATTTTAGTTTACTATTGTTAACACAATTCATGCTGCACAGTTCATGATTCAAAGTTCTCATTAAGAGATTTTGCTGATAACAGTTGAATAAGTACAAATATTTGACAGATACTTCAAAAAAGTCTATCTTGTTTTATATCATTCAAATCTCTATATTGTCATTCTTAATTTTCCATTATTTCCTATACTTTCCTTACAGTGCTATTCTTTAGGAACTATGGTTCTATTACAATTTTCTTATATAGTTTTACCTCATCTATTTTTTGTATATCTTTTATTGATACATTTTAGGTATACAATATAATGACATTCATCAAAGGAGATATGCACCTTTACATATTCTCTTGGTTCTTATTTTTTCCCCCTTCTCCTGACCTCCCTTCAACCCATCCATCCCTCCCTATTTACAAAGACTTTGTTTCCTTTTTTAATTTTCTCATATTAATTCTATGCCCTTCTTTCCTTTCCCCTACCCCTCCCACTTCCCCTTCCCCTTTGCCCCTTTTCTTCCTATTTTACATTATTTATTATACCTTTTAGTCCTTATTTACATTTTCAGTTTCTCACACTAGAGAAGCTATTTGGAATTTACACATGTGTGTCCTATTTATTTCACTTAAGAGTATTGCCTTAATGAGCATCCATTTAGCAATAAATGTCTCTAATTTCTCGTTTTTTCTGGCTGAGTAGTACTCCATTTTATATATAAAAAAAAAACCACACATTTTCTTTATCCAGTCTCCAGTTGATGGGCATTTGGGCTGCTTCCAAGTTTTAGTTATTACAAATTGTGCTGCTATGAACATGAGTGCATATATGTAACTATGGTATGCTTCTTTAAATTCTTTGGGGAAGATCCCCAGCAGGGGAATAGCTGGGTCAAATGGGACTTCCAGTCCTAGTCCTTTGAGATATCTCCACACTGATTTTCACAGTGGTTGCACCAGTCCACACTCCCACCAGCAGGGGGGGCAGGGTTCCTCGTTACCCACAGCCCCGCCAGCATTTGCTATTGGTTGATTTCATGATAGCAGCCATTCTTTCTGGAGTGAGGTGGAATCTCAGCATTGTTTTCATTTGCATCTCTCGAATGACCAGCGAAGTTGAACATTTTTTCATATGTTTATTTGCCGTTACTACTTCTTTGCGTGAGAATTGTCTGTTCATTTTAGATGTCCATTTTTGGATTGCATCTTTAAATTTGGGAGGTCTGATTTTTTTAAGTTCTTTATAGATTTTAGATAGTAGACCTTTGTCTGAGGAACAGCAGGTGAGGATTTTTTCACACTCTTCAAACTGCTGGTGGTTTCTCTTGCTGTGCAGAAGCTTTTTAATAAGAAGAGATCCCACTTGTTGATTGTTTGTGCTAGTTCACAGGCAACTGAGGTTTTGTTCATAAAATCTTTTCCTACCCCAGTGTCTTCAAGAGTTCCACCTAACCTCTGTTCCAGCTGGTTCAGTGTTTCTGTTTTAATATTTAGATCTTTAATCCATTTTGATATTAGTTTAGTGTATGGTGAGAAATATAGGTCTAGTTTTAGTCTTTGGCAAATTGAAACCCAATTTCTCCAGCACCATTTTTTTTCTTTTGGTACTGGGGATCAAACTCAGGCCCTTGTGCTTGTGCAGCAGGTGGCGAAACCACTGAGCTAAATCCCCGGCTCCAGCACTATTTATTAAAGAGGCCATCTTTCCTCCAGTGAGGGTGTTGGGATCTTTTGTCAAAGATGAGGTGGCTGAGTGTGTCTGGAGTTATTTCTGCATCTTCTAATCTGTTCCACTGGTCCTAAGGTCTGTTTCTTTGCCAGTACCATACTATTTTTATCACAGTAGCTTTGTAGTATAGATTCAAGTTGGGGGTTGTAATACCCCCTGCCATGTCTCTGTTACCTAGAATTGCTTTTGCTATTCTGGATCTCTTCTTGTTCCAAATTAATTTTTGGATTTTTTTCTCAAGGACCATGCAGTATGCTGCTGGGATTTCACTTGGGATTGCATTGAATCTATATAGCAGATTCGGAAGTATGGCTATTTTCACTACGTTGATCCTTTCTACCCAAGAGCAAGGGATGTCTTTCCATTTTCTGATATCCCCTTCAATCTCTTTTTTCAAAGTGCTATAGTTTTCAGAGAAAAAGTCTTTGATTTCTTTCATTAGGTTGATTCCTAGGTATTTCAGTTTTTTGGATGCTATTGTGAAAGGAATTATTTGCCCTATTTCTCTCTCAGTGAGTCTGTTGTTCATGTAGAGGAAAGCTATTGATTTTTGTGTGTTGACCTTGTAACCAGCTACTTGACTGAATTTGGTTATTAAGTCTAGAAGACTTTTGGTGGAGTTCTTGGCGTCTTCTGTGTAGAGTATCATGTCATCTGCAAATAATGACAATTTGACTTTTTCGTTTCCAATCTTTATTCCTTTTATTTCTTTCTCTTGTCTAATTGCTGTAGTTAATGTTGCCAAAGCTATATTGAACAAGAGTGGTGATAGTGGACATCCTTGTCTTGTTCCTGATTTTAGTGTGAAGGATTTCAGTTTCTGACCATTAAGTTAGATATTCGCTGTTGGTTTTTCATAGATGGGTTTCATCAGATTGAGGTAGAGACCTTCTGTTCTGATTTTTTGTAGGGTTTTTTTTTATCATAAATGCATGTTGGATTTTGTCAAATGCTTTTTCTGCATCTATTGAGATGATCATATGGTTTTGCCCTTGGCCCTATTGATATAGTGTATTATATTGATTGATTTGCATATGTTTAACCATCCCTGCATCCCTGGGATGAATCCCGCTTGGTCAGGATGTATGATCTTCTTGATGATCTTCTGCATTCTATTTGCCATTATTTTAGTGAGGATTTTTGCATCTATGTTCATTACTGAGATTGGCCTATAGTTCTCTTTTTCGGTTGGGTCTTTCTCTGCTTTGGGGATCAAGGTGATGCTTGCTTCCAGGAATGATTTTGGGAGTATTGCTTCCCTTTCAATTTTGCTGAAGAGTTTAAACAGTAGTGGCAGTAGTTCCTCTCTAAATGTCTTGTAGAATTCAGCAGTGAAGCCATCAGGACCCATGCTTTTCTTGGTTGGTTAGTTTTTGTTTTTTTTTTTTTTGAACTGGGGATTGAACTCGGGACCTTGAGCTTGCACAGCAGGCGGCGAAAGCACTGAGCTAAATCCCCAGCCCTGGTTGGTAAGTTTTTAATTATGTTTTCAATTTCATTGATTGATACTGGGTTCTTTAGAATTTTTAGGTTTTCTTCATTCAGCTTTGCTAATTCGTACGTGTCTAGGAATCTGTCCATTTCTTCTTTGTTTTCCATCTTATTGGGTTATAGTTTCTTGAAGTAGGCATTGATGATCCTCTGGATTTCTGCTGGGTCTGTTGCAATTTCACCCTTTTCATTCCTAATTGCATGGATTTGGGCCTTTTCTTTCCTTTTTCTGATAAGGTTGGCTAAGGGTTTGTCAATTTTGTTGATTCTTTTGAAGAACCAACTCTTGGCTTCATTGATTTTTTGTATCGTTCTCTTAGTCTCCATTGCATTGATTTCTGCCCTGATCTTTATAATTTCCTTCCTTGTATGAACTTTGGGTTTGTCCTTCTCTTCTCTTTCTAGAAGCATGAGGTTCAGCATCAGGTTGTTTAATTGGGCCCGCTTTGTTTTCCTAATATGACTATTCACTGCTATGAATTTCCCTCATAAGACTGCTTTCATTATGTCCCATAGATTCCAATATGTTGTATTGGCATTGTCATTTATTTGAAGGAACTGTCTGATTTCTTCTTTAATTTCCTCTGTGACCTATTGGTTATTCAGAAGTGTGTTGTTCAATTTCCATGTGTTTTTGAAGTTTTTGCAGTTTCTTTTGCTATGGATCTCTAATTTCATCATACTATGGTGTGATACTATACAAGGGATAACTTCAATTCCTTTGCACTTACCTAAATATGTTCTATGAGTGAGTGTGTGGTTTATTTTGGAAAATGACCCATTTTCAGCTGAAAACAGTGTGTATTCTGATTTTGTGGGGTGAAACACAAAGTTAATTTATTCAAGAGTTTGAGTTCTAGTATTTCATTAGTTTTTTTTGTCTAGTTGATCTATCTATTTGTGACAATGGGGTATTGGGGTTCCCCACTACTATCGTATTAGTGCTTATATGGCTTTTTATGTCTGTTAGTATTTGTTTTATATATTTGGGTGCACTAGTGTTTGGTGCATAGATATTTATGATTGTCATCTCTTCCTCTTGGATTGTTCCCTTTACAAGGATATAGTGTCCTTGTTTGTCTCTTTCAATCAGTGTGGGTTTGAAATCCACTTGATCTGCACAGAGGATAGCTACTTCTGCTTTTTTTCTGGTTCCTGTTGCATAGAGTATTGTTTTCCACACTTTAACTTTCAGTGTATGAGTTTCTTTTTGAATTAAGTGTGTTTCTTGTATGCACCATATTGTTGGATCTTGCTTCTTGACCCATTCTGCCAGTCTATTTCTTTTGATTGGTGAGTTGAGACCATTAACATTGATGGTTATATCTGATACTTATTGAGTTATCATTGTCATGACTTTTTCTTTTGGTTTGATTCTCCATTTTTGATTTTAATTTCTTGTTTTGCCCAGTGGATTCATTTTGCTGGGCTTCCTGGGGTTGTGATCCTCATTGTCTTTTCCTAGGACTTTGTCTAAAATTTTTTGGAGTGCTGGTTTCGTATTCATAAAGTTCCTAAGGTGATCTTTGTCATGAAAGTATCTTATTTCTCCATCAATTTTGAAAGATAATTTTGCAGGGTATATCAATCTGGGTTGGAAGTTGTTTTCCTTTAGGGCTTGAAACACATCACTCCAAGACCTTCTTACCTTGTGGGTTTGCAGTGAGAAGTCTGCTGTGATTCTGATGGGCTTTCTTTTTTATGTGATTTGTTTCTTTTCTCTAACTGCTTGTAGAATTTTGTTCTTCTATTGAGTTTCTGGAATCTTAACAATTATATGCCTGTGTGTAGATTTTTTTGATCAAGGCTAGTTGGAGTCCTATAAGCCTCGCTTATCTGTATGCCAAATTATTTTCTCCTCCTTGGGAAGTTTTCTGCCATCACTTCTGTGAACAGTTGTTTTTTTATGTCATCTCCACTCTCTTCTTTTTCTTCTTTTTTTCAGGAGAGGTATAAGTTAATGTACCTGAACTAGGCACATTTGAAAAAAATTATTGCTTGCACATGTAAAAAACACATTAAAAGCAATAAAAGCTGGTGTTCATAATTTTTTGCTTAAAGATAAAAAGTTATTGATGTATGGTTCAATAATACTTGATACTATGCTATAAGGTTGAGATAAATCACTGTATTTCTTTCATTTTTATGATTTTTCCTTCCATATGTGGATGCTTTGATCATTTTTATATTGAATAGTTTTCCAGAGCATGTTAAATAATTTAGTTACCTATAGTTTTGTTTTCTAGTTTCAGTTATCTATGGGTAACCAAACTCCAGAGATATTACATGGAAACTTCTAGAAATAAGCAACTGTAGTTTTAAATAACTTTATTGTAAGATGTCATTATTATTATTCATCTGTTACTGTGCCTAACTTATAAATTATACTTTATCATAGATATGTTTAGATAAAGCATTGTATAGGCAAAATATTTAGGATTCAGTCTTATCTGCTATTTTAGGCATCCTCCGCAGGCCCCAAAATATATCTTTTATGAATAAAAAGGGGATTATTTTAGGTGTTCTGTCATTATAACCCCCTTTTTGGTAAAACTTTTTATTGTAGTTTAAGTGATAGAATGATTTTAATTATGTTATTGATATGTTTTTAATGCCAAAACTGTTCTTTTCTTTAAATACTAAGTTCAAAACTAGCTTTTTGTTCTCTTTCAATTCAATTCATTTCAATTTTATTAAACTGACTATATACGTATATCTCTGTAGGTGTGGGAGTAAATAGGTATGACATGAGGAAACTTTTATATAGTATCAGTGAGGTCAGAAAGCCCTTCCAGAGAAAGTAAAAAGTAAAGGAAAATTTAAATCAGTAGGAGTTCATGAAAGTTCTCGTGATATTGGCAGGGATGGTAGTTGGAGAGTGGTAGGGGACAGAGAGATTACTCAGACTACCTGGGCAAAGCAAAACAAAACAAAATTCACATGTGGCATGGAGTAAGGGTGAACAAATTATAAGGCATCATCCGATTTTGTAAAATAAAATTTTGTTGATAACAGTCATGCCCAATTTTTACGTGTCTGTAGCTGCTTCCAAGTTACAGTGTCCGAGAGGAGTAGTTACAGAAAGGTCTTATGGTCCTTGAAACCAAACGTATTTACTATCTGACTCTATTCAGAAAAAGAACATAAACCTCTGTTAGGACAAAGATACAGTGTTTGTCTATCTGCCTATATGTCTGTCTATCTTCTATGTATCCAAAACAATTGGAACATACCATAGGAGTCTAAGCCATTAAGCATATATTTTATGAGAAGACCAATTCATATTTTTACTATCTTTCAGCCATGGAGCTAAAACATGGGTAAAATATCTATTTTCTCCCTACTATACTTCATAGATTTGTCATTTGTGAAAATCCTCAGATGCTGGTAGTAATTAATGTCAGCTTTTGTTTATTTCTACCTAGTGTTATTTTAGAAAAGAATTATGAGACACAACAAAATACTTCTACAAAAATATAATTAGATGTATGAGTTATGTACATTACTTGAGATTTTAGTAAAAGAGTAATCTATCTTTTTTGCTTTTAAGCAGGACTTAAATAAAAACAATCCTTCCCAGCCTTGGGCAATCCCCCCACTCCATCAGCCTCTTCCACCCTGTAGCTGTAACTCCTTGTTCTGGTACAGATAAAATTAACAACTGTATTCTGTAAACAAAGTTTATGACACTCTGTTCTCATATGATTCATAAGACATTGTCTTCTTCCAAGACAAAATTACAAATCTGTCTGCTCTTGTCCTTTTCTGGTAAACTCACTTGGTACATCACTAGAAAAACCACTCCCTTCCACAAAATGTATAAAAGCTGATGCTTTTCTTTGTTCAATGCTCAGCCATTTTAAATACAGAGCCTGCTGAGCCAGTGTCCACTTTAAATAAATCTTCCTGACTCCCATTCGGTCTCTCCCATCTCTTAGAATTCTGCAACAGTTTTAGAGTATGATGAATTAGCCATTCTTCCACTGGGATGCTCTAATTTAGTTACTGGCACACCACGCCTTCAATGATCTAGTTTTAAAATACTCCAGTTAAATTTGATATTCTTTTCTTTTTATCAATGTTATCTTTTCCTTCTTAACAAAATAATCCAAGATTTTTTGCATTGACTTTGCTGCACATCTTGTTCTTTTTTCCAGTAGCCTTCCTGCAAAAACTGATTGTGCACATCACCAAGTTAAGGCGCATAGCACTAATTACCACTGGTGCCCGGGTCTCTACTACAGTCAGAGAGCATTTGTGGTGCTCCATTACTGACAGCAGGGTGTGGTCACCTGTGGCCCAGGGAGCCAAATCTGAACACACTATCTGCTTTTGTGTGGCATGTGAGGCAGGAATGATTTTTACATGTTTATTGGCTACAGAAAACTCAAAAGAGCAATGCTATTTCCATCAGTAAAAAAATTACATGGAATTTAAATTTTAACATTTATAAACACAGTTTTACTGGAGTACAGATATACTGATTCATTAATATATTGTCTAAGGGTACTTTTGACTACAAGAGCAGAGTTAAATAGTTATAAAAGAGATGGTATGACTCACTATATCCAAAATATTTAATATCTGTCCCTTAGAAAAAGTTTGTTGCTAATTTGTCTATGAGATTAGATTCAAGTCCTTCCTGCACATGCTTTATGTTATCTAACCTATTAATTTTTCCAACTTGAACTCTCTCTACGCAAATCCTCAACCAAGTTGATTTTTAAAATTCTTTGGTAAATGTGAGCATCTCTTCTTTTACTTTGCTCAGATTGCTGTTCCTGCGTATCATTTCTAGCTCCTTGTTTCTGCTTTACTAAATTTAACCTCAGTTAAAAGTCCTACCTGATTTGTCCCACCTTTAGTGATTGACAGAATACTTGCTTCTGTAGTCAAGATAATTAATCCCCAAATCTCTGAAGTTTAACTCAGTAAAGATATATTTCTCAATTATAGTACAGTTTGATTGGATGTATGGTAGGTAGCCTTCATGTGGCACTCCAGGATCATGTCTCCATCGATTTTGTGGTGCTGCTGGTGCCACTTCTCATTAGAGTGGTCTCCTGAACCCTTGCTTTCAGTATCCAGTAGACAGAGCAAGCAAAATTGGAAAGTTGTTTTGACAGATGGCCTGGAAGTCACATACATGATTTCTGCTGGCATCACTTTGAGTAGCATCCCAGGGCTTGGCAGTAAACTAACTGCAAGGGGGACTGGAAGGTGCAGTCATTTTGGCATCCTGGAAAAGTAAATAGAATTGCTGAGCATCTGGCTTGATTCTGCCAGTGTTGGATAATAATCCAACGGTTATTAATTGTTTTATGACTCTTTGAGTCAAGAAATTATATTCCTATTTCTATTCCCAGCCATATGGCACATAGAATACATTTTCGTGATGATATGCCAGCTCTATGTCCATTTTAGGTCTGTAAAGTCATCATTGTACGTTATTGGTTCACTTGAGATGTTAGGCTAATTTTAGTCACCGTTAGTTACCCACACTGACACACTATTATTTTTTTTAGTAGCTTGAAAGAAATCTCAGGTTTATAGTATCTATCAATAGAAAATTCCTTGAGAGAGGTTTTTAGCCTAGGACTTTGTCTCCATTGTCAGATCACATCATCAACAGAGTGCTTAGATTTGTCCTGCTAGCCAAGTGTCTTGTTGGTCCTAATATGTGATTGAGATCGTATTAGAAAGTATTTAAATTATATAATGACATCGATGTAAGGTGAAATTCTAAATGTGCATGGGATGTGAAATTTTCATAACAAAGATAAAATTGACTACATCTGCACAGTAGTATGTATTATTTCTCTTTCTCCTATGAAGCCTGCGTGACATTTTCTGAGCACACTGGAACAGTAGTTTTCTCCTTGCACCCAAAATCACTCATCATTATTGTTTAGGTCCTAATGAACACTGATCAGATATTCAGTGGTGCCTGAAATTTTTATCTTTTTCTTAGAGGAGTTTTGAAATGATGCTCTTGAGTGTGCAAGTAAAGGTATTCTATAATAAAAGTACATAAAAATGGGTCAACAAAATGAAAGTGTCAATAAAAATCATCTCTAGGATGGCTTCTAAAGGATACTTGCTGCTGACCTGACTTTTATTTCTTCTTTAAATATTAATTGTTGATTTGCTGGCTTGAAAGCTTAGCTTTGAGCACAACAGGCCCATTGCTACAAATTTGTGACTTTTCTTTAATTTGAAGGAGAAAACTGGATTCTACTGCTCTCATAAGGAGTGTTGGGGTTTGTGGGCTGGTTCCACCTGCATGCATTATGCTGTTACTACACTTGCTGAGTCTCCACGTCTCATTTTAATACATCATTGTACTGGAGATGGTGGTGAGGAAATTTGCCCATCAAAAATAACAGAGCCATAAAAAGGAAAAAGATAAAGAGCAAAGGCAGCACTTTCTGTTGTGAATGTGTTTCTATCTAATTCTGTCTCAACTCCTCACACATCCCAAAGAGGTAGTTTGATATAACAGAATTTATAAACCTTGGTGTGTGGCCATTTTTGACCCTGCATTTAAAAAATGTTATGATTTCAAGAAGATTTTTCACCTACAAAATTTGGGATAATATCTATCTTACAAGTATTTTATGAGAATTAATTTTGATAACAAATACAATAGAGTTACAATCCATCAAAACAGTTATTTTGTATATTCATAAAACCTCCAGTTTTATCCTAATTTTCTTACCTTTACATATTTCTGATTCTATCCTACTTGCTTATGTATTTTTTAAATGTTTGCTAAAAGAAGCTTTTAATACTTTTGGTTAAATTTGGAGTGTACTAATTATTTTTAAGCCAAATCTATACTTCGTTGTCCAACTTTTGTATTCCTGGAGTTGGACAAGCAAAAAACATTTAATTTTAGTGCTCTGACTCAATGTTTGGCTCTATGAATGTCGAGCAGGGAACGAGGTCCTAGGACTGAAGGAGAAGATGGGACACAGTTTCTCCTGAGTCTGGGTTTTCACCTGAGGATTAGTGTTTCCATTTCTGGCAAAAATCTGTTTCATTGTATAGGGGGGGAAGGTACCTCCTGAGAGGTCCAAATCTCATTCTGATCATCTCTGTGTTTCTCTTTATTCCCTTTTTCTCAGCAATTAGGGGAGGTAGCTGCTCCCTGCAGTTCTTATTTCTGTTATGCAATAGAATTCACTTCTACCTATCAACCATTAGCCACATTTGCCCTTGGTTTACCACCACAGTTGACAGTATTGACTCCCTGTTTAAATTCCTGGCATGGTGTCTCTCTCCTAACTAGGGCTCTAATGAATACACAGTATGGCTTGCAATATCCAAAATGACTTCCAATTACTATATATGAGCCAGCATATCTTTGGAAGTATAAAAATGAACAAGACAAAGCCCCAACCCTCACAGAATCCAAAGGATAGTCATTTGCTTTGTACTGTGTGATACACATTTATCATATTGAGGATCTTGAGGAAGGAATGTTTGAGATCAGTTTCTTTATTTTTCCAATTTACTTCCAAATTGCTCCTAAAACAACTACATGGATTTGTAGCCCCAACATTCTGGGAGGCTGAGACAGCAGGACTGCAAGATGGAGCCCAACCTGAGCAATTTAGAAACTCAGAGAGAATGTGTCACAACAAAACAAAATAACAATAAAAATCCCCAAACAACAGCAGAGAACAATAATGGGGATATAGTTCCGTGTGAAGGTCCTGGGTTCAATCCCCAGTATCTCAAACAAACAAACAAACAAACAAACAAAGTGAATGAATGAATGAATGAATAAATGAGTGAAGGAATGAATACATTACAGTAATAGATCAGTCAGTCAATCAATCTAGGGAAAGTTATCTTCAGTCTGGGCCCTAACACTTTCATAAGAGATGATTGCATTTTTTACTTCACAGATAATTATCTTGTTCTTCCTTTATATTAAAGTAAACCTATTGCCTTGTAACATCCATTATTGAAACAAATTCTTCATTCTGATATAATTTATTAATCCAATAAGTATTTACTAGAACTTTCTACAAGTCAATCATTATACAAGATCCTAGAGATGCATTTGTAAATAAAAATAAGAGTGCTATGCTGTCACTGAACATTAATTCTAGTCTAGAGGTAAAGAAGAATTGAGTGAAGAAATAAAGAAGGTAATATTGAGAGGGGAGGCAATAACAGGGAAGGAACCTAGTGCCTGGAGGAGACAGAATACTCTTTTAGAGAAGGTGGTCACTGAGATCCCATCTAAAGAACACCATCAAGAATGGTGCAGCATGCCAAAGATCCAATGCATACCAAGTTATCAGACCATAGTCTGCATGAGAGCAGGTGGTATAAGATATTGCAGAGCTTTTTCCCCATGAATATTTGTTTCTGGTTTCTGTCCTGTGCTATTTTCCCACTCTTCCATATGCTCCCCACTCAGTGTTATCCTTGTCTATGTTAGAAATGTTTATAGGAAATCTATTCTATGAAATTAGTAATGTTAGACTCAACTGAGCCAAGTAAACGTCCAACATAGCTTGTTCGATTATTTAAGCCAGACATTTGAGTAAATGTCACCAAGGAAAATTTTATCATGTTTCTATTTCTATGGATTTCTTGCAGAAGATCAAAAATAGTTGTTGGATTTAACTTCTTCTTACTGAATACCACAAAGTTTGTGTAAGTGAAAAATAAAGGAGCAAACAGACTTCTACTTGGAGCTTTGCTTTTAGCTTCACTTTAGGTTCAAGTGTATACACACACACACAAGTGGAAGAAGGAGGTATTCAACATTTCTAACAAAGCAATACCTTAAAATAAAATGATGTCTCTTCTTTTTTTATCCTAAGCCCTTCACATACAAGCAGAGTGGTATGGGCCTTTGGCCGCTTGCCTACCTTTAAGTGCAAATTACCTTTAAGATGGCAGCCCTTAATCATAATGGATTTACCCTGTCCAGCTATACAATGCTGACAACCTATGTCTTATTAATGAGCATTTCAAGAATCCATTTCTGTATATCTTGTCTTATATGACAGGAAAACATACTGATAAATCTTTCCTCCTCAGTTCATCACAGGTTTTGACAACACGAGTGTGAGCAAAGACAGAGAGGCTTGAGGCTGGGGAGATGTTGCTGCTGCACCACAACAAACACCACAGAAATTCTGCTCTTTTGAAATCACAATTGTTTTCTGTTGCCATAACTAAACAGCAGTGCTGATTTTGAAAATTGCTAATGTAGTCAATATCAATTAATTCTACTTTACCCAGCTTGAGAAAAGCTAATAAAATTCCAAGCTCTGACTACAAAAGTCAATGGTTTAAGTACTGCTCTTTACCAAGAATCTTCCATCATCATGGGATATTGTCGCTGAAAGCCTATGAGAGTCCATAGAAAACTTTTCAATTGTTCCAATCTATTATTTTTAGCAAGATTTGTAGCAAGGTTTATTGATTCTGAGCAAGATAAATATCTATAACATGCCAGTTTTTGGTAGGACAAATTTAATACTAAAAGAATGTCCACGATTTCTAATGTTTGATAGGCTTAAATTACATATAGCTTCATTTGAATAAAATTACATTTTTTATGTGATAAGGTGATTATAAGGTTTACTTCTATGAGAAAATAGCTAGACCATTTTTTACCAGTATATGATTGTGATACATAATAATTGTATTCATTTTGGGGAATCATTACATATACACAGTCCATTTTGATCATTTTTACTTCCCTTTCCTATCTCCCTGTTTTCTGCAATCTCTCTTTTGTTTTAATCTTTAAATTATTTATATTTTAAATTTGTCATATTGGAGAAACTATGTGATGTTTAACTTTTTATATCTGGTTTATTTCACTTAAGAAAATAGATAAAAATTATTAGGAAATAGGGACATAGCATACTTTGAACTATCTGGAGTAAATGTTGTCTAAATTTACAAATAAAGTAACACGGAATGGCCATGGAGATCAAATAGATTATCCTTGAAATCTATGTATATGCAGATTAGTGTGACTATGAGTGCAGGTGTGTGTGCACTTGAGCATACCTGTATCCTGCATTGCTTAGAGAGCAGTGATTTGAAATTTAAGATCATTTGGGTTGGTTTGGGGGTCTATTGGATTGGTTTAGGGTGAACCCCTAAATGTTAAAAAGGAAGGCAATAATTACTTCCTCTGCTCTAAGCAGAGAGTGGCCTGAATGGCTAGACAAAGAAGGCTGCAGAAAGAGATGTGAGATGTCAGAGTATTTTAGGGCAATACATTTGTGGCTTTCAGGAACTGCTGCTCTTGCATGCAATCCTCTGTGATGTGAGGCATATTCTTTGATTCTGTATTATGAGGGTACTAATGACAGAAGCAGAGAATATTTAAGTGCTCTAATACAGGGGACTGGTATATAACAGTGGGAAACCTTTGATAGCCACCACAAAAATTATATGACATATTTGATATATACTATACCTGACCAGCAGGGAGAAGGAATTTTTGATTCTCAGTGATTTCACTGATGGAATCACTACATTTTTATTCTTAGCTCTGTCCCAACTTTCTTGTATAAAAATTTAGTAGTATGAGCATTAGTTGCATGACATATTAGTTAAAAGTTCATTCTACTGTAAACCACAGAAAACTTTAAGCAATGCCAATAGATAAAAGTCAGTCTATTGCACATTATGAGAAGCTTGGGAAGATAGCCCAAGATGGAAATGGCTTCTCAAGAAATTTATAGAGACCCCAAATTTTAATTTTGCTCTGCCATTTTTCTGATACTAATTCCAAAGTCATATCTATATTTTAGGCTGGAAGACATATCTCACCCAGAAATTAAACCAACCATGGAAAATTTTTATTATATGTTTATTTTATGGATAACAGCAGCTGAATTCAACCTATGACATATTCTTTACTATGAAATCTGTCTCTTGCAAATGAACAGTGATAAAGAGGAAATAGAAAGTGATAAGGAAAAGAAAGTGTATTTAAACCGAAGGAAAATTAAGATACGTTTGGTTCATTAGAAGTGTCCCAAGTCTGAGTGATGGAAATTTTATACTATTCCAAAACTGCTACAGGCTTATTTATGCAGTGTGCAAATATGCAATTGTGTCCCTTTTAATAATAAAACTTTCCATATGACCAGGATATCTTTATAAAATGACATTTTATTTGAATATTTTACCATTTTTTTCTGTGTGAATATAAACATCTCATTCAAAGTTGAATTTGGGAGCCTGTGCATGACTACCCAACTTGCTTTTCTTATTATTTCAGTTTATTAATGCGTATGCGTGGTGCACGAAGTTTACGTTCCTTGTGGGAAGTTGGTGCGCGTCCATGACACATTTTAATTCCTTTTTAAAATCCTCTTTCTCTTCCCTTCCTCCCCCTCCACCTGACCCTCGACCCCCCCCCCCCCTTGGTACATGTTTGCAGCACTTAATAGTCCCATTTTTGGCACATAGGCCTAACATGCCTCAGTTCCTGTTTTTCATCTCTTATCCCTCCCTCCCTCCCTCCATCCCTTGATCCCCTTCCATCTTGAGAATGATCCACCTCCCCATTTCCTATGGTCTATCTTTTATTTTGCTCTACTTTTACTCTGGGTTTCTCAAATAAAAGAAAGAATATGATACTTAAGCTTGTGTGCCTGATTTATTTCACTTAACAGGGTCTCAAGGTGCGTTCATTTTCTTACAAATGAGTCAAGCTTATTTTCTTCATGATAGAGTGGTACTCCATGGTATTTTGATACCATATTTCTTTACTCACTTATCTTCCCAACTTACTTTTACAGGTTTCTCTCACATTACTCTCTTTGTGCACTCCTTGTAATAACTTTTGATGCTTCTTGAGATGTCATATACTTTCTTGCTCATGTTTTTTACTCCACATCTGTTGTTAGAGTCACTAAACAGTGATTATTTGGGATAGAAGCATGTGTGGTGAGGATTGACAGAGCAAAGGTATAGTACAAGGAATTTTCTGGGGGTATTAGAAATGTTCTCTGTCTTGTAATGAGTGTAGATTACCTTAGTGTATGTATTCGATTCAATTCAGAGGCACACGTATGATCTCCGAAAATGTACATTTAATATGTCACATGCAAGTTATACCTCAATTTTAAAAATGTACCAACATTTACAACCTTTTTCCAAAGACATTTAAATACTCAGTCTCTTCATCATCCTTCTCCTCTATGTGATAGGAAGTAATTAATTTTCCATCCTTGAACTTACAAGCTGTTTTTAAAAAAGAATGTGAGTACATGCACATGCACATACACAACCATGTCCCACCCCAAATGTTTTATGATTTGTTGGTAGTTGTCTTACTCTCCTTATTGTATCAGAGGGACTGATCTGCTTGCTCTTTTAATTGTGTCTGTGACATATATCAGGTTGTGAAGGTCAGCCTTGATACAGAACCTCTCTGAGGGGCTCTAGGTGTGTCTGGGGTGTTCCTTTATGCCCTGTGACACCTTTTGATCTACAGTCATAACTTAGAAGTCATCAACCCAGCATTGGCCTCAGATCTTAGCACCTTGGAGGGTCTTGATAAATGTTGCATAGTTTCTCTTCTTTGTCCTATTGGAAACTCAACACCTTCCTTCTCCACCCAGGATTTCTATCATGTCTCCAAGGTTAGGGGTTACAAATAGATGAAAACAAAGATGAAATGCTAATTTCTGTGGTTATATAATGATAGACTAACTTCCTGCATTACCTGTATTTATATTTTCTCTTTTGTGTCCCTTTTATCTCCAACTAGAATTGAACCAAATGTGAATATTAGTTTCTTAATTTCTAATTCCTTTCTCTTAAAAAAATACCTACATGTGCATTTATCTGTGAAAGTTTTTATTTAGTGGCTGTGGGTGATTGGATGGTGCTTACTTCATTGCACAAATATTAACTTGAAATTCAGTGTTGTTTTTGCATTAGTGAACAGCTTTCTGTTGATAAACCCTTGCTTTCTTTATCTTCTTTTGACACCATTCAATCAAAAAATTTTTAACAATCTTTTCTTATGTGGAACAATTCTGTTTGTTGTTGTGCTCACACTTAGGCTTAACCAAAATCTTTCCAATTCAAATTCAAATGCAAATTTAAATCTACACTTTGAAAGGCTTGAATTGAGCATGTCGGGAAAAGCCTGTCTCCTTTTCTGTTAACATCGTTTTCTATGACACACTCTGGGAAGCATGTACTTTTTCTCTATTACACCTCAATATTTCTTTAGGGCTCTTAGATCAGTAAGAATCAGATATTGAAATGTTGAAGCCATTTGATCTAATATTTCTGCCTTAAGAATAAGTAGTTTTTCCATTCAGAATTAATATTTGTGCATCCTTTCCAAGAGTAAAATTGAACAGGTTCTTTTGGGTTCATGCACCATTCTAGGTACAAGGATCCAGGTACAAGGGCAATCACTTGCCCTTGAGCCTCTATAATGACCAGATCTTGGTATTAAAAGAAGGAATTACTGCTCTTCTCACTCCAACACTTTCCAACAAACACAGGAAAGGTGAAAGGTTTGCAGTCCCTACAGTCCTCTTGAGAGCTATGCATACTCAATGATATTATAAACTTTTAGTTCGATTGCCCCAGTTGCCTCTGTTAGAGCTCATATTTGTAGTGAGTTTGCCAGATTTGGTAGAAATGGCAAGAAAGAGAATGAAAGAAAAGTCCAAAGAGGTCTTTAACAACTTAGTGATTCTTAGCAAGAAGCTGGAGTTAGATCTTCCAGAGGATGTCTTCATTGAACTCCTTGCTGTACAATACAAGGAGCTTACTAATGAGGACTCAATGAAATTAAAGGCCCACCAAAGAGAGCCAAGAGGAAGATTAAACTGAAAAACCAAAGAGTTTCACAACATAAGAAATGGGAAGGGGATTTTCTTTCCTTGAAGAGGCACTGTTGGGAGAATGCTTTGAGAATAAAGCAGTGATAAATGCTATTCAACAGAATGAAATTATCTCCTTGTAATGGAAGAAGGTTTGTTTAGTGTTCTCTATAAATGCTAATATTAACTGTTTCTACTTAGAGTGAAGGTCTAGTTACTGTGGGGGATAGGGAATAAAATTCTTCAAAACTGGTGACTTCATATTAGTAAGAGTGCATGGTGCCAAGTCTGTTCTAGAACAACATTTTTATCTTGAAAGGTATAATTTAAGATGTCTTTCTTTAATTCACTGCTAATGTTGTATTAGAAGTTAATATGACTTGTCAGTGCATTATTGTACTCATATTGAAAAGAATCCTTTCTGACATTAAGTATGAGCATCTGAAAGTCTGTATGTGTGGAAATCATGCATAAATATAAGTATTATATGACAGTTACTTTACATAGGAGATCTCATTCACTCTCCCATTCAGCAAACATTTCTTAATTACCTAATGTACACCAGCAGTTACTAAATGTTGGAGATGTAAAAGAGATCTTGAAACAGAATTTTTATAAGTCATCACATGCTTAGGGGAAATATGAATGTGATGGGGAGGTGCAGGTAAGACTGGTAATATGTATTATGACTGCATCATGAAAAGGTTAAAACTATAGTTTAATAAAGAATATTAAAAAATCACAATTAAACATCTAGGCAATGGCTGGTAACAAAAAAAATAAAAAAGAAGAGACAAACTATTCTTATATACTTCTTGATCCAAGTATGAGGTGACAGGGGAAGTTTTCTTACAGGAAATATACAAATTAAGACTGATCAGTCCTCTAAATCAAACTACCAGTTTACAGGAGGTACATAGAACACACATGAATATATTAACGACACTAAGAGAGTACAATCAGAGAAGAGCAGGTGGACGACAGTCCATCATTTTCAACAACCACAATAAAAAAAAGAAAGAAAGAAAAATAAGAATGGACATCTACATAAGAGACTTTTGAGACAAACAATTTCAATTAATGCTCCATATTTAGATACTGAATCAAATTGTGAAATAGAAGTGTATGAAATAATAGGGATTTGTTGCTTTAACAAATTATAGTTATATTTTATGTGTAGTAATGTTTTCTAAATTAGATTTTTAAAAAACCATGTCTTTCATTCTTTAGAGTTGATATATCTGGGACTTGTGCCACTGTAAACAGGGATAGGATGAAGAGGAATCTGAGTTAGTCATTATAAAGAAAAACTCCCACCATGTTCTTACTCATAAAATACTTTGGGCCACCAAATGTGTGTGTGTGTGTGTGTGTGTGTGTGTGTGTGTTTCTTCTGCATTAAACAATTCTCTAATTCTCTATGTACTACAACTGGGTGTTCTATAATTTAACTTAATTGAGTCCCTATCTGGAGATAACAGATAAGATCAGACCCTTAGGTTAAGAGCTAATCTCAGAAAACTGCCCTCACCTTCTAGTTGCTGCCACCTGCAAGTCAAAGTTGTTACCTGTACTTTTTCCTGACTGGCTACAAGAGGAAGTTTCCATAATACGCTTTTCCTTTGCTACAACAGCTCACACAACTCAGGAAAACAGTTTACTTGCAAGTTTACTGATATATTAGAAAATGATATGCTCAGGAACAGCCAGATGGAAGAGATGCATAGAGCCCAGTCTGAAGGAGGAGAGAGGAGTTTCTATGCCCTTTTCAGGTATGCCACCATCCAGGAAGCCCCTCGTGCTCAGCAAGCCAGAAGCTCCCCAACCACCAACTTTTTGGGCTTTCATGGAAGCTTCATGACATAGGCATAATTATTTCAATCATTGGCCACTGGCGACCAAGTCAATCCTTGTTTCTTCTCCTGATTTGGAGGTCAGGGAATGAGGCTGTAAGTTTCTCCTCTCTAACCACCTGGTTCATTCCTTTGACAACCAGCTTTCATCTTATAGTTACCCGGTGCTTTTCAAGATGTCATTCATTAACATAAACTCAGATACCTTTAAAAGGGTTTGTTATGAATAACAAAAAATTCACCATTCTCTTTTATTTCTCTTAGGAAATTCCAAGAGATCTGGGTGCTCTGTGCCAGGAATGTAGACAAAGATCAAATATATATTTCTTGTAAGTCATGATATCATGCAAATTGTTGAAAATGGTTGATGGATACCAAAGTTTGTTTCACTGTTTTCATTACTTTTCTATAGTTTGAAATTTTCCATAATAAAGTGCAAAACATAAAATTTGTTAATCACAGAGAAATTAAGCAAAGAAGCTGGGGAGAAGCAATTTCTGAGGGCAAGAAACAAACTAAGTAGCCATTGTAAAATGCAGATAAAAGATGATGAAGGATTAAACCATGGCTTTAGTGAAGGAGATGACTATGAGAAGAAAATAGAGATGCTTTCAATTAGAATCACTTGGATTTGGGAAGATGAGAGGACTCTAAGCTTTAAATCTTGTGCAATTGAATGATGTGAATAATCAATCAGAAGTAAATGTCACGGGACAAACAATGAGTTTATATTATTAATGTAGTAGTTTGTGAATCTGGTAGGATATTGAGAGAGTTTTACAACTGGAAGTTTTTGATAGGAGATTCGAGGGGAGAAAAATGGTGGAGTGGGAGCTATACAGTAAGACAGTATTCATATTCTCTCTCTCTCTCTCTCTCTCTCTCTCTCTCTCTGTTTGGCAATTTTGAATCAGCTCTTCTGGCATTCCCCATCCCCCTTCCTCACCCCCACCAGACACCTTCCTTTAAGTCGATTTCCATTTTGACTGAAATGCTATCTATTGAATAGATGTTAGTTGTTTTTCTTTTTCTTCCTGTGACTGTTAAATTGTTTTATTTTGTGAAGTTGTTCTACAGAAACAGAGGATCTGGTGGGCAGCTTGGCCAAAGGACAAAATGAAAGATGAAAGCCATAATTTTATCACTGAACCAGGCCTATGTTCTCTCCATTGTGCATATTGTCAGTGAGTAAGGTGATGAGTTTTGAAAAAGAAAATGAGTTTGTTCACGAGGTAGTCAGTCATGAGAGAATATTCACAGACTCAAGTTCACTTCTCTGAGTAAAGGTTTAGAGATATTTATGGGGGGAAGGAACAGGGTGGTCTGAGGTGTGGAGAAAAGTGATTGGAGGTCAGGAAAGGTGACATTATGGGTGGTTTGTACATAAGTAAACAAGCTTCATGGCTTTTCATAGGAAGCATTTTCAGAAAGAGGAGGGACTAATATGATCTGAGGGTGAAGTTTTTGTCCCTCTAACTTAAAATCGTGACTCAGTGGGCCACTTGTGTGAGCCCAAGGGAAAGAGTCAGTGGCTTCTACTAGTTTAATCTAGACGAGGTGATTTCCAAGTTCCTAAATCATTACCAACAATCATGGTGACCATGCGTCAGAGGACTCATCTATCATGAAGCTAGTGGGAGTTGTTACTTTATTGTTTAGTTATTCTAAAACAAGTGATGAAAGCAAGTAACTAAGAGCAAGAAAAGCTAGAGGGTTTACTCATATTTTCCCTGTGTTTCAAAGCAAAGAATGTTGCTTTTGGTTTTTAAACCTTAATTCATGAGGGAGGCTGGCTCCAGCTTCCTACAAGAGGAAAAATACGGAACAAGGGTACAAATTTTTCTCTCTCTTCATCAGAGTAATGGCACAACAACAACACATAGTTGTTACTCATCAATGCTTGGGGTTAGATTTGTGTGTGACTTTTTTAAAATGCCAGGTTGTGTTGAGAAGGCTTTAGCATTGGAACACTGTGACATTAAGATTATCTTTCATTCTATTTTAGTGTTTTCAGGGGAAATAGGTAAAGGCAGTAAGATATATATTTTCTTAATGAATATTTCTTTTTTAATACAGGATTTCAGCTTTCCAGTTTTTTGACTATATTTATTTGCCATGAAGAAGAAAGCAGAGGTTCCACTAGATTTATACATTAGAAAAGGGTATGTGGTACAATAATAAGACAACGACATGACGGTGGCGAAGCATTTCCAGCAGGCACCTGGAAATGCCTTTTGAAAATGCCTTGGAGGCACAGATAGGAGATCTGTGTGGATTGACAACACACTCTAGAGACAAATCACGAAGAAAAAAAATGATATGAGAAGTGGTTGGCCATGTTTGTAACAATTCTGACATTTATTCATTTTGTACATCAAAGTAAAAATGAAGTAGTCTATGAATGCACTTGCTACAGTCAGTGCTTGGTGGACATCATCATCACTATTGCCATGTTCACCTTTGTCATAAATCATGCAAACTAAGTTGAGACAGAAGTGTAGACACATGGAAGCACCATATGGCCAGGAGCAATCTCTGTGACCAGAGCTTGCTGTGCTGTGTTGGAAGGTCCCAGCATATACAGTAGAATATACTGCTTTTTCGGCCACAGTTTCTAGAACTGTCAGCTGTAGCCCCCTGCAATTAGATGCCTTTAGTTTCTCCAACAAGGCTGAATGAACAGGATGACCCATGTAATGTTGACAGAGATTCTCTTAAAAAGAACAATTTTTGGCACTAGATCAGATCATTTGGCATGCAAGCAGAAAGGAAACCTCAGCCCGCAAGTACATTAAGTAGGGACAGAGCAAGGATCAAAGAATGCGGAAAGTATACTTGAGCCTGAATAGGTTCTGATTAATTCTGAAAGAGCACAGCACTCCCACTCATGGAGAGTTATTTGAGATAGAGTTGGATGATAGCTAGAAAGGAGAATATCACTGAAATTGACTTCATAATTAAAATATGGGGAGAATGGCACATCTCCACAGGGAAAAAGAGATTGGGGTTTCACAATAGATTGTCATAAAACAGCTACTATAAATGTTGTGAAGGCTCATTCTCAAAGAAATGTTTTCAATAATAATAGAGAATATTTTAGCATAAATGATCTCCAGATTGTAAATTATGTGGAGGTAAGATCCATGGATGCCCTTTGTAATTCCCCCAAATTTCCAATACAGGCAGGATGATAATGCACAAAGATTTTAAAATTAATGAAGCAGAATGATGATCTGAAAGGAAATTAGATTACAGTCTATTTCTAGCTATGTCTCTGACACTAGCCAGCCCTTTGACATATAGAGTTCCCTTTCTTGTAGAATGAGAAATGGGCCAGATCTTTTTCAAGTTCCTTCTTATGATTTTGAGAGAAATTAATTTTTAATTAGAACTAAATGAAACCTGATGTATACATGCATACAAACAGCAAAGAAACAAAACAAAATAACTCAAGTAATACAGTTTCCTGTCAAAACGAGCCCCTGTAAATGTTGAATTTTTACTAGGTAAAAGACTGTATGGTAAGTGATGTATTTGCCTCAGTAGACATTACATGGCTTTGCTCACTTCCTGTCTTCTGGTTTGGGCTCCCACAGTTGGTGGTTTGGAATGTCTGCTGCTGGGAGCTCCCAGCTGCCTCTGCAGGGACGGCGGCCTCAGCTTCAGAAACTGACTCAGCCAAAGTCATAGCTCCTCATCTTCCCCTCTAATGCGAAAGGGATCTCTCTCCTTCATGAACGCTCTGGAGGAGAAATAACCAGAATAGTTAGTGCTCATCTATTTGTTTTAATTCAATGTTTATTTCTGAATGAAAAGTTTTATTAACTATAAGTGAGAGAGATGAGGGGACAAAGCAAACCCTAAAAAACGAGGGAGCATCAACACTTATAGATATACCTAAAATGTTTTCATACAGCATGTGCATGAATATCACACAACAGCTGCAACAGTGCCTAGTGGTCAAGATTTTTGTTTCTTCAAGTCACGAGCTATTATGGCAAAGGTGATTGAATATGAAGAAATTCTCCAATGTGATGAACTGCATTACAGTAGTCAGAGACTTTTAGGGCAGTCTGGAAGTCAGATAAGAAAAGAGTCTTTTTGATTTTTTTATTCTGGCTTGTTTTTTATTTTGGTCGATTAGAACACAGCGCCAATAGGTCACCATTACATGCAATCCTCTTCTGTTTTCTTTTTGAGATAGGGTTGCCTTATGTAGCCCAGGCTGGCCTCTAACTGGCCATGATTCACTTGCCTCAGACTTTTGAGCTGGGATTCTGGCGTGTACCACCATACCTCACCAAGCAAACTTTTAGTTTCTAAGAACTTCAAAACTTTTGAAAATTCTAGTTAAATCTCTATGTCAATCAGAAAACTATTTTCCTATCCAGCATCATGGCAAATACCTGGAATCCCAGTGCTCCGAAAGGCTAACGCAGGAGAATAACAAATTCCAGCCCAGCCTGAGCAAATTAATGACTTCATGAAACCCTCTCTCAAAATTAAAGAAAGAGGCCTGGGCCTATCCATCAGTGTGAAGGCCCTGGATTCAATGCCCACTATGGAAAAACAAAGCAAAAGCAGAACAAGACCAAAACAAAACAAACCTTGCATTTTTCTAAGGGGTGGACTGGCTGCCTCCTTCGCCATCAGGGGTGTGGTGAGGAGGGCCGGGAGACAGCAAGGAGCTGTCCGGTGGGAATTTCTTCTGGTGTCTTTTCCCTGACGCCTTTCTATTTGCCTCATGACCAAATTAGTTCATCTACCTCTGTTTCCTTTCTCCTTTGGTCCCATGACTTGTCTACACTAGCTCTAGTTCTTCTCTCCTGTGTCAGATTCAAAAGAGATCTTAGTATAGCGACCCTCTTCTGTGTATCATTTGTTGTAGCGTGGGGCCCTCCAGGCCATTCCAGAATGAGGAGGTTAGACAATTAACACCCAGAACTTCTGTCCAATGGTACATAGCTTGGGACACTGACCTATTCAGTGTTCCAATTCTCTGTGTCCTTTGCAATAGCTTAGGATGCTTTCATTGGTCTGTACAGTAGCTCCTCCTCACACACACAATGTACACGAGATAGGAGTTTTCTTCCTTTACCTCCCCCCACAGTGTCCTGATAAAACTGGCAGAAAGTCAAGGGCAAGTCATAGATATATCCAGCCTTCAACATCAAAGAGCAACTTGTAGTGCTTGCACCCCCTTGCCCTCTTAAATTACTGATGATGTGACAACTTTTCAGTTAAATTCTTTGTCCATTGAATAAATCACCAACAGCACAAGATGAAATCCATTAGGCAAAGTAAATCATGTTTTCTAAACATGACATAGTAAAAATCTTGGCTTACCGTTAGTTTTTATTTATTTTGGTACTGGAGATCGAACAGGCTAAACATATGCTTGAGCTTCCACTGAAGTACACCGCAGACTATGGCTATTCATTTTGCTATGAAATAAATCATAATTTAAAGCATATTTTTCATATGCTTTATATAGTCTTCATCACTCTTCACACACTTCATTAAAAAGTCTCAGAATTTTCTTTCTCATCTCTGGATTATAACTCCCTAAGTGTTTGACCTGGGTAAGCAAACTGAATGTTCAGTCTCTAGCCATGCAGCTGGAGGTAGAAGGCAGGAGGCTCCTCTGCTGTTTTATACAGAGTGTCTTGTGAAAGTTCTGTTTCACCTCAGTGTTGCTTGAAGATGTCTGTATTTGCTGTCTTTTAAACTCACTTCTTGTTTCAGATGTATACTGTGGTGGTAAGCTTTTAATAATTGCACCACATTAGAAATAATCAATTGTATTCTCTATGCAGAACACTATCAAGAATGATTACTCTACCTGGGCAGTTGAGGTTCATGGAGTGAGACAACTACTAAAACGTTCCCCAACTTCGCGGACTGGACAGGGTGTCTTTGTACACTTACTGATCAAATCCAGGAAGAACAGTGACACTTTTTAGATTCTAAATTATAGGTGCAGTGACCATACTCTGGAAAATTCCAATGAATTGCGCTATTTGTGCACAAAAAATCTGCTCAGAATGATTAGTCTTTTCCGTCATAAAAACGTTTCATAAGATTGGCAAATCAGAAAGTGGTCAATCAGCAGACAGTTATAGAGATGTTTTTCATCTCTACTAACAGCAGGATGCTAACAGGAGAGTTAAGACAAAAAGGGGAAAAAAACTACATTGATTTGTTGACAGAAGCCTAGCAGCTGTCACAGTAAAACATGGTTCTCTTGCACTTAATCAATGTCAGCCTCCAACCCAATCGTTCTGTAGCCCAGATGAGAAGCAATCAAAAGGGACACCTTCATGAGCATGGAGCTTGCTGGATGGGGTTCAATGAAGTGTGTCTTTCAGCTTTGGCACTCAAAATGTGATGCATGACCAAAAGGTAATCAGAAACGCTTAACCCTTTGAAAGGAGGCAGCAATTACTTGCTTGTTTCTTTTTCTTTGCTTAAGGTAGAAAATACACTTCATGGTTTGTCTATAATTTTGAAGACACCTTGTGTCTGTTTTGATGTGCAATTCCTTTCTCTCACTGGATAAGTTGAAGCATGATCATTCATCACCAAATCCCTTCTTAAAGAGTAGGGCACTATTTTGAACACATCTCATTTCTCAGAAAGACAATACAGGAACAGTGACTAACTCACTACTGATTTGCCATGATTTCTGTGTGAATATTTACTCCATCAAATGGTGCCTTTGTTATTAGTGCCTCTGATTTGAAAATAATGACTTCAGGGACTGGTGTCCCCACAAATCAAGACCAGCTCAGAGACCTCCACCATCATCTCCTGTGGAAGGAGATTGAATTTCATGAGTTTCCCTTTTGACGATCGGCGAGGAAGATGCTCTGAGGGACAAAATGTGAGTGACGGGTTCACGATAATGCAGAGAAACCCAGACAGCAGTGCCTGTCTTCCAGCGTGGAGGCCATGGTGCCCTTCGGCAGCCACCACGCTCCTCCTCACACCATTGCTGCTGCAGCACTCAGAGAAGCCACCTCATCAGGACAATACAGTTTTCACAGGCAGAGAACTGACTCATAATTAAAGGTGGAGGGGTTGGTTGGGAGCAGACTATGGAGTATCTGGGGAGAAATAACACAAAAACCCTGCTTCCTCAATTATTGTGAAGTATCAGAAGCAGAAAAATGTGTTGTCTGTTGTTCTTCATGTTAGAAATAATCTGTGAGCTAAGGGCATGCAGGAAGAAGGGAGAGAGACAGAGAGAGAGAGAGAGAGAGGGGTAATAATGTGTGTCACAATTTTCTTCAGATGCATCATGGGAGAGATTATGCCCTTTCTGAGTTGCCCACATTCTCTCTTTGAATTCAGCTTTGCCTTAAGCCGTGATCACCTCTGAAGGGAAATATGGGACAGCTGTGTTCCATGGTTTGCTCAAAGCCAGACAGAGATGTGTGATTGCCACGCCATACAGTTTCTGCAGACATACAACAGGGCTAACACGTCAGTATGACTAAGTCCTCAATTTACCAGCCTCACTGAAGGAGGCTCTGCAACCAGGAAAAGGAAAATCCAGGGGACCATTACAATCAATAAACAATTTCTGAACATCTCAGATAGACACATTGCTCATCTGTGAGTGGATTGTGAAAATGACTCACACATAAATGATTTTTCTTTCATTCTAAACACACATGCAAAACACACACACACACGCGTATAACATGGCATATTTAGAGACTCACTATCCAAGTGACATATTATGCTTCTCTTTATGTAATAGTCACATCGATTTGCTCCTAGTTCTTTTTATATTTTTACTTAAGGGAATGCGAGGAAAATGGCTCCCAAATGTTCTCAGTTGAGAGCAATTTTTGTCCATTTACACACGAAAGCATGTGGAATGCACAGATTTGGAGGAAGAGTGGCATGAAGGCCCCGGGAGCCTGCCGAGAAAGCATGGTCGCCGTGCTAATGGGAGAAATGATAAGAAATCAGGTTTATCAAACCTTCCTGAATGTTTTATTAAAAGGAAGCTTCACAGGTTTTTAGTTATTTAGTCACCTCTATGTGAAAAGCATCAGGAAGGTAATTCTGGACGCTATTTGATCAATGGAAAATGATGAATCATCACATTTCAATACTACCATATGTGAAGGAATGATAATTGAGCAAGTGATTGGTGTCCTGGTAACGAAAGGAAATGCAAGCCATGCAGATGCTGCTCAGGGCTGGACGTGGATTAACTGGTAAGGTACATTTGTCAGAAAATTCTCACTCAGAGCTTTATTTATTTCCCTTTCCTTCACTCATCATCTATCTTTTCTTTATGCTTGATTACAGTCCCAGCCATCTTTAGGTGGCTAAGGCAAAGTGTGCAGAAAAAGAGCTGGTATTTTTTTCTCTTTTTTATTTTAATTTTAGTAAAAAGTGCATTGCTACTTTAAATATGGTTATATGCTTAGTTCTTATTTAAAAATTATATTTTATTTGAATTAAAATATTATTTACATTTAACCTTAGACATTGCTTTGGTTTTTGGTTTGTGCTTTAATTTATAATTACTCTATAACAAAATTAGGATGATTTCAGAATAAATATTAGATTTTCAGATAAGCTCATGTCAAATGAAAATTCATTTATGAAGTTCTTTTATAACTAATTATTTTATAATTCATTTATGAGTTATTTTATAAGTAGCTAATGAGAAGAGAGTAACATCAGATATTTTAGATCTAAAAAGAACAAATACATGTAGAACCTGTATAATATACAATTAAAATATATTTCTGGAGTTACTTGTACAACAGTTTCTTTGAAAAATAAGTATAGTGTGTTTGAAAAAAATAGGACTCTTTGTGCTGTTTTTCCTTTCATGTTTGATATAGCTCATGCTAGGTAAAAAAGCAAAAATGTACTGTGTATTTTCTGCAGTGAGATTACAAATGTTATATGAGTAGAATAATAATCTTGAATCAGTTTGGGCTATGCTCTTCTCTCCTCTACCCCAGGGCTAGTCCTCACACTATGTAAAGCAATTGGTCTGAAGTCTATTAAGGATTTATTAGATATCAGCTATGTGGCTAGAGGGTGTGGGAACCAGACTGCAAATTAGGGTGTATAGATTTATTGGTTTACTGTGGCTGTGGTAACAAATTACCACAAACTTAAAATGATAAAGCTTCTTCTTTCGCAATTCTACATGTCAGGATCTGAAATTAAACTGTATTGGCAAGGCCATGCTCTTCCTGAAGGCTCCAAGAAAGAATCCTCCTTGGCTGTCTTAGTGTTTGGACACTCAATGACACAATCCCTCCAGTTCTACACATGACCTTCTCTTCTCCATGTGTCTTTCTCCATTAGAGTCTTTTAAAAAAAATTTTTTTTTTATTTTTTGGTACCAGGGATTGAACTCAGGTCCTTGTGCTTGCACAGTAGGCGGTGAAACCACTGAGCTCAATCCCCAGCCCATCCATTAGAGTCTTTTATAAGGACACTCATCCTTGGGTTTAGCCCTTATCCTCACCAGGATAAGGCAGGATGATCTCATCTGGAGATCCTTAACTTCACCACATCTTCAAGGATATTTTATCCAAATACATGAGGTGGCATTCACTGGCTTCAGGAGTTAATGCATAGGCATATCTTTTGTGTCTACCATTCAATCATCTGTAATGATTTAGGTGGAGCTAAATTGTGGAGACTCCAAATATTTTAATTTGGCCATCTTCACCAAACACTACCCTAGCTTGTCAGCATCCTCTTAGCAATGAAGCAAAGCTTTGCACCTCACCTAGAATAGTGGCTTCTGGATAGTCTGTGTGCAGTAAACTGGTATTAATTGAATGAATACTTGAGAGGAGTTCCCTTATATAGGTTTTATTACTGAGGCAGTACATGATTTTGAATTTTTGCCAATTATGTCAAATTGAGTTGTTTGTTCTGAACTTGTCTCTATACTTACATGATAAAGTGGAGCCTTAAGTGGTTTCTACACACAGTGAACTTAGCTTGAGGTATAAACACTGTAATTTAATCCAAGAATATACCTTTACAATGAAGCAACTGAATCTCAGTCAATCATGGCAACTGATCCTGCAGCCAATCAGAGACTGAAAGCTGCCAAAATATGACCATACAAGGTAAACGCCAACTGTAGCCAGTTGGATTGTTTTGTATGCCATTTCTTTTTCTCTGACTATAAATACACCCTGAACACGTGGTGGAGTGGGGCATTCTGAACCATTTTCATTCTGGAATGCTGCCCAATTGTAGAATCATAATTAAAGCCAATTAAGATCTACAAAATGAAATGTGCTATAACTATGTCTTTTGGCAATTATAATTTAGAAACTGCTTTTGGGGGTACAAACTCACTTACCCCACTCTCTCCTGTCCCACTGACTGAAAGCCACATCTAGAAATAGGAATTCACTGAAATCGTGGACCAGGAAAGTAGTATGCTAATTCCACTTGCAAATGTTGTACAATGAAATAGATACAACATTGAGAACATCTTAAATTAATTACAGTGAGGGTACCCAAGGGGGGTTAGAAAGGGTGGGCCTCAGTATGTAAGCCCATGGGGAGTCCATCGTGAGGTGGGCTGTCTTCGGGGCAGAAAGCTAGCAGGGTGAAGGCTCTGCTTGAAGAAGTCAGACAGAGCAGAATGGCTGCACAGTGGGGGTTAGGTAGAGTGGCAGCCTTTGCACCTGGCATGGGAGGCATAGGAGGTCTAGGAGGTCTAGCTTCTCCCCAGATAGGGGACAGGGCTTCCAGTCCCAACATGTTGGATTGAGATATACATAATGTTATATATTATTTATAGATTATTTATATTTTTATAGATTACTTTATATATGTATTATATATGTTTTCTATAGGTTTTATGCAAATGGATTTGGGAGATAGGTTTACAGGATCAGAGGTAGGATAGTCCACAATGGCTATCTCCACACGAGAGAGCCAGTGGACCCAGTAGATGTTCAGTCCAGAAACTAGAAGCCTCGGAGCAAGAGGGATCAAGGACACAGCACCAATTTGAGACTGTGTGCTGAACCTCTTAGAGCTTTCAATGATGCAAACAGCCCACTGTGGCATATGCACCATAGGTTTGACACCCCTGGCCTGGAAGCTCCCTGGAGAGTCACTGGTTTGAAGCTGGTTCCAGAGGCGATGGCAGCAGTAGAAGATGACCTACTCAAGTAGAATGGAGCTTTTCAAATGCAGACTGACGTTTTTCTTCTTCCTCTTTTATTTCATCTGGGATGCAAGTCTAGTGGATAGCACCACTCACGTTCAGGATGGCCTACCTGCCAATCATCTCCGCAAACAACCCACAGGCACACCCAGAGGTGCGCTTCACTAGTCCCCTAGGTGTCTCTGAAGCCAGTCAGCCTCACAATCAAGATTAATTGTCACAAGGGTTCAGATAGCAGGTCTCCTTTCCCACTTCTAGGGCTGTTTTTCATAGGGACAGTAACTAATCAGGCCAGAAGTGTCAAGACCAGAATCTTGGCACTGACATCTGGGGAGTTCAGGGGTTAGTAGAAAGAGAATATACCTAGAACGAGGACTTGTTCAGCTCCTGGTTTTGTCTGCAGCACGAATAGAGATTGTCATATGGAGATGAAGAGAGCCAGCCCAAGCCCGAGTTTGCCCACCTTCAGAGGGGAGCATGTCTTCTCGGTGCATCACATAAACAAATGCATTTTCAAAGAATTAGAACTGAAGTCACCCTCTTAACCACAGACCTAGAGTATTTGGAATTATCTTAAACACAGTAATTTCAAACTTTACACTTATCAGCTATTTGCTAAACTAAACTCACTTTAGAAGATAATGGAATAAAAAGTTCCCATTTGTAGTAGTGTGTGTGTGTGTGTGTGTGTGCGCGCGTGTGCGCGTGTGCCTGTGTATGTGTGTGCTTCTTCAGAGGATGAAGAAGTGAAACGCTCTTGGGAAAATATCAACACATGTAGTGGCTATAAGTTTGGCTAAACTGAACAGTTAAAGAATGATTTCTTATTAAGGTTAAAGATAATCTACACGAAAGGAGCACAAAACAATGTTAAATATATTAGTGAATACAGAGAACAGGAGGTTTTTTTTGCTTGCTTGTTTATTTTTGAGATTAGAACCAAATGCTAAAGGGAATTTGGATATAGAGGAAAACAAACCCCTGTAAAGGACAATAGCAGATTTGATGATCCATGAGAGGTAGTGTGTGGTGTGGCTGTGGACGTCTGTCTCTGCATGCCCTTTAGCTGTGGTGAAAATCAGACAATGACAGCCCTTTAACACTGATGATTGTTGTTGGAAGAAGCAGGGTCCCTCGGATTCTGAGCAGGCCGGGTCTCCGACATGGTTTTCAGCTCACTGACTTTCAGTCCTCACAGGTCAGCTTGGCCTGATCAGTCATCTTCAACTCAGGGTAATAGCAGTAATTTTCACTTTATTCATTTTGCCTCTTGATTGGAGATTCTTTACCACATCACTTATTGAAGACCTTGGCCACTAGCCATAAAGTTTTGATTAAAGAATCTTTTTGATTATGACTAGCATTTTAAGTTCTCACAACTGCCTTTAAAGCAATCAATAATTTTCTGGGTTATTTTCCATATATGAATAAGGAACATTTGAACAAATAATACTTCTTTCCTTTCTCTTTTTCTCCTTCTATCTTCTGTCTTTCCATTATTCCCTTTTCTCTGTTAGGAAATTTACTTACCATGTAATATTATAATGAAGGTTAAATAAATTATGACCTATTGTGACAATATCAGCTGCCTCTTTTATACCCCCTTTTGCCCCTTAATATTCTCAAATTGAGCACATTCTTCCCATGGAAAAACTGAAAAGTTAACACAATGGTCTATGGTGGATACGATCTGTATAAACCTTTTTCAGGCTTGCATATCTATGGGGTAAGTCTAGTCTCAAAAGAATACTCTCTTAATTTCTCCAAGTAGATTGTCCAGGCTTGCTTTAGCAATAGTAGAATCAAGGTTCTACCATGTATCTTAAAGAGTATATCTCAATCCACACAACAGCAACAACAACAACAACAACAACAACAACTACTACTTTCCAAATGATGAGCAATGATAAAATACTGCAAAAACATCTACCTGAATACTCTTTATCAGATGCCTTCTCTCAGACCCACCACCTTCTTCTTCAAAACTGTAGTGCAGGCATGAGTTCTTTCTGCCTTGCAGTGGGTATCAAACACTATGATGCTCTCTGGAATGACTCTTACACTGTTCAGTCCTCTTTGCCACCATTCTAGTCATGATACCCATAATCTATTGCGGATTCAATTGCAATGTTTCTGCTATCTTCTGCTTGCTGTCTTTGCTTTATGGTGGTACCATAGATGTCATTTCCCTTTGTCCTTCAAAACTGTTACATAACTCCCAGTGTCAGGAGTGAAAGTTTCATTCCTGAAGTCAGGAATGAAAGTTAATACTCCCAATGTGAAACATAAGATCCCCACAGGATTCTGAGAGTAACTTGAAAAATTTAAAGCACATTTAAGAAGATGTTGAAATATGAATGTTAGGTGGGTCATTGACACTGAGAGGAAACATAAGGAAAAATTCATATGTATTTAGTTTACTGTTGCTTGAATATGTACTAATAACTTTTTCCATCAGATTAAATATTATTTGATAATATGAAGTAATTGACAGAAAATATGTGATCCTGAGAAGAATCAAATGTGGTTAAGAAAATATAATTTGAATATATTGTTGGTGTTATAGAATCATTATTTTTGTAATTATAACTAAAATTTATAAACATTTTATAAAACATGAAAAATCATTTTTTGAAAATGTATTAATTTGAATGTCAATCTACATTCATAACTAGAGTAAAATTATTAAATTTGGGAAATAAACTTTAATTTCTTATAATACAATGTTGTTATTATTTCACAGACTTTATTTCAGTTTTGTTTTGTGTTTTTTTACCCAGGATGGAGCTCGCATCCTTGCGCTTGTGAGGCAGGTGGTGGCACCACTGAACTAAACCCCTGGCCCTTGATCTCAATTTTTTAAGCTGTCTTATGGACATCCAGGACTGCACCCAGGACCGTAAGCCATGCTTAGTTAGTACCTTGCTTTAGAGCCCTTTACTCTATCATTTACTTATTTTAGGACAACAGCAAGTAAGAGCCTGTCATGGCTGTCATCTTTTTACTCTTTGCCAAAAAAGCAGAAACAAAACCAACAACCCCTACCCATAAACCAAACAACAACAAGCCCCCTCACCAAATTTTGAAGTCTTAAGAGGCTAACTTGAGATGCTAGAAGTCAATAGAATATGACATATTACTTGTATAATAGACTTCCCAAAGTGACGTCAAATTTCCCAGAGATTTAACACTCCTTTGTGCAACTCATGGAAAATGCCTTTTGGATCTCTGGAGACTTCTTGGACATCTGCTTGGAGTGCCAGTAGTAAAGGCAAAGCTTTGCTCAAGCACTGTGCCATTACTTGTTGTCTTTTCCATCATGATTCTAGCTAGCAATCTTGCCAGGCAGAATCAGGATATACTGTCAGGCCTTCTGCTCAACCATCATGCAGCATTTGAGGAAAATCATTGTATACTGTAAAGTTCTTTTACCTATAAAAAACCCAGAAGAGATTACACACACATGAGATGTAGAGATAACTGAGTCAAACAATCTACACAGAGAAAACATAATTGTTCCCAAACCATCACATCATATGAAATAAAACTTTAAAAATTTTAAGGCAGCAAATCTTTTCAAACCTAAAATAACTTTTCTTTTCTCAAAGTAGCATCTTGTTCTCAGCTCTAGGACATTAATAATGACTATTAATGTATACATTAAATTAGGCACATTTACTGAATACGATGGGTCTCTATTTTGTATATTTAAATACAAAATTAGTAAAACAATTCTTATTCTAAGGATACTTATTTCTAGTGTAGTTTTGTCAATAAAAATACAATACTAGTCACGCTTGTAATTTAAAATTTTCTAATAGCCACAGTAAAAATATTCAAAATATTCTCATATTATATTATTAGAATATATGACCTTATTAATAAATTGTACATTTTGTGCTTTTAAAAATTTGTTGTTCATATTGTAATGGCAGGTCCTCTCAATTTGGACTAGCCACATGTCACGCTGTTAAGAGTCCCTTGGATTTCCCAGCTACCACATTGGTCTGTGCAGATCTGGAAAAAGGTAGAACCGACCACTAATGACATTGCATTGCAAAGTGAAAGGTTGCAACCCTAATGTACACATACATTCTAGGTGAACACAGATGGAGTGACTTTCTCCTTAGGAAAAAAAAACAACTATAATTTTATTCCCTGTTTATGCAGTAGCACTTATGTATTCAATACATATATACATTAAATACATTTACTTCTTAAAATAAATGAATAGAGCAAAGTCAAGGAATTAACCACATATGACATTTCAGCCCAGTCTTAAAGGATATAAAAGGGTCCACCTGGCAGAAGAGAAGATAGGAGTAGAGAAAAACAGAAAAATACTACCAGGTGGAAACACGATATGGTGGAAAAACCTTGAGATTGAAAGTTTATTGCAAATATGTTGTCTTTGCTCTAATCACAAAAAATGGTTTCATTTCACAATTAAAACAGTTTATTAAAATTGCTCATAGTATTTGATAATACTTTTGGAAGAGAGCACTGAAGAAATAAAGCATACAACTGACTAGTTGTCCTGATGGTTTTACCAGACAGTTCACTGATCTGGAGAACTCAGGTTAATTTTTGTTGCAGATTCATTTTGCCCAGGTTCTTCTCATGAAAAAAAAAAAAAAAAGGCTATGTGTCTGTGCACACACGCACGCGTGTGTGTGCTGCTTTTATTGTCTGAGATTAGTGTAGAGTGACCAGAACTCGGATCCAGTCTGGCGCATGAACATGGATTTTAGCTCTAAGAAAGAGAAATGAATCTCAGCGTCACTCTCACGTTAATGTCTGAAAGACGCCCCGTGGCTCTGAAGTGAATTGAAAACAGAGTGACATTTCCAAAACCCACTTGGCCAGTGCCCGGGAGGAAGCCTTTCCTGTGAGGAGAGTAGCTTTCTCCATCCCAGAGCACAGAGTCATATCTAGGAGAAGTTAGGTCAATTATTCATCCTCAGGCCTTTTAAGTCTAGTTCAAACTTTCCAAAAGCTGATGCAATGTCATTTTGCCTTGCGTAACTTTGTCTTTATTCTGTAGATAAAACGATTAATTTATGTCTCTAATAGTATCAGCAAGTATTCATACAACTCCTAAGCTAAGTAAAGAAAGAAAAAATTAAGGGAAGAAAAATCTATCTGAAAAATGCAAGGTGGAGTATAACGGCCTTGTATGCAACGAGCTTCAAATACGCAGAGCTGTTTTTATAAAGGAAAGGGGCTTCGCTGAACAGTCCTAGAATTGAAAAGCACACCAGCCTCACAGAATTGCTCATTTTCCTCAGGAAATAACAAGAAAGGTGAAAATGAAGACCTTGTCCAAATGCAAACCCACTCGAATGAAGTGTGAACGCCAATCAACGTTAGCAGAGGTCTGGCAGCCTCGGTCCCAAGCAGCAAGTTTCGACAGCAAGTGTTGGGGTCTCTGCCAGCTCTGCGCGTTCGCCTGTCTGGCCGGCGGGGGGATGCAGTCGGCGCTCACACAGCAAAAAGCCCATCTTGTATCCGTAATGAGAGGCAGATTCTACACTAATTATTCTGGCACCAAGCTTGTGCAAAAGTGATGTACAGCGTTTTTACAAAGTCTGGTTTTTATTGGCTTGCTCCTTTTCCATTTTGTGATTCATGC
Organism: Heterocephalus glaber; assembly: GCF_053883595.1. Taxonomy (NCBI): domain Eukaryota; kingdom Metazoa; phylum Chordata; class Mammalia; order Rodentia; family Bathyergidae; genus Heterocephalus; species Heterocephalus glaber. The sequence goes on along the minus strand of NW_028258317.1, from coordinate 64,196,030 downwards.
ATAAGGAACATGTGGAAAACTTGAAAATTAATGGGCCCGTAAAAAATGCAAACATGAAAAACAACCCTTTTTATTTATACTAGATTTATTTAGCTTTTATTTTAAAGGCCAAAGACTCTTAATACTTCTTTTTTTCTGGTAAGACTGATCTAAAGTCTTTGTGTATGCCATTTTTATTAAATTCCACACATGATATTCTATTTTCAGCCAAATGAAGCAGGAAGCTTATACAAAGAAGAGCTCAATTCATAGAAGTTAATATTGTAAGCAAATCCACTCATGCTAATCCAGGGCAAGAGATTTTGGAAAAATTTCTTTAAAGTCAACAAATATTACATCCTAATGTGGCACTGTTCTAATAATACAGTATTTCAAAGCTAGAAGAGGAAAGGTCTTAATGGACATGCTTTTACCTTTTCATGAAAAGTAGGAATTAAATCTATTGTGAAGCCCATGTCAATCTTGATGAAATTCAAAACTGACTAAACATTTCAATGAAATTTGTGACGGGAGCACCTTTCCCACTGTTTGACTAAGCTTGAAGGAATGAGAAAAGCTGGAGACAATGGAACAAGGGTAACAGAACAGAAAGGAAACTGAATTTTAAGTAACCTTCATCAAGTATTACTGGAATATAAATAATCCAAATCTTAAACATTCCAAGTTTCCTCTTTTGTACAATTTACAATAGGGCCAGACAATAAGAAGAAAATAAAAATTATTTGTTTTTACTTTAAAAATAATACTATGGTATATCTCTAAGCCAGACATTCAGTAACATTAATGACCAGAGGCAGACTTATGAAACCAGAGCAAAAGAAAAAATATCCTCAGAGTGAAGAAAAGTTATCTTCTTTTTCTAAAAGAGTCACCACTAAGTTATATACATAATGGAAGTAAGGCAACAAATTAAAAACATATGGGAATACACAAAGAGAAGGAAAAGAGATAACGGAGGGGAGAAACACCACCACTTACCAAGTCCTTACCGAAATGGAGGAAAACACTTCATCACCTCAAAGGGTACGGGAGGTATTGTGGCTCATGTTGTGGTTGACAGATGCTATTACTGGTTGGCTGTTCTAATATTTATTATGAGCCCCTATCATATTTGTCTCTATTAAAAAGGCCGGAAAAGCTAATCACTCATTTTCACAGTCTTCCTTACAGTGAGAAGTGACCTTGTGCAACAGTTCAGGGCAATGAAACACAAATAAATATCTGTTGGAAAATTTCTGTAAACATGTTTGCATTCTAGATAAGAGAGATACAGGTTGCTTACATGTATTTTACCCTGTTATGGCTTGCCTCTAGATGTTCCCCAAAGCCCCATGCTGTCCCAGGTCATAGTTGGAGCTTTTCAGAGGTAGCTGGATTTAGGGTGTGTGATGCTAGCTTCAAAGATGTGATGCTGGGATTGATTCATGATCCAATGCTAGGATTAAGGCTGCCCCACCCTGGGTGTGATTGCTACTCACCCTTAGGGATAAAATATCAAGGACAGAAAGATGGTCACTGCCTGTCACTTGCTGCTTGCTGCCTTCTGGGTCCTTGTTTTGCCATGGACTGTTTCTCTCCTGTGATGCCACTCTGCCATGGCACTTTGCCTTGGAGCCAGCCACCTATGAACTCAAACCTCTACAAACTTCAAGCTATGGTAAACCTTACCCCTTTAACTTTGGTTGCTGGGTGTTTTGTCTCAGCAACAAGAAAAGTAACCAACATACTCCCTTTGCTTTTCTATGACTTGACATGACTCTGGCATTTGAAGCTGGGGTGATATCTTGTGACTTTGCAGGGAAGGTAAATGCAGATCTCTGAGACATCATCCCTGATAGCTTTGCACTTCTGAATCATTGCCACAGACCTCTAGATTATTATTTATATAAGAAAAAGAAATGCCTATTCATGTAAATAGCTGGGATGGATTTTCTGTTACTTGGTGCAAAAAAATCTGCCAACTAATCAACATAACAAAATTGTGTCCTAGGATCATCACAAGGGGATAAATTGTGTTCTGTGTTACTGGAGTTTCAGGTGCTAATAAATAGCAACACTGTTCCCTGAGTTTTGAACCAATTGAGAGTAGCACTATCCATATAGAAATCAAAATATTAACATTGTATCAAGTTTTATATTGAAGAGTATGGTGGGAATGGATATAAATATCATTGATAGCATAATTAGATAGACTTGGCAACTTCAATCCAGGAAGATAGACTGTAGCTGGCTTCAACTCATGAAACCTTCCTTATAGAAGAGTTTATAATGTTCTTTCAAGAAGAAGTGGGTTCCAAAGGACAGGAGAGGTGAGGGCTGAGGTATCAGTTAGTTCTTTTTTCTGGACTAACCAGTCATCGTCAAAGAGCAACTGTCTGTGAGTACAGCCTACTCTACTTCCATTTTCCTACTGCTTAATACCAATACCTTTTCTATTTCAGGTTCTCTTGGGTCCATTGCTGGTTATTTCTGATTTGTCCCAAGAATGCTGTAAAATGGATCAAAGCATTCTGATATCCAGCCACATTGTCTGAGAAAGTTCATCTCAAATATTGTACTGAGATTAAAAATCAATGTAAATAAGCTCCAACAATCTGAAGATACTCCAAAATTTAGTTTGGAGTGATTTTCCTTTTATTATCAAAGTCCAGGAAATAATTAACAAAGATTAAATTTCTGTGCAGTTAATTCCTATTTTTAGTAATAAACCACAATTAAATCTTCTTAGCTGTGTGAGTTACAAGCTCAAAGTCCAAAGAAATTAATATCTTTCCAAATTTTATGTGTTGCTCAAATGTTGTCAATAGAATTCTCCATATTTAAATCTCTTTAGAATATTTTAGCTGCTTGCTATTTTCTTCAGGGCCTCAGAGGCTGTATTACTTTAATGCAAATTTATCTTGTGCTTCATGTTTAAAGATCTTGAGAGTTAACAGGCTATATGAGATTTCCACATTATTCTCCATCTTGCCTATGAAATTTAAATACAATGAACCTCAAACCCTAAAGCAGTTATCCTAGCTGAAATTGTAATTCTAGAACTCAGCATTTACATACCATCAGAAAGACTTGGTGTTACCTGAAGAAGGAAGACAGATGAAGAACAAATCACAGTATCTGTGTTGCAAAAGAGAACAGTTAGAACAAAGTCTCACACCTGTGAACTCAGAAAATAAGACAAAATAAACCTTTCAGCAGGAGAAATTTTGGTGGAGAAGAGTCAAAACATTAAGAAGAGATACAGTTGTACACCCCCCTTCTCTGTAAGAGCAGTGATGTTTCATTTTGAGAAGTTTAGATTCATTAATGTCTTCCTACTAGGTAAACTTGGTTACATTTTCTTCTTAGATAATATATTAAATCCTGGTAAATAATAATTTTTTTGTATTCTTTGTGTTTGTGTGCACCCTTGGACAAATGAAATTTAAGCCCTGTCAGTGATCGAGTTTCCACCATATCTTTTCATCAGGAATTTCTAGAATCATAGGTTTTTCCCACAATTTTTGATTTATCATAATCCACATAGCACAGATTCCTGAGAAGATTTTCTGGAAAATTCTTACTTGAGGAATTTCATGTGGTTCAGAACTTTTGTCAGGTACTGATGGCCTTGTCTTAAAATGGCTTGATTCATGACAGTGTTACTTTATTACGGTGTGAAAGTGATACACATTCAGCAGAAACTACCCTTCAAATTCTGAATTTCAATCTTCTCCCAGGCCACGGTAACGCAGTATGTATGATACTGTCTTGGTGATACTGGGAGCAGCACCATGATTACAGGAATCAACACTGTGTTGGGTTGCCAGTGGGATTTTTAAAATACTGTGTTTTCTTTTCCATCCTATGTTCAATAAACTATATAGGGTATTCAACCCCTTATAAAACAGGCTTGAGTTAGAGGACTTTAACCAACAGTAGGCTAATGTGTTTTGAGCACATTTACATTAAGATAGGTTAAGGTGTGATGTTCAGTAGGTTAGGTGTATTAAATGGATAGAGGCAAAGTTTTGACTTACGATGGATTTATGGAAATGTAACCCTAAGTTGAGCAAAGCCTGTGTTCTGTTTCCCACATCACTCTCCTTTTTCCTGAATGCTGGCTGAATCTTGCAACATGTTCACTGCTTACTTTGGTTTCTTCCCTTCTCTCTTCCCTCATGCCTGTTTTCTGCTTTTGACCACAACCGTTTCTTGGTATAACACGTTCCTCATTTTTACTGTGAAACTAGAAAGTTAAAGGTGCTCTCACCAAAGCATTGTGCATCTTCACCTTTTGTAGTTGGTTGCTGAGGACTTAACTCTTCCTTCCAGACAGCTGCTCCCAAAGGCTGCACATTAATAGGCCTCATCTTCCTTATTATTTTCTGATTTCCTTAGATACAGGCTTTCAAGGTGAAGGTGTTATTTCGGGGAGTCCCCCAGAATTTCACCCGAAACATATTGAGGGTTTGACCTGACTTTCGAGATTTCAGTTCTGCCCAAACACTGGAAACAATTCACCACATTTTCCCTATTTTCAAAAGGTAGTTTCCCAGTCACTCTTGTGTGTGTGTGTGTGTGTGTGTTGTGTGTGTGTGTGTGTGTGTGTGTTACTGGCATTTAAACACAGGGCCTTTATGCTTTCACATTGAGCTACATCCCTATCCTGTTTCTAGTTTTTATTTTGAGATAGGATCTTGCTAAGTAGTTAAGTTTCCCAGGCTGGCCTTGAACTTGTGATCCTCTAGCCTCAGCCTCCTAGTGTGCTGGATTTGCATCCATTCATACCACAAAATGTGATTCATATTGGTAAATGTTCCAAGTGATCTTGGATCACATCTAGTATATATTCTCCTGTTTTCGTATTGGTTATTCTTCAATTATCAATTAGATAAGGTGGCTTGATTATGTTATTCAGGTCAACACTATCCTTGACTGTTTTTCCAACTCCTTGTCTTATCATTCAGTGAATGAGGAAAATCAAAATTGGCAAATATAAAGTAGATTTTGCTATGTCACCTTGCGATTCCACCAGCTGTTACTACACACCTGGCCCCTGGTAGCTCTTATTAAGGTTTAAACAATTTTGTTAAATTTTTTTAACAAATTTAATTTTAACAAAATTTTTAAAAATTAATTTTAACAAAATTTTTTAACAAAACTTTGTTAAATTTTAACAATTTTGTTAAACAATTTTTAAACAATTATGCAATTTTAGAACTTCATATCTTTCTGACTTCTATCTTTTACTAGAGTAATTTTAGTCTGTTCTGAGATGTTGGCATTTTTTCTTATTATACTTCTTTAGTCTCCATTGCATTTTCTGATCTGCTATTGACTAAAATACTTCCTCTTCTTTGAATAACCACTTTGAGAATAAATAGTTTAAATATATTGCATATCTTTTCTTTATATTATTAATTTTATTGGTACATTTTAGGTATGCAATATAACAACATTCATCATTGGGAATGTGCACTTTTACACACTTTATTTTGGTTCTTATTTTTTCCCCATTCCCCTGCCCTCCCTTTAACCTCTCTCTCCCTCCCTATTTACAAAGACTATTTCTATTTTTTCATTTTCTCATATTAATTCCATTCCATTCTTTCCTTTCCTCTACCCCTCCCACTTTCCCTTTCCCTTTGCCCCTTTTCTTCCTATTTCACATTATCTATTTTACCTTTTAGTCCTTATTTAAACTTTCAGTTTCTAACGCCAGAGAAACTATTTGGTATTGACACATATGTGTGTCCTATTTATTTCACTTAAGAGTATTCCCTCAATGTGCATCCATTTAGCTATAAATGTCTCTAATTTCTCATTCTTTATGGTGGAGTGCTGCTCCATTTAAAAAAAATGCATTTTCTTTATCCAGTTTCCAATTGATGGGTAATTGAATTGTTTCCAAGATTTAGCTATCACAAACACAAACTGTGCTGCTATGAACATGGGTGCACATATATCACTGGGGTATGATTCTTTTAATTCTTTGGGGAAGATACCCAGCAGGGGAATAGCTGGGTCAAATGGGACCTATAGTCCTATTTCTTTGACGTATCTCCATACAGATTTCCACCGTGGTTGCAACAGTCTACACTCCCACCAGCAGTGGAGCAGGGTTCCTCTTTTCCCACAGCCCAGCCAGCATTTGTTATTGGTTGATTTCATGACAGCAGCCACTGTTTCTGGGGTGAGGTGGAATCTCAGCATTGTTTTCATTTGCATCTCTCAAATGACCAGTGATGCTGAACATTTCTTCATATGTTTCTTTGCTGTTTCTACTTCTTTGTCTGAGAAATGTCTGTTCATTTCAGATGCTCATTTTTGGATTGGGTCTTTAAATTTGGAGGTATGATTATTTTAAGTTCTTTGTATATTCTAGATAGTAGAACTTTGTCTGAGGATCTGCTGGGGAAAATTTTTTTCCCCACATTGTGGGTTGTCTCTTTACACTGTTGGTGATTTCTCTTGCTGTGCAGAAGGTTTTTAATAAGAAGAGATCCCACTTGTTGATTGTCTGTGCTACTTCAAGTGCAACTGAGGTTTTGTTCATAAAGTCTTTTCCTACGCCAGTGTCTTCCAGAGTTCTACCTAACCTCTCTTCCAGCTAGTTTAGTGTTTCTGTTTTAATATTTAGCTCTTTAATCCATTTAGATTTTAGTTTAGTTCATGGTGGGAGATATAGGTCTAGTTTTAGTCTTTGGCAATTTGAAAGCCAATTTTTCCAGCATCATTTATTAAAGAGGCTATCTTTCCTCCAGTGAGGGTGTTTGGCTCCTTTATAGAAGATGAGATGGCTGAGTGTGTCTGAAGTTGTTTCTGCATCTTCTAATCTGTTCCCCTGGTCTTCAGATCTGTTTCTTTGCCAGTACCATGCTGTCTTTATCACAGTAGCTTTTTGTAGTATAGTTTCAAGTTGACGATTGTGATACCCCCTAACTTGTTTTTGTTGCCTAGAATTGCTTTTGCTCTTCTAGGTCTCTTCTTGTTTCAAATGAATTTTTGGATTGTTTTCTCAAGGTCTGTGAAGTATGCTGCCTCAATTTCAATTGGGATTGCATTGAATCTGTATAGCAGTTTGAAACTATGGCCATTTTCATTATGTTGATTCTTCCTACACAGGATGTCTGAGAAAATGAAAAAATGGAAATAAAGTCTTTGTAAATAGGGAGGGATGGAGGGGCTGAATTGAGGGCAGGGGAAGGGGGAAAAAGCAAGAACTAAGAGAGATTATGGAAAGGTGCAAATTTCCAATGATGAATGTCATACCGTATAACTAAAGTGTACCAATAAACTTAATTTTAAAAAAAGAATCGCCACCATTATGGAAATGAACTAAAAAACCCCAATTATAGTCTTTGAATATAGAGGAAGAGAAGAAAGGGCCTTTTTCTTCCATGGGTTAATCCATGCCTAACATCATTTCTTCCTCTTTTAATCATTTCACTGCCCTTGTTTTGATAATATGATTGAAGCACATTTTTCAAACAACTGTGTTTAGGATTTTCAACCATTTCTGAGTAAAATTCAAAGAATTGTTTCATGGATGTCCTATTTTAAATTACTTTTCTATATTTCTCTCTCTGACCCATGTTAATATAAAATTCTTTAATAAAAACCTCGTTCTTTTTTGCTTAATAGTCCTCTTACGCTGGGCTTCTAGAACCCTGATCAGAGGTTTTATATTAACAACACTGAAGCTGCTCGGGAAATGTAGGTAGTATCTTAGATTTATTAAGAGCCCAACCTAGTTTCAGTAATAAAATTCTTTTGCTCAGAAATTGAGGCATGTGATCCAGCACTTATGCCCTCCTTTAGTGCCACTAATTTATATTGGAGAATGTGATTCATCTTGGTCAGTGTTCGGAGTGATCTTGGATCACATCTAGTGTGTATTCTGCTCTTGGGGATTGTTGTTCTCTACATGTCCATTTGATCAGGTTCTTGATTATGTTATGTAGGTCAACTCTCCTTAACCGTTTTTCCAACTCCATGTCTTATTACTTAGTGAATGAGGAATATTGAAGTCAGCAAATATAGTAGTGGATTACTCTATTTCTACTTGAAATTTTATTGGATATATATCAAATATTTTGATACTGTGTTGCTAGGTCTGCATACATTGAGGATTGCTATGCCTTTTTAGATATTTTGTAATGTCCCTCTTTATCCCTGGTAATTTTTCTTTTTCAGAAGTTTGTTATGTCTGAAATTTATATAGGCTTTTTGAATGTCTTCTTATTTGTACTTCGTCAACTTCCATCCTTTTACTTTTCAGTCTTAGTCTTTATATTCAAGCAGTTTTTCTTGTATACAACATATAATTTGGGCTTATTTTTCTCTCAACTCCGGCAATCTTTGTCATTTAATCAGTGTATTTAGGTCATTGAAATCTAAAGTGATTACCAATGTAGCTTGATTAGCTATCATACTTGTAGCTCTTTACTGTTCATTGAAGTTCTTTTGTTTTTATATTTCTGCCTTTTTGACTTTTCTGGTTTTAATTGAGGATTTTATATTAGTATATCAGTTATGATTTTTTCATTTTTAGTGATTTCCTAAAATTTGCAATCTATGTTAACAATTAATTTCACTTCTCATATGCTAAAATCACCTGACATGTTGTTACTACTATTACTTTAAACAAATATCCTACTGATGAGACTAAAAAAAATTTTTAAATTACCTTTATATATTCCTTCTCTGGTACATTCTTAATGTTTTTTTTTCTGTACTTTGAATACAGGATTTTCTTTTCTTTCTATTAATCATACTTGGTGCTCTGAGATTCCTTGATCTTTTGTCTGCTATTACTGTGCAAATGTTCTTGGTCATTATTATTTCAAATATTCTTCCTACTTCTCCTTTTACTCTCATTTTGGTGTTACTATTACATGTATGCACATTTTTGAACTCATACCATAGTTCTTGGATATTGTAGCCTGTTTTTTTTTTTCTCATTTTTCCTTCTTTTTTTCTATTTACTTTTCAGTTTGGGGAGTTTTACTGGTGTATCTTCAAGCTAACTGATTCCTTCCTTGGCTGTGTTCAGTCTACTGATGACTGAATAAAAGCCATTTTCCACTTCCATTAGTGTTTTTGGTTTTTAGTGTTTCCTTTTGATTTTTTTCTTAGAGTTTCTTTTGTCCTACATTAACCATACATACTTGTATGTTGTCTACTTTTCCCAGTAGATAATTTAAGGTATTAATTATAGTTATTTACAACTTTTTCATTTGATAATTCCAAAATACTAGTCATATATGAATCTGGTTCAGATGCTTACTTTGTACCTTCAAACTGCATTTTTTCTTACCTCTTATAATGCTTCATAATTTTACAGTGAGACATGATATATTGGGTAAATCAAGCTTTAGAGTGAAATTTTGTCAATCCAACATAGAGTTGGACTATGTATAATGTTTTGCTGTAGCTTGAAGGCACTGGAGTTTTTTGATAATTCTTTCTCTTTTGCCTCTTATATTTTCTCTGGACTTCCCTAAGAGCTCCTCCTGAAATAAAATCTACATTTTGAAGCTCTTTTAGCTTTAACTCACTGTCACTAGACAGGAATCTTGTTGATTCTGTGGTAGATTGGTGGGGAAGGGAAGGGCTCTGTTATTGCATGACTAAATATTAACTTTTCAGTTGATCTGTGCTCCTAAACTATGAACTTTACAAAAAGTTTTTGGCTTTTGCTTCCCGCTCAGCTACCCCTTACATTTTTTTCCCCCCATTAAGTTTATTGGTACATTTTAGGTAGAAACACACAGTTACATACATCATTGGGATCTTGTACCTTTACACGAGTATCTTGGTTCTTATTTTTATCCCCTTCCCCTGCCCTCCCTTCACCCCCTCTACCCTTCCCTATTTGCAAAGACTTTGTTTCTATTTTTTTCCTTTTCTCATATTTTTTCTTTTCCCTTCTTTCCTTTCCCCTACCCCTCCCACTTCCCCTGCTCCTTTGGACCATTTCTTCCTATTACACAATATCAATTATACATTTTAAAAATTACAATATCAAGATCTAGGAGACATTACCACAGATTTTACAGAATTTAAAAGGATATAGAAAGCATATTACAAAAATCTTTTTTGAAATAAATTTGACAGCTTCTAAGAAGTACCTTGGAAGACAAATTAATGAAGCTAACTCTGGAGGAAATATAAAATTTGAATAGCACCTATTAAAGAAAGTACATTCCTAACTTGAAAGCCTACCTATATGACAATAGCAGGCTCATATACATTTTAACTGATAAATTATATCAAACAATTAAAGCAGAAAAAAGAAGGAACACTTCTCCCCTCATTTTAGGAACTCAACATTGTACTAAATCTAAAACTGGATAAAGATAATAGAAGAAAAAAGTATGAACATAGATAGAAATTTTTTAACAAAACGAAGTATTAGAAGTCAGATCAGGCAGGATGTAGAAAGTGGTTTTGTTATAGGGATGGCAGTGTTGGTTCAGCATTGGAAGATCCACCCCCAAAAGTCATCATTTTAAGGGAGGAAAGGAAAAAGCCATATGATCCTGTCAGTAGTTGGAGAAAGAGTATTGGACTAAATTCTACAGCTGTTCATGGTAAAAGCCATCAGGAGACTAGAAGTAGAACAGAAACTTCTCAAAGGATAAGACATGCAGTCCATGCTTCCAGTAAAAATGCCTTATATGAATGGAAAAGATACAATGCTTTCTCCTTAAGGTGGGGAACAAGGGAAGATACACCTACTTTTCATCTATCAATTAAACTTTTAAACATAGGCCTAAACCAAAATAGTTTGGCAATAAAATGACACAATTAGGATAGGATTGTCAAGGTAGAAGCAAAATCTTTATATGTAGATGAAATGATCATCTACAGAGAAAATCCCAAGAAATCTCTAGGAGCCCCTAGAACTTGTATTTGAATTTAGCAGGATTAGAATACACAATCTGTATATAAAAATTGAGGTCTATGTATACTTGCTATAAATGAAGAATTGGATATTGAAATTGAAAAGTTAAGTAGGAGTACAAAGGACCTAGAAAAGTAAAAAGAAAAAAAAAAAACAGTGTTGGAAGACGTTTAGTACCTAATTTTAAGACTTCCTCTAAAACTACAATAATCAAGACAGTGTTGGTGTAAGGAAAGACATATAGATCATTGGAATAAAACAGAGAATCTAGAAATAGAACCACACATATATGGTCCACTGAGTTTTGAAAGATTATTTAACATTAGCATTTTATAGAATATAAACTCAATTCAAGAGCCGAGGAAACGATAGTGTTTTCAGCAAATGGCACTGGAAAACCTGGGATTCGTATATAAAAAATTAATCTCAACCCTTTATTTCCATACATAAAAATAAATTGAAAGGATGTATGTACCTAAATATGAAAGCCTAAAACTATAAAACTTTAAGAAGAAATTATAAGGGAAAATGTTTATGAATTTAGAGTAGGCAAGAACTTTCTAGGATACAAAAAACATGATGTACAAAAGAAAAAATAGATAAATGAGATTCCATCAAAATTTAGAACTTTAAATGACATTGTTAAAATGAAAAGTAGTCCTTAAACAGACCATATTTACAATGCATATAACCTATGACCAGAATATATAAAGAACTCTTAAAGCTCATTAATAGACAACCCAATTAAAAAGTAGATACAAGAAGATGATAAATAGCCAGTACAGCACAAGGAAAGGTGTGCAACACTAGAATCAGAAAAATACTAATCAGTACAATAACAAGACTGAATTATACACTCATTAGGGAGATGAAGTTAAAAGTTTTATAAGCCCTGTCATGACTTTTTCTTTTTGTTGGATTCTCCCCCTTTGTGTTTAATTTGTCATGCCCAATTCTACTGGGCTGACCATTCATTTTGCTGGGCTTCCTGGAGTTGTGATCCTCATTGTCTTTTCCTAGGGTATTGTTTAAAATTTTTTGTCGTGCTGGTTTGGTATTCATAAAATTCCTAAGATTCTCTTTATCATGGAAGTATCTTATTTCTCCATCAATTTTGAAAGATGGTTTTGCAGGGTTCATCAGTCTGAGTTGGAGACTATTTTCCTTTAGGGATTGAAAGGCATCACTCCAAGCTCTTCTTGCCTTGAGGGTTTGCATTGAGAAGTCTGATGTGATTCTGATGGATTTTCCTTTGTATTTGATTTTTTTCTTTTCTCACACTGCTTGTAGAATTTTGTTCTTCTGTTGGGTTTCTGGAATCCTAACTATTATATGCCTATGTGTAGATTTTTTTGATGAAGGCTAGTTGGAGTCTTATATGCCTCACTTATCTGTATGTCGAATTCTTTTCCCCTGCTTGGGAAATTTTCTGCCATCACTTCTGTGAACAGATTTTTTTATGTCATCTGCACTGTTTCTTGTTTCTTCATTGACTCCAATTAGTCTTATGTTATTCTTCTTTGCATCATCTGGCAGCTGCTGGATTGATTTCTTGTAGTCCCTTACAATTTGAAAGCAATTTTTCTTTTCCTGGTCACTAATTGCAATCTTATCTTCTATATCTGAAATTCTGTCCTCACATTGCTTCATTCTGCTGTGCAGACTTTCGATGGAGATTTTAATCTCCTGGAAATCTGTTTGCATCTGTTTTATGGATTCCATTTGTTTCCTATGTTGGGATTCCATCATGTTCCTCAGATCCTCTAATTTTTTTTTTATCTGCGTCCTCTCTAGATTTATTAATCATGTCTTGCACTATGGGCACAATCTTTGCTGTTATGTGAGAAATTATTTCTGGTTTCATTTTTTCCAGATCTTCTTTTGTTGCCAGTTCAAGGAGTCGATGTGGTTGAGTATCAGATTGTTCCTTCTCGTTTCCCTTTGGGGTTGCTGTAGGTGATCTGAAAGTTTGTTTTTGAGGCTTGTTTATGTGTCTTCTCATTTCCTCGGGGGGGAGGGTGCTGGCACCCACACGGCTCACCTCCTCTGCCCTAGGAGCAGTGGAATGGAGGTAGGGATCCTCCTCCTGTGTGCTGGGATTGGCTCACCTCCTCTGCCCTGGAAGCACTGGAATCAGCTACCCCTTATGTAATGTGGAGAGGCTAGGGGTTTTTACAATTGCTCTTCTAAGTAGATGGCATGACAGCAGAATAGGTGTTCTAAACATACTGTATAATAAAACAGGTGAGTTGTAGCTAGACTAGCAGATCAGGGACAATTTCAACTGTATTCTCACAGCCCCAAGAGGAGAGGACACATTACATCATGTGGGAGGGGTTACAAGGAAAATGCCTGGGTCCATCAGGAGACAGAAGTAAAGGAGGAATTGTGGGAAAGAGCCTTCATTATAGTTTGTCATAGGGTCCCTTTATTATGGCTTAACTTTATTAACTTTTCAGAGGAACAGGTGAAGCAGGGAAGATTAGTTTAGGATTGACTTGTCTGAATAATTTGTATGGACTCTGGGGCATAGAGTTTAGTTAGTTAGTTGGTTAGTTAGTTGTCTTATGCCTGATTTTAGTTTGATTTAAGAAGGGAGAGAGTGGTGCAGAAAGTACAACCCTGTAAAGAAGGCGGAAGTGGGTGTGGGGTCTGGACTGGTTGGTTTACATTTGAAAAACACACTCTCAGTCAAGTTGTTACCCTACCTGGAGGGATAGATCACCCTGGGAACCCAGTGTCTCCTGGGTCAGCAAGGTCTTAATTTGTCATTGTATCATAGGGCAGAAAATAAAAGCATGAATAATACAATAGGACTCTTTTTATGGAAAATGCTCTTAGCACATTTCACAATCATTGCTTTATTTTTCTCTGTTGCTAAAAACATGAGAGGATTTTTTTCTTTTCATTGCTTCTCAGTTTAGACCTCGGTGCAGCCTATCTATGGGAAATAGCAGAGGTAGGTAAATTTTTGCTATCCATTACTCTGTGATGTGTTGAGGAGAGCAGAGGAAATCAAATCCCTTTCTAAGGTCATTTTTAAAGATTATTTCCATTCAATTGAGAAACACTGATATCTATTAAACAGATAACTCATACCAAGCCCATACAGGAAAATCAGTAATAGGCATGATACTGGAAGTATTTAGGGAAATGTCTACTTGTGAAAACTCAAAGAATAGAAAGGTATTCAATAATTTCATAGTTTTTATATCTCTATTACGAGTGTTATAAAATGAACTGCTTGAATGTATAGGCATCAGTTAGTTGGATGGAAAATCACCCATCTATGTAGTGTGTATCTGATATTTTAAAAAAAAACTCAAAGGAGATTTATGATTGCTTGACACTCTGAAAGGCTAAATACTGGTGTACATTTTTAATTATCCTAAGACTTGTAAAAAAGTTCCCTTATTATACACTGACTCAAAAATCTCATGAATTTTAAGCACTTGTAACATTGACTATAAAAATTCTAAGAATATGTTATTTTAAAAATGTAACAGGTACTTATTCTAGTAGTAACTATTTGATAATCATTATTTTTAAAAAAACCAACACTTTATTAAGTGGAAGAATAAGTATGCCAGTAAACATTCTTAAAATTTCTTTGAAATACAAGAGTCTAATTTGTTTTAACACAATTCTATGCTATTACTTACCTGTTTCTGAAGAGGTGAACATAGAAATTATTTAAGTATATTTAAGTTTAGTGATGTTGATACAAATGCAGATAAAATTAAAAAAATCCATTCCAATTATGTCAAAGCCTATGGAATTAGATTTGAAAATTTTATAATAAATATAGGAGTGCTATTTCTTCACTCAAGAAATGTACAATTAATGGAATGTTCCTGTCTTCTTTCTTTTCAAGATACACAGAAGTGTTTTCTTTTATATTATAATGCAACCTTCTATTTAATATAAGCTGTAATTGCAGTACCATTTCCAATTTCCCTTTCTTGACTTCTGGTATTTAGTTATTCTTATTTGTATAAGTCTAAAGAAAAGTGAGATTTAGTGATCATGTCCATAAGTGACAATTAGATAAGGTATACATTACCAGCAACAGAGTGAAAGGGATATCTTAAGATACCCATTCATTTACTTAGAATTCCAGTGACTATGTACTTGGCTCTTTCCATGTGGTAGGTGGCAACTTATACAGAGTTGAATGAGAAGACAATTTCTTTCATCACTGGAGCCCCTAGTTCAGTAAGGAGAAGACAGGAAATGAACATATGCAAGTAAATACATAGATACTCAAATAGTGGTCAGTGCTTTAGGATGATAAGAAGGAGTGACTGTAGCATAAGTGAGATTGGTCCTCTCCTAAGAAGTGACATTGGAAATGAGATGTTAATGGCCAGAAGGAGCCAGGTAAATGAACAGCAGATACAAAAGCACTCCAGGGAGGTAATATTGGTTGTATCAAGAACCTAAGGTGAGAATGAGCTCAGTGTCTTTTAAGAAAGAAGATGGTGTGTCATTGAAGGGGTTGAAAAGGAGGAGACTGGTAACAGTAGAGCTTGGATAGTCGGCAGGGATGGATTATGTAAGATGCTCAGATGGGCTAAAGAATTCAGTTTTTATTGAATTTATTATTACTTAGTGTAATAATTTATTATTGCATTAACAAAGTGTTTGGGGGGGTCTTTACCAAAAGATTTAAAGATATCAATTCTGTTTTACAGCTTATGAAAGAAAACTGAATGGGAGAGGATGAGAGGGAAAGAAAAGGTCATTTTACTTTTTTAACTTATTCTAGTAAGAGGTGATGGCTGGTGACAAATGCCATGGAGAAAAGTAGACAGATTATGAGAGGCTCGGGCAGTAGAATCAAAAGAACTTTTGGGTAGATAGTCTTTAAGGGATAAAAGAATGAGAGAGGAATCAGTGAGCAGCTGAATGGACAGTAGTGCCATCTGTAGTGGCTGGGAAGAAGAGGAGGGGTTCAAGGCCTAAGAACAGGAGATCTGTGTTCACATGTTAAGCTAGAAAAACCCATTATCTATCCAGGTGGAGATAAATGGGTAATTGGAGATATAAATTGTGGATGAGGTCTGGGTTGGAGCAACAAATTTTAATTTTACCAATAGGTAGTTTACCTTTAAAGTTGTGAACTGAATGAAATTTCAAGGGAGACGCCTTATTAGGGCAAAAGGGAGCCCCAGGTTCTGGATCACACTTAGATGTTCAGCAGAGAAGGACCCAGAGAAAGAAATTCATGTTGCATTCCTAGTTTTGGCGTAATTGTTCCTTCCAGTGACAAACTGTGAGTATCCTCAATTCTACACATACTCTTATGGTTCTGTACTAACGACGAGAACTAATGGGAATGTTATTAATTCATTAATGATTTGGGGACTGCACTATAAGTGTATGATTGGGATTAAAGTTAGTTGAATTTATTTTCTTGTCCAAAAATTCTTGAATATTAACTGTGAAAAAATGACTCCCTTAAGAGCCTTTATGAGGCAAGTGATACCAGTTAATCCCCCAGTGGACTCCGAAGTGGAGTCCTTCTCCACTGGAGGCTTTCTCATGGTGGAATAAGAGATTATATTTCTCTCTGTCCTCAGCCCTTTTCCCCCCTAACAAGCTTCCTCTGTCCAACTGAGACTGTTTTCATAACTCCTAGTGTCCTGTACAATCCAATCACCTATCCCTTATAGGATTGTGGCCAAGGTCTTTACTATTAAACTACTGCTATTGGTCCTACTATTCCAGGCCTGTGTACAATACTGTGGGTCAAATTTACTCCCACAAGTTTACCAATCCCAAGAATCTCTTGCCTCTTTAGCAGACTGCAATTTCCTCTGGAGTTGGATAGCCCAGACTGGTCTCCCATCCGGGCGGCTTCCTTCAGTGATATCTTTGCTAATCTTTGGCATGATGATCTTGCATAGTTCTTCCCTAAGCAGCTGCTCCAGCTCCTCTAGGGCTGCACTGAAGAACAAAGAGGGAACAAGAAGCACCAGATAGACATTACCTCCTTCTCATTTTCAAACTACATGCTGATGAACAGCTTTCACCACAAAGCCCAGATTTCACTATTTTTAGCTTCACTTCTTCAGGGAAAGGCCTTAATATGTTGGAAATTGCAGTCAGCAAGGAGATAAAGAGGGAACTGAGATCCCTGTCCTGTGATTTCTTTTTCTCTATTCCCATAGTGTAGTATGGTAGGCTTCTCTAATTTCCATAGTATATTTTTTGGCATGTATAATGTTTCAGGCACCGTATATGAACTTATGTTCTTGAACTTGGGACTATGTTTGAGATTTCCATACTTCTTGGGGTCTTAAACACTCTTGATACCTGAGTAATTTTTTATGGCACTGCTAGCTCATAAGAATTGCCTAATCATTCTGTTTATGAGTTACATCCAAACTACTTGATAGCAGTAGTTGGTGTGGTGTTGGACAGCTATTACTGGATTTCCCTTCAAAATTTAAAATATCCCGCAGCACCTCTGTGAGTTGGCTGGAGCAGCCTGGGGCATCTTGGTGCTTAGCTAGAAGCTGTGGGACCACAGCTAAAATTATGTCAAGTCTGGCACTCAAAAGCATTGCTCATGGAGAGAATGTTCATATCTCTGTCTCCTGCATTCCATAATGGACATCTCCATTTGAATATTTAAGAAATTGTACAGGATAACCTCAGGAATTTAAATTTCCAATGAATAGGAAACAAATGCCAGGAAAATTAATCATATCCACAAGGAGCAGAGGAATTAATCCAACCATTTACTGCTTCTTATTAGCAGTATTCCAGTACACTCAAGACATGCTTATTTGAATGTGAATGTTCCCCAATTCAGTGTCAATGTGAAAATTTATAAAATGTAATAAAAATCTTTTCCCTGGCTGGTGATGGTAAATGACACATTTGGCATTTGTTTCTGCCCTCTTTAGTTTGAAGGTGAATGCCTGCCTCCATTTGATCATTTTCTCCCATCATTAGCAGCCTATAAAAAGGCAGATGATGACAGAAAAAATATTTCTGTTTAGAGAAAAAGTGATGAATGATACATTTTCCCTAGAATTCAGATGTTTGTCCTATACAGCCTGCCTGTGACCATTTTACTGCTCAGTTTAACAGCAGAGTTTCAGCAAACAAAACAAGGTGTCCCTTTGCTTTCTATGGTGGATAAAATGGTTGCTTTCATGACTGCACTTAAAATTACTATTAAGTCTACAAAGTGGATGTGGTATGAGGGCCAGGATCAGTGACCAGTTCAAAAGGCTTCACTGGTAGAATATTTTAAAATTCTCTTTGTTCTTCATAAGTGACTGTTCTACACTTCCTCAGATCTGGGTGGAATACAATTTATGTCTGGCAATGCAGGGCTACTCTGCCACAGAGATTAGAAGAATGTCTGAGTTCTGAGTGTAATTAGTTAATTGGCTACTTGGCACTTTGCAAGGTATGAGCTAGGTGTCTTTTGCCCTGGAGTCTAAATTCAGAATGACCACCTACACAGTTGCTCCACACATGAGGTTAGAAGCAAACCTATGTATTTACTCTTTTTTGAGAATTATTTAAAATATGTGTGGTAGATGATCTTCCTGCCAAGAAAATACATTTTAATTAGAAATGATGGATCAAGTATTTGCTGAGAATCAGAAGAAAGTTAGGAAAATTAGAGAGAATTGGCCAATTCAACCCAAGATTACATAAAGCAAAATAGATCCATGTAGATTACAGAGTTTGCCTTTCCACTTTTCATTTTGACTTCATGCAAGACTACAGTGGACTGGAGCCAGATCTGTTATTTGTTTTATGTCAAAATGTGTGTACCCTACACTGCCTAAAGATACCAATCAGCATGTGTTAGACACTGCGTGTAAATTTACTGACTCAATCCATGAGTCACACTCACTTCCGCCCTGGAGAAGGTCTTGGCAGAAAGGGAAGGGGCTAAAGATGGGAGATGGGCTGGGACGAGGAATTGATTCTAAATAACTAGGAGCACTGGGAACTGAAGATCAAAATTAAAGGACCATGGAGATAAATCAAGAGTGAACATGGTTTCTGACAAAAGCTGGATTCCAATCTTTGCTTGACAATTGTATCAAGACAGCAGTTCAAGAAGAAGCAAGATGGAAGGAGCTGGGCTTGTGTCAATTTCATGTATACTTCCTTTTTTGTTTTCTGGTAAGAGAAACAGTAGAAAAAATATCATTTCTAGGTGACTACTGCTGTTTTCCTATGTCTGCCAGTTCCTATTAGTGTGTATGCTGTACTTTTTGATATACATGTTATTATTTTAGTTAGATATGTATTTTTAAACTGATAATAACATGATTTCTTGAAATTTAAGTGTAATAATAAAAAATATAATAGTAATTGTTATCTATAGAATGAATGTTATAGAAAAAATTTTATATGTATTATAGAATATTTTGATAATTTAACAAGACATTATTATTGATATCATTAGCATTATCTTTTCAGATATAAGAGAATGAGATTTATGAATTTTAAAAACTTGACCAACTTTATAAAATTAGCAAGAGGAAGTCAAAATTCTAACAAAGGATAAGATGATGTAAGATAAAATTCTAGCATCACATAAATTAATATAGGGAGATGTAAGGCTTGTATCATAAAAGCTTGAAAGTTTGTCTTTGAAAGAAGAGGACTTCTGTTCACAGAGGGATAAAGTGAGAATAACAGTTTTGGAGCCAAAGATAAATAAGCTCAAATTTCTTCTCCTACTTTATATATTGCTTCAGATGGTTTCTTTGATCTGAACCTAAATTTCCTTACCTACTAAGTAAGGATAGTTGTTGTATAGTTATGTCAACTTTGCAGTTTTGTAAGCATGGTAGTATGAAGTACTGCATCCATGGCACCTAAAACGGAGTTTTCATACAATCATGTCAGATTCCAAGTACCCACACTGGCTGAGGGAACCTATGCTTGCAGAAGAAAAACCTAGGGGCCTGTCTTTCCTTGTTCTCACAACAGCAGCTTTAGGTTCTAGGAATGTCTGGCAGTGGAAGGTACTTGGGAGTTGAGGTTGCAGAGGTTGGAGGTAGTTTGAAATTCATTTTCTAAAATTCCCCCTCATAGGCCTTCTTTCCTCCTCTTCCTTTTAGAAAGAAGAATTGGAAGGTTCTAGTTCCCTGGCATAGGTATGTGTTTTACATGCTCAGTTCTGTGTCAGTGAAGTCATGGTCTGTTTAGGTAAGTGTCCCTAAAATTTCCATCTCGGTCCCTTAGTACAGTTGTAAAAATGCCTATGTTATTTTTACAGCAATAACTAAACATTAAAAATGTTTATGAACAACAGTAATTTGTTTTTCATCATTCTGGATGCTGGTAAGTCCAAGATCAGGGAGAAAGTCTGTTTTTCATAGAGGGTATCATCTAGGAGTATACCTCATATGGCAGGAGGAACAGAACATCAAAAAGGGGAGCCAAACCTTGTAGGAAACCTCTTTTATAAAGAATTTAAGCCGATACATGAGGGAGGAGCTCTCAGGACCAACTTTTCCCTTAAATACTTCACCTCTTAATACTGTTGGGTTGGAGGTTAAGTGACTCTGTTAGTTTTGGGGGGACACAAACATCCAAACCATAGTGCTTCCCAAACTGCTTTCTCACCAAAACACTTATGTGATTCCCAAGACTCAGGAAATGGATAGGGATGTGATATATATATGAAGAGGTGGGCTTTCTCCTACCCCTGTGATGTTCCCAGTGTCCAGTATCTTCTAACCAACAAGAGAATGGATTGGGAAAACTTTCTGTCAAAAGAACTCACAAATAGCTCCCAATAGCAGGCTATAAAATTCCAGATGTGATTTATTTGTTTATTGTTGTTACTTTTTGCCTTTTACATATAAATAATTATTCAAAACTAGTACTTTTATAACAACATAGACACCTCCTCTGAAACACATGTATGGGATGAGAAATTGTTCTTTTATGAGATTAAGATTCTCTTTGAGGTTCTGAAATGTAGTGTCAGTAATCACTTGCGGCGATTGAGTTTTTAATGTTTTTGACATTTTTCTAAATGCATTCTTCTCTGCTGTCAAAACTGGGATAGTAGCTTGTCTTACCATGTCTCAGGTCAAATGTCAAGGAGAGAATATCCCCCAGGTAAACCCTTACGGGGTTGTAGGCAATAGGATGGAGGCAATTGTGAGGGGGCTGCCAGACACAACCAGCCCGCTATGATCATCAGGTCACTGAGCAGCATTCGGAGCAGCCAGCGTTCGAGCTGGCTCAAGCTGAGCCCCTGGCCACCCAGGCAGCTTCCTTGAGTATATTTTTGAACGAGTGACCCAGACAGCAGCTGCAGAAAATTTGGGGACCCTTTTCCCTTTGAGTGAGCATTTCCAAAAAGAAAAATAAATAAATTGTCAGGGTTTGTTCATCTCCTTGGCAAGGCAGGCTCTCCCAGTCCTCTGAAGAAGGTTGGTGGAGGAATGTTGTGGTTTCTGGGATTCAAAGCTGGAGACAGAGCACAACACACACCTTCTTTGAGAGCAATTCATATCATACATTTTAATAAGGCAAAAACCAGAAAGCAAGCTTTGTTTTCAATCTGTGTTTCCTTGGCAGTAGTTACAGGAATTTGGTGTGTGGTTCATTATGGAAATGCTGTGGGTGGCAAAAGCTATGGACTACAGGTACATGAAATATTTAAATTGAGTGGTTTACTGCGGCTGTGTACTCTGTGCCTAACACCTGTACTCTGGTGATGACAGGGAAGCCTCTTTTGGGGTAATTATGTGAATCAAAGGATGTCCAAGCTGGCAGAGACCTTACTGAGCAAACTTTCTGCACTGGTCCAGACAGTAAATATTGCAAGCTTCGCAGTATACAGCATCCATCACAACTGCTCACTGCCATTCAATTCTGTCATTGTAGAACAAAACCCATCATAGACAATCCATAAACAAGTGAGTGTGGTTGTGCTTCCATAAAACTTTATTTACAAAACAAGTGAAGGCTAGAATTGAACTCCCTGGCTGAAGCTTGCTGACTCCTAGTTTAGAACATCGCATTCCTCTACAAATGATGAAACTGAAACTCAAGGAGTTTAAAAGGGTTTGTCATTGTCATGGGCCAGATAATGGCAGGACATAAAACATCAAAATTCCATGTTATGTTCTTTTTTATTAACATGCAAAAAAGTCCCCATGCTGCCTCAGAAGCCTCAAGAAGTACACAACTGTTCACTCTGTGCATTGCCTTAGTGGAACTAAATGTCTCAACCTATGAATGCTACTGTTCTTTGAAAATATAATCAAAGAAAAAAACTATCATGGAATAGACAGTTATGAATATGTTTATGGAGAACAAATGTGCATTTTAAATGCAGAATTTTTTAGAAAAATCCATAAAAGAGGACATCATTTTTAAGAGAGGAGGAACAAATGATGTAGATACTAGTAGTCTATTTCTGTGCTCACAAACCTGGTGTCCTGAAACATAAGAACTTCCTTCATATTCTCTGCTTTAGTTTGACCAGCCCCTCTCTGTGCTCTGAGAGGCTGTGTGTTTTGCAAAGCTCTAGTTGCCTGAGACCTGACATTTCATACAATTGATTTCATACTTTTACTGTGTAGTAATGTATTACTCTGATGATATCATGGCCTACTTCATTTTGCTATTTATGTTTTAATTTATTTTTTGTAATGGTTGATATGGCAGTTAGAAGGGATTGTCACTTTGATTGGATTTGGAATTAGCCTTGGGGATTGACAAAGTACACTTCCAGCAGTATCTGGATAAGTCATGGAGGCATGGCCTTTGGGTATATGTCTGGTCCCTCTGTCATTCCTCTCTGGTACTGTTTCCCTGCTCTGCTTCCTGGCTCCCATGAAGTGAACAGCTCCTCCCACTATGCTCGTTCACCATGACGTTTCTGCCTTGGAACCAGTCAGCCATGGACTAAATCCCCTGAACCATAAGCCAAATCAAACCTATCTTACTTCAAGTTGCGGGCGTCAATCATTCCCTCCAACAATGGCCTAATATAGTTGATAAAGGAGAATTAGGTAGTAAAAAGAGGAAAAGAAGATAAAGCAAATAATTTTTAATGCTAGAATGAGAGGAAGAGAGAGAAAATAGAAAGTTTTCAATGGAAACATCACTTGTATCTTTTCTTTCTGTTAAGATAATGGGTAATGTGAGTTATGGCCCGGAACAATTATGCTCTGCTTTGGTAAGTTCTAGTTCAGATCATTTTAGTCAGGGCAACTGTGTCATGAAACCCTTCAGTGTGGTGGAGTAAAGAGTACCTGTAAAGGCAATGAAAAGCACAAAGTGTCTTCCCCTCGGCTACACCTGAGTGGATGTGCCCTGAAACCTTACCTAAAGGTTATTCTTCCAGTGGATTCTATAGATCATTAATTCTGAAATAAAATGAACCTCAGCCACATGGACTGAAATGCCACATTTCTCATTCAATAAGTTAGGGAAACGTTGGCACTATACATACTGGCACAAGGCTCTACAAGTTCCTTATATTAGGACTTTGCCATGCCTTTGATGAACCATTGTATATTAGAAATCATTAAGATAGGGCATGTGGTGGCTTCCTAACCTGTTGGATCTTTGAATCATTGAAAACAGAACACATAGTGGGAAATGTCCTTCAGAACACATCTGGGAAATGCTGAATTGTTACATAAATTATTTGGCATCAGAAGAGGCTCACATTCTCCACTGGCTGACTTAACATGTGTGCCCTTCTCCATGTTTGTCTTGGGAACTCTTCAAAAGTCAGGCAATATTACACAGGTGCCCACTAGATAATGGTTGATGGACCACTAGGCCAGTGTACACAGTGAGAGTTAGACTGCCTACACCATATTTACTTTTTTATTTCTTTCCTCAAGTAGTCTTCCATTCTACCCTTGTCTTTCTTCCTGTGTGTAATGCCTCCTTGTCCTTGTTGCCTCCTCCTAATGTACACAAAGTCACAGGACACATTTGGCAGGACACTGATGGCACTGGTGACCCACACAGGTCCTCTGCTTCCTGCTGGACTTTTACATTGCATAACCGAGCAAGACGGTCTCTCAGGAAAATGTGTTTAGCTACTGAGTTAGTCTGTGGCTTCCTTATCACATTCCTGGCTCAGGGCTTTTGTCCTGCTGTTTCTTCCTGTCCTTACTCTTCTTGTACCCAGCAGTCCTTGTTTCCCTTCCCTGCTTTAATTTCTTTTTCCACTTATTCATATCTAAACTATACTATTTATGTGACCCTTAACCCAATTGGTCTTTTCAGTGAATTTCATATATATTTTTTAATTAAATTCTTTTATTGGTACATTGTAGGTATACAACACAATTACATTTCTCATTGGGAATTGTACTTTTACATGATGCATCTTGGTTCTTATTTTTTCCCCATTCCTAGCCCTCCCTTCACGCCCTCCACCCTTCCCTATTTACAAAGACTTTATTTCCATTTTTTCCATTTCTCAGCATTTTTCCTTTCCCTTCTTTCCTTTCCCCTGCCCTTCCCACTACCCCTACCCCTTTGGACCATTTCTTCCTATTTTGCATTATCAATTATTCATTCTAATCATTGGTACATTTTAGGTATACAATATAATGACATTCATCATTGGAAATTTGCACTTTACATAGTCTCTCTTCGTTCTTATTTTTGACCCTTGCCCAGCCCTCCCTTCAACCCCTCCAGTCCTCCCTATTTACAAAGATTTTGTTCCTAGTTTTCCATTTTCTCATATTAATCCCATTCCCTTCTATCCTTTCCCCTAGCCCTCCCACTTCCTTCCCCTTTGCCCCTTTTCTTCCTATTTCACATTACCTATTATACATTTAGTCCTTATTTACACTTTCAGTTTCTCACACCAGAGAAACTATTCAGAATTTATTCATGTGTGTCCTATTTATTTCACTTAAGAGTATTGCCTCAATGTGCATCCAATTAGATATAAATGTCTCTAATTTCTCATTTTTTATGGCTGAGTAGTACTCCATTTTATAAAAAAAAAACACATTTTCTTTATCCAGTTCCCAGTTGATGGGCATTTGGGCTTTTTCCAGGTTTTAGCTATTACAAACTGTGCTGCTATGAACATGGGTGCACATATATCACTTTGGTATGATGCTTTTAATTCTTTGGGGAAGATCCCCAGCAGTGGAATAGCTGGGCCAAATGGGACTTCCAGTCCTAGTTCTTTGAGGTATCTCCATACTGATTTCCACCGTGCTTGCACCAGTCTACACTCCCACCAGCAGTGGAGCAGGGTTCCTCTTTTCCCACAGCCCCGCCAGCATTTGTTATTGGTTGATTTCATGATAGCAGCCATTCTTTCTGGAGTGAAATGGAATCTCAGCATTGTTTTCATTTGCATCTCTCGAATGACCAGTGATATTGAACATTTTTTCATGTATTTATTTGCTATTTCTACTTCTTTGTCTGAGAAATGTCTGTTCATTTCAGATGCCTATTGTTGGATTGGGTCTTTAAATTTGGGAGGTCTGATCTTTTTAAGTTCTTTATAGATTCGTGATAGTAGACCTTTGTCTGAGGAAGAGCAGGTGAGAATTCTTTCCCACATTGTGGGTTGTCTCTTCACACTGCTGGTGGTTTCCCTTGCTGTGCAGAAGCTTTTTAATAAGAAGAGATCCCACTTGTTGATTGTTTGTGTTAGTTTATGGGCAACTGAGGTTTTGTTCATAAAATCTTTTCCTACACCGATGTCTTCAAGGGTTTTACCTAACCTCTGTTCCAACTGGTTCAGAGTTTCTATTTTAATATTTAGATATTTAATCCATTTTGGTTTTAGTTTAGTGCATGGTGAGAGATAGGTCTAGTTTTAATCTTTGGCAAGTTGAGACCCAATTTTTCCAGCACCATTTATTAAACAGGCTATCTTTCCTCCAGTGAGGGTGCTTGGCTCCTTTATCGAAGGTGAGATGGCTGAGTGTGTCTGGCATTGTTTCTGAATCTTCTAATCTGTTCCACTGGTCCTCAAGTCTGTTTCTTTGCCAGTACCATGCTGTTTTTATCACAGTAGCTTTGTAGTAGAGTTGCAGGTTGGGGATTGTGATACCCCTGCCATGTCTCTGTTACCTAGAAATGCTTTTGCTATTCTGGGTCTCTTCTTGTTCCAAATGAATTTTTGGATTGTTTTCTCAAGGTCCATGTAGTATCCTGCTGGGATCTCAATTGGAATTGCATTAAATCTATATAGCAGTTTTGGAAGTAAGGCCATTTTCACTATATTAATCCTTCCTACCCAGGAGCAGGGAATGTCTGTCCATTTTCTGATTTCATCTTCAATCTCTCTTTTCAGAGTGCCATAGTTTTCAGAGAAGAGGTCTTTGATTTCTTTCATTAGGTTGATTCCTAGGTATTTCAGTTTTTTGGATGCTATTGTGAAAGGAATTAATTCCCCTATTTCTCTCTCAGTGAGTCTGTCATTTGTGTAGAGGAAAGCTATTGATTTTTGTGTGTTGACCTTGTAACCAGCTACTTGACTGAATTTGCCTATTAAGCCTAGAAGACTTCTGGTGGAGTTCTTGGGGTCTTCTATATAGAGTATCATGTCATCTGCAAATAATGACAGTTTGACTTCTTCATTACCTATCTTTATTCCTTTTATTTCTTTCTCTTATCTAATTGCTGTGGCTAATGTTTCCATAACTATATTGAATAAGAGGGGTGATAGAAAGGAAAAATGCTGAGAAATGGAAAAAATGGAAATGAAGTCTTTGTAAATAGGGAAGGGTGGAGGGCATGAAGGGAAGTCTAGGAATGGGAAAAAAATAAGAACCAAGATGCATTATGTAAAGGTATAATTCCCAATGAGAAATGTAATTGTGTTGTATACCTATAATGTACCAATAAAAGAATTTAATAATAAAAAAAAGAGTGGTGATAGTGGACATCCTTGTCTTGTTCCTGATTTTAGTGTGAAGAATTTTAGTTTTGGACCATTTAGTATCATATTGACTGTTGGTTTTTCATAGATGGCTTCTATCAGTTTGAGGTAGAGACCATCAATTCTAATTTTTTAGGGTTTTTATCATAAATGCATGTTGGATTTTGTCAAATGCTTTTTCTGCATCTATGGAGATAATCGTATGTTTTTTGTCCTTGGCTCTTTTGATATAGTGTATTACATTGATTGATTTGTGTATATTGAATCATCCCTGCATCCCTGGGATGAATCCCACTTGATCAGGGTATATGATCTTGATGATCTTCTGCATTCTGTTTGCCATTATCTTATGAAGGATTTTTGTATCTATGTTGATTAGTGAGATTGACCTATAGTTCTCCTTTTTGGTTGGGTCTTTCTCTGCTTTGGGGATCAAGGTGATGCTTGCTTCCAGGAATGAATTTGGGAGTATTGCTTCCCTTTCAATTTCATTGAAGAGTTTAAACAGTAGTGGCAGCAGTTCCTCTCTAAATGTCTTGTACAATTCATCAGTGAAGATATCAGGGCCCAGGCTTTTCTTAGTTGATAAGTTTTTAATTACATTTTCAATTTCAATGATTGATGTTGGGATGTTTAGAATTTTGAGTCTTCTTTGTTCAACTTTGGTAATTCATATGTATCTAGGAATCTGTCCATTTCTTTTGTGTTGTCCATCTTATTGGCGTATAGGTTCTGGAAGTAGGTATTGATGATCCTCTGGATTTGTACTGGGTCTGTTGTAATTTCACCGTTTTCATTCCTAATTGCATGGATTTGGGCCTTTACTTTCCTTTTTCTGACAAGGTTGGCTAAGGGTTTGTCAATTTTGTTGATTCTTTCAAAGAACCAACTCTTGGCTTCATTGATTTTTTTTGTATCATTTTCTTAGTCTCCATTGCATTGATTTCTCCTCTGATCTTTATAATTTTCTCCCTTGTATGAGCTTTGGGGTTGTCCTGCTCTTATTTTTCTAGAAGCTTGAGGTTCAGCATCAGGTTGTTTAATTGGGCTTGTTCTGTTTTCCTAATATGTGTATTCACTGCTATGAATTTCCCTCCTAAGACTGCTTTCATTGTGTCCCATAGATTCCGATATGTTGTATTGTCATTGTCATTTAATTGAAGGAACTGCCTAATTTCTTCTTTAATTTCCTCTCTGACCCATTGGTTATTCAGAAGTGTGTTGTTCTATTTCCACGTTTTTATGAATATTTTTGAGTTTCTTTGGCTATGGATCTCCAATTTCATCTCACTATGGTCTGATAATATACAAGAGATAACTTCAGTTCTTTTGTACTTACTTAAACATGTTCTATGTGTGAGTATGTGGTCTATTTTGGAGAATGATCCATGTGCAGCTGAGAAGAATGTGTATTCTGATTTTGAGGGGTGGAAGACTCTGTAAACATCTGTTAAGTTCATTTGTTCACGAGTTCAATTGAGTTCTAGTATTTCATTATTTATTTTTAGTCTAGTTGATCTATCTCTTTGTGACAGTGGGGTGTTGAGGTCCCCCACTACAATTGTATTAGTGCATATATGACTTTTCATGTCCGTTAGTATTTGTTTTATATAGTTGGGTGCACTAGTGTTTGGTGCATAGATATTTATGATTGTCATCTCTTCCTCTTGGATTCTTCCCTTTACAAGGATGTAGTGTCCTTCTTTGTCTCTCTTAATCAGTGTTGGTTTGAAATCTACTTGATCTGCAAAGAGGATAGCTACTCCTGCATTTTTTCAGGTCCTGTCACATGGAGTATTATTTTCCACCCTTTAACTTTCAGTCTATGAGTTTCCTTTTGAATTAAGTGTGTTTCTTGTATGTAGCATATTGTTGGATTTTGCTTCTTGACCCATTCTGCGAGTCTATTTGTTTTGATGGGTGAATTGAAACCATTTACGCTGATTGTTATAACTGAAACATAGTGACTTGTCATTGCCATGACTTTTTCTTTTTGTTGGGTTTTCCCCCTTTACATTTAATTTCTTGTCATGCCAGATGGGTGCATTCTGCTTTGCTTCCTGGGGTTGTGATCCTCAATGGCTGTTCCTAGGATATTGTGTAAAATTCTTTGGAGTGCTGGTTCCATATTCACAAAGGTCCTAAGGTGCTCTTTTTCATGAAAGTATCTTTTTTCTCCATCAAGTTTGAAAGATAGTTTTGCAGGGTACATCAATCTGGCTTGGATGCTGTTTTCTTTTAGGGCTTGGAATCTGTCACTCCAAGCTCTTCTTGCCTTGATGGTTTGTGTTGAGAAGTCTGCTGTGATTCTAATGGGCTTTCCTTTGTGTGTGATTTGTTTCTTTTCTCTAACTGCTTGTAGAACTTTGTTCCTCTGTTGTGTTTCTGGAATCTTAACAATTGTATGTGTATGTGTAGATTTTTTTTGATCAAGGCTATTTGGAGACCTATATGCCTCACTTACCTGTATGTCAAGCTCTTTTCCCCTCCTTGGGAAGTTTTCTGCCATTATTTCTGTGAAGAAATTTTTTTATGTCATCTGCACTCTCTCCTGTTTCTTCATTGGCTGCAATCAGTCTTATGTTATTCTTCTTTACATCATCTAGCAGCTGCTGGATTGTTTTCTCATGTTCCCTTATAATTTTGAAGCAATTTTTCTTTTCCTCATCACTAACTGCAATCTTATCTTCTATATCTGAAATTCTGTCCTCACATTGGCTCATTCTGCTGTTTAGACTTTCAGTTGAGTTTTCCTTGTCCTGGAAATCTATTTGCATCTGTTTTATGGATTCCATTTGTTTCCTATGTTGGGATTCTCTCATGTTCCTGAGCTCCTCTCTAGATTTATTAATCATGTCTTGCACTAGGTGCACGATTTCTCCTGTTATCTGAGAAATTATTTCTGATTTCATTTTTTCCAGATCCCCTTTTGTTGCCAGTTCAGTGGGTCCAGGTGGTTGAGTATCAGAGTGTTCCATCTCATTTCCCTTTGAGGTTGCCAAAGGTGATCCGGAAGTCTGGTTTTGAGACTTATTTATATGTTTTCTCATTTTGATTGGGGCGGGGGGCTGTTAGTGCCTTCACAGATTACCTCCTCTGAGCTGGGAGAGGTGGGACAGGGGCCGGGAGCAGTGGTAGGGATTGTGGCCCAAAAGTCCTTTCCTGTGGGCTGGGAGCTGCAGAATGATGGTGGCTGGGAAGCCCCTTCCTCTGAACCAGGAGCAGTGGGACGTGGCTTAGAAGCCCCTTGCTCTGGGCCGGGAGCAGTGGGACTCAGTACCATGGTCTGGTGGTCCGGTGTCCTCTGGGTCTTTGTAGTTTGGACCCAGGTGGCTGCCTTTCTGCAGCGGGGTGATTCGTAGTCTTCCGCATGACTCAGGACCTCGGTAGGGCATGCACAGATCTGCCTGTCTG
Organism: Heterocephalus glaber; assembly: GCF_053883595.1. Taxonomy (NCBI): domain Eukaryota; kingdom Metazoa; phylum Chordata; class Mammalia; order Rodentia; family Bathyergidae; genus Heterocephalus; species Heterocephalus glaber. The sequence goes on along the minus strand of NW_028258317.1, from coordinate 64,165,839 downwards.
CAACGGGCTGATTTGGTATGTTCCCTGTGACTTGGGACCTTGGTAGGTCATGCTGAATTTCATATTTTGATGATGGCATGTTAAATTTTTCAATTCTCTCAATTTTTTGGTATTAATCTGATCTTGTTTGATGACTATAAAATTATTTTGAAGTCCCTTATTTGTCTTCTATTCATTTCCCACATAAATGATAAGTGTTCTTTTTGTATCTCTTATATGTAACTTACTCTAAAAGCCTTTTTCCTTAATTATAGCCTTGCCTTTTTTCTGCCCATATCTCTAGACCATCAGGCAAGCTTAGGGTACATTCATCTACAAGCTATGATACTGAGTAATGATCCCTTTCTCCACCACTCCTGTTATGTGCTAGGTAAGTTCTGGATTTGCAAAGCTTGATTATGAAGAATACATTAATTTGTCATCAGCTTAATAGTTGTCTCACTTTTAATTGCACTAAACACACTTTAATAGATTTTATAATCCAAGGAATTTCATGTGCTTCAGGAGAGCCCCATGGTAAGGCAGTAGTAGATTATCCAGGAACAGAAAACAGAACTATTTTTGCTTTCCTGGGAAATTTATGATTCCATAAAACTATATAATTAACTTTGGTCATATTTCAGGAATTTGGAAGTATGCAATTGTGCAAAAACATACTTTATTTCCTTCTATCTCACCTCTCACTTTATCTAGACACCTTGATTTCACTGCTGTTCCTCCAACATATTGAGGACAATCCAATCAGAGAATTCAGAATTAGCCATTTTCTAAGCCTGTAAATCTTTCCCCTGCCCCATATTTACTTGAGTTTTATGTCAGTTCATTTGGGCTGCTATACCAAAATACCATGGGTTGGGTAGCTTATAAACAAAAGAAACTTAACTTCTGATAGTTCTTGAGACTGGGAAGTGCATGATGAAGACTCTGGAAGATCTGGTGTCTACTGAGAGCTCTCTTTCTTATCAGTGCCCATCTTTTGCTGTAACCTCACATGGAGGAAGTGTGAGACATCACTCTGTTGCCTATTTTATAAGGGCATTCATTCCAATCAGGAGAGATTTATTCTCATTATCTAATCACCCATGGATGCCCTATCTCCTTATAGTATTATATTGGGGTTTAGGTGTAATGCATGAATTTGAGGGCAACAAAAATATTCAGACTAAAGCACTGTAGGTCATCCATTAACTTTCTTTAGGTGAGGACTTCCAGTTCGTTCTTCTAATTAAAATGGAAATGACCCATTCCACACTATACTTCCTAATGATTTTTGTTTTATTTTCTATCATACCACCAGATACAATAAATTCATTTTTTCTTTTGTTTACACAGCTGGAATGACTAAAATGTAACTCCCATGTGACATAATTACACTAATATCTCTCCCCTTTATACTGCTACTATATCCCTAGCATCTAGTACATGGTAAGTTTTCTAGGAACATTTGAATCAATGACTCTGGAAAGTAGGTTTTAGAGCAACAGGCTATAAGTCAATTGTGCTGTAAATCTCAATCAATACAACAACTTAGCCAGGGGCTGGAGAGGCAAGTTGAGAGAGGAAATGATAATTTCTTCTGCTGACAGTAAGAGAAATTGTAACCTGGAAGGAATATTGTGTTTGGGTTACCTCAGCTAGGGCTTTGTTGGAGACAACCCAGAGAGCAATCTCAGTGATTTTTAAAAAAACAATCATTAGATCATGACACTCCTCCGCTAAACCTTCCAATGTCTTTCTACCTAACTCAAGTAAAATCTAAAATCTTTAGTGTTCAATGCTCTGCATAGTCACCTTACTTTTCTATCCATTTTATTCTCTTGAAAGTAATATAAATAATAGATTTCTTAAAGTATACTCTATCTCTCCTCTCCAAACTTTTCTATGTTTTGTGATGAACAAGTCATAAGTTGCCTCTAAGTGTAGGCTGGGGTGTACCTAATTTAATAAATAAATATGTGACTTTATAAATATGCAATATTTTCCTATAGACATTAGTGGGAACACATATGTCTACCTAATGTTACCTACCTCTTTCAACTATCTCAGATTTATAGCTCTTTCAATTTACCGTGTTTCAGTAGAAAATAACATCATCTACTTATTTAAATATTTTTGAGAATACACTATGGCTAGTCTTTAAAGTGGATTTTGAGGTGAACTCCTTAATATCTCTGAAAGTATATTTACTTTAACAAGATGTTCCAGATACATCTTGTTTTATTTGTCCCCAATGTATGTCCAGTTATCACTAAAATCAATGACTCTTTCAAATGGATTAAAATGTAAAATGTGATGCTTAGTTCCTTCAGTCCTTAAAGACTGGAGTGTATACCATGTAACCAATTGGGTATAGCTTATGTGATTTTAATAATATCTCAGGGTGTCCTCATAATTATGAGTGAAGGGGGACATTTTAAAACTAATTCTATGTGAATTATATCAGTATTTTCAAGGCAAATTTTATCTTCATTGCACCTATAACTTGTTATGTGTTCCATGTTCCTACTTTTTAAAAAAATAGTGATTTTGGCATCTTTATGAAACATATTACAAGTGCATTACAGAGAGTTGAAATAGTACAGAAAAGAAATCTTAATACTTACTAACCCCAAATAATCATGGAATTAGCATTAGGTAGTTGTAAAGCTAGAAAGGAATAAGCTTGATCAAAAGGAGATGATCTAAGAAATGTTTTTTACAATGAGATACATTTATTTTAATTTTACTTCTCAACAAAAGAAAAGGAAACATGCAAGCTAAAGGAATAGTTATGGTTGCTTTTCATCACAAACATTATTAGTCTGTAAAATATAAATAAAAATGATTATGAGAGACATTAAGATTATATTATTCAGTAATTTTATCATTTTATATTGTGCTCCAATGTAAAGGGCTCCCAATTCACAGATTGAAAAAATAAGCTAAGCATATTTTTTCACTATGTATTTTCTCATCAAACCATGTAAATCATAATTAATAAGTTATCAAATTTCAAACCCTTTCCATATACTCAGACTTTTTATGAATATCAAAAATCAGTACTCATGGTGCAATCATTTTTATATTTTATTGGACATTTAGACAAGAACTCAAAATATAGCACACCGAGAGAAGCTCAGCCGGTCCCAGCACCCAGATGGAAGCTCCCTGCCTCCATCCCAGGCTCCTAGGGCAGAGAAGCTCAGCTAGTCCCAGTACCCAGAAGGAAGCTCACTGCCATCCCAGGCTACTAGGGCAGAAAAGGTGAGCTGTGTGGGCGCCAGAAGCACCCCCCCCCGGAAATGAGAAAACACATAAACAAACCTCCAAAACAGACTTCTGGATCACCTACAGCAACCCCAAAGGGAAATGAGATGGAACAATCTGATACTCAACCACCTGGACTCTCTGAATTGGCAACAAAAGAGGTTCTGGGAAAAATGAAATCAGAAATAATTACTCAGATAACAGCAAAGATTTTGCTCATGGTGCAAGACATGATTAATAATCTAGAGAGGACACAGATCAAAAAAATACTACAGGATCTGAGGAACATGATGGAATCCCAACATAGGAAATAAGTGGAATCCATAAAACAGATACAAACACATTTCCAAGAGATTAAACACTCCATCAAAAGTCTGCACAGCAGAATGAACCAATGTGAAGATAGAATTTCAGATATAGAAGATAAGATTGCAATTAGTGATCAGGAAAAGAAAAATTGCTTTAAAATTGTAAGGGAACATGAGAAATCAATTCAGCAGCTGCTAGACCATGCAAAGAAGAATAACATAAGACTGATTGGAGTCAATGAAGAAACAGGAGAGTGTGCAGATGACATAAAAAAACTGTTCACAGAAGTGATGGCAGAAAACTTCCCAAGCAGGAGGAAAGAATTCGACATGCAGATAAGTGAGGCATATAGGACTCCAGCTAGCATTAATCAAAAAAAATCTACACATAGGCATATAATAGTTAGGATTCCAGAAATCCAACAGGAGAACAGAATTCTACAAGCAGTTAGAGAAAAGAAACAAATCACATATGAAGGAGAGCCCATCAGAATCACAGCAGACTTTTCAATGCAAACCCTCAAGGCAAGAAGAGCTTAGAGTGACATACTGAAAGCCCTAAAGGAAAACAGCCTCCAACCCAGACTGATGTACCCTGCAAAACTATCTTTCAAAATTGATGGAGAAATAAAATACTTTCATGATAAAGAGCACCTCAGGAACTTCATGAATACCAAACCGGCACTCCAAAAAATTTTAGACAATACCCTAGGAAAAGACAATGAGGATCACAACCCCAGGAAACCCAGCAGAATGTATCCATTGGGCATGACAAATTAAACACAAAGAGGGAGAATCCAACAACAACAAAAAAGTCATGACAAGGCTTTTAAAACTTTTTACTTCATCTCCCTAATGAGTGTACAATTCAATCTTATTATTGTACTGATTAGTATTTTTCTGATTCTAGAGTTGCACACCGTTCCTTGTGCTATACTGGCTATTTATCATCTTCTTATGTCTACATTTTAATTGGATTGTCTATTAATGAGCTCTAAGAATTCTTTATATATTCTGCTCATAGGTTACATGTATTGTAAATATGGTCTGTTTAAGGACTACTTTTCATTTTAATGATGTCATTTAAAGTTCTAAATATTGCTGGAATCTCATTTATCAATTTTTTTTTCTTTTATACATCATGTCTATTGTATCCTAGGTAGTTCTTGCCTACCCTGAATTCATATATATTTTCCCTTATAATTTCTTCTTAAACTTCCATATTTTTAGGATCCCTTCAAGTTATTTTCATGTATGGAAATAAAGGGTTGAGATTAATTTTTTATATGCAGATACCAGGTGTTCTAGTGCCGTTTGCTGAAGACACTATCTCTTCCTTGGCTCTTGAATTGAGTTTATATTCTATAAAATGCTAATGTTAAATAATCTTTCAAAACTCAGTGGACCATATATATGTGGTTCTAGTTCTAGATTCTCTGTTTTATTCAAATGATCTATATATCTTTCCTTACACCAACACTGCCTTGATTACTGTAGCTTTAGAAGAAGTCTTAAAATTAGGTATTAAACGTCTTCTAATACTGTTTTTGTTTTTGTTTTTAACTTTTCTAGGTCCTTTGTACTCCTACACAACTTTTAAATTTCAATATCCAATTCTTCATTTATAGCAAGTATACACAGACCTGAATTTTTATATATACCTTGTGTCTGCTAATCCTGCTAAATTCAAGTACAAGTTCTAGGAGCTCCTAGAGATTTCATAGGATTTTCTCTGTAGATGATCATTTCATCTACATATAAAGATTTTGCTTCTGCCATGCCAATCCTATCCTAGTTGTGTCATTTTATTGCTGGACTATTTTGGTGGGGCCTAGGTTTCAAAGTTTAATGGACAAATAAAGAGTAAACATACCTGCCCTTGTTCCCCATCTTAAGGAGAAAGCATTGTATCTTCTCCATTCATATAAGGTGTTCTCGCTGGAAGTATGGAGTACATGTCTTTAATTTGTTGAGAAGTTTCTGTTCTACTTCTAGTCTGATAGCTTTTACCATGAACAGCTGTAGAATTTAGTCCAATACTTTTTCTCCAACTAGTGACAGGATCATATGGCTTTTTCCTTTCCTCTGTTAAAATGATGACTTTTGGGGGTGGATCTTCCAATGCTGAACCAACACTGCCATCCCTATAACAAAAACCACTTTCTACATCCTGCCAGATCTGACTTCTAATAGTTCTTTTTGTTAAACAACTTTCTATCTATGTTCATGCTTTTTTCTTCTATTATCTTTACCCAGTTTTAGTATTAGCACAATGTTGAGTTCCTAAAATGAGAGGAGAAATGTTCCTTCTTTTTTCTGCTTCAATTGTTTGATATAATTTATCAGTTAAAATGTTTATGAGCCTGCTGTTGTCATATAGGTAGGTTTTCAAGCTAGGAATATACTTTCTTTATAAGTGCTATTCAAATTTTATCTTTCCTCCAGAGTTAGTTTCATTAATTTGTCTTCCAAGGTACTTCTTAGAATTTGTCAAATTTATTTCAAAACAGATTTTTGAAATATGTTTTCTATATCCTTTTAAATTCTGTAAAATCTGTGGTAATGTCTCCTAGATCTTCATATTGTAATTTAAAAAATGTATAACTGATATTGTGTAACAGGAAGAAAAGGTCTAAAAGAGCAGGGGAATTGGGAGGGGTAGGGGAAGGGAAAAAAGGGAAAGGAAAAAGTATGAGAAAAGGAAAAAAATGGAAACAAGGTCTTTGCAAATAGGGAAGGGTGGAGGGGGTGAAGGGAGGGCAAGGGAAGGGGAAAACAATAAGAACCAAGAGACTCATGTAATGGTACAAGATCCCAATGATGAATGCAACTATATTTTATAGCTAAAATGTACCAATAAAGTTAATGGGGAATAAAATACAGCACACCTGGGTATAAGTTTGTCATTTTATATCATTCCGTGAACCCTGTCTTTAACATCTTAGAGTGATTAAGATCAGTAGTTTTCAGACTTTAGTGAGCAGCAGAATCACCTATCCCCACAAAGCTTCCGGTTCTGTACCATTTCTGGCAAGTTTCCTGATTGTATCAATACCACCGGTCTGTGCAGCCTGATTTGAGTTACATGGTTTGCATGGTTTTTGATATCTTCTGGACTTAGCACTTCCTGCATCAAAACACAGAGATGCACCTCCACTCCCACCATGCCAGGACCCTCTTTGATATCACAAAGCAACTCTTAGTGGAAAATAATGAATAACAGACAAACACAAGTTTTGAATACAATCTTTCCATTGCTTTATATTACTTTGGGCCAAGATAGAGACCTAATGTTTTCAACCTAAGCCTTGCCATATTCTGCATATTTTCTTTGTCTTGTAACATTATTAATTCTGTTGTTTATTTATAAGAAGTTTGATTTTAAACATTTCTTGGAACCCTGGGCTATATTCACAGACTTATTTTTTATTATTATTGTGTTTTTTTTTACAATTGCCCAATTTACAAAGGCAAGTTAAAAAGGACATATATATTTTATTAAAATATTAGCAACACATATTGTAAACATCAAAACACCATTCAGAAAATTCACAAGAAAAGACTTGACTATGGTCCAGGTAATATAATACTCTCAGGATTCCTAAAACCATCACTGTAGTAGTTAAGCTTAATTGTGTCAATTTGATTGTTTTGAGAGGCACCTAGGAGATTAATAAAGCATGCTTCTGAATATGTTTTGGGTAGGTTATGGAGGTGTGACCTTGGGTACTAAATATGGTCCTAGGTCCTTTCCTCTCTGTTCCTGTTTCCTTCTCCTCCTTCTTGTTGCCATGAACTAAGCAGCTTAGCTCCACCATACCCTTCCATCATGATGTTTTGGCCTTGCAGCCAGCCAACCTGTGTATTGAACCCAACAAAACCATGAGGAAGATTGACACTTTCCTTTAAGTTGTGGATGTTAGGTATTATATCCTAGGGATAGGCTAATATGACCAATTGTTTAATAAGTTTCCCAGGTTTATATGCCATATGTAGGAGTCCTTCCTTTTTTACCACTGGCTATTTTCTTTACTTCAATTCTGGGACTGTTAATGTGAGAGTTGATCCAGGAAGTGAAGGAAACTTAAGCCTTGTGATTGTGTTATGGGAGCAGTTTTGGAACATTATCTGGTAGAGGTATTTTCAATGAGGTGACAGTAAAAGACTTAGAGAAGAAGGAACAGGAATTTAAGTAGATCCTGATAAGAGCTTGAAAAGAGTCTCCAGAAGAGGACAAGAATTGAACTTCTTCCAGTTCAGTGGAATTTTCTTTTTTGTTGCTGTTTCTGAATCTGTTTTTATCATTCCTATTTCCCTTTCGGCCAATGTAATTGATTATTTTTTTTTGTCTGTTCCCAATCTTATTGTAGTACCTGTCAGGAGAATGAATATATAATACTATTCTATCCTCATTACCATCCTAATATTGTCACTAGAAATAACTAACATGCCATTTTGTATTATTAACAGATTTGTTCCATGAGCAATAAAGAACTAACATCCCTTACCTCATTCTATAGCCCCATTTTCCTCAGGAGCTGGTTCAAATAAAAATTAGCTTTGTGCTTAAGTTGAATTCATTCTGTGAAGTGACACTATTTCAAATGCATTATAGGAGGATTCCCTTGTTTTAAATTCTGATGTGGGAGGATTTTTCTAATGTAAAAATGCTTATGAAATATAAATGGTAATTTCAATGCATTTAAAAGAATAAGATAGGTCTGTAATAGAATTGTTCTTTTTATATGATATGAAATGAGGAAGATAGGACAAAATCTCTGTCATAAATTAAAGACAAAATTATGGGAAGTTGAGCCAGGAATATGTGTGCACATGCATGCTTATATTATGTTTTTGTGTCCTTTACAAACCAATTAGTCTTCTAGATTTAGGCAGCCATGACAAGATCATGTTAAAGGAATATATCATTACCTTCCACGGTTCCTACTGTTGACATAAAACGTAAGCATAGAAACTTGGGGATTATAGAAACTGACTTGTAAAATTTGTTTGAAAGACGTGTTGCTTACCTAAAGAAACCCTTCAGCCCACAAAAATGGGGGAGATTTATATTTAGGGTCCAGAAAAAGGTCAAAAGTGCTGGCATCCAGAACTTTTGGAAGAATAGTTGTAAGTATGGGTGGTTTTGGGTATTTAAACAATACCAAGAATAACCATGTATAGACTGTTTACTAGCCTTGATGATTACTTTCAGTCATGACACACACGTCTCCTTTTTCTTTATGAACTATGTGGAGGAGGATTTTATATCCATATTTTACAGGTTAGGAAAAGAGCACAGGGAGGTTAAGAAACTTCCTCAATGTGAAACAACCCTCAGAGGACAGAAGCATAACTGAAACCTAGTTCATTTAGCTCCAAGTCAGTGCATTTTCTCTTCAGAGATTTTAAAAGCAAACATGCTTCTACTAGTGAGTCATGATAATGAGGACCATGTTAGTGTATGAAGAGTTGGAGACACATACAGATTTATAACTTCTTAGCACATAGGGTATATTTTCTGTACTGTAGTTTTCTTCAATTTTTTCATTATAATCATCACATATTAAATATTCTGAATATAGCACCTAATAGAATGTGCTGACTAAATGATTCAATTGTGTTGCTGCTACTGTTAATAAATTATCATTTTTCATATAAAGGTCAATTCATTTGGTGAACTTTTGGTAAATTAGTCTTGGTGTTTAACAACAACAAACTGTAAATACAGCAGGTAATTACATTTGATAAAAGCCTAATCTACCAAGAAACAGGGATCACTGTGATGATTTTATAATTACAGAGAGGTTTGTGTGGACATTGCATACAGACTTTAATGACTCAAAGATAATAGATAATACTTATTATATAAAACTAGTTAATTCAAAATCATTAAAAGATGGTATAATTCCCAGCCAGACCTTTGTCCGGTGATATTGGGTCATTTGGATATTTCAGCAACAAAGTTTAGGGGTGTCGGTCTTGACTTTTAGATAGTTATAGAAATTAAGGCCCAATTAAATTACTCCTTGGCATGAAACTTTCTTGAGCCAGGCAGACTAATTACTGTAGGGAATGATGGGAGAGCCACATGCTAAATCATACTCTCTGACCTCAGAAGGAGGAACATGTTGGTGCTAAGAACACTGCTATGGAGGACAGTAAATGCAAAGGCATAAAATTTACACCGATGTTAAAACTTACCTACCTGAGAGTGCACTGAACAATACCATATCTCATTCTTGGCTCCATTTGATAGTTGTGTGAAGGTTGAATGGGCATAAAATGTTCTACAAATCCATGAATCTAACACGTAAATCCTTACTCTATTAATATTTGGAAGTCATGGGCCGGGATTTAGCTCAGTGGTTCTGCCGCCTGCCTCACCATCGCAAGGTCCTGAGTTCGATCCCTGGTACAAAAAAAAAAAAGATATCCTATAACAATCTTATATCATAAATAACTGCCTGGAGTGGGTTTTCATCTAAAGGCATGAATTTGGCTTGCCTTATTTGATGCTGAATATTCTCTTTCATCTGCTATATTCTACTATGGTATCATCACATACAAGAAAGGATCACAGAATATTCTTGAACATAATGAAAGATAAAAACTGACATTTTAAATGATTTACATTTAGAGGAAGAACCTATATATAATGTTAGTTCTCATAATTGCTAATTAATATCTATATATTTTTGTTATCTTCCTGAAAGCTGACCTGCTTTTTAGTTCGTATTGCAAAGGTCGGTGTTATCTTTGTAAACAGTAGAGAAAGCTGTGTGGCTAATGTATAACACAGGGTTGCACACTCAAACATGCAGATATTATGTCATTCTGTACAGGGAAAAAGCGTTAAATTGGATTTTCTACTTTAGAAATGACATTTCTGACTTTTGCAAACAGGTAGATTCCATTCAGCCTGGTCTTTTAAGACAGTAACTAGATATTCTTTAACTAAGGAGTGTGGGGAATGTAAAAAGACATTTTTACAATTTTACAAATACTATATTTCCCTTTAAAAGTAAGATAGCTGTATATTTCTTTTAGCTATCAGCTGGTTGACTTTACCTATTAAAAAATGATGAATTTTAAACTGCATAGCTTAAAAAACTGTTGGATATTTTTGTTCAGTTCTGTAGAGTATTTGTTGTTCTATGAGAGATTATCTGGATGCTTTGTCTAACCGCTTCTTTTTTTTAGGGCTCAATTACTGAATTGTATCTGCTGTTCAAAATGGTAGCCACCAGCCGTGTGTGCTGTTGAGTATATGAAATGTGGCTAGGGTGAAAAAAGAAATAAATTAAAAATTTTAATTTTAACTGATTTATATATAACATTTGTGGCTAGTTGCTACAATATTGAGTAGTGTAGCTTTAGGGGAAATTATAAAATTCATCTACAAAATTGGTTTGGATTCTATCTGTGTAGAGTTGTTATATATTTTAAGCTGTACTATTAATTTTCAATGTAATACAGTGATAGTGACTTTGAAAAACAATGTATATTTGTGTATTGTGTGTGTGCCTGTGTGTAACTGACTTTCAAGGACCTATCAATATTGATAGAGACATGAGAATGTTTATTTTTAAAAATATGTTCATCAGTTAAAGGATGCTTAGAAGACAAGATCGTGGATATTTCTTTACAATCTAAGGAATTTCACCTGAACTTCTGTAATCCACAAAGTTTCTGGCATGCTACCTATAAAATTGCATTCTAAAAAGTACCACTTAAACTTTGTGATGGATTAGATGCCACACAGTAATGCATTGGTTGCTTTAAAACAAAGATTCTAGAGGACATTATGTGAGTGAAATAAGCCAGTCAGGGAAAGACAAATAATGCATGATCAGCTAATGTGAAATTAGAAACAAAATAACTGAACTCATAGAAGCAAAGACAAGAATGTTGTTGAGGATCAAGGAACAATGGGAAAATGTTGGTAAAAGAGTAGAGAGTTTCAGACAAGATGAATAAATTCTGAAGATCTATTGTAGAGTAAGTGGCTAAAGTTAATGATGAAATCTTGAAAATTGCTGAAAGACTAGATCTAAAATGTTCTCAAAAGAAAACAGGAGGATAACTATGTGAAGTGAGGGTTGATATATTAATAATCTTTATTGTGGTAATCAATTCAAAAATACATCAAAATGTCACAGCATATATCATATATATATTTGTCAATCGTACCTACTATGATTTATATATAGATATCACCCAAGAGCCTCATGTGCTCATAGGTGTAGTTTTGGAAAGTAATTGGATGATGGGCTGCTATTGCTGACTTGCTGTTAGGAGGCAAGACCTGGTGGGAAGAGACTGCTCACTATGGGCATGGCCTGGAAGGTACCTACCCTTCCCTGCTCCTTCCCGGAGACTCTTCACATCCTGGCTGTCATGAGATGAGCAGCTCTCCTCCTCCATGTGACTGTGCCCTGCCATCCTGCCTTACTATCAGCTGATCATGGACTGAAACATGAGGCAAAATAAACCTCTCCTTTAAATTGCAAGTGTTGGATATCCTGTTGCAGTGAAGAGGAAAGTGACTAAATCCCTCACTAAAGAAAATTTTAAACTGTTTGATTATATAATGATCTGGACTCAGCATGGTACTTTTCTATTTTCTTACAAAAATGATAACACCAATCTAATATCACTGTTTGAATTTTGCATAAAATTCTACCATTTTTGGTACTTGACATATGGAAGATAACAATGATCATCATAAGCGTTGTAAATCTCTTGGTATGTGATAAGTAGTTTATTGAATTCCCTCCTGGAAAGAATGTCCAAATCATGTATCATACCATTCTTAGGTGAATGTGAGTTTTCCAATGAGTTAGAAAATACTTATTTTACCTATCTGTAATAATTTTTAGATGTTTTCACTGGTTTCCATAATAATGTAACATGTGATTACGGTAGGTTTAAAAAATAATGAAATAGAGGGTTTAGGAAAATGTATTAGGCATTGCAAAAATATATTCATTTGCTACTATTAAAAGATCTTAATAGACTAAATATAACATGGAAATATTCCTTTTAATATAAGTAATAAATTCTATGTTTATTTTTACCACTATTATTTTTCTGGAGGTACCGCAAAGAGCAGTGAGGTACAAGACAAAATAATAAATAAAAAGATACACAAGTTTGTATTTGCAGTGAAAATAATTATTCCTATAAGAAATTTTAGAAAACAAATTGAAAATACCAAGCAATTTTAACAATCTGATGGTAATTTACTATATGCCAAAAACTGTAACATATTGACTGGGACTACATGTTTCAAAGTTAGGCTGGTTGAGACATAACAGCACCACTTTGGGTAAGTCACTTATATTCACTATGTTTCAATTCCTTGAGATATTAAATGAAGATAAAAATAGTATTTACCTTATGAGTTACGTGGGGAAAGTGTTATGTTTCATGTAAATTAGTAAAGTGTCTAGCATGTAGTAGATGTCCAATAAATTCTAACTTGTTAATAAATTAATAGCTATTGTTCTTACTCCTTAGTACATATAGTAGAGGGAAAGGACTTCACTTTCAGTAGTAAAAATAAGAAAAATTAGGAAAATCTGTTAATTCAAAAAGTGGTAGTGATTAATTGAGAATGTTTCTATGTAAGACAAAGAATGTAAATTATGTACATTGTAAACTCTACAACAAACACTTTTTTAGAAAGATGTTTCAGTAATGAGCCAAGGTAGAGGAAAATGGAATAATTAATACTGAATTCATTTAAAAAGCTAGTAGACAGGAACAAAGTCAACAAAAGTCACAGAGAAAGAGTAGAACACAATATTAAAATAGTACATATAAATCCAATCATATAAACATTTACATTAAATGCAAATTATCTACCTACACATTTAAAAGGTTGATCTTGTCAAATTGAATAAAATGCAAGACATAACTGCCGAGATTTAACTCAGTGGTGTTACCACCTGCCTTGCAAGTGCAAGGTCCCGAGTTTGATCCCTGGTACCAAAAAAGATCCAAGACACAACTATAGGATATTTACAAGAAAAAAAGGAAACCACATTAAATACAAAGATGTAGACATATTAAAAATAAATTATAATGAAAACATATTATGAAAGATTAATAAAAAACAACAGCAATCATACTAATATAATATAAATTGCAATTCAGAGAAAGAAAAATTACCAGAAATAAAAACATTAAATACGTACCATGGTGCTAAAATAAAAATGAAAATATGATTATATATATATATATATATATATATATATATATATCTGTAGTTAACAAGAGTTTCTTTTATTCAAATTTTATTTTATTGGTACATTTCAGGTATACAATATGATGACATTCATCATTGGAAATTTGCACCTTTACATAATTTCTCTTGGTTGTTATTTTTCCACATCCCCTGCTCTCCCTTCAACCCTCCATCTTTCCCTATTTACAAAGACTGTTTCCATTTTTTCATTTTCTCATATTAATCCCATTCCCTTCTTTCCTTTCCCCTACCCCTCCCACTTCCTTCCCCTTTGCCCCTTTTCTTCCTATTTCACATTACCTATTATACATTTAGTCCTTATTTACACTTTCAGTTTCTCACACCAGAGAAACTATTTGGTATTGATACATATGTGCCCTATTTAGTTCACTTAAGAGTATTCCCTCAATGTGCACCCATTTAGCTATAAATGTCTCTAATTTCTCATTCTTTATGACTGAGTACTACTCCATTTTATAAAAAAAAAACAAAAAAAATCCCAAAACCAAAAACTAAAATGCATTTTCTTTACCCAGTCTCTAATTGATGGGTAATTGGATTGTTTCCAAGCTTTAGCTATCACAAACACAAACTGTGCTGCTATGAACATGGGTGGACATAAATCACTGTGGTATGATTCTTTTAATTCTTTGGGGAAGATACCCAGGAGGGGAATAGCTGGGTCAAATAGGACCTATAGTCCTAGTTCTTTGACATACCTCCATACTGATTTCCACAGTGGTTGCACCAGTCTACACTCCCACCAGCAGTGGAGCAGGGTTCCTCTTTCCCCACAGCCCTGCCAGCCTTTGTTATTGGTTGATTTCATGATAGCAGCCATTGTTTCTGGGGTGAGGTGGAATCTCAGTGTTGTTTTCATTTGCATCTCTCAAATGACCAGTGGTGCTGAACATTTCTTCATATGTTTCTTTGCTATTTCTAATTCTTTGTCTGAGAAGTGTCTGTTCATTTCAGATGCCCATTTTTGGATTGGGTCTTTAAATTTGGGAGGTATGATTATTTTAAGTTCTTTATAGATTTAAGATAGTAGACCTTTGTCTGAGGAACTGCTGGGGAAAATTTTTTCCCCACATTGTGGGTTGTCTCTTCACACTGTTGGTGATTTCTCTTGCTGTGCAGAAGCTATTCAATAAGAAGAGATCCCACTTGTTGATTGTTTGTGCTACTTCAAGTGCAACTGAGGTTTTGTTCATAAAGTCTTTTCCTATGCCAATGTCTTCCAGAGTTCTTCCTAAACTCTCCTCCAGTCAATTTAGGGTTTCTGTTTTAATATTTAGATCTTTAATCCATTTAGATTTTAGTTTAGTGCATGGTGAGACATATAGGTCTAGTTTTAGCCTGGCAATTTGAAACCCAATTTTTCCAACACCATTTTTTTCCCATTAAGTTTATTGGTACATTTTCGGTATAAAATACAGTTACGTTCATCACTGGGATCTTGTACCATTACATCAGTATCTTGGTTCTTTTTTTTCCCCCCATTCCCCTGCCCTCCCTTCACACCTTCCACCCTTCCCTATTTGCAAAGACTTTGTTTCCATTTTTTTCCTTTTCTCATATTTTTTCTTTTCCTTTTTTTCCATTCCCCTACCCTTCCCACTTACCCTGCACCTTTAGACCTTTTCTTCCTGTTACACAATATCAATTATACATTTTTAAAATTACAATATCAAGATCTAGGAGACATTACCACAGATTTTACAGAATTTAAAAGTATATAGAAAGCATATTTCAAAAATCTGTTTTGAAATAAATTTGACAACTTCTAAGAAGTAGCTTGGAAGACAAATTGAAATTAACTCTGGAGGAAATATAAAATTTGGATAGCACCTATTAAAGAAAGTATATTCCTAAGTTGAAAACCTACCTGTATGACAACAGCAGGCTCATATACATTTTAACTGATAAATTATATCAAACAAAGCAGAAAAAAGAAGGAACACTTCTCCCCTCAATTTAGGGACTCAACATTGTGCTAATCCTAAAACTGGATAAAGATAATAGAAGAAAAAGGTATGAACACAGATAGAAATTTGTTTAACAAAACAAACTCTTAGAAGTCAGATCTGGCAGTATGTAGAAAGTGGTTTTGTTATAGGGATGGCCCTGAAAAAATACCATTTATTAAAGAGGCTATCTTTCCTTCAGTGAGGGTGTTTGGCTCCTTTATCGAAGATGAGGTGGCTGAGTGTGTCTGGAGTTGTTTCTGCATCTTGTAATCTGTTCCACTTGTTGCCAGGTCTGTTTCTTTGCCAGTACTATGCTGCTCTTATCACAGTAGATTTGTAGTGTAGATTCAAGTTGGGAGTTGTAATACCCCCTGCCTTGTCTCTGTTACCTAGAATTGCTATTGTTATTCTGGGTCTCTTCTTGTTCCAAATGAATTTTTGGATTGTTTTCCCAAGGTCCATGAAGTATCCAGCTGAGATTTGAATTGGGATTGCATTGAACCTATGTAGCATATTTGGAAGTATGGCCATTGTCACTATGTTGATCCTTTCTGCACAGGAGCAGGGGATGTCTTTCCATTTTCTGATATCATCTTCAATCTCTCTTTTCAGAGTGCTATAGTTTTCAGAGAATAGGTCTTTGATTTTTTTTGTGAGGTTGCTTCTTAGGTATTTCAGTTCTTTGGATGCCACTGTGAAAGGAATTATTTGCCCTATTTCTCTCTCAGTGAGTTTGTTCTCCATGTAGAAGAAAGCTACTGATTTTTGTGTATTGACCTTGTATCCTGATGCTTTACTGAATTAGTTTATTAATTCTAGAAGACTTTTGGTGGAGTTCTTGGGGTCTTCTATATAGAATATCATGTCATCTGCAAATAATGACAATTTGAATTCTTCATTTCCTGTCTTTATTTCTTTCTCTTGTCTAATTGCCATGGCTAATGTTTCCAAAACTATATTGAACAGGAGTGGTGATAGTGGAGACCCTTGTCTTGTTCCTGATTTTAGTGTGAAGGATTTCAGTTTTTGAACACTTAGTATGATATTGGCTGTTGGTTTTTCATGGATGGCTTTTATCAGATTGAGGTAGAGACCATCTATTCCAATTTTTTGTAGGGTTTTTATCATAAATGCATGTTGGATTTTGTCAAATGCTTTCTCTGCATCTCTTGAGATGATCATATGGTTTTTATCCTTGGCTCTATTGATATAGTGTATTACACTGATTGATTTGTGTATGTTGAACCATCCCTGTATCCCTGGGATGAAACCCACTTGGTCAGGCTATATGATCTTCTTGATGATCTTCTGCATTCTATTTGCCAGTATCTCATTAAGGATTTTTGCATCTATGTTCATTAGTGAGATTGGCCTATAGTTCTCTTTTTCAGTTGGGTCTTTCTCTGCTTTGGGGATCAAGGTGATGCTTGCTTTCAGGAATGATTTCAGGAGTATTGCTTCCCTTTCAATTTCATTGAAGAGTTTAGAAAGTAGTGGCTGTAGTTCCTCTCTAAATGTCTTGTAGAATTCAGCAGTGAAGCCATCAGGACCCAGGCTTTTCTTAGGTGGTAAGTTTTTAATTATGTTTCCAGTTTCACTGATTGATATTGGGTCATTTAGAATTTTAAGTCTCCTTCGTTCAATTTTAGTAATTCATACATATCTAGGAATCTGTCCATTTCTTCTGTGTTTTCCATCCTAATGGTATATAGGTTCTCGAAGTAGGAATTGATGATCCTCTGGATTTCTGTTGGGACTGTTGTAATTTCATCCTTTTCATTCCTAATTGCATGGGTTTGGGCCTTTTCTTTCCTTTTTCTGATAAGGTTGGCTAAGGGTTTGTCAATTTTATTTATTCTTTCAAAGAACCAACACTTGACTTCATTGATGTTTTGTATCATTCTCTTAGTCTCCATTGCATTGATTTCTGCTCTGATCTTTATAATTTCCTCCCTTATATGAGCTTTGGGTTTGTCCTTCTCTTCTTTTTCTAGAAGCTTGAGTTTCAGCATGAGGTTGTTTAATTGGGCTCGTTCTGTTTTCCTAATATGAGTATTCACTGCTATGAATCTCCCTGGTAAGACTGCTTTCATTGTGTCCCATAGATTCTGATATGTTGTACTGTCATTGTCATTTAATTGAAGGAACTGTCTGATTTCTTCTGTAACCCATCATTTATTCAGAAGTGTGTTGTTAAATTTCCATATGTTTATGAAATTTTTGCAGTTCTTTTTCCTATTGATCTCCAATTTCATTTCACTATGGTCTGTTAATGTACAGGGGACAACTTCAATTCCTTTGCACTTACTTAAATATGTTCCATGAGTGAGCATGCAGTCTATTTTGGAGAATGACCCGTGTGCAGCTGAAAAGAATGTGTATTCTGATTTTGCAAGTGAAACACTCTGTATGCATCTGTTAAATTCATTTGTTCAAGAGTTTGATTGAGTTCTAGTATTTCATTGCTCGTGTTTTGTCTAGTTGATCTATTTGTAACAGTGGGTTATTGAGGTCCCCCACTACTATTGTATTAGCGCTTATATGATTTTTCAAGTCAATTAGTATTTGTTTTATATAGTTGGGTGCACTAGTGTTTGGTGCATATATATTAATGATTGTAATGCCTTCCTCTTGGATTGTTCCCTTTACAATGATGTAATGTCCTTCCTTGTCTCTCTTAATCAGTGTTGGTTTGAAATCCACTTGATGTGCAGAGAGGATAGCTACTCCTGGTTTTTTTTGGGTTCTTTCACATAGAGTATTATTTTCCACTCTGTATCTTTCAGTCTATGAGTTTCTTTTTGAATTAAGTGTGTTTCTTGTATGCAGCATATTGTTGGATATTGCTTCTTGACCCATTCAGCCAGTCTTTTCTTTTGATTGGTGAGTTGAGACCATTAACATTGATGGTTATAACCAATACATATTGACTTATCATTGTCATGATTTTTTCTTTTTGTTGGATTTTCACCCTTTGCATTTAATTTCTTGCAGTGCCCAATGGATTTATTTTGATGGGCTTCCTGGGTTTGTGACCCTCATTGTCTTTTCCTAGGATGTTGTCTAAAATTTTTTATTGTGCTAGTTTGGTATCCACAATGTTCCTAAGGTGCTCTTTGTCACAAAAGTATCTTATTTCTCCATCAATTTTGAAAGATAGTTTTGCAGGGTACATCAATCTGGGTTGGAGGCTGTTTTCCTTTAGGGCTTGCAGTATGTCACTCTAAGCTCTTCTTGCCTTGAGGGTTTGCATTGAAAAGTCTGCTGTGATTCTGATGGGCTCTCCTTCATATGTGATTTGTTTCTTTTCTCTAACCGCTTGTAGAACTTTGTTCTTCTGTTGGGTTTCTGGAATCTTAACAATTATATGCCTATGTGCAGATTTTTTTTTTGTTCAAAGCTAGTTGGAGTCGTATATGCCTCCCTTATCTTTATGTCAAGTTCTTTTCTCCTGCTTGGGAAGTTTTCTACAATTACCTCTGTGAACAGTTTTTTTTAATGTCATCTGTGCTCTCTTGTCTTTTTTCTTTGACTCCAATTAGTATTATGTTATTCTTCTTTGTATCATCTAGCAGCTGCTGGATTGATTTCTTGTGGTCCCTTACAATTTTAAAGAAATTTTTCTTTTCCTCATCACTAATTGTAATCATATCTTCTATATCTGAAATTCTGTCCTCACATTGTGTCATTCTGCTGTGTAGACTTTCAGTGGAGTTTTTAATCTCCTGGAAATCTGTTTGCATCTGTTTTATGGATTCCATTTGTTTCCTATGTTGGGGTTCCATTATGTTCCTCAGCTCCTCTATTTTTTTTATCTGTGTCCTCTCTAGATTTCTTAATCATGTCTTGCACTATGGGCACAATCCCTGCTGTTTTCTGAGAAATTATTTCTGATTTCCTTTTCTTTATATCCTCTTTTGTTCCCAGTTCATGGCATCCAGGTGGTTGAGTATCAGAGTGTTCCATCTCAATTTCCTTTGGGGTTGCTGTAGGTGATCTGGAAGTATGGTTTTGAGACCTGTTTATGTGTCTTGTCATTTCAACAGGGGGGTGGTTGCTATTGGCACCCATGTGGCTTACTTCCTCTGGGTTGGGAGTGGTGGAAAGGCAGGCCAGAAGCCCCCTCCTCTGGGCTGGGAGTGGTAGAACTGGTTGATTTCTGGATGATAGCCATTCTTTCTGGAGTGACATGGAATCTCAGCAGTTTTAATTTGCATCACTCAAATGACCACTGAGTTTGAACATTTTTTCATATATTTATTTGTCATTTCCACTACTTCATCTGAGAAGTGTGCATTCACCTCAGATGCCCATTTTTGGATTGGGTCTTTAAATTTGGGGAATCTGATTTTGGCATTCTTTCTATATTCTAGATATTAGTCCTTTGTCTGAGAAACAGGTGATGAAAGTGTTTTCCCACTCTATGGGTTCTGTCTTCAGTCTATTGGTGGTTACTTTTGCCATATAAAAGCTGTTTAATAAGATGAGATCCCAGTTGTTGATTCTTTGTGATATTTCCTGTGTGATAAGCATTTTGTTCATAAAGTCTTTGCCTATACCAATGTCTTTGAGAGTTCTACCTATTCTATTTTCCAGTAGATTTAGTATTTCTGTTTTAACATTTAGATTTTTAATCATTTTGATTTTATTTTAGTGCAAAGTGAGAGATATGTGTCTAGTTTTAGTCTTCAGGATGAGAAAAGACAACTTTTCCAGGACCGTTTATTAAAGAGGCTATTTTTCTTCTAGTAAAGATGTTTGGCCCCTTTGTCAAAGACAACATGGCTGAGTATATTTAGAGTTGTTTCTGCATCTTCTATTCTGTTCCCTTATTCCTTGGGTCTGTGTGTGTGTGTGTGTGTGTGTGTGTGTGTGTGTGTGTGTATGTTAGAACAATGCTGTTTATTTTTAATCACAGTAGCTTTGTAATATTATTTCAGGTCAGGGATTGTGATGTCTCCTGACTTGTCTTTGTTGCCCAGAATTTCTTTTGCTATTCTGAAATAGTTATTTTGCTATTCTCTTTTGGTTCCAAATGAACTTAGGATTCTTTTCTTCTGTGAGGTATGCTATTGATATTTTGAATGAGATTACATTAAATATGTATAACTTAGGTGTCTGGCCATTTTCACTGAATTGGTTATTCCTACCAAAGAACAATGGATATCTTTCTATTTTCTGATATCCTCTTTGATCTTTTACTGAGTACTGTAGTTTTCAATGCAAAGTTCTTGTACTTCTCTTGTTAGGGTGATTCCTAGATATTTAAGTTTTTTGGATGCTACTGTGACAGATGTCATTTCCTTAATTCTCTCTCTGTGAGTTTGTTATTCATGTACAGGAAGGCTATTAATTTTTTAATCTTGACTTTGTATCCAGCTATGCTACTGAATTTGGTTATTAAACCTAGAAATCTTTTGGTGGAACTTTCGTTGCCTTCTCTGTAGAATATCATGTCTTCTGAAAATAATAATATGGTTTTTGATTTCCTATCCTTATTCTTTTTGTTTCTTTCTCTTATCTAATGGCTCCAGCTAATGTTTCAAGAACTACATTGAATAAGAATGGTAATAGTGGCAAGCTCTACCGAGGTCCCCAATTGCACGTAACATGCCGAATCAGCCTGCTGCAGATAGGCAGCCACCTGGCTCCACACTACAAAGATGCAGAGGACACCAGACCACCAGACCAAGGTACTGAGTCCCACCGCTCCCAGCCCAGAGGAAGGGGATTCCAGGCCACCATCACTCCCACTACTCCCAGCCCAGAGATTGGGACTTCTGAGCCACCATCCCACTGCTCCTGGACCAGAGGAAGGGGCTTCCTGGCCTCCATCCCTGCCACTGCTCTCAGCCCACAGGAAAGGGCTTTTGGAACACCACCCCTACCACTGCTCCTGGCCCCTGTCCCATCTCTCCCAGCTCAGAGGTGGTAATCTGTGCAGGCACCAACAGAGCCCCCTCCCCGCAGTCAAAATCGGAAAAGACCTAAATAAGTCTCAAAACCAGACTTCCAGATCACCTACAGCAACCCCAAAGGGAAATGAGGTGGAACACTCTGATACTCAACCACCTGGATCCATTGAACTGGCAACAAAAGGGGATCTGGAAAAAATGAAGTCAGAAATAATTTCTCAGATAACAGGAGAAATTGTGCCCCTAGTACAAGACATGATTAATAAATCTAGAGAGGAGCTCAGGAACATGATGGAATCCCAACATAGGAAACAAATGGAATCCATAAAACAGATGCAAATAGATTTCCAGGACATGAAAAACTCCACCGAAAGTCTACACAGCAGAATGAGCCAATGTGAGGACAGAATTTCAGATATAGAAGATAAGATTGCAATTAGTGATGAGGAAAAGAAAAATTGCTTCAAAATTATAAGGGAACATGAGAAAACAATCCAGCAGCTGCTAGATGATGCAAAGAAGAAAAACATAAGACTGATTGGAGTCAATGAAGAAACAGGAGAGAGTGCAGATGACATAAAAAAACTCTTCACAGAAATAATGGCAGAAAACTTCCCAAGGAGGGGAAAAGAGCTTGACATACAGATAAGTGAGGCATATAGGTCTCCAAATAGCTTTGATCAAAAAAAAATCTACACATAGGCATATAATTGTTAAGATTCTAGAAACACAACAGAGGAACAAAGTTCTACAAGCAGTTAGAGAAAAGAAACAAATCACACACAAAGGAAAGCCCATCAGAATCACAGCAGACTTCTCAACACAAACCATCAAGGCAAGAAGAGCTTGGAGTGACATATTCCAAGCCCTAAAAGAAAATAGCCTCCAAGCCAGATTGATGTACCCTGCAAAACTATCTTTCAAAATGGATGGAGAAATAAGATACTTTCATGACAAAGAGCACCTTAGGAACTTTGTGAATACCAAACCAGCATTCCAAAGAATTTTACACAATATCCTAGGAACAGCCATTGAGGATCACAACCCCAGGAAGCAAAGCAGAATGAACCCATCTGGCATGACAAGAAATTAAATGCAAAGGGGGAGAACCCAACAAAAAGAAAAAGTCATGGCAATGACAAGCCAGTATGTTTCAGTTATAACCATCAATGTTAATGGTCTCAATTCACCAATCAAAGGAAACAGACTAGCAGAATGGGTCAAGAAGCAAAATCCAACAATATGTTGCATACAAGAAACACACTTAATTCAAAAGGAAACTCATAGACTGAAAGTTAAAGGGTGGAAAACAATACTCCCTATGATGGGAACCTGAAAAAAAAGCAGGAGTAGCTATCCTCTTTGCAGATCAAGTAGATTTCAAACCAACACTGATTAAGAGAGCTGAAGAAGGACACTACATCCTTGTAAGGGAACAATCCAAGAGGAAGAGATGACAATCATAAATATCTATGCCCCAAACACTAGTGCACCCAACAATATAAAACAAATACTGACAGACATGAAAAGTCATATATGCACTAATACAATTGTAGTGGGGGACCTCAACACCCCACTGTCACAAATAGATAGATCAACTAGACAAAACATAAAAAATGAAATACTAGAACTCAATTGAACTCTTGAACAAGTGAACTTAACAGACATTTACAGAGTCTTCCACCCCACAAAATCAGAATACACATTCTTCTCAGCTGCACATGGGTCATTCTCCAAAATAGACCACACACTCACACATAGAACATGTTTAAGTAAGCGCAAAGGAATTGAAGTTATCCCCTGTATATTATCAGACTATAGTGGGATGAAATTGGAGATCCATAGCAAAAGAAACTCAAAAAATTTCATAAACACGTGGAAATTGAACAACACACTTCTGCATAACCAATGGGTCACAGAGGAAATTAAAGAAGAAATTAGACAGTCCGTTCAATTAAATGATAATGACAATACAACCTATCAGAATCTATGGGACACAATGAAAGCAGTCTTATGAGGGAAATTCATAGCAGTGAACACGCATATTAGGAAAACAGAACGAGCCTAATTAAACAACCTGATGCTGAACCTCAAGCTTCTAGAAAAAGAAGAGCAGGACAACCCCAAAGCTCATACAAGGGAGGAAATTATAAAGATCAGAGGAGAAATCAATGCAATGGAGACTAAGAAAATGATACAAAAAATCAATGAAGCGAAGAGTTGGTTCTTCGAAAGAATCAACAAAATTGACAAACCCTTAGCCAACCTTGACAGAAAAAGGAAAACTTGGAAACAGCCCAAATGCCCATCAACTGGAGACTGGATAAAGAAAATGTGGTTTTCAGTGTGGGAAAAAATCTTCACCTGCTCTTCCTCAGACAAAGGTCTACTATCTCAAATCTATAAAGAACTTAAAAAGATCAGGCCTCCCAAATTTAAAGACCCAATCAGAAAATGGGCATCTGAAATGAACAGACATTTCTCAGACAAAGAAGTAGAAATAGCAAATAAATACATGGAAAAATGTTCAACATCACGGGTCATTCGAGAGGTGCAATTGAAAACAATGCTGAGATTCCACTTCACTCCAGAAAGAATGGCTGTTATCATGAAATCAACCAATAACAAATGCTGGCAGGGCTGTGGGGAAAGAGGAACCCTGCTCCACTGCTGGTGGGAGTGTAGACTGGTGCAACCACTGTGGAAATCAGTATGGAGGTACCTCAAAGAACTAGGACTGGAAGTCCCATTTAACCCTGCTATTCCTCTGCTGGGGATCTTCCCCAAAGAATTAAAACAATCATACCACAGTGATACATGTGCACCCATGTTCATGGCAGTACAGATTGTGATAGCTGAAACTTGGAAACAGCTCAAATGTCCATCAACTGGAGACTGGATAAAGAAAATGTGTTTTTTTTTTAATAAAATGGAGTACTAATCAGCCATAAAAAATGAGAAATTAGAGACATTGATAGCTAAGTGGATGCACATTGAGGCAATACTCTTAAGTGAAATAAATAGGACACACATGAATAAATTCTGAATAGCTTCTCTGGTGTGAGAAACTGAAAGTGTAAATAAGGACTAAATATATAATAGGTAATGTGAAATAGGAAGAAAAGGGGCAAAGGGGAAGCAGATGGGAGGGCTAGAGGAAAGGATAGAAGGGAATGGGATTAATATGAGAAAATGGAAAAATGGGAACAAAATCTTTGTAAATAGGGAGATATGGATGGGTTGAAGGGAGGGCTGGGCAAGGGTGAAAAATAAGAACGAAGAGAGACTATGTAAAGGTGCAAATTTGCAATGATGAATGTCATTATATTGTATACCTAAAATGTACCAATGATTAGAATGAATAATTGATAATGCAAAATAGGAAGAAAAGGTCCAAAGGGGTAGGGGTAGTGGGAAGGGCAGGGGAAAGGAAAGAAGGGAAAGGAAAAATGCTGAGAAATGGAAAAAATGGAAATAAAGTCTGTATATAGGGAAGGGTTGGAGGGTGTGAAGGGAGGGCTAGGAATGGGGAAAAAATAAGAACCAAAATGCATTATGTAAAGGTACAATTCCCAATGAGAAATGTAATTGTTTTGTATACCTACAATGTACCAATAAAAGAATTTAATAAAGTTAATAAAAAAAGAATGGTAATAGTGTACATCCTTGACTTGTTCCTGATTTTAGAGTGAAAACTTTTGGGTTTTGACCATTTAATAGGATGTTGGCTGTTGGTTTTTCATAGATAGCCTTAATCAGGTTAAGATAAAGACCTTCTATTCCAATTTTCTGTAGGGTTTTTATCATGAATGGGTGTTGGATTTTTTCAAATTCTTTTCTGCATCTATTGAGATGATCATGTGGTTTTTGTCCTTGGTTCTGTCTATATGGTGTATTATATTATTGATTTGCATCTGTTGAACTATCCCTCCATCACTGGGAAGAATCCTACTTGGTCATGTGTATAATTTTCTTGATGATTTGCTACTTTCTCTTTGCTAGTAACTTATTGAGCATTTTTGAGTCTGTGTTCATTAAGGAGATTGGCCTGTCACTGTCTTTTTTGGTTGGATCATTCACTCTCTAGTTTTTGTATCACGGTAATTCTTGCTTCTAGGAATGACTTTTAATTTCATTAAAGAGTTTAGGGAGTAGTATCATTAGATCTTCTCTAAATTTCTTGCATAATTCATCAGTGAATCCATCAGGACCTGGGCTTTTTTTGTTGATATGATTTTAATTACATTATCAATTTCATTGACTGATGTTGAATTAGAATTTTTATATATTCTTGATTCAGCTTTGTTAATTCATTTATATCTAGGAATCTTTCCTTTTCTTCTGTGTTTTCTATCTTATTAGAATACAGGTTCTCATAGTTGGTATTAATGATATTCTGGATTTCTTCAGGATCTGTTGTGATTTCACCCTTTTCATTCCTAATTGTGTAGATTTGAGTATTTTCTTTCCTTTTTTTGATAAGATAGGCTAAGGGTTTATCAATTTACTTAATCTTTCAAGGAACTGACTCTTCATTTTTTTTTGTATTGTCTTCTTAGTCTTGATTGCATTAATTTCTGCTCTAATTTTTATAATTTCTTCCCTTGTATAAACTTTGAGTTTGACTTTCTCTTCCTCTTCTAGAAATTGAAGTTCAACATTAGATTATTTCTTTGAACTAGTTCTGTTTTTCTCATGTAGGAACTCACAGCTATAAAATTCCCTTGTAGGACTGCTTTAATTGTGTTCCATAAGTTTTGTATGTTGTATTGACATTACCTTTTAATTGTACAAACTGTCTACTTTCCTCTTTAATTTCATCTGTGACCAGCTGATTTTTTTTTGAGGGAGTGTTATTTAATTTCCATGTGTTTATGAAGTTTTCATGGTTTCTTTTGCCATTGAGTCCCAAATTTATTGCACTATGATCTGATAATATCCATGGGATATTTTCAGTTACTTTGCATTTACTTATGCATGGTCATTGAGCTAGTTTGTTGTCTATTTTGGAGAATGTCCCATGTGCAGCTGAGAAGAATGTCTGTTCTGATGTTGTCAGGTGGAACACTCTATAGACATCTACTAAGCCCATTTGTTCAAAAGTTTGGTTCATTTTTTATATTTCTTTTTTTGATTTTTTTGTCTAATTGATCTATTTGTGAACATTACATCTTTTATGGAAAACGTTTGAGGTCCATCAATTAAACTTTGTGGGTTGGCTTGTGGATGCCCTGAGGGTATATGAGAATACAGAATATAATAAGAGCACTGAAAATTATTTTGATGGAATATGTTTCTACTGACATAATAAAATCAAGGTAGAATCTTACTTTAATTTAAGCACTCAAGTGATTCCAGAGTGCTAAATGGAGACTGTTTCAAAATTTATGTACTTTATCAAAATATGATAGTTATAATACAATGTTTTACTACCCAATATTCCTCTATTTATCCCTCATATAATGTATGAACAAAAGAAATATATATTCAATATATATTAACAGGTTTGGGTGGCATTGAGGGTAGCAAGTGCCATAGTACCACTCCTCTTGCCCTGTGAGTGGCATGAGAGAGGGACTTGGAACTTGGATGTGGCTGCAACAAGTGGGGCAAGCTGCCTTGGGCAGTGGGGACAAGGAGTGGGAAGTTAGCACTTCCTGTCCTGTGACCGGCAGTGCGAGCACCCTTGGGCTGGGAAGTCGGCACTTCTTCTGACTTGTGACCAATAATGCATGCAGCCTTTGGTCATGGAGGTGGGACAGGGGGGCCAGTGCATGAGAGAAGCCAGTGGTGTGAACAGAGGCGGCTGAGCAAGTTCTGTAAGGGCCACCTGTGCATGGGCCTTGGAGCAACCTCAGGCTCTCTGAGGGGCCACGGCAACTGGGAGAGCAATGCAGAGACAAACAGGGCAAGTAAACACAGGCAGGCCAACCAGAAGGGGGCTGGCTGAAGCCTGGCCTTAAGCCCCACCTCTGGAGGCCAAGATCAGCCCTGTACCTAGCACTAATCCTACTGCAGACTTGGTGAGGTTACCCAGCAGAGATTGGGCTCTGACTTGGATGCTACCACAGAACTGTGGACACCAGAAGAATATTTTTTCTTCTTTCTTTTTTTATTAGTTTCATTTTCCTTTTTGTTTTTTTTAATGGGGGGTTATTTAGGTTTTGACTCTTATTGTTAGTTTTGATTTACCTCTTCTGTTTCTCTCCTCAACTGTCTTTCTTGGTATTTTGATATTTTCAAGTAAATGAAAATTGCCATTAGTCTTTCTGGTTTGCTTCAATATTCTTTTGCTTTCTCCTTCATTCTTTCTCTTCTGTCTTCTCCAGTTTCCCAAAGCTTGGGTGATCATCTGTCTTTCAGCCTTGTTTTTACCATATATCTTTTCAGTTCTGACTCTGTTTTGTCCCCTATCCCTCTTAAATACCCGCTCCCCAAGTAAAATCACTCAAGGAAAACTCACTGCATATAAGTTCCTGATTTATGTTGGATGATTAAAAATCTAAATATTAAAACAGAAATACTAAATCTACTGGAAGATAGAATAGGTAGAACTCTCAAAGACATTGGTATAGGCAAAGACTTTATGAACAAAAACCCTGATCACACAGAAAATATCACAAAGAATCAACAACTGGGGTCTCATCTTATTAAATAGCTTTTACATAGCAAAACAACAACCAACAGTGAAGAGACAAGCCACAGAGTGGATTTTCATCACTTGTTTCTCAGAGAGAGGACTAATATCTAGACTATATAAAGAATGCCAAAAAATCAGAACCCACAAATTTAAGGACCCAATCCACAAACGGACATCTGAAGTGAATGCACACTTCTCAGATGAAGAAGTAGAAATGACATATAAATATATGAAAAAAATATTGAACATCAGTGGTCATTTGAGTGATTCAAATTCAAACCATGCTGAGATTCCATGTCACTCCAAAAAGAATGGCTATCATCAAGAAATCAACCAGAGGCCCTGGGATTAGGCTCAGTGGTTCCACCACTTGCCTCACAAGTGCAAGGTACCAAGTTCTATCCCTGGCATCCCCCCAAAAAGAAATAAACCAATAACAAATGCTGCAAGTCCATGGAGAAAAAGGAACCCTTCTCCACTCTTGGTGGGAGTGTAGACTGGTGCAACCACTGTGGAAATCAGTGAGCACATTCTTCAAAAAATTAAAACTAGAGGTTCTATTTCACCCAGCTATCCCCCTTCTTGGTATCTTCTCAAAAGAACTAAAAGCATCATACCACAGTGATATATGCACACTCGTGTTTAAAGCAGCCCAGTATTTAATAGCTAAATCTTTGAAACAACCCATATACTCATCAGCTGAGGAATGCATAAAGAAGATGTAGGGATTTTTATAGAATGGAGTACAAATCAGCCATAAAGAATGATAAACTTAAGACATTTACAACTGAATGGATGAACCATGTGACCACACTCTTATGTGAAATTAATTGGACACACGTGTTCAAATATTGTGTAATTTCTCTGATGTGAGAAACTGAAAGTGTAAATAAGGACCAAAATGCATAATAGATACTGTGAAATAGGAAGAAAATATTGAAATGCGAAGGGGCACAAAGGAGGGGAGGGGGAAAGGAAGGAAGGGAAAAGAAAAAATAAGAAAAGAAAGTTAAAATGGAAACAGAACTCTTGTAAATAAGAAGGTGAGAAGGGGTAGAATGCAGGGGAGGGGAGTGGGAAAAAAGAAAGAATCAAGTTATATCATGTACAGGTACAAATTTTGTCTGATTCTTGTGAGCATTATGTGTATCTAAATGTGCCAATATACCTAATTAATAATAAAAAATAGCTTACCAGGTACCGTTTATAGAAATTTTATATTTATAACAAAATTGAGTGGAAAACACAGACCTCTCACTTATCCTCCTTCTCCTTTCCACACTTACACAACTACCTCTACCACCAGCATCTCACATTAGCATGCCACATTTGTTGCAACTGATAAGCTGACAAATGATTATTCACCAAACCCCATAGTTTACATTAGAGATAATTCATTGAGTCATACCTTCAATGAGTTTTGACAAACGTGTAATAAGATATGTCCACACTTGGTGTGCTAGAGAATGGTTTCACCGCCCAGACATAATCTGTTCTCCACTTATTCTTTTTTATAATCCCCAAACTCTTGTCAATGGCTCTGTTTCTTTGATCTACAGCAAATCCTTGGATTGCAAGTAATTTGTTCTGCAAGTGTTCCACAAGATGAGGAAACTTACCTAAAAATTTTTAAGTTGATAAACAAATGATGTCTTGCAATATGAGTAGTGCATGATGCCAAGCATCATATGATCACAATTGTGTCAAAGGTTCTTCTCTTTCTCTCACTGTAGGATTGTGGGTGATCATCTCCCAACAGAAGCAGATTATGGAGATCTCATCTGCCGAGGTGGAGCAGAAATTAGCAGAGGAATCTCTTACTTCAAATGAGAGTAGGGAGATGTGTAAACTGTGGAAAACAGTGCAAAGTTTTGCAGAAAACACTATTCAAATAATGCTGGAGCAGTGCAAATGATAAATTTGTTTTATGATAATGCAATGTCACATTTCTGTGAAATCTTCAAAAGCAGGCAAAATAAGTATCATTGGAGAGGATCCTTGTGAAATTTGCCCCCCCCAAAAAAAGATTCCATTGAGCCAACAGATGGTAGTGATTCTGTTAGTGATAGTGAAAATTGTCATAGAAAATAACTCTTCTCTCTTTTATCTCCCTCACAACAGCTGCAAAGATTTTCAATGGAAAGTGAAGATTATTTTTATTTATATTTTCTTTATTATTTTGTGTTTTGTTACAGTATTGAAATAATTTTATAAGAACAATTTTGGGTTGTGGATGAATAATTTGAGTTTCTACTATTCCTTATGGATAAATTCCATTTGATACACAAGTGCTTTGGATTACAAGCATGTTTCCAGCATGAATTATGCTTGAAAACCAAGGTTTTACTGTATTTGTTTATTCTTTTATCAATGTCACACTCTTTTGGTGACTGCAGCCTTACTAGTTTTTATGTAAGATAGAATCAGTCCTCTAACATTGTTCTTCTCATTTAATGTTGTATGGCTACTCTGGTTCTTTTGCTTCTCCATATAAACTTTAAAATTTGATTGTACTACAAACTATTTTGCATGAGATTTTGATTGTAATTGTGTTTGATCAATTGACCAATGTAGATTTAACAATATTGAGTCTTCCTAGCCATAAATATGCAATGTGTCTATTTATTTAGTTCTTTTAGGCTACTCTTATTAAAATTTTGTAATTTTTCTCATGTCACTTTCTATAGGTCTTATAAAATTTATATTTAAGTATTTCATTTTTGAGAATAGTACTAAAATGGTATAATGTTTTAACTTTCAAATTTCAATTCCCATTTTTTTATTGCTGATATATGATATATACATGTGTGGAATCCCTGTTAGGAGTTAGGAAGATCACCATGAGTGTCAAGCCAGCCTAGGCTTGATATTGAATTTGAGAACATCCTGAACTATATATACTCATAACCTGTCTCACTTCACCTGACCCCCTTCAAAAAAAGCAGACTTGATGTAATAACTTTATCTCGTATAACCTTGTTATAGTCATTTAGAACTGGGAAATTTTTTGATGATACTTTAGAATTTTCTACATTATCACATCATCAGCAGAGGAAATGTCTTCCTTCCCCTTCTCATTCCCTTTCCTTTAATTTTCTTGTCTTATTGCATTAGCCAGAACTTCATTTACTTTGTCGAAAAGTAGTGGAGATATAGAACATCCTCATCTTCTTTCTGGAGAGCGAGATTATAGGTACAGTGGTACCTCAGTTCACAAATTTAATTTGTTCTACAGTTTTGGAATAGATGGCCACATTTGTGTTTGTGTGAGAAAGATGACTGCAATTGTGTTTGTCATCCAATTCAGGGTTTGCAAACAAAAACAAAATTTTGTCAAACACTTCTGTTTATGAACCAAATTGTTTGCAAAAAAAAGTGTTCATGAACTGAGGCATCAATGTACTTACCACTAAATATGACATTGCTATACAAATTTTCATAGATATTCTTTGTCAGACTGAAGTGGTTCCACTCTAGTTCTAATTTGCTGAGAATTTTTGTCATGAATGGGTATTGGATTTTGTCAAATGCCTTTTCTTCTTCTAGGATGTGATGATTATGTGATTTATCTTCTTTAGTGTGTTGACGTGAAGGGTTATATTAATTTGTTTTCGTATGGTTGAATCAGCCTATCATACCTAGAATAAAACTTATTTGATCATGATAAATTTTTATAAAAATTTATATTTTTGTTATTTTGTCAAAAATGTTTTATCTACAGTTATGAGAGATATTGATTTGTTTCTTTCTCTTTTTGTAATGTCTTTTATTTTGGTATTAGGGTATTTCTGGCCTTATAGAGTGAGGTTAGGTAGATTGAAGAAATTGGTAAAATTTCTTCCTTAAATATTTGATAAAAGTGGGCTGGGGATTTAGCTCAGTGGTTCCGGCACCTGATTCACAAGCACAAGGTCCCAAGTTCAATCCCTGGTACCAAAAAAACCAAAAAACCCCAAAAAATTTGATAAAAGTGACCATAAAACCCATCTGGTAATGGCTTTTTATTTGCTACAAAAGCAAAAAATGCTATTGCCACATGGGTTTATTAAAAAGATGCAGGCCAATTTACATGTTTTATCTCTAAGTGAAGTTTTATGCATTGTGTCTATTAAAGAATTGGCCCATATTATCTAAGTTATCAACTTTGGGAATGAAGAGTTATTCATAATATTACTTTAGTATTTGATTAATATACATAGGACTAGTAAAAATGTCTCCTTTCTATTTCTGTTTGTTGGATCTGTCAAACATTGATACAAGGTTGAGATCTTTATTATAGTGAAATCATCTATTTATCCTTGCAATTCTATCAATTTTGCCTCACGTATCTTGATATAGTATTTAAAATGACTCATTTATCATTATGTAATTACTCTTTATTCCTACTAATCTTCTTTGTTCAGAACTTGTTTTGTCCAAAATTCATATAGTGAGTGCAATGTTTCTAATTAATTTTAGCAAGAGCAATATATATTTCTATATCCCTTCACTTCATAGGTAATCATTATATGTAAAGTGGACTTTTCTAGATTAATAACCATTATGATTTTTAAAAATCAACCCTGAGAGTTCCTATGTTTTAACTGCTTTTTAGACAATTGACATGTAAGAGGATTATGATGTACTGAATTTGTATTTACTATATATTTTTATCATTTTCTGTTTATTGGCTTTTTTTCCTATTTTGTCAAGAATTCTTGTCTTACAGTATTTTTGAGCCTTCTTGCTCTAACTGAATACTATATACTGTATAATTAATTTCCTTCCCTTTCACAATATAGCATTTATACATTTACTTTTTTAGTTATTTATCTAGAATTTGCAATATACATTTATAGCTAATTTAAGTACATTGCAATATTTTGTAATTGTGTTCTACAGTTATGCTGGCAGAGTTTTCTCACTGTCTTCTAGTACTTAATTTGTTGTAAAAAGAATTGTTTTGCCACATGCCACACTAAACTGATCCAGCATAAGAATAAGTTCTAAAATGCACTCAGAATAACACATAATTTATAATTTAAATAATCAGCAAAAATAGTGACTTATACCTAGTACAAGAAAACATTGTGCTGTGTAGTAAAGGTCTATCTATCTATATATCTGTCATCTATCTATCTATCTATCTATCTATCTATCTATCTATCTATATATTAGTAATTTACTTCAGTTTATAACATTTTGGGGGATATAGGGTTTGCCAGGTACTAAGTGATAGATATTCAAAGTAAAAATAAATATAGATTTAGCTTTGCAAACTTCTTACTTATTGAGAGAGCCAGATACATAAGAGATGCCTCAAATTGCCATAGTGAAAGGATAGTTTTTGACAAAGATGTTGAAGATTCACAGAGGATGTATATTCCAGAATATTATTCTAAAAGATAATAACTAACTATATAGATGATAACTAAAATGTCAAAAATGCATTGCTGATGATGGTAAATTTCATTTGTTTTAGGCTTAATTTGTTACTTCTTAGAGTTCTCCTGGGAAAGGAAAGAAAATAATCTCACTTTTAATTTTACCAAAAAGGAGACAATTGTTGGCGATGTTTGGTGACTTTCTCAATAGCATATAAATAGTATGCTACAAGTCAGAGACTAGATCTGAGTCCAAATAGGACATTCTCATAACAATGAAAGGGGAATTCATAAATTTGTAGTAAAGTAGAATGTATGTA
The DNA here is from genome assembly GCF_053883595.1 of Heterocephalus glaber. Lineage (NCBI taxonomy): Eukaryota > Metazoa > Chordata > Mammalia > Rodentia > Bathyergidae > Heterocephalus > Heterocephalus glaber. The sequence continues at coordinate 64,131,825 of NW_028258317.1, read as the reverse complement.
AATATCAAATGCAGATATCTGACATATAAAATTATAGCCCAAGTTAGAAATCAGAGAAAGCTTTACTGAGAATAAGAATGGAAAGGATTGGAATCAGCAGAGAAATGGTGGAGAGCAGTCTAAAAATAAGGAATCATGTGAAGAATATAAAGCAGACTGTTCGGATTTGTTTTCAGGAGACAACAAATATACGTGTTTGATGAACTGGCACTTTCATAAGAATAAAGGTAAGAAATGTAGTAAAGATTATGACAATCAATTGTAAAGAAAAGTGTATTGCTTTTGAAGGCTAAGTCTGTTGTACCTCAGGAACAGTTTAAATATTCAGTCTGACTTCAATTGCTGACATATCTGACCTAGTTTATTCATGCTGTCATTAGTAGACTAGTTGGCTTAGTGATTTTATCCATAACAAGGGATACATCTCCATCCACTTGGATGAGTATAGCAGCATTTAGTCTCTTCAGTAACATCTGCTTTTTTTTTGGTATTGGGGATCGAACTCAGGACCTTATGCTTGCAAGGAAGGTGAGGAACCACTGAGCTAAATCCCCAGCCCAACATTTGCTTTTGTAAATACTTCCATACTGAAGGAATATTTGCTTCTTCTGCAACCATCTGCAGAAAAGCAGATGTGTTTTGTCCTTTTAGTTCTAAGGATATTGTCTTTATCCAGAGAAATCCATTTTGGTATCCCTGAAATAAAGATATAGTGGAGAAAGTCTAGCTGCAAAAAATGCACCATTGGAGACCACCTTTCACATCTGGAGCCCCCTTTCAGTCTTCTTCACCAATATACATCCTCCTTTTCTACATTCCAGGTTTCTTTTGGGTCTAGTTTTGTATCAAGCATCCCTTGATCACACAATATCATGATTACAGCAGCTATATGTATTTCTTCCCTGTTTCAGACTTTGACTACAGACATGAATGATCTTTATTCTATTTAGTGATGTTTATGGTCCAGCCACTGATCTCATAGTCAAGAAACATTGTCTTATGATCTGTTCAGTTGATGATAGAGCTCAGCAATTGAAATGGGGGAAAATATTTGTAGTTGCAGAGCAGGTCTCTTACATCTCTCTTTTCTCAAAGCAGAGAACATTTTGGAGAACATGATATATGAGATTCAAAAAAGAAGATTAGCCTCGATCAATTTTACACTTAACATTTCACCTGATACTTAATGTTAAACTTTTGCTTAAGCCAATAATTATCTTCTTGACCCATCACTCAAAAAATATAGATGAAGATAATTGTTCCTTTGATAAATTTTCAATTGGATAAAATTGATACATATAGTTATGGAAGAAGAAGATAACTTTGTTGTTAATTGGATGCCAGCACTGTGGAACTGTGTACCTCTGGGAATTTTTGCCTTAGTAATAAGCTGTGTCTACAAACAAAACTTTACCCTCTCAGTCAGCTATGGAGAAACCCTGTGCTCTACTGGGCAAGGATTTCTTGACTCACATCTCCTGATATGTCTTGATGGATGGGCTGAGTATACGTAAGGAAAGATGTACTCTACTCATCTTCTGAGAACATGAACTCATGATTCTGCTCATCAAAATGCTTCCTATGTTTCCAAAAGAAGCACATTAGAGATTTCTAAACATAAACTACTGTGGGGACTCTATGAATTCCAGGTTACTGACTTGTAACTCAGTTGGTCTGAAGATAAACCAAAATTTGAGTTCTGGATAGGAAGGCCTGAATTGTGGTATATAGGCTCGGCCAACTTCAAGTGGGGGTTGGTGACTTTCTTGCCTTTGAATGCTATGGAAAAGCTCCTGACATTCAGCATGAATCTAAATGATTCGATTAAGCCTGTGTAGATGTCATCAAGTGGCCAGAGTGGATTAAATGACAAGTATGTCATAATTTAGATGTTGAATATTCCCAGAGGCTCACATGTTAAATCCTTAGTCCCCTGTGTGGTACTGGGGGTAGATGGTGTAACATTGAAGATGTGAAACCAAGTGTGAGTTTTTCAGTTATTGGTAGCTTGTCCTTGCAAGGGGTTGCAGGAGCCTGGCCTTCTCCCGTCCCTCTGCTCCTTAGCTTATGAGGAGAGCAGTTTTGCTTACCACATGCTTCTTCCATATTTCTGCCTCACCACAGGTCCAAAGAAATGGGCACGAATTTTAAAAATTGTGAGCCAATATACACTTTTTCTCTTTATAAGTTAATTATCTCAGGTATTTTGTTATAGTGCCAGAAAACTGATGCACAGGCAAAATGCTTAGAATTCAAAGCTTGAATGCTTAGAATTGTACAACTCCATTTGAAAGAGTATGAAGATGGCATATAAATTTTTAACAGAACAATTGTAAATATATCCAACCTACAATCAAATTCAAATTATCTTTAGGACCACTTTAAAATTAAGTTACTTCTAACTTTTACATTTTGGTATTAAAAATGTATAGACTGACATTTCCACAGGACAATTAGATAATATGAATTTAATATTTTATATTCTAAAGTATTTTTATGTATGTATGATTTTTTAAAAAAGTAAAATGGAAAAGAAAAAACTCAGTTATGTTTCCATAAGTAAATAACAGCTGATCTGATTTAACACATTGTAGGGGAAAATATTGGCTATTGTTATGAACAATTTTGTTGCAATTAAATTGCAATAATGCAAAGATGAAGTTTTCATTATGTACCAAAAGTTATGTAGGCAATGTAAATTAAATACATTTAACTGTTTCAGTGTAATATTTGCTTAAGTGAATCTGTAATACATTAAGTCTAAATGCCAAGGTGTGTGAAAACAACTAAAGATTCCTCATCAAAGTTGTTCTCTGCAAAGTTATTTACTAAGCTACATTAATTTAGATCAACTACTAGAACACCCTTTGAAAACTTTGGCTGAACTTTAAATTTATTATGGAAATGAATATGATCACTTTTTACACAAATCTAGCACATAAATGAATTAGTCAAATAAAGTAGTACTTAGTATATTTTGTGTCATGACCCTTTTTGATAATCTGATCCTCTCCCAGGGGAGAAATACACACATATAGATGCCATTTTACACCTAATTTCAAGATATTGAAAGGAACTTGAAAGTCCTGGTTCCAGGTTAAGACTCTTAGTCAAATTAATTAAATATCTGATTATAAATCAGCAAATTTTGATTTGTATCTGACTTTAATGCTGATGAACTTGTGACCTTGGGTAAATTATATATTTTTTATGTATTAAAGCTTTCATCTATAAATATAATTGCTACTAATAGCAATAATTTATTCTTTAAAATAAAGAATATTTTTGGTTCCCTTTAGGCATATCACTACATAAATCCAAGATGTTATCATTATTTGAGGAAATGTATGGCTTGGATATTGTGTACATTGAATAAAGGGAATTTCATTTATACATATGTATATATACATACCTATATATACATACATTCATTTTATTTTCTACATTGGAAGAAAAGCCTCAGACTAATTGGTTTTGGGAGATTTCTATTTTTACTGACAACTTCCTATGACTAATTTTTTAAAAAAATCTATTTTGATATCTTATTAACATATAGGTGATTAATAACATCCATACTTGAGTGTCATTAACAGTTTCCTAAATCTTGGTTTTAGAAAAAAATAATGCCAAAAGACTTTCACTAAACTGCCCTTACAGAACCTTATCAAAGGTTTTCTTTGGCTCATTAAGAGCGATAGACCTTATTTAAAACAGAAATCAAGTGACTCCATTTAGCGAATTCCAAATTGATGCCAGACACCAGCTTGACTCTAAATCATTTCATTGGAAATGATGCTTTACTGCATTTGGTCTCAATTTTCTTATCTGTGTGAATCTCGGTCAAAGGGTGGCTGTGGCTCTTTAAGGTCTCGTGTGTGATTTAACACATGCCTGGAGTCTTTACTTGTTGTTCAGATCCTAGAAGACAGCTCTATTGCTAAGGTCACCACCTCAGTTAAGTATCTTTATTGACTAAATTATGACAAGTAGAGATGAAAATTGGAGTTGTTAATGCAACAGTCGATCAGTAAGAATAATGCAAACCAGCAAATTTAGTGGAACTGGAGATGGTTTGTGGTAGAACGTGAATCAAGATTTGGCTGGACTAGCTGGTCATTTTGGAGGAATGAGGTATCAACAATCGTAAGCGAGAGGTTTGAATGTTGAAATCATTTTAATGCGCTATTAACAAATCCCAAGTGCTATAAAAATCATTGGTAGATATGAAAGTGTGGTTTAAGGGTGGATGGAAATGATTCATTCTTCCTTTGTGGTTCTTGAAATGCTGCAGGCTCAATGGCAAGCTGCCTGATTATTGTTGGAACATTCTATATTTCATTTCAAATAAGGATAATAAACCACAAAGTAAAGACTATATTCTACAAACTTCCTCTGCATGAAAAACTGCCAACATATGCTTTTCTCTGCTATTACAATGTCAAAATATATTAATAGTATTATCCCCTAATTTTACTGAAGAAAACAAAGGGGAAATGTTCTCTTATGATTTTTTCCTGATTTTTAATGTGTCTCAATTTTGAAGTATTTACTATTTGAAACAACATCTTCAGAAAAAGAAGATTTGGCACTTATCTAGTAATATCATTATTTAAAGTCTCAAGATTATTAAATTATTTTGTTCAAAACTCAAAATACGAGAAGGGTCATCTTATCCTAATAATGTGCAGCATGTTTATAATTCCAAATTAGATGTAACAGACTGAGTTCTTTCATTGTAACATTAATTAAAAGTGTAATATAAGAGTTTACAGTGTTGCCATTTGTTTGATATTTTTTTCTCACTGAAAATGGTGATGTTTATGGTCCTAAGTCTTCTAGAACTTATTATTCTCAACAGAGGAATATTTATTGACTGATAGACGGATGTTGAATTTTTCCACCTTTTAAGACAAAATCCCATGGAATGCAGAATATAATTTGGAAATAGAGCCTAGATACCAAATAACAAAACAATGTCTTGTAAAATTATTTTATAAAATTAATTTATTATATGCATTAAATTTGCCCTTCCCAACAGTATGCTCTGCCTACATAATCTTCACATGGTATTAAGATATATGTGATTTATGATATATTCCTAGTGAAACTTGGCCCTTTTAGAACTTGACCCCTGATCTGGAAGGACATGCATAAGTCACCCAGTGAGAGCATTTTCATGTAAAGTCAGCATTCATTAGACGTACCGTACACACCTCCAGTTTTATTGATGACCATGCCGTGTATGAGGAGACTGTGGATGACACTCTTGTTTCAAAATTTACAGCATTCTGTACTTGTTTAGGTATGTTTTCTAACACATTGACACCTTTTTCACTGGGTATTGTCTGGGCTTCTTTGGGTTGTCTGTTGCGTTTACATTGTTTGCACTGTACAATGACTTGACTTAGGTTTCCTGATGGTTTTTTTGTGTCCCTTGATTCCACACTGTCCCCTTAGCGACCCCAGGAAAGCATGGGACCGGGTCCCTTTACTCCATATGGGCATGAGCCTCAGGTGGCATTAACTTTAGTTCAGGTACTTTTTCAGCTTTACCTTGCAAGCTGGGCATTATGTCAGTTTTGTCAAAACCTTTTAATGTATTTTCCCATTTCATCTGGTGAGAACTATTTTTTGATTTGTCCCATTTTTCCAAAGAGTACATGCAAATCTACCGTAATTTTAAAACATGTTACAGTATAATAAGTATAATAAATGTAAAAAATCTTCACAAGTGGTCCAGATAAAGACAAGGAATTCTTCTGTTCCTGTGGTTTTTACACAATTATAAGAATAATGTTGTTTTATGAGTTCAAATTCTTAAGAGCATAAAGACTGAAGATGAAGTAGTAATTGCCAACTAGTAAGTGATAGATTAAAAGCATATGAGAGTTTCTAAAGTGCCTTGATGTATAAAATAATGAACTATGGTATTAGTGTAAAAAGAAAATTGCTGAAATTATGCTATTTTAATTCCGCCTTAGAAATAGCTATCACAGTTGAATCACTAATGTTATGTTTCTTTTTCTCTTTTTAGATGAATATGGCATTATTTTTTTCAAAACTCTTCAGATGGTGTAACAAAAAGAATCATCCAACAAAAATGATCTGTGACATTTATCTGCTAAAGGAATAGAAAATTGTGGTCTTTGGTGGTAAATACATGTATCAAAAACTCCCTTGATTATAAAAGGGCAAATCTTTGTGCAGGGAACATAATTAGAAAAGAGAGGTTCAGAAGAGTAGGGAATCACCTATGTGTAAGTAAGTTACTCCTTTTTTCTTCCTTAACTATTTTTTAGACTGATTTTTGAAGTCTCTTTTAGACTGATTTTTTCAGCTAAGGAATTTGTTTTGAATTTTTAAGCCTGAAATTAGATAAGAATGCCTCATGCTCTTTGGCAATGGTATCAGCTGTGACCCCCTCTTTTTGTAGGAAAGTCAACATGAGAACTATAATGTAGAGTAATACACTATGTCTGCTACTCTATGTAACTAGTACAAATGCTACATGTAAATTACTCCATTCTTTGAAAAGTTTATTCTTTCCCTAAGGATAGGTTAAGGGCAATCATAATTACATCTACTCTAAGCTTACTTTCTTCTCTGATAAAACAGAAAGAGAAAATTTGGAACACAGGGATATTTCTGTCCCTGATGTATTCTATCTCTATTACCAAATTCAAAAGAGATTTTTGAGTTCATAATTTTCTACAGTTTAAAATAGCATTATCTGTGGGAACTTTCCTAAGCACCATTTTTGCAAGTGTTTATCCTCATCCTACTCAAAGATTGTGTCTGTGACTCAGTGTAACACTAGCTTTTCACCTAATTACCTCCTAGAGGAAAGATTGTTCCTGATAAATCATTGCCAGCAATGATCTACAGTTCATCAAAAATATATCTATTAAAATACAATGTTATAATGCAGCAATTAATTCAATTTTTAAATATTTGCACGTCTCATAGTTTAACCTGAAATGTTTATAGCCAATTTACTCTAATAAGCACTTATGAAGCCCTGAAAATATATCTAGTAATATATTAAGAAAAAAATACAAAACAACAGATCCACTGTGGTTTAGAATTTGGAGTCTGGACTATGGCTGGTCATATGTCTTTATAATTGTTACCACTCTGTAGCTTTGAGATATACAGAGTTTAATTCTCTACAATTTAATATCTAAAATTTAGTCTTCTTTCTAAATTTATCCTTAGTGTAGATTAACTTTTACTTACATACTATATATCTCTCTTATATATATATATATATATTCTTTAAAAATTTGTACAAAAACATATATGTAATTACATAGTAGCATAAAAGAAGGCATGAAAGTTTGCAATGAATTATTTATTTCTACAAAATATTGCTGCGAATATCATTGATTATAGTTAAAAGATGAACAAATGAATTTTAAGAAAATTTATACCTTCCTTGCCATACACAAACCCTTTTCTTTTAGCTAAGATAGTCTTAATCAGTAATTATGTATCGTGCAAAAGTGTTTTTATAATTTTGGTGAGTGTGAGAGACAGTTATCTCATATCACCTATTGTATTAGACATGAAAGAGTTATTTTCATTAAATTGTCATTCAGATGAGTCTCCTGAGATATTGTTGAATTATCATACACTGTCAGCTCTATACAAGGTGCACCTAAGTGTTCTGTAGGTGTCATATTACCCTGAAATAGCTGTTCGCTGTCCATTTGTCAGAGAATATCATATCACTTATTCATTTGGGCATGTAACACATTAGTTATTATTAAGACTAAGTTGTAAATATTTTTGTTTGCTTGACTTCCCTAAGGGAAAAAATGTGAGATTCTACTGTGTGATACAGTACATAAATAAACTGCAAAAAGGCAAAATAAGCTGTAAGTAAAATATTTTATTTGGTTTGAAGTTATTCCACCAAATCTATATAGTATGGTTGAGGGAAGCACTTGACTTACGTTTTACAGAGTTTAACTTTGGAGAAAATTGGGAAATTCATTTATCAATCAATGGTACTGTCATTTCAATCTGACTTTTAGGAGAGCTACAAAGTAGGATATGCACTTCTTACAAGTGTCTTAAAGTTAATTAAGGTAAATTTAAACGTATGACTAGTAATAACTGGAAATCAGTGTGGGGTACAAATAATTATGAAATCAAATGTGAAAGTATTTTAGAGAGGTCACTGATAAGTGAATTTATTCTCTGGATATAAAATAACTTCTAACAATTTATTTCCTTTTAGTTGCATGAATGACACATTTAAAATGATGTCTAGTAAATGCACATTTTGAACAGTGGAAAATTAAATCTCCATAAAAATGTTTTAGAGTGAGTTATGAGTATCTGAGTTCCCTGAGTGTTGTTGTAACTCCAACTGAACTAGATCTAAGTCAAGTTTTGGAAACACATTTCCCCCACAAGAACAGCAAGGATAGACTATAAGCACTAAATATAATTATTGATGTTGTGTTGGGATTTATTTATCTCACTTAGGTTTAAGGAACTTGTGACCAAGGGAACGCATTTAAAATAGAAAATAAAAGAAATCATTGAAAATCATTGAAGGTACTAATGCATCATACTGTAATTTAAATAAATGTCAACCATTTTACTCACTGTTTGATAAGATCTCTACAATATTTACAAAATCCTTTAATCCTTCTTAGTATTATAAGGCCATTTTGTATAAAGAGTTCCTGTGTTCCCCTATAATTCCTTTTCGATTTAGAGAAAAATGTCCTTTTCCTACTAAAGGGTAATATGAAGCAATGATTGGATCTGTGTTACATCAGTTCTTTTGAAAATATCTCAGTGATTTAGTCCACATATTTCTCTGCTTGGGATGGTATAATAGTATAATGGTTTCACCTCAATTCCAAAATCTTCACCAAACTCTTTCCTACTCTACTTTGCAAGAGAGAATAGAAGCTTAAAGGAACCAAGCTTCTTGCTTACAGCATAGTTTACAGGAATATGGCAATAATTTTACAGAGTTTATAATCTGGTGAAAATTTTTACATAAAAAAATACAACATAGCTTTGTTGGTTCCAGTTGCTATAGAGAAAAGTATGGAACAAAAGACTATGTGTGCTCTTATTAACTACTGCAAGATACAGAGACATCATTCCCCCAAACATTCTAAATAGAAGTAATTTTGCTCTGAGCTATACAATCTCCCTAGATATTTAATCAGCATACTCTTGAATCTTCACTCTGTATTTTCCAATCCCTACAGCAATAGGTGCTTCAATAATAAAATGAAGAAAGGACAGAGAATATATATTCTAATGAATAATTGGTAAGCTAATGTTATATGAATGATTATAATTAGAAAACTTTCAATTTTTGAGCAACATACTCATTGTTCTTATACTAGATGGGGTTGGGGTTGGAAGCAATAAATGGTAACAAACAGTATACATGAATAATATTTGTGAAGGACTTTATCTTAAGCTACTTACTTAAGGATATCAGGTTGATCATTAGACTGCCACAAAAGACGAATGTTATAATAGTTGGGAACACTCTATAACAAAAATGCAATGAATTTCTTGTGAAATTTCATGTTTAAAAATTAAATGTTATGTCCCTCAATAATAATAAAATCTTATGAAATTCTTACTTTTATGTTTGCTGGATAATTTTACAACACATTTAGTCTTTCATAAATATGGCAGTTTTCTTCTCAAAGTCCTGTTATACTTGTTTTATTATCCTGTAGTCTTATCTTTTTAGATTGGAAATCATTCATGATAATAAATTTGGATAGGCTAGTTGACCCCAAAAGTTTCAAAAGATCTGAAATAATTTTGGATGCAGAGACTATTTAAGTATTAGCTCATGGACTATATTAGGTAACTCCCTGTCATTGTTTTTACTTTTTGTCAGTTTTCAAGTATTTTCTTTTTCTGTCATGTTTATTAGTTTTTGTTCTTATGATTGACAAATAACCATTTCACAAAGTATAAGAAAAAACCACAATGAAGAATTGTTATTTTTCCTCTGTTAGCAAGTAATTTTTATTCATTTTACTGTGTACTTTTTCTATGGGTGAACTATGTTTTATTTATGTTGACTTTATACATAAAAAATAGTCTTGCTGAGTCACAATTTTCCCAAGACCTCATTCATTGAAGATTTTAGCTTTTGTACTGCCATCTTTTCCACTTCCTCTACCTGGCCATTAATCTGGGTGATGTAAATGATCTTGAATTATTCATCTCTAGTGATCTTTGGTTTAACCATTCTGTAACCATTCACACATTTCTCATCACCTCAAATTGCTCCAACTCTAAAATGTTATATAAGGATATGGTTAAAAATATAACCACTGCTGGAACAGGACGTTCTTTTCTCCCTCTCATTTATATTCTCCCTCCTTTCTATTTATCCCTCTTCTGTTCATTCTCTTTCTCCTTCCTCTCTCCTCACTTGATAAACTTCTGCTTTTCAGCCTCACAGAAAACTTGGTGATTTGATCCTCTCGCTTTTCCCTTCTGCCTCACCTTGATTCCTGAACCATTGACATTCTCTATCTCAGCACAATTCTTTGTCGTAAGTGGTTCTTGTGTGTATTGTAAGACATGTAGGAGCATTTCAGAGTTTCACTTTTATAGAAATAGCCCCTTCCCAAATTCTGACAATCAGAAAATTCCCAGAAATTGTCAAATGTCCACTGGGGAGCAAAATTTCCCCTTATGAAAATCCATAAATGGCCGCAAGCAATTTTAAAAATGTTGCCTGTATTATTATTTATATTTACCCGCTATTTGTCAATCACAATTGCCTGGACACATGCCAATTTTTAAAATTCCAATGGTCCAGTTCTTTATCCCTATTTCTGAGTTTCTGAGCATCTCTTGGGAAAACCACAAAATGATTTTCAACTTCATTTCTGCCTAGCAGTCTTTCTCTCTGTTTTGCTCTTCTATTTCCATAGCATCTGTTTCAGTATTTATCCATCCTTTTTAGGATCCCAATTGATTTACCTCTTGTTCTACCTTGTACTGTATGGTGAAAAATAAAGCCATCTGCAAAAAGTCTCTCAACTTTCTGCCCCTTAATCTGAAAACACATCTACCTATCTTTTCTCCTTTCTCATCAGTTACAGGGGAAGAACGGGTCCTCCTCTAGCCAGTAATAATATTCCCATATGCCAACTCTAGTTCTGACCTTCTTAGATCCTTTGCCTTTTAATTACCTTGTTAACAATGTTCAGGCAGTTTCAAACATGTCTGTACAACACAGTTTCTCTTGCTAATTATTTGCATATCTCTTCCTTTCTTTTTTATTTTTTATTAATTGGTACATTTAAGGTATACAACATAATGACATTCATCATTGAAAATTTGCACCTTTACATAATCCATCTCGGTTCTTATTTTTTCCCCTTTCCCCTGCCCTCCCTTCAACCCCTCCATACCTCCCAATCTACAAAGACTTTGTTTCCATTTTTTTTCTTTTTCTCATATTAATTCCATTCCCTTCTTTCTTTTCCCCTACCCCTCCCATGTCCTCTTCCCATTTGGTCCTTTTCTTCCTATTTCACATTATCTATTATACCTTTTAGTCCTTATTTACACTTTCAGTTTCTCACACTAGAGAAACTATTTGGCATTTGCATGTGTGTCCTATTTATTTAACTTAGGAGTATCACCTTAATGTGCATCCATTTAGCTATAAATTAGCAACTTCTGAAACAGTTAGATTTTGTTGTCAATACTTGAATACCATTGAATATTCCTCAAAGAGCCCTCAGTTATTTATTTTTTTTAACAACTTCTCTAGCCAATATCTTGTGATTTATAGGCCATTAACATTTACCAAACTCATATACCAAGAGCTGAGCAAATCATCTTATGACATAAACAAAATATATTTTTCAACTTACATTGAGGTTACATACTGTTAAACCCATCAAAAGTTGGAAGTTATTTTCTTTTAGGGCTTGAAAAATATCTCACTCCAGGCTCTCTTTGATTTGAGGGTTTGTGTTGGAATATCTGCTGTGATTCTGATGGGCTTTCCTTTGTAAGTAATTTGTTTCTTTTCTCTAACTGCCTGTAGGATTTTGTTCTTCTGTTGGGTTTCTAGGATCTTGACTACTGTATGTCTAAGTGTAGATTTTTTGTTGATCATGGCTAGTTGGAGTTCTATATGCCTCACTTATCTGTATGTCCAATTCTCCACCTGTCTGGGAAGTTTTCTACTATTACTTCTGTGAACAGGTTTTTTTTATGTCAATTGTACTTTCTCCTGTTTTTTTTGTGGAATCCTATCAGTCTTATGTTATTCTTCTTCACATTATCTAGCAGCTGCTGGATTGATTTTTCATGACTCTTACTATTTTTAAGAAATCTCTGTTTTTCTGGTTCTTAACTGCAATCCTGTCTTTTATATCTGATATTCTGTCTTCAGATTCCCTTAATCTTCTCTGCATGCTTTCAATGGAGTTTTTAATCTCCTGAGTATCTGTTTGAATCTGTCCTATGGACTCCATTTCTTTCTTATGTTGGGTGATCATGGCTTCCATTTCTTTCTTATGCTGGGCATTCATGGCTTCCAGCATGTTTCTCAGCTCATCTATTTTTTTTTTTTAATCTGTTTCTGTTCTAGAGCCTCTAATCATGTCTTTCACTCTGCTCACCATCTCTGTAGTTACCTGGGAGGTTATTTCTGCTTTGAATTTTTCTAGAGCCTCATTCATCTGTTTTGTTACTTCCTGTGCTATCAGTTCAGGGTGTCCAGGTGGTTGATTATCAGACTTTTCCACCTCTTTTTCTCCAGAATTTGCCTTTTGTGGGGTGGAAGTCTGAGTTTGTGCCTTGCTTAAATGTCTTCTCATTTTTGTTTTTTGGTACTGTCCTTGGTTTAGTTCCTGGGTTGATATTTTGAAGTCGCTTATTATAAGTGTCTTTGTTGATGTATTAAGAACACTTATGGAATAATTGCTTCTCAGAGGTGTCTTCCAGATATAGCTGATCCTTAAGTTTTGAGTCTCTAATGGCTCTGAGGCTATCTTATTTTCATTATTCCAGGAAGGACAACTGATTAGATCAATCACAACACCTTCGCCCAAGTGATACAATCAGCAACCCAATAGCATTTTAGAAAATGATAATTTGTCATGGTTATTAACCTATCACTTTTAACTTTGTGAATTAAATCAAGATCAAGGACCAATCCAACATGTTTATAGTGAATAAACTCCTCAATATATCAACTTTACCCTTTGGGATGGGGAGTTAGAAGGATTTGGGGAGGGACGAATAGGTAGGTAAAGGGATAGAGGAAGGTTAGCAGTGAGGCCAGAGGATACAGGTGAGAGAAGGAGAGAGAAGAAAAGAAAAATAAAGAAGAAATACTAATTAGGGCCAGAACAGGAACACAAAGGGAGATGAAGAACAATGTGGGATAGCAAGGGAGTGGGGGAGAAAGAAAGAGAGAAAGAAAAGAGAAAAAGAAAAAAAGAGAAAAAGAAAAATGTTAGAAGAGTAGAAAAAGAAGGAAAAAATTAAAAATAAGAGCAAAAAAATAGTGGTAAGTTTGAAAATAACAAATAAAAAATAAAAATGAAGGGCCTCCTTCAGGGTATGTCTCTGCTGTCACAATTAAAAATATGGGCAGCAGTGTGCAGTTATAAGTCAATGAGTCTCAGTAAGCCAGTCACAGACCCATGAGATTCAGGCTGATTTCTAGCTGCGATTCCCAAGTTGAGTTCCCTATCCTTCTTCAGGGTTGAACTCTGCAAGGTTCTATTACAGGTTCCAGCTGCCTTTCCCCTGAAGATAGTCCAGGTTCAAGTGGGAGGTGATGATCCCTCCAACTTACCAAGTATGGTGGTCTGGTGTGCCTTTATTGCAGAGATTCTCTTCACCTTTCCAGTGGGATTCAGTGTTCATCAGGGAGCCTGAGAGAGGACCTCTGTTGTTCATTTCTGCAACTCAGAACAATGGCATTTATGTCCCCCTGTGCCTCTGGAGTGTGGAACCAGGTATCTAGACAGCCAAGAGGCCAGAGGCCAGGGCAGGGGGGGAGGGCTGTTGTTGCCGGTGGCCACACGGCTAAGCTGGTGGCTGGTGGGCCTGCCCCGGAGGTGTCCTCACCCAATAGTTGAAAATATCACTAATTTGAAAAAGAATTTAATTACTAACTCACTAAATATCATAGGTTAGCCTTGCGTAATTTAAGTTTGCTTTGAACACATAGCATAGCTTAGAGTTAGATACACTTATCTAACACAGACTTATAATAATATTGAATATCATGTAATTCATTGAATATGCTATTGAAAGTGATAAACAATGATTGTAAAAGTACTCTTTCACACTGTAAAGTTGAAAAATTAGCTAAATCACTGTCGGTCAGGTACTGTCTATTCAACATATTTTAGAACTGATATTTTCACACTCTTAAGCAGTAGAAATATGACTAAAAAGAGACAACTAATGGGTCTAATGGGGAAGATGAAGTTGATAAACAAATCAGAAGCAATAAGGGTTATTATGAAATGTTTTGTTGTTTAATTACAATTTTTCATTGCTATAGAGAAGCATAGAGTGTAGTTACTCTGACGTTATATTCTTGTAGCCACACTGCTTATTGATACTTCCTCCCAAATGTAGCTTATGAGTCCATATCTTTCTGCTTTTAAATGTTTTATCTCAAGTCATCTTCATTGCTTTTGTCTTTTTCTTTTTGGACACTTATACAACTTCTTCACTATCCTGCAAGACTTCTCTAAAATTCAATTTTGTCACTTTTCTCTTTAAAAGCTCTTTTTAAAAATTCTATTTGGGCCTGGGATTTAGCTCAGTGGTTCTGGCGCATAAGCAAAGGTCCTGAGTTCAATCCTGGGTACAAAAAAAAAAAATAGCTATTTGTAGAGTATTTACTATGCCTCACACACAATTGTCAGAGACCTCTCATTTCATCTTTACCACTTTATTAAGTGTTGTGATTGTTTCTATTCTAGAGATGAAAGAACTAAGATCTCCAGTAAATCTGTATCATAACCAAAGTCACATAATAGACGGTTGAACCAGAGAAAGAATGAAAATTTCTCACAGGTCAATCTTCTGCTGAATGTCTTTCAAATGTCATTCTTGCTGTAAGGATGAAACACAAAATAGCACCTATCATACAAGCATTCGTCATATCCTGACTACATTACGTCTCTCCCTCTACATCCTGAGGCTGTGTTGAATGAACTCTATGATTTAACTGCAGTGAACTTATTTCACACTTACATATGCCAGATTTTTCCTCACGTGTGGGATTCTGCTTCTATTTACAGGGAAAACCCCTCCTTTTAAATGTAAAGCTGCATTTGTATCCCCCATTAGAACATTCCTTCTTAGTCCTTATATGGCTCACTCCAACTCATTCCTCTAGGATAGATGACCTAAGACAGTTTTCCAAATCCATACTTGGGTTGCTGCCACTTTTTCCCTTTTCTGGAACATAGTAATTGTATAGTCATTGTTTAACTGTCTTCGTTCTACATCTGAATAAGTTTCCAGGCAAACATCGTACATTTCATGTCAAAAGCTTTACAACATTGCACTACTCAGAACTTGTATCAATGGTGAACAATTTTCTAACTTTTGTTTTGTCCTTGATGAATGTGAGATTCCTCAAATGTCTTTTGAAATTATTTTTGCTCATGTGCCAGTCTATTCTAAGAGCAGGTCTCTCTTTTTCTAATAATTTTATGTTTGGGAATGTAACTAAAACTGTGTTTTCATATGTGGACAGGAGTCTTTCATCAGTCTTCTGAATTTTACCTCATGATGTCTTTGAGCTTTTAAGAAAACATTTATGTGTATTTACATTCCACAGAACATGAAACCAGGATCTTTGGGTAATTTCTGGGGATTACAAACTTAGAGACATTTGTCTTATCCCTTGTCCAGAGGTATGTATTTACATACCAAGGGGGTAAGAACCAAGGGATCACTCCCTTCAAGGAGAATATTCTGACCTTAGAGAGAATAGTTCCTCATGTCTCTGGAGGAGGAAACATCATCTGTGTTAAGTCTCAGATTCCTAATTTCAGAACTCTTTTCTTGTTGAATGATACTTATACATATCAGTCTCTCCAAATAGGTCTCATTGCACCACTGCTGAGTGGGTAAAGGAATGGTGTGTGGGGAAGTGATGCAGTTAATGGGTAAATAATAATAATATGATTTGATCCAGTATCCTCATATTTGCATTCATAATATAGGAACAAATGCAAATATTAAAAATTATCATTTTTTTCTTCTTTTATTAACAGAAGTTGTATTCACTTGAATACTACTGAGGATTGTAAACAATTTTCTTTTTTTGTTGTTGCTGTTTTTAAATTCTTTTATTGGTACATTTTAGGTATACAAAAGAATTACATTTCTCATTGGGAATTGTACCTTTACATGATGCATCTTGGTTCTTATTTTTTCCCCATTCCTAGCCCTCCCTTCACGCCCTCCACCATTCCCTGTTTAAAAAGACTTTATTTCCATTTTTTCCATTTCTCATCATTTTTTCCTTTCCCTTCTTTCCTTTCCCCTGCCCCTCCCACTACCCCTACACCTTTGGACCTTTTCTTCCTATTTTACATTATCGATTATTCATTCTAATCATTGGAACATTTTAGATATACAATAAAATGACATTCATCATTGGAAATTTGCACCTTTGCATAGTCTCTCTTGGTTCTTATTTTTCACCCTCACCCAGCCCTCCCTTCAACCCCTCCATTCCTCCCTATTTACAAAGATTTTGTTCCTATTTTTCCATTTTCTCATATTAATCTCATCTCCTTCCATCCTATCCCTCCCACTTCCTTCTCCTTTGCCCCTTTTCTTCCTATTTCACATTACCTATTGTACATTTTAGTCCTTATTTACACTTTCAGTTTCTCACACCAGAGAAACTATTCGGTATATATACGGGTGTGTCCTACTTATTTCAGTTAAGAGTATCACCTCAATGTGCATCCACTTAGCTATAATTGCCTCTAATTTCTCATTTTTTATGACTGAGTAGTACTCTGTTTTATTTAAAAAACACATTTTCTTTATCCAGTCTCCAGTTGATGGGCATTTGGGCTGTTTCCAAGTTTTAGCTATCACAAACTGTGCTGCTATGAACATGGGTGCACATATATCACTGTGGTATGATTCTTTTAATTCTTTGGGGAAGATCCCCAGCAGTGGAATAGCTGGGTCAAATGGGACTTCCAGTCCTAGTTCTTTGAGGTATCTCTGTACTGATTTCCACAGTGGTTGCACCAGTCTACACTCCCACCAGCAGTGGAGCAGGCTTCCTCTTTCCCCACAGCCCCAACAGCATTTGTTATTGGTTGATTTCATGATAGCAACCATTCTTTCTGGAGTGAGGTGGAATCTCAGCATTGTTTTCATTTGCATCTCTCAAATGACCAGTGATATTGAACATTTTTTCATGTATTTATTTGCTATTTCTACTTCTTTGTCTGAGAAATGTCTGTTCATTTCAGATGGCCATTTTTGGATTGGGTCTTTAAATTTGGAAGGTCTGATCTTTTGAAGTTCTTTATAGATTCGAGATAGTAGACCTTTGTCTGAGGAAAAGCAGATGAAGATTTTTTCCCACATTGTGGGTTGTCTCTTCACACTGCTGGTCATATCTCTTGCTGTGGAGAAGCTTTTTAATAAGAAGAGATCCCACTTGTTGATTGTTTGTGCTAGTTCACAGGCAACTGAGGTTTTGTTCATAAAACCTTTTCCTACACCGATGTCTTCAAGGGTTCTACCTAAGCTCTGTTCCAACTGGTTCAGAGTTTATATTTTAATATTTAGATCTTTAATCCATTTTTTGATTTTAGTTTAGTGCATGGTGAGAGATATAGGTCTAGTTTTAATCTTTGGTAAGTTGAAGCCCAATTTTTCCAGCACCATTTATTAAAGAGGCTATCTTTCCTCCAGTGAGGGTGTTTGGCTCCTTTATCGAAGATGAGATGGCTGAGTGTGTCTGGCTTTGTTTCTGCATCTTCTAATCTGTTCCACTGATCCTCAGGTCTGTTTCTTTGCCAGTACCATGCTGTTTTTATCACAGTACCTTTGTAGTATAGTTGCAGGTTGGGAATTGTGATACCCCTTGCCTTGTCTCTTTTACCTAGAATTGCTTTTGCTATTCTGGATCTCTTCTTGTTCCAAATGAATTTTTGGATTGTTTTCTCAAGGTCCATGTAGTATGCTGCTGGGATCTCAATTGGAATTGCATTAAATCTATATAGCAGTTTTGGAAGTATGGCCATTTTCACTCTATTAATCCTTCCTACCCAGGAGCAGGGGATGTCTGTCCATTTTCTGATATCATCTTCAGTGTCTCTTTTCAGAGTGCTATAGTTTTTAGAGAAGAGGTCTTTGATTTCTTTTGTTAGGTTGATTCCTAGGTATTTCAGTTTTTTGGATGCTATTATGAAAGGAATTATTTGCCCTATTTCTCTCTCAGTGAGTTTGTCATTGGTGTAGAGGAAAACTTTCGAATTTTGTGTGTTGGCCTTGTATCCAGCTACTTGATTGAATTTGGTTATTAAGTCTAGAAGACTTTTGGTGGAGTTCTTGGAGTCTTCTATATAGAGTATCATGTCATCTGCAAATAATGAGAATTTGACTTCTTCATTTCCTATCTTTATTCCTTTTATTTCTTTCTCTTGTCTAATTGCTATGGCTAATGTTTCCAGAACTATATTGAACAAGAGTGGGGATAGTGGACATCCTTGTCTTGTTCCTGATTTTAGTGTGAAGGATTTCAGTGTTTGACCATTTTCTATGATATTGGCTCTTGGTTTTTCATAGGTGGCTTCTATCAGTTTGAGGTAGAGACCATCTATTCCAATTTTTTGTAGGGTTTTTATCATAAATGCATGTTTTGGATTTTGTCAAATGCTTTTTCTGCATCTATGGAGATAATCATATGGTTTTTGTCCTTGGCTCTATTGATATAGTGTATTACATTGATTGATTTGCATATATTGAACCACCCCTGCATTGCTGGGATGAATCCCACTTGATCAGGGTGTATGATCTTCTTATTAAGGATATTTGCATCTATGTTCATTAGTGAGATTGGACTATAGTTCTCCTTTTCAGTTGGGTCTTTGTCTGCTTTGGGGATCAATGTGATGCTTGCTTCTAGCCACGAATTTGGGAGTATTGCTTCCTTTCAATTTCATTGAAGAGTCTAAACAGTAGTGGCAGTAGTTCCTCTCTAAATGTCTTGTAGAATTCAGCAGTGAAGCCATCAGGGCCAGGGCTTTTCTTAGTTGATAAGTTTTTAATTACATTTTCAGTTTCTTTGGTTGATATCGGGTTGTTTAGAATGTTTAGGTCTTCTTCGTTCAACTTTGGTAATTCATATGTATCTAGGAATCTGTCCATTTCTTCTGTTGTCCATTTTATTGGTGTATATGTTCTGGAAGTAGGTATTGATGATCCTCTGAATTTCTGCTGGGTCTGTTGTGATTTCACCCTTTTCATTCCTAATTGCATGGATTTGGGCCTTTTCTTTCCTTTTTCTGACAAGGTTGGCTAAGGGTTTCTCAATTTTGTCGATTCTTTCAAAGAACCAACTCTTGACTTCATTGATTTTTTGTATCATTCTCTTAGTCTCCATTGCATTGATTTCTCCTCTGATCTTTATAATTTCCTCCCTTGTATGAGCTCTGGGGTTGTTCTGCTCTTCTTTTTCTAGAAGCTTGAGGTTCAGTATCAGGTTGTTTAATGGGGCTCGTTCTGTTTTCCTAATATGCATATTCACTGCTATGAATTTCCCTCATAAGACTGCTTTCATTGTGTCCCATAGATTCCAATATGTTGTATTGTCATTGTCATTTAATTGAAGGAACTGTCTGATTTCTTCTTTAATTTCCTCTGTGACCCATTGATTATTCAAAAGTGTGTTGTTCAATTTCTACGTGTTTATGAAATTTTTCCAGTTTCTTTTTCTATGGATCTCCAATTTCATCCCACTATGGTCTGATAATATACAGGGGATAACTTCAATTCCTTTGCACTTATTTAAAAATGTTCTATGTGTGTGTATTTGGTCTATTTTGGAGAATGACCCATGTGCAGCTGTGAAGAATGTGTATTCTGATTTTGTGGGGTGGAACACTCTGTAAACATCTGTTAAGTTCATTTGTTCAAGAGTTCGATGGAGTTCTAGTATTTCATTACTTATTTTTTGTCTAGTTGATCTATTTGTGACAGTGGGGTGTCGAGGTCCCCCACTACAATTGTATTAGTGCATATATGACTTTTCATATCCGTTAGTATTTGTCTTATATAGTTGGGTGCACTAGTGTTTGGTGCATAGATATTTATGATTGTCATCTCTTCCTTTTGGATTCTTCCCTTTACAAGGATGTAGTGTCCTTCTTCATCTCTCTTAATCAGTGTTGGTTTGAAATCTACTTGATCTGCCAAGAGGATTGCTACTCCTGCTTTTTTTCGGGCTCCTGTCACAAGGAGTATTGTTTCCCACCCTTTAACTTTCAGTCTATGAGTTTCATTTTGAATTAAGTGGGTTTCTTATACGCGGAATATTGTTTTATTTTGCTCCTTGACCCATTCTGGCAGTCTGTTTCTTTTGAGTGGTGAATTGAGACCATTAACATTGATGATTATAACTGAAACGTATTGACTTGTCATTGCCATGACTTTTTCTTTTTGCTGGGTTTTCCTCCTCTACATTTAATTTCTTGTCATGCCAGATGGGTTCATTCTACTTTGCTTCCTGGGGTTGT
Organism: Heterocephalus glaber; assembly: GCF_053883595.1. Lineage (NCBI taxonomy): Eukaryota > Metazoa > Chordata > Mammalia > Rodentia > Bathyergidae > Heterocephalus > Heterocephalus glaber. Next base: position 64,111,048 of record NW_028258317.1, on the reverse strand, counting down.
GATCCTCAATATCTGTTCCTAGGATATTGTGTAAAATTCTTTGGAGTGCTGGTTTGGTATTCACGAATTTCCTAAGGTGCTCTTTGTCATGAAAGTATCTTATTTCTCCATCAATTTTGAAAGATAGTTTTGCAGGGTACATCAATCTGGTTTGGAGGCTGTTTTCTTTTAAGGCTTGGAATCTGTCACTCCAAGCTCTTCTTGCCTTGATGGTTTGTGTTGAGAAGTCTTCTGTGATTCTGATGGGCTTTCTTTTGTACGTGATTTGTTTCTTTTCTCTAACTGCTTGTAGAACTTTGTTCTTCTGTTTTGTTTCTGGAATCCTAACTATTATATGCCTATGTGTAAATATTTTTGATCAAGGCTATTTGGAGACCTATATGCCTCTCTTATCTATATGTCAATTTCTTTTCCCCTGCTTGGGAAGTTTTCTGCTGTTACTTCTGTGAAGAGTTTTTTTATGTCATCTGCATTCTCTCCTGCTTCTTCATTGACCTCAATCCGTCTTATGTTATTCTTCTTTGCATCATCTAGCAGCTGCTAGATTGATTTCTCGTGTTCCCTTATAATTTTGAAGCAATTTTTCTTTTTCTGGTCATTAGTTGCAATCTTATCTTCTATATCTGAAATTCTGTCCTCACATTGGCTCATTCTGCTGTGCAGATTTTCAATGGAGTTTTCATCTGGAAATCTATTTGCATCTGTTTTATGGATTCCATTTGTTTCCTATGTTGGGATTCCATCATGTTCCTCACCTCCTCTCTAGATTTATTAATCATGTCTTGCAGTAGGAGCACAATCTCTCCTGTTATCTGAGAAATTATATCTGATTTCATTTTTTCCAGACCCCCTTTTGTTTCCAGTTCAGTGCATCCAGGTGGTTGAATATCAGAGTGTTCCATCTCATTTCCCTTTGGGGTTACTGTAGGTGATCTGGAAGTTTGGTTTTGAGATTTATTTACATGTTTTCTCATTTTGAATCAAAGGGGTGGGGAGTTGCTCTTGGTGCCCACGAAGATCACCTCCTCTGACCTGAGAGAGGTGGGACAGGGACCAGGAGTGGTGCTAGGGATGGTGGCCCAAAAGCACTTTCCTCTGTGCTGGGGGCAGTGGGAGGGATGGTGGCTAGGAAGCCCCTTCCTCTGGGCTGGGAGCAGCAGGAAGGATGGTCACCAGGAAGCCCCTTCCTCTGTACCAGGAGCAGTAGGATGTTGGCTCAGAAGCCCCTACCTCTTGGCCGTGAGTGGCAGGACCCAGTACCATAGTCTGGTGGTCCGATGTCCTCTGCTTCTTTGTAGTGTGGAACCAGGTGGCTGTACAGAGGAGTGGGGGGGGGCATGTCCAGTCAACAAACAATTTTCTTAAGCTTTCATTTTACCATTTTCTCTGGAATCATCCTTCACACAGATAGGTAAAAGTAACATTTTGCCTTGTGAGTTCCAGCTACCTCAGGCTCTGTCTGGCTACTCTATGCCATCCATTTGTGTCACAGAACAGTGGTTAGTAATTTTGGCTCTAAAAAATAATGTTGAATGATATTTATTTGTCCTTATTTTGCAGACAATATAGCCCAATTCATTGCTGTTTCTGCTGTTTTAGTTTTGTTTTGTTCTGAAGACAGATTCTTGAGTGAAACTACCCTTGCAGATGAGGTGTGAGCCACAGAGAGAGTTACATGTCATCTTCAGCCTATTCTGCTGCCTACTGTCTACAGTTTCCAGATGAACTTGAGGATTTATCTCCCAGAGTATGTTGCTAATGGTCATCTGTTTTTGCCTTGAGTTTCTTCCTTCTTTTATTTTTGCCATTCTTTTATTCCAGCCAAATTATACTTTTATTGATAATCACCCTACTTAAGATTGCCTTGTATTCAAAATCATTTGTACTAGAAAAAAGCAGATGGACCAAAGTACTACCAAAATAGAGCTAGAGGATCTTAAACTCTTAATATAGAAATAATTCAAATTTTGGATATACTTAATGTAAATTGTCATTCCAAATACTTTGATGTACAAATGTTTCTAATTGAAAGCACCATTTTGCCTAAAATTAAATAAAATTGTTCTTATCTTGTACTTCATGTAGAAAAGTTCTTAGAATTTAAAAAAATTCCAAATGTGTCACAATTTATTTTCAAAGAACCCAAAATTACAGTGAATCATATTATAATTTAAAAGTACTTCATAGTGCATTTTAAAATCAAAATGCAGTATCACTACTTTCAAAATCTGTCATTATCAGCTTAATAAAAGAGAATTAAATGATTCTGCTTCATGTTCCATTTAAATTTTAGGAAGGTTTTAAATATCTTATTTAGAATTAGAAATATATGCTGTTAAAGAAAATGAATATTATTTATAATAATTGAATGGTGAGCATTCATTAGAAAATATTTATTAAGCTTTTATTTGGGAAGGTAACATGCGAGGAGATTCTGGAATATGAACATCAATATGGAAAGTCAAGAGAGAAATATATACATCAGGAGAGAAAGGGGATTCCTTTTGTTTCCTATGCTAGGATTCTCAAAAGAATTAAAAGAATAATACCACAGCAATATATGTGCACCCATGTTTATAACAGCACAGTTTGTAATAGCTAAAACTTGGAAACAGCCCAATTACCCATCAACTGGAGACTGGATAAAGAAGATGTGGGTTTTTTTTAAAAAATAAAAATAGAGTACTACTCAGCCATAAAGAATGAGAAACTGGAGACATTATAAGTAAATGGATGCACATTGGGGCCATACTCTTAAGTGAAATAAATAGGACAGACATGTAAATACTGAATAGTTTCTCCAGTGTGAAAAGCTGAAAGTGTAAATAAGGATCAAAACATATAATAGATAATGTGAAATAGGAAGAAAAGGGGCAAAGGAGAATGGGAAGTAAGAGGGGTAAGAGAAAGGAGAGAAGGGAAATGAATAAATATGAGAAAAGGAAAAAACAGAAATAAAATCTTTGTAAATAGGGAGGGATGGAGGGGTTGAAGGGAGGGCAGGGGAATAGGGAAAAAATAAGAACCAAGATATATCATGTAAAGACACAAATTAACAATGATGAATGTCATCATATTGTATAGATAAAATGTACCAATGAACTTAATGAATAATAAAAATATATTTGGGGAGAGTAGACCAAAGAGCATGAGGAATTCGTAACTATGTGAAATTAAGCAGACAACTCTACACTGAGCTACACCTCCAGGCCCTGCTTTAAAATTCTGAATAAGAAACTCATTTTTTGTAGGAAGGAAGAGTTCACTGTGGACCAAAGATACTGTGAAAGGGTGAAATAAAAGATAGATTTGATTTGAATGGACTCAGAGAGTGAAGGAATCTAAACAGGGAATGAGACCAAGGTAAGAATAGGATTTTGAGAACTCTTTGAAATTTGCTATAGGTGTATGAATGGGAGTGAGAAGTGGAAGATCAATAGACCAGGGAGAGAGAGGTCTTCTTGGAAGGGAAGAAAGAATGATGTTAACTTCTCTGACTGGGACAACAGAGGGAATGAGATCATTTTCCAAAAAAAGAAAACTCCATACTCAGCACATACACCCATCATCTTCAGGTATCACGACCTTCTTTGCCTTTGAACTTTTCTCCCATGTTCTTCTTTAATATTGTGTTACTAAATTTCTTATCTTCCATTTGATTCTTCTGTTCAAGTGCTTGACTACTGAATATTTTTCATAATGAATATGAATCGGCCTCTATATTGGTTGAAAGTTAAAAAATAGTTGAGGAGGAATGATTTATGGAAAGCAGAATTAGGGAAAGAATATATTAAATAATCCTAAAAAGTAATAATGATGATGGAATGAAAATGTTTGAATAGACTGAAATATCCAGACTTAATATTTTTGTAGTTTAGTTTTCATTTTCTGTTTGTCACTTTAAAAAAATCTTTTGTTGTTGTTGTTCATAAGATACTTTTCCCAAGTTTTCAAGTCATTCATTTCTTCCATCTCACAGGGCTTTAGTTTCTTTTACTATATAGCTTTTGCTATTTTCTAAATTACAAAAAAGATAGTGCTATCCACCTATCTAATTTCCTCTGATTTCCCATTTGAGGTCCTTATGTATAAAATTTTTATTAAACTTTTGTATCACCATTTCATTTATTTTATTTTTTCATGTTATTTTCCCATTATTGTTTTTCCCATGGGAAAGTAAATTAAATAAATTTCTCCTAAAGGAAAGATGTTTCTTAAGGTGAATACAATTGTCTTCTAAAATACACAATACAGGGGATTTAGCTCAGTGGTTCAGCTGCCTCCCCTGAGTTCAATCCCTGGTATAAAATAAATAAAATAAAATAAAATACAGAATATATTAGAAAATTATGAATATGATTGTACACATTATTTTGGTATTAAGAGGATGTGTATTATAATGAGACAAGGCACACACAGAATTTATCTTATACAAGTATTCTAGTAAATGCATTTATTTTTGACTAAGGTATTCTACTCTTAAACCTTTGAATTTATGATCCTCTACTGAGGGCAAGGCTTGTCGCACACAAGTGTCCTCTTTTTAATAAATTAATGCTAAGCCTGCTTAGCGCTTTGGGGATGTAGTTTTAGCAAAAGGGAAATTGGCCTTATTTATTGCCTTTCTTTTGCAGCCCTGAGTGGATTTTTTTGCTTGTGAAAATGAAACACTGACAGCAACCAGAATTAAAAGGAGGAGGATAGTGGGCCCATTTCCTCCTCTAACTCTGCTAAACCAATTTTACCAATAAGTCTTGAGCCTCTCCTGTGCAGAAAATTAGGACAACATCTGAGGAGGTCTAGGACAAGGGCAGCTGTCCACCAGAGACCAAAGTAAGATTGGTAAACCAATTTTCACTTGTGAACAATGCCAGAATTCAGCCCGTATGTCTCCCATGGTGAGGCACTGTAGTGTGTCATTAACCCACTGTGCCACTTAGCAGATTCCCTCTGCTTGCTGTCTTGTGAATTAACATCTCGGCTTCGGCTTCCACCACACCAGACCCCAGGCTTATTTCTGCGAGAAGGCTTGCTGAATGAGTAGCAGTTCTCTGTAACAAGGGATCAGGACATAGCTTTTTCAAATTTTCAGCTGAAAGCAATAGCAATTTGCCATTCAGTCCTATCTTACCATCATAATTAGGATAGGAAATCATAATCTGAAGGTTCTTGCAATGTGCTGTCAACCTTATATCTTATAATTTTAATATGTAATACTGTGCTTAATAATTAAGGGTTCCAACTCTGTAGGTGGGATCTGAATTTGTTTCCAAAAAAAGAAATCCCTCTGAGCTATAATATTCTTTGAGACTCCAACATCTTATGAAGTTTCTTCTCAATCAGCCTCCTTGCCTTCTTATTTAAATGATCTGCCATATAATGAACCTGGATCAAAAGCTGCAAGTTTAAAATGTACAACAAAAAGCTGCTTCTGGATGAAGAGTTTGGATCCAAATCAAAATGCTTCTGTGGCCTGGCCATTATCACATGCAGTTAACTGGTGGGAAATACTGATGTTCAAAAGATATGGGGGAGAAAGGCACCTGCTTTCTCACGCTGGTTCATGTTTGTGATCTTGATAAAAATGCAAGGCAGCATATGCAGAAATTGTGCGGAAACACCATTCACATGGTAATTCCTTTGTATTTGAATAATTTCTTTTCAGGTGCTGGACTGAATACCAGACTCTGGGAAGATTTGAGCATCTCCCTGCCTTAAGTTCTTCCCTGACCATATTTTACTGTCTAGCTCACTTTTTTTTCAATCAAAGAAGATTACTTTGTTGGATCTTGAGAAAGGAGGTATTGCCACTGAATTTTCCTGAATCACAAGCTATGACATGGAGAAATTTGTTACATTTTGTCAGATGAATTTTACTAACAGTGTAGACATGGAAGAAACTGTAGTTCTCTCAGCCAAAATCTTTTAATTAAAAGCTGCTTAACAATGTTTGGGGAAACCTTCAATGAACCAAGCCCATAGTAAATTTGAAGGATATTCCCTTTGGCAAGTTCCAATTATGTTCTGTTTTTCCATAATATTCAGTGCACTGGTTGCTTGCTCAAATAATCTTTACCTGTCCCATGTTTAAATTTAGAAACTGTGAGCAGTAATCTAATTATAGCAAGAAAACCTTAAGTTAGTTAAACAGTAATTTTGAAAATGTGGGGGTCAGCATTCCATTACTGGAACAAAATACCTGACATAATTGACTTACATAAAACATTTATTTTTGCTAACAGTTTCAGAAGTTTCCATCTATAGTGGGTTGGCCTCATAAATTTTGGGACTGTGGAGAGATGGCACATTATGTGTGGTATGAAATGTGGATGGAGCAGTGCTCCTCATCTCAGAGCTGGGAAGCAGAACAGAGCAGCAGGAAAGGGTTAGAATCTCAGAAATATCTAATATTCCATGGCATGAAGACCTCAGTGGCCCCACCACTTAAAGTTTTTTGATCCTAGTTGCTAAGCCAGGAACCAGACTTTAACACATGGGCTCTGGAGAACATTTCAGATTCCAACATGCATGATGCATACAACATTCCTTAGAAAAGCTGAAGCATATTGAACACAAGAAAGAAAATATATATATAAATGTATGAGATATTAGATGAGAGATAGCTTGAAGGCCTATCTTATATTCAATTACAACTAATCACTTGTAGTTTTATGTTGAAAAAGATGGCGAGGCTATGGTCAGCCTTCGAAAGTGTAAATCATTAATGTCTGTCATTGGTGTAGAAGGTGAGAACATCACCCTTATGCTCATTGGTTCTAGTCTGACACTGGAAGGCCATCAGTGCTTGGAATGAAGGGAAAGTGCACATGGCAACCAGCTGGTAAAACAATATTACAAAGGTCACAATATCTCCTTTTCAAGATAGTGTTCTCAATTCCCTAGGTTCCTTTATATGTAGCCAAGTTATTCACGTTTCCAATTCTGCCTTCAGTGATGTCATGTTAGTGATTTGAAATTGGCACAGTGGGAGTGTTTACCTTAAACAAATTGATGAACACAAAGAAAGAGTATAATTTACTGTTTTATTGATTTCCCAGGCCAACAAATTGGCCAGAACAACAAACTTCTGAAAGAGGCCAGAAAGTAAATATTTCAGGTTTTTCTACTGTATATTTTGTCTTTGTTGCTACTATTTTATTCTTGTGTGAAGCAGTCACAGACAATACATATATGAATAGGTGTGGCTGTGTTCCAAAAAAACTGAATTTTCAGAGCTTAAAAGTCAGCTCACTGGCTGTAATCTATGTATGTCTGTTATAAAATAAATAAAGCAATAGAAACATGTTAAACATATCAATTAAGCTTAACAGTACGTCATAGTTGTAGCCATCACATAGCAAGTAGCATAAAATTTGCTATTTATTAATTCCATGTTTGAAAACTATAATTTGATTTAGTAAAGACATATGTCAAAAGGACTCAGAAGCAAATTTGAATGACCTTACACTTGTCAGAATAGAAATTTTGAAATTATTAGATATAGTGCATTGAATTTAATTGTACCAAGATTTACATCCATGTATGTAGAATACTACCAAAGTAAGTACTTGTAGATGATCTATGAGAATGCTAAGAGCCTACCCATTATTTTGAAAACTTCAATGTAATGGAAAACCAGATTTTTTCTTTATGAAATACACTTTGGGGTGAGAAACTAGTTTGTATGTTTACATGTTACACTATTGGATTATTTCAGCTGTTAAGTGAAGAAATGACAGAGTGTCAAAATTTTATAACTCCTATTAAATTAATGGAACTCAGCAATTATCATAGATGGTTGAAAACATCAAGGAGAGAGATAACTCCTGATTTATTTTGTAATTTCTGACTTGATCATACAACATCCTCTATAAAAACAAATTGCCCTAATAATCAAACCTAAGTATGATCAAATCACTACACCTATCTGTAAATTTATTTTAAGAATAAAGTAGACAGAAGCATATTTTAAATTCACCATGGGTGTACAATTCAAAATTCATACTGTGGCAAACCACATAAGATGATGCAGTTTCTTCAACAGTCCTGACAATAATTGCAGGGAAATATAATGAGATGGATAAAGAACTATAGAATTAGTGACAGTTAATCAAATTATTCACCTGCATAGTTGTCATGTAAACTGGATTCCAATTACAGAAAATAAATTGGTGAAATGTGAACAAGTAGTTATTTAACATAAAGTTCACTGCTATTATATTTTAGGCATGTGATTATGGAATGTTTATACAAATACCTGCCATGTAGAGATACCTATGGAAAAATTTGTTTTTAAATAAAATGATATACAGGAAATAGGAATTATATATATATATTTTTTCTACATTGAATATAGTCTCTCTCTATATATTCTCCATATATATATATTCATAGTTATATGTATAATTAGCCTTGAGTTGATAATTATAGAAGCTGGTGATGGCTCCATAAGCATTATACTATTATAATGCCATGATACTACTATACTATTTCCTCTACTTTGTGTATATTTGAAATTTTCTATAATAAAACAGAAAGGTTTAAAAATGCAAACTCTCATACTTTAGTGAACTTAGGCTTCTCATAGCTCTCTGATCTTGAGGGTGGAGTTTCAACCTTTTTCAGCAATGTTCAAACCAGTTTGTTAGGCAAATTTTATGAAATATCAGTAGTTTATTTATTCCTCTTATTTCTTAAGAACCATTAATACCTTATCTTCTTGTCTTCAAAACCTCCTTCCTCATCCTCACTCTTAGCTTATAATATTTACAATTCATAGAAAGCCTGTAAGCACTTACCACCATACTCCCATCTAACGGAGCCTGTATCGGCACACTGGTCCTTCAGTGTTCCTATTTAAATGCTATTCTTCAACTTGAGCATTAGTTATCAACATCTGAAGCCTACTCAAAGCAATGTATTTGTTCCCAATTGTCCCCTTCTCTCTGATGTTATTTTCCCTTAAGTCCATTATTTTATGCTGTCATTTATCTTATATTAAACAGAAATTTATTCTCACTTCCCTTAAGAGCTGCCATCACATTTTTCTGCTTTCTTTTACAATAAAACTTTTTAGAAGATATGCTATGTGTATCACTGCCGATTTTTCTTTTCCTGTAGCCTCTGAAATCTACTCAGTTTGGGCTCCCCCTCCAAGATTACTTCACCAAAAACTGATATTTCTGAGGTTGGCTACAGCTTCACTTTAACTAGACTACGGGTCAGCTTTTGTTTCTTACAATACTTGATGTACTATAGCATTTGACAGGGTTGATTGCTGCATCTTCCTTAATCAAGTGGTCTTGTCTGTGTTCTCCACACTAAACTAGTCATGGGCTTCTGCAACTCAGTCAATGGCAACTGCATTCTGATTGTTGAATTCAAAACTCTTGCAGTCACTTCATGGCCCACGTCCAATACATAGGACATTTTGTTGGGTCTGCCTTTATGATGTATCTCAGGTCTGACTGAGTTCACCTGGCTATCACTCTGGTTTGAGCCACTGTTATTTCTCACCTGAGTTACTTTGATGACTCTCAACTTTTTTACTTAGGGAAAAAAAGTCTGAGTCCAGAAATGCTCTGAATTTCTACTCTGCCCCAGCTACTCGCCTTTCACCTGCTAAGTACTACAGAGAACCTCAACTTTCTTGTTCTTGTCCCTTGTTTCTTTCCTTCCATCTGTTGCTTTAGCTGTTCCTTCTACCTGAAAGTTTCTTTTCCAAATATACTAATTTGGATAGCTTCCAGTCTTTGTTTAAATATCATTTTCTCAATAAAGTCTTGCCTAACCACTCTATTTTATATGGTAGCCTGCATCCTGCTTTCTGCATCCTGCTTTCCTCAACTCTTACTCTTCATATTTCATTCCCGGCTTTTCTTTTCTGTATGTAGTATTTTTCATTTTTTATATAATTTAATAGTTTTGTTATCATGTTTATAGTTTTTTCTGTCTCACTACTAGAATATGTCAAAAAAATCACTTTTGTCTTTCTGCACACATTTATCATACCTACATATTTATCATACGTACTGCTCAACAAATTGTTAAAAATCATTAGATTGAATTTTCAAGTCTTGACAAAAAAATTCAATCAAAAGTCTATTGAGACCAAATGTTAAGTGAAATAAATCAGTTACACAAGCTTAAATATTACATGGTTTCTCTTGTATGAAAAACCCAAAGTATAAATAAAGAATCAAATAAAAGAGATAATAAGAAACAAGGAGATAGATCTTTTGCAAATGGAAAGGGGACCAAGAGTCAAAGGGAAGGTTAGGGGAGGAAAGGGGATGTAAGAGGAATTAAAATGTGTTATGTATATGTATCAACTCCCCAAGATGGATGTAATCATTATGTGCTGCAAACATGTACTAATCAAAATAAAACTTAAAAATATAAGAACAAAGTAAAATTTATACTAAAACAATCCAAAACATTCCATAGTTGTGTTCTTTTCCATGTAGTCATTTTATAGCAGTCTTCCAAATAAGAAGATATACCAAAAATAATTTACATTTCATTGAACAATTTGTTCTGTATTTTCTTTACAAAGTTTATTTTCTAAGGTAAGATTTTAATCATGATTTATAATTTATATGTATTTCCTATGCACGTGGTAATTGGAAGTCAGGGAAAAGAGGTTAGAAGAATATTAAATGTTTGGGCAAGATCTGGCTGCAGAAAGAAATATTTGTTTTAAAGAGTTGAGAAATAATAATATATGGATGACACATTTATGATGCCCTTCAAAATAGGAGAAACGGGGACTGGATGAGAGAAGTCACGTTAAAATGAATTTTTAAGGTACTTCACTCATCATCGCCACAATTTTTCTTGAGAAACTTCTGATTGCAGTGGTTTGCAATGACTTAAGGATTAAAAGTTCTAACACTTTTCTTACAAGATTATGTCACAGTTATATGAAGTTATTAAATTTTAAAACTCTCTTCAAACTCTTTATATTATGCTGGAGATTGCTACTTATACCACAATCATCTAATGCAAAAAAGAGCAGGATCTGAGAACTGGGGGACATACTTTAAACCCTAAATAGAATAGTGTTCAACGAGTATGTGGGAGATATTTGATAAATGAGAAGTGAAGTCGATTGTTTCAAGATACTATCTTTTCATAACTGAAATGATGATTGATAATAGTACTGTAACAATTTTATAAAGCTTTTTCTACTTATAGTTCCCTAAGTTACCTTAGCTTCATGGTAAAATATGGGACTGTCATTCAGCATTTGTTATCTCCTTGGAATGTTGGTTAGATTAGCTCGAAATAGGGCAACCACATTTAACTACATGAAATTAGATATTATGTCTTGTAAAATTGGTTGGATATCAAACTTCTAAGATTGGTTGGATATCAAACTAGTTAGCAGGCATATGGTTAGCCAAATTGAATCATAAATGGAGAAAATGTTTGGTAATTGCTTTGGCAATATTGTGTAGGAATGGTTGTTTAGGGTTTGGCTCTCCATAATAATGTCTTGGAGAAAAAAGTGTTTGCATCCTATGATTACAGTCTAAGCTCTACACCAAGATGTGCTTTACATTTTCAATTTCAATTTCTGTTGGAATACTTACTGTTGCTTTATATTTTTCAAGATTATCTGTGAGAATCCTGCATTTTAATGCCAATTAGATGGATTTCCTAAGCTGTAGTCTGAAGAGAAAGAAACAAATTGCAAAACATTAACCATAATAAATAGATTTTATAAAAGTTTTAAATCCCACTACAGTTAATCAGTTTGAACAAGACATTTAAGCTATAAATAGCATTTTAAAGTAAACAGAGCTTTACATAAAGTGACAGCTAGAATTACATTTTCTGCTTCTGAGTGTGAGGAAATTAATGTACCAAAAAAGTGCCTACTATTTAAAGACATCTTGCTCCAGACATATTTAACAACTGAGATTTGCAGTGGGTAGACCACTGAAGTGTCTCGTCATTAAATGATGCGCTGTACATTAGAAACAGATGTACTCTTGAAAGTCTTCCATAACAACATTATTTTGCAATTTTCCAATTTAGGCATTGTTAAAACTGAAAGCAGAACTGAACCAACAGGTCAACTGTCTTACCTTGGTCTTGGAGAATTAAGGTGGTAAATTTTAGGAAGACCTACTGGTTTTCATTGGTATTTTTATATAAACTTCAAAAGCTAATCTTTTACTTTTTTCTCCAATATCTAAGAAATTCACAAAGTTATTTATTTTAATTATCACCCAAGTTTTAGAACATTTAGATTTTAACAGATAATTTTCATACACTACTTGGAATATTTAATTACAACAGAAATTTTACAAAGCAAACAAAAAATCAGTGAAAAAATTATTTTTTAAATTAAGTGAGAAAATATGTAACTCTGAATGCGTACTGTAAAGAACAAATTAAGGTAACATAAAATAGTAAGGAAGCATATTTATTGGGATGCTATGGGACAAAATACAGTGGTACCAGTTGAAAAACTTAGTTCTTTCTATGGCTCTGGTCCCAAACTGAATTGGACGAGAAATGAATAAAATTTTCCCGTAAGGTCAACATTGAACCTAACATTGAACTTGATTTGGTTCTCATCTGATTTGTTTTGTGACCACAGTAGTGGAAAGAATCAAGTTTGTGAACCGAAGTACCAGTAAGCATACGAGAAAAGGGGAGGTTTATTTACTCTCAATATTACTGCTGTGGTTCACATTGGATGTGATAGTATTGTTATTATTAACCAATTGCCAGTCCAATTATTTAAACACAGGATAACCAAAAATCACATTTTTCATTAATTTTTATAAGATAATATAACAGAAAATTTTAAAATGGTAATTTAATTTATTCAATAATTTTTCTATGTATGGTACATCTTAAAATATTCAATACACAATGCAACATGTTGTCTCTAGTCTCTTTCCGAATTTTTTTTCATTACTATTTTTCTTTGTACAACATGCTTTACAATGTTGTGTTGGCCTCTTAGTTTTTTCTGTGGAATGTCTGCCCACTAAATGTAATGGTGAAGATGTCGATGATGGATGTTCTGGTTGGTATTTCACTATCCTGTATTTTTCAATTATTTACTCTATTAGGCCTAATCTAAATTATAAATGACTTTTGAACCCCCTTGTTTTGAATAAATAACAAAGGAATTCCATACTGTTTAGTACAGAAGGTGCATAAATATTTTATACCAATATTTTTTTCTTGCTGTTTGATTATAGGATAGCTTGTTAAATGTTGGTCAACTCTGTCAACACCACCCATAGAATTACTATAATCATTGACCTCTATTGGAATTTTTTTTAGTTTTGCTTTTTTCATTCACATTCTAGCATTTCTGTATTATGAATAGTTAACAAGATAGAGACTTCTTTTTTGTCTTTCCATTTCATAACACAGACTTTTCCTATTTAAAATGCGAATATTTCTCCCTTTTTCAGTTTTTTCTTTTGCAAATCATTTGGCTTCCTTCCTAGTCAGTCTCAGTATACCAAATGTATCCACTTTGCATTGTAAAAGAATATCATTGAGTTTTGGAGAAGTATAAAAATTATATCTAATGTACTTACAATAAGATTTTTTATAGATTATAGCACAATATTATAGATTATTCTCATAAATAAAATAAACATGAATTAGTAAAAGAAAATAACCTGAACTATTATAGATTTTGCTAGAAACAAACATCAAGGGTAACTACACTGTTTTGAATAAAAAATTGTGCAAAAATAGTAGCTATAAAACAAATAAACAGATGTATGAGTGTATCTCATGCAAACAAAAATCAACTGGTTGAAATGACGCCTGCCTGAGCGACACTGGGGAGTCAATATGTAAACAAATGCATTGCCTGAGTGAAGCTCGAGATAAACTGTAAAGTGGTTAATCTTATTTTATTAACTACAAAGTGTTCTGCTGTTTTTTGAAAATAAAATTTTAATATTCTAGTGAGCTCCTCTCCACAATTTGTTTATAGAAAAAATTATATTCTGACTACTTCAATCAAATGAACATTTTACTGAATCAAAGGGGAAAGAAAAGCTGCAAATTGTGCTTATCTATGGTTGTCATTTTCAAATATGAATCAAGGAAAATTAATTTTTCCAATTTAAAAAATTATGGATCACACATTCTTTTGGCCAACATCTGTTAATTTTCATATGAATTTCTTCTCTAGGAATTTTGAGTTTCAAATAAAGTTCTAAAGTTGTTCTACATCCACAGTAGTTTCCTTAGATCTAAATATATGCACTTTAGATCCATAAGTATTGGGTCTAGAAATGCACATTATAAAAGGATAAACATTCCAAGATATCATTTTCATTAAGAAGATGGGTGATTTTTCAAAATGGCCTGAGATGACTGATTCCTTGATATTCACTGCCCAGTTGTAAATCTTCATGAAGGAAGAGAGAAGGAAAATATTCATTCATTTTTCTTTCCTCATAAACACAGGTTGGAACAGTCTACAACGAGGGAAAATAAACTTAGGTCATATTTTACTACTTTTCACTTTGAAGTTAGGTCAAATGAAAAAAAATTACCCATTCAATTAGTTTATCCTTGTCTAAGTTTTTTTGGATGATTGCAATTTTATTAGTTAAAAATACTTTCAGAAAGGGTTGAGGTTTTTATGGGGAGGGAAAACATACATAATATTATGAAAAACAGATGTATACTTAAAGCATTGACATTTGTTTTACATGAACTGAAAAAGGATGACACATCTATGTTTTGAAGTCTTCAGTCTTCATGAATTACTTTATAAATTGTATGATAAAAAAATCCCTCAAACTAATTTTTCCAGTACTCTATTCCTGTGATCTTTATATTCAAGCATATATTAAGGGAAACTAAATCTTTAAATTTCAAAGTTACATTTTGAGAACTTCATCCAAAAAAGTTCTAGGGCTTGTTATTGTTTTTATTCTACAAGCCTTTTGAATATTTATTTATATATTTGTTTAGAGAGTGCTTTAAATCTATATTTCTTACAGAGACTGGAAATTGCGGAATCAGTACCAAACACAAAAGTATCTTCTGGATTTGGGTCAAATTTCCAAATCTATGAAATTGAATAGTTTCTCATATTTGGAAAATCTGTTCCCAACCATACTATCAAAGGAAAAAAATAAGCCAAGTAGTTTTAGAATTTTTGCCATGGACATATAAATATAACATGATCTTTTTCTCAAAAGTAGTTACTATAGGAAGTTCAGCTACATTTAATTTCAAGCATAATTGATACTTGATGCACTCATTGGCTGTTCATGATTAAAATATTACAGAAAGTCCACCTATTATGGGCAATCTAATAATTATGGTCTCAGTTGGTAAATGATGCCAATTCCATGAAAATCATATTACCATAGTTAGACCCAGGCTAACCACATAGAGCTCTTTCTATATTCATAATTATAAAATTAGATTATTTTTATCTTAAAGCATACTATAAGAAACATTTTCTCTAGGTATATTATTGGAGAATCATGTTTTCTTAAGGTCTCTTTGTAAGCCAAGAAACCCACATGTTTTTTATTATAGAAAAAATGGTTTTCATGGGTAAGTTACCATCAAACTTTAAGCCAAGGTCCAGGAATTATATTACATATTGAAAATGATATTTAGAAAGTGGAGAGAATAAAATTGCAAAATAAACTTTCCTGAAGTAATTGATGAGAAATGATATTAGATGCTAAGAAAAACATGTTTTTATTACTTTCAGTGCTAAACCTGCTCTCTCATGAGTGGAAGTCAATATTTAGGAAAAGACTGAAAAAATACCTTCTATATAGGAATATCATCTACTAAAGAGGAAGGAAGAAAGGAGGCAGTCTAGTTCTTTCTTATGTTTGGTTTCTTTCTTTGTAGACTATATATATATATATATATGTGTGGATTTGTAGGTTTTATATATATATATATATATATATATGCTAAAGAGATAGTCAAAATACATGAACAAACAAGCTTGACATACAAGGTTTGTTATCTATGACTGTGAACTCTGGTAAAATATTTATATTTCTTGTGTTTCTTGTCTTTTACTACACTAGAAATGGCAATTTGTCCACTCCACACTTGTGACAAGAAATGAGTACATATGAGAACCAAAGACACAGTTCATGGTAAGGACAGTGAGCTCAGGTGTAAGATTACTCAACCAAACAGACAGCACTAGTGCATAGCAACTCATAAACAGCTGTGATTACATTTAATTTATATTCTGTGGCACTCATAGGTAAATGTTGAGTTTGAAAAAAGAAAGCCTTTCCATGAAGAACACAAAGAATCTACTATGGAAGGATGTTTGTTTTAGATTTTATCTGAATCTACCAGTGGCTGAATTTCTTACCTATTCTTTTTCATGTATATTTTTGCTTTGTGAAGATCTACAATGGATTTTTGGATAGTTATTCAACCTACTTCTTCTCCCAATACTCAAATACAGCGATAACACAGCTAGAGTAAGATATTAAATTTGTCCTTAGTTCTGACATGCAATGTCTCAGCTCTTCGCAATTTTACTAGGGAGAGTGTTAGAAATAGATATAGTAAGTACCAAATCACTGTTTCATGCTCTATGCTGACTTGATCCATGGAGTCACTGATATCATGTCTTTTCACTTTTAGTAAATTTTCTTTCACTAGCTTTATTGCTTCTCTGTGATACTGAACTTTGAGCATAGGCACTGAATCCCCTGAAAAGCATACTAGGTAAGCTGCATTTGATGTTAGCCTTTTCACTCTAAGAAGGCTTGTAGGTTCATGACACAAATTTGCTCATCCTCATTTCAATAACTTAGAGCCACATATCAAACATTAACATTAGATTTCACCTCTAAGTTAACAAGTAGTTGGCTGTGTAATGAACTTCATTTTGGATTAGGTGAACTTTGACATACGTGGTGATAGATCGGGAAGGTGACATGTGGGTAGCTAATGATGTCCCTCTTCATCTTTTTCATGCACTTTGGTCCTTATATACACGTTCTCTAAGTTGGAATAAGAAATTAGTATAAAATTTAACTATAATTTTATAACTGTTGTTGTGTAATATCTGATGAAAAATGGAATAGTTTGTTTGGGGGGCTGAGACAGGGTCTTGCTTTGTAGTTCAGGCTGGCTTCAAACTCATGGTGATCCTTTTCTCTCTGCCTCCCCAGTGATGGGATTTACAGGTGTGTGCCACCAGGCTCTGCCCAGAAAAATGGAAAAGTTTAAATACTTTTTTAAAAATTCATTTTTCTCATAATATTGAATAGTAAAGCATAAGATAAATGCTATCTTCTGTTTGCGCTCAAGGAAAAGGAAGGATTCCATATGGTTTAACCTATTCTTCTGTCTTTCTTAAATAAAAAATTATAGCCTCACTTGGTAATAGACAAATTCATATTTTCAAAAGGAAAGGTCAGGTATATTTCTTGGATTTTCCAGCTTATGAAAAAACAAAGAGAAATGTTCTAGTTCCTGACTGGCATCTAACTTTGTATTTCCTCTACTGAACACAAATTATAAAAATACATTAATATTATTTGATTATTTTGATAATTTTATCAATATAGACTAACATGGATATTGTAGATGATGAATGTGATCAAGAATAATCATTATTGGTTATTAAGAATTATCAGACAATTATAATTTCCAAATAATGTTTTCCTAATTTGCTAGGGTGGTCACGTGTCTAGCTGTTTGTTGTAAGTGGGAAAAGAGACATCTTCACAGTTTCATGAAGAACTAACTGCTGTACAAATGAACTATGATTAAAAACTGGAAAAATACATGCCAGGAGAGCATTCAGGCTTTGGACTTTTAACAGCACAAGATCATGAGTCCTGAGTGAAGAAAACACATTAAATAACCATGAACACTACTCCAGCTTGATGATCAGAGACACAGCACAAAGGCTGAAATTCAAAAAGAACTGGTGATCTCATAAAGTGAAGAAGACAGAGAGATGAGCTCTGAAAGATTACAGTAGCAACAATTTGTGGTGCAGAATATGAGAATGGATGAAGTCACACAGATAGAAAGGGCCAAGAAATACAACTGACTTTTTGACTAACTACAGGTATGTTCAAAATATTCGGTAAAGCTCCATGAAATTGTAGCAAAAGTAATGGTAAAGCCAAGGGTGAAGAATCTTTGGATTTACATGGAGATGAAAATAATTTGTATTCACAAGAGCCAGACTGGTGAGACCTCAACACACTTGGGGGTATTGGGTAAAGTTTTGTGAGCTTTAGTAATAAAAATTAATTAGCCTTAAAATCAAAGCTTCTCTGGCACATTAACAAAGGTTGAAAAAAAGATTTGTATGTGCTCTGTATTATCACATATCAGGGAAATGGAAATCAAAACTACTATGAGATACGAAGTCACACTCCTTAGGAGGGCTATCTTCAAAATGTCAAAAGATAACAAATGTTGGCAAGGGCATGCGAAAAAGAGAACTCTTCTATACTGTGAGTATGAAAGCAGATTGGTAAAACCATCATAGGAAGCAATATATGGGTTTCTAAAGAAATTTAAAACAGAATTACTATATTAATAGCAATCTCTTTTTTGGGGCATTCACTTGAAAGAACTGAAATTGCTAACTTAAGATATCTGCATTTCCATGTTCTACAGCATTGTTTACAATAGGTACAAAACATAGAAGCAACCTAAATATATACCAGGAATGAATGGATAAAAAAGTTCAGCCCTAAAACAATGAGTTCTTATCATTTGCTACACACATATGAAATTGGAAGACATTATGCTGGTGAAATAAGACATAGGAAAAAAACCAATCTCAGTTACATGTAGAATCTAATTTTTAAAGATTGAGGTGCACAGAGATAGAGAACAAAATAATAGTTATAGGAAGATGTGGGTCAGAAAATGCAAGTAGAATGAGTAAGTCTAGAGATCTATTGTACAACATGGAGGCTATAGGTAATGCAATTATACTTGAGGTTCTTGCTAAGTGAGTGCATTTTAGCTTCCCTTGCCACAGAAACAAGAATAGAAACAAAAGGGCTTCATACAAGATGATGGGTGTGTTAATTTACTTCAGGTGATAGCTTTACTATTTATATGTATCACGTGATTTCATGTTGCTAAAGACACACAATAAAATTTAACTAAAATAAAATAAAATTTTAAAAATTATTGTTTTCTTAAGAAAAAATAAAAGACTGAAATGATCAATACAATCAACATTTAAATCTAGATTAAAATACACGAATCTTTAAAGTAATGCAAAAAGTCCTTACTGTACAATAAGAAATTCATAATGTCCAGTATCCAGTCAAAAGTTATAGCCCTAGGCAGGGGAAGAAAAATATCAATTTTCATTAGGAGAAAAAAATTCAACAGAAAAAAGTGTACAAATGAGAGCCATAAAGGAATTACATAATACACAAAAATCTTTAAGTAACCGTAACACTGCCAGTTTCCAGTAGCATTTAGAAGCTTTCCCTTCATCCTTACGCTTCTGCAAATAAAACAAACAAACAAAAAACCAATAATTTTTTGTATCTATCAGATAACTGGGATCACAAGGAAACCCCAGAACAATTTTAAAACTGAAGACAGAGTTATTTGTTAAGAATCATAGCTTACTAAGAGAAGCAGCCTTCTGCTGGGAACACTTTTCTAGGAATACTGAATTGTCAGATGCTTAGGGTGGACTATCTTGAGAGTTAGAAATTGTGGCAGAACCCAGCCTTACAGCCTTATGGCCTCATGAGAGTTATACACTTAGTAGTTCTACAAAGTTTTCAAGGTGAATGGTGGGGAAAAGTTCCTTCTTGCTTTCAACAGCTTGAAGAGAAAATAAGTGTTTTCAAATATGCCCTGAGAATTTGGTGCTCCTTTTAATAAAAGTCTGCCCTCAAAATAAACCAATGTAACACAGCCAAACCCAATTTGGGTTTTTCTACAGCCTAGCCATCTCAGAGGATGGGAAATGTCTGTCTCCAACTTCCTCTAGCCTTTGAAGTGGGAGAAAGGAAATATTCAAATTCAAAACTCCCTAACCATTTCATCTCACCTAAGAAGGAGACTGAGTATATTAGAAGCCAAAGGCACAATGTCAGTAAAAGACTGAGATTTAATCACAGGATTTGATTAGGATTTGTCCACCCTCATAATTTCTACCATGTCAACAGACTTCTGTATAAGAAAAGTGGATTGGAGCTAAAAGAAATAAAAATTTCAGGCCCTATTTTAAGAAGACTCTCAAGGAGAACACAAACCAGGATAAATACTGAAAGGGTTACACAAAGCATATTATATTCAACCTGAAAAAAATCAAAGAAAAGAGAATCTTGAGGATTCAGAGAAGGGAAAAATTCTAACTACAGAACAAGGTTAGGGACTACACTGAACATTTATTTAAAAGCAGAAAGGGAGTGGAATGAAATATTTAGTGTTGAATGAAAGTTTCACTAACCCAGAATTCTGTACCCTGTGAAATTATCCTTTAAATTTCATAAAACCAAATACTCTCTCAAATAAATTAAACAAAGTTAATGGAATTTACCAGTAGTAGATCAATCTTGCAAGAAATATAAAAAATGTGAAGTGGTAATATCCTAATGTGCACTCTGACAAGTTAAATGTATGTATGCCAAATCCTAGAGCAATCACTGAAAATAAAAAAATGGAGTAAAAATAACTACAGATATGATATAATCATAAAATTAGTATTTTGCACTTAATGATCTAAAAAATAATAGACATGTATTGGAAAAGAAGAACAGATTACAAATAAATATAAGATAGATGAAATGATGATATATTTAACATTAACAGTATTGATATGCACATTGGATATAATGTGTTGTCCAATACTAAGTTACATTTGGCTATTATATACATGATTTATTGCTAGATCAAACTGAAACTTGATAGTAGTGTAAAATATGAAGCAAATTCCTAACACTGAGTATACTTCAGAATATTGACAAATATCTCATTCATATGTATTTTCATTAATTTATATGTAAATGATAATGATTTTTATATTTTTGGGTAAATAAAATGTATTGAAATACTATTTCATCCAATTTTAATTGTCTACTAATATTTCATATATTACATATGAAGATATTTATGGCTCACATTTTTAGTAGGTATCACCACTTACAAAATTCCAATAAAGTAATTCTTTTAAAACACCAGTACATCTTTAGTAATCTTTGTTTGTGTCTTATTACTTAAGATATATAGATTTAAGACAAAGAATAATTCCAGTGATAAAGAGAAATATTTTATAATAATAAAGAGGTCAAATCCTCACAAAGCTATGATAATAAATACAACCAATAAGAGAAATTCATAATATATATATAAAAATTAATAGCAGAATGGCTTTTTAAGAAACACTAAGTCAAGCTAAATCAGTGTACTTAATCTAATGGAAAATAATACCAGCTACAAATTGTATTCTCAGGAAGAGAAAAAGAACACTAGAAATGGTAAGTGTCCAGATAAATAAAAAACACTACTTCCCTATACGTGTAAAGCAAAAGTTGTAACTGATTGGATTTATTTTGTATATATGTTTTTATATATATGTTTTGTATATATATATTGTATATATATATTTTGTAGCATATATATTATAATATATATATAACATGGAAATAACATGCATGAAAGCCTTAGTAGAAATAATGGAGTCTTTGACTAGGGGGTTTAAACATTTGCACTGTTTCTACAATTTATAAAAGTGACACCATATTCATTCCATATTGGTTATTAAAAGTGATGTATTTGCTCGTGAATACCTAAAATAAAAGAAGTCTAGACATCTATAGCTAATACATAAAATTAAATTAAATTAAGTTTCAAAAATACTCAGTGCCAGTGATGCTGGCTTGCATCTCCAGACTCAGCTACTTGCAAGCTGAGGCTGAGGTTAGCTTGAGCTCAGCAGTGTGAAGTCAGCCTAGAAAATATGAGACCTCTAAAAATGTAAGTAAAAAATAGGTACATAAATAATCAAATACTAAAAAAAAAAAGGGTTCAATGGAGGAACAAAACCAGTAAGTGGTACAGATGGAAGTCAAACAATAAAATGGCAGTCTAAATTCAACCTTTACAATAATTACGTTAGTTATGAATGAACTGAGCATCCAATTTACCAAGTGAGTTCAAAGGGATTGAAGCAAGACTGAACTATATGCTGTCTGTCAGAGATGTATTTGAAGTAATAATATATAGAAAATTTCAGAAATTCTAAGACAAAGAAACATGGCCCAATGATACTATGTTGTTTAAAAGCATATGGATGGGTGCCCTGCCAGAGACCCTGGTCGCGCGGACACCAGCAGCCCACTGGACCACACAGCGCAGATGCTGCACCCCAGGACATCCGAATCCTCACAGCAGAGGTGCCAGGGGGAATATAAAGGCCATGGTTATGATCCCCAGAAGATAGAGCAGAAGTGAACAACAGAGAGGGCCTTTCTGAAGCTCCTCAACGAAAATTTGAAGCCCACTGGGAAAGTGAAGAAAAACTCTTCAATAAAAGCACACTGGACCATCGTGATTGGTAAGTTGGTGGGATCAGCACCTCTCATAGAAACCCGGACTCACACAGAGGGGAGGACAGCTGGAACCTGCAGTAGAACCTTGTAGATTTTAATCCTGCAGGAGGTCAGATACCTTAACTTGGACCTTGCAGCCAGAAATCAGACTGAATCTCAGTAGACTACAGCTGACTTGCGAGACCAATTGACTTAGAACCCCGCAGTGCTGCCCACATTGCCTACAGCAGAGACATATCCTGAGGGAGACCTTTTTTTCTTTGTTTGTTTTGATATATATATATATTATATAATATATTATATATTATATTATATATAATATATATTTTATATATAAATATATTTCTTTTCTTTTTTTCTTTCTCTATCCCTTCTGGCTCTATATTTCTCTCCCTCTTTGTTCCTGTTCCTGTCCCATTCTGAATGTTTTCTCTCTCTCTGTCCTCTCGACTGTCACTTTTATAGGAAGGGAATACAAATTTTTAGCTTCCCTGTTGTTGTCAGTTTGTTCTGTTTTTGTCTTTATTCTTTCGCTCTGTCTTCTCCTCCTGTCTTCAACAGATCCCTGCAATTTGTGTGATTTTCCTGTGACCTCTAGCCTCACTTCTAACCTTTCCCTTTCCTTCTATCTCTCTACCTCTCCCTCCCCAACCCTTGCTAAATCCTTATCCCGAAGGATAAATTTGCCATATTTAAGAGTTTACTTAGTATAAACATATTTTGGGCTGGGCCTAGATTTTGATGTAGCTCGCACAGTTAAAGATGATAGATTAGCTGCTACCAGAAATTGTCATTTTCTAAACTGTGTTTGATGTTGATTGTGTCAATTGGGCTAAGGGGTTGTGATTGATCTCATCAGTTGTCTTCCCCGGTATACTGAAAATGAGATTGCCTAAGAGTCATTAGAGACTCAAAGCCTAAAAAGT
This sequence comes from Heterocephalus glaber, assembly GCF_053883595.1. Taxonomy (NCBI): domain Eukaryota; kingdom Metazoa; phylum Chordata; class Mammalia; order Rodentia; family Bathyergidae; genus Heterocephalus; species Heterocephalus glaber. The sequence goes on along the minus strand of NW_028258317.1, from coordinate 64,087,575 downwards.
CCAGCTATACCTGGAAGATATCTCTGAGAAGCAATCACTCCATAGGGGCTCTAAACACCAGTAATAAAGATACTCAAAATAAGAAATATTGGAGTATCAGCCCAGCAATTAAAACAAAAAATGGCACCAACAACAGAATTAAAAAAGGGAAGACACATTGGCTGGACACAAACACAGACTTCCTGCTCACCAAAGACAAATTCTGAGGGAAACAAGGTGGAAAAATATGATAACCACCTGGACACCCTGAACTGATAGCACAGGAAGTAACAAAACAGATGAATGAGGCTCTAGAAAAATTCTAAGCAGAAATAATATCCCAGATAACTACAGAGATGGTGAGCAGAGTGAAAGACATGATTAGAGGCTCTAGAACTGAAACAGATAAAAAAAATAGATCAGCTCAGAAACATGCTAGAAGCCAGGAATGCCCAGCATAAGAAAGAAATGGAAACCATGATCATCCAATATAAAAAAGAAGTGAAATCCATTAAACAGAGTCAAACAGATACACAGGAGATTAAAAACTCCATTGAAAGCATGCAGAGCAGATTAAGGGAATCTGAAGATAGAATATCAGATATAGAAGACAAGATTGTGGTTAAGCACCATGAAAGAGGAGGAGATTTCTTTCTTTTTTTCTTTCTTTTTTTTTTTTTTTTGGTACCAGGGATTGAACTTGGGTTCTTGTGCTTGCACAGCAGGGGGCAAAGCCACTGAGCGAAATCCCTGGCCAAGTAGAGATTTCTTAAAAATAGTAAGGGACCAGCAGCTGCTAGATGATGCAAAGAAGAATAACATAAGACTGATAGGAGTCCATGAAAAAACAGGAGAAAGTACAATTGACATAAAAAAAAATCTGTTCACAGAAGTAATAGTGGAAAACTTCCCAGACAGAGGTAGAGAATTGGACATGCAGATAAGTGAGGCATGTAGAACTCTAACTAACCATGATAAAAAAAATCTACACATAGACATATAATAGTCAAGATCACAGGAACCCAACAAAAGAACAAAATCCTGCAAGCAGTTAGAGAAAAGAAACAAATTACCTACAAAGGAAAGCCCATCACAATCACGGTAGACTTCTCAATACAAACCCTCAAGTCAAGGAGAGCCTGGAGTGAAGTATTTCAAGCCCTAAAAGAAGATAACTTCCAACCTAGACTGTTGTATCCTGCAAAATTATGTTTCAAAATCAATGGAGAAATTAAATACTTCCATGACAAAGAACACCAGAGAAATTTCATGAACACCAAACCAGCACTCCAAATAATTCTAAACAATATCCTAGAAAAAAACAATGAAGGTCACAACTCCATGAGGCCCAAAAGTGGGAAGCCACCAGGTAAGGTAAGAAACTAAAGGGAAAGGGAGAAAAATAAATAAAAGAGCCAACAAAAGTAAAACATCATGACAAGGTTGAATCAATATCTTTCAATTATAACCATCAATGCTAATGGCCTCAATTCACCAATCAAAAGAAATAGACTGACAAAATGGATTAAGAAGCAAAATCTAACAATATGCTGCATACAAGAAACACAACTAACTCAAAAAGAAATTCATAGACTGAAAGTAAAAGGATGGAAAACAGTTCTCCATGCTACAGGAACCCAGAAAAAAGCAGGGGTAGCAACCTTATTTGCAGACAAAGTAGATTTCAAACCAAAACTAATTAAGAGAGACAGAGATGGTCACTACATCCTTATGAAGGTAACCATCCAAGAGGAAGGGATGACAATCCTAAATATATATGCACCAAATATGAATGCCCCCAACTATACAAAAGAAATATTAATGGACATGAAAAACCAAATAAGTACTAATACCATTGTGGTGGGGGACCTCAATACCCCACTATCACAAATCGACAGATCATCTAGACAAAAAATTAGCAACGAAATTCTAGAACTGAACCATGCTATTGAACAAATGGACTTAATAGATGTTTATACTGTTTTCCACCCCACAAAATCAAAATACATATTCTTTATGGCTGCACACAAGTCATTCTCCAAAATAGACCACATGATAGCTCATAGGACATGTCTAAGTAAGTGTAAAAGAATTGAAGTTACCCCCTGTATATTATCAGACCATAGTGCAATAAAATGGGAGATCAATAACATAAATGGCAAAACCCTGACAAGCACATGGAAACTGAATAACACCCTGCTCACCAACCAGTCAATAAATTAAAGAAGAAATTAAACAGTTTCTACAAGTAAATGATAATACCAGTACAACATGCAGGAATCTATGGGACACAATGAGAGCACTTCTATGTGGGACATTCATAGCAGTGAATGCCCATATTAGGAAAACAGAGAGAACTCAAATAAATAGCCTAATGCACAACCTCAAGCTCCTAGAAAAAGAAGAGTATAATAAATCCAAAGCTCATATAAGAGAGGAAATTGTAAAGATCAGAACAGAAATCAATGCAAAGGAGACTAAGAGAACAATACAAAAACATCAATGAATCAAAAAGGTTGTTTTTCAAAAAAATAAATAAAATCAATAGACTTTTAGCCAACCTTATCAAAAAGAAAAAGGAAAGAAAAGTTGTAAATCCATGCAATTAAGAATAAAAAAGGTGAAGTCACAACAGATCCAACAGAAATCCAGAGGATCATCAATACCTACTTCGAGAACCTCTACTCCAATAAAATGGAAAACATAGAAGAAATGGGCAGATTCCTAGATACATACAAATTGCCAAAATTAAATGAATAAGATATAGAAATACTAAACACCTCAATTACAATGAGTGAAATTGAAAATGTAATAAGAAATTTACCAACAAAGAAAAGTCCAGTTCCTGATGGCTTCACTGCTGAATTCTACAAGACATTTAAAGAAGAACTAATACCATTACTCTTTAAACTCATCAAGGAAATTGAAAGGGAAGCAAGGCTTCCAAATTAATTTCTGGAAGCAAGTGTTACTTTGATTCCAAAACCAGGAAAGACCCAACCCAAAAAGAGAACTACAGGCCAATCTCCCTATTTATGCAAAATCCTCAACAAGATACTGGCAAACAGAATACAGAGTATCATCAAGAAGATCATGCACCCTGACCATGTCGGATTTATCACAAGGATGCAAGGATGGTTCAACATTCGTAAATCAATAAATGTAATACACCATATTAACAGAGTCAAGGACAAAATCCATATGATCATCTCATAGATACAGAAAAGGCATTCTATAAAATCCAGCACCCATTCACGATAAAAACCCTACAGAAAATTGGAATAGAAGGTGTTTATCTCAACCTGATTAAGGGTGTCTATGAAAAATCAACAACCAGCATCATACTAAATGGTCAAAAGCTGAAAACTTTCACGTGAAAATCAGGAACAGGACAAGGATGCCCACCATCGCCACTCCTGTTCAATATAGTTCTGGAGACATTAATCACAGCAATTAGAAAAGAGAAAGAAATAAAAGGAATAAAGATAGGAAAGGAAAAAGTGAAACTGTCATTATTTGCTGATGATATGCTACTTTACACAGAAGACCTTAAACACTCCACCAAAAGACTTCTAGACTTAATTGACAGATTCAGAAGAGTAGCTGGATACAAGGTCAGCACTCAAAAAACAGTAGCATTCTTGTATACAAATGACAGACTCACTGAGAGAGAAATTAGGGAAACAATTCCTTTGACATTTGCATCCAAAAAATGAAATATCTGGGAATCAATGTAACAAAGGAAGCAAAAGACCTCTACACTGAAAACTATAGCACTCTGAAAAAAGAGATCGAAGTGGATACAAGAAAATGGAAAGACAACCCTTGCTCCTGGGTAGGAAGAACCAATATAATGAAAATGGCCATAGTTCCAAAACTACTATATAGATTTAATGCAATGCCTATTGAAATTCCAACAATATACTTCACAGAACTAGAGAAAACAATCCAAAAATTCATGTGGAACCAGAAGAAACCTAGAATAGCAAAAGCAATTCTAGGCATCAGAGACATGGCAGGGGTATCTCAATCCCCAACTTGAAACTATACTACAAAGCTACTGTGATAAAACAGCATGGTACTGGCAAAAGAACAGACCTGAGGATCAGTGGAATAGATTAGGAGATTCAGAAATAACTCTAGACATTTTCAGCCACCTCATCTTTGACAAAGGAGCCAACCACCCTCATTGGAGGAAAGGTATCCTATTTAATAAATGGTGTTGGAAAAACTGGATTTCAACCTGCCAAAGATTATAACTACACCCATATCTGTCACCATACACTAAAATAAGATTGAAATGGATTAAAGATCTAAATATTAAGACAGAAACACTAAACTTGCTGGAAGGTAGGTAGAACTCTTGAAGACATTGGCATAGGAAAAGACTTTATGAATAAAACCTCAGTAGCAGGGGAACTAGCACAAAGAATCAACAACTGGGATCTCATCTTGTTAAAAAGCTTCTGGACTGCAAAAGAAACCACCTACAGAGCTAAGAGACAATCTACAATGTGGGAAAAATTTTTAGCAGTTGTACCTCAGACAAGAGACTACTATCTAGAATATATAAAGAACTGAAAAAAATCAGACCCCCCAAGTTCAAAGACCCAGTTCAAAAATGGGCATCTGAAATGAACAGACATTTCTCAAAGAAGTAAAAGCAGCAAATAAACATGTGAAAAAATGTTCGACATCACTGGTCATTCGAGAGATGCAGATGAAAACAACACTGAGATTCCACCTCACCCCAGAAAGAATGGCTGCTATCAAGAAATCAACAACAACAAAAAAGGAAAATTATCCCAGTCCCTTGGGAGATGGACACAAGAAGATTTTATGTCTGAGGCCATCCTGAGCAACTTCACAAGACCCTGTTCTGAAAATGACAGATAAAAAGGGCTGAGGACGTATCTCATTGGTAGAGCACCTGGGTTCAATCCTTAGTACTACAAAAAAAAAAAAAAAGGTAAAAGAGTTTCCGCTGTCTGCTTTGCAAGCACAAGTTCCTGAGTTCAATCCCTGGTACAAATAAATAAATAAATAAATAAATAACAAAAATCACTATTATCCCAGCCTGATGTATCAACCCCTGGCATAGGGACATAAGACAAGTGTCCAGTCTAATTAACTATCCAATGATAGAAAGTTTGCCAGTGGTGAGCCAGACCTTGCTTGAATATCTGCAGAGAGGAGCATCTCACAGCTTTCTAAAGAAGCCCAGACCTTTTGTGGACCATTGAAGTTTTAGTACATTGTCAGTTATGCTAAGCCAAAATGGCTGTGTAAGAGAATGTCCAGCTACCGGTTTTGACTTTAGCATCTGGGAACATGTTGAACAAGTGTGGTCCCTCTCCAGTGTCTTAGTGACAACCCTTGTATTTTGCTAAATCTTCTCTCTGATGGGCATCACATCTGTCCCATCAAGTTCATTAAATAACCTATAAAAGTTCTTTAAAAAAAAGGATATGGAGGCTGAATCACCCCGCCACAGACAGGCAGGTCTGCCCACGCCCTACTGAGGTCCTGAGTTGCACAGAACATGCTGAATCAGCCTACTGCAGACAGACAGGTCTGTGCATGCCCTACCGAGGTCTCAAGTCACGTGGAAGACACCGAATCACCCCACTGCAGACAGGCAGCCACCTGGTTCCACACTACAAAGAGGCAGAGGACACCAGACAACCAGACCATGGTACTGAGTCCCGATGCTCCTGGTCCAGAGATAGGGGCTTCTAAGCCACTGTCCCACTGCTCCTGGTCCAGAGGAAGGGGCTTCCCGGTCACCAGTCCTTCTGCTGCTCCCAGCCTAGAGGAAAGGGCTTTTGGGTCACCTTCTGTCCCGCTGCTCCTGGACCAGAAGAAGGGGCTTCTGGGCCACCATCCCACCCACTGCTCCCGGCCCAGAGGTAGGGGCTTCTGAGCTGCCATCCCACTGCTCCTGGTCCAGAGGAAGGGGCTTCCCAACCACCATACCTGCCGCTGCTCCCAGCCCACAGGAAAGGGCTTTTGGGCCACCATCCCTACCGCTGCCCCTGGCCCCTGTCCCAGCTCTCCCAACTCAGAGGACATAATTCATGTAGGCGCTAACAGCACACCCCTGCCCCCCCCAGTCAAAATGAGAAAACACGTAAATAAGTCTCAAAACCAGACTTCCAGATCACCTACAGCAACCACAAAGGGAAATGACATGGAACACTCTGATACTCAACCACCTGGACCCACAAAAGGGGATCTGAAAAAAATGAAATCAGAAATAATTTCTCAGATAACAGGAGAAATTGTGCCCCTAGTGCAAGACATGATTGATAAATCTAGAGAGGAGCTCAGGAACACAATGGAATCCCAACATAAGAAACAAATGGAATCCATAAAACAGATGCAAATAGATAGCCAGGACATAAAAAACTCCATTGAAAGTCGACACAGCAGAATGAGACAATGTGAGGACAGAATTTCAGATATAGAAGATAAGATTGCAATTAATGACCAGGAAAAGAAAAATTGCTTCAAAATTATAAGGGAACATGAGAAATCAATCCAGCAGCTGCTAGATGATGCAAAGAAGAATAACATAAGAATGATTGGGCTCAATGAAGAAACAGGAGAGAGTGCAGATGACATAAAAAATCTCTTCACAGAAATAATGGCAGAAAACTTCCCAAGGAGGGGAAAAGAGCTTGACAGACATATAAGTGAGGCATATAGGACCCCAAATAGCCTTGATCAAAAAAAATCTACACATACACATATAATTGTTAAGATTCCAGAAAGACAACATAAGAACAAAGTTCTCCAACCAGTCAGAAAAAGGAAACAAATCACATACAAAGGAAAGCCCATCAGAATCACAGCAGACTTCTCAACACAAACCATCAAGGCAAGAAGAGCTTGGAGTGACAGATTCCAAGCCCTAAAAGAAAACAGCCTCCAACCCAGATTGATGTACCCTGCAAAATTATCTTTCAAAATTGATGGAGAAATAAGATACTTTTATGACAAAGAGCACCTTAGGAAATTCGTGAATACCAAACCAGCATTCCAAAGAATTTTACACAATATCTTAGGAACAGATATTGAGGATCACAACCCCAGGAAGCAAAGCAGAATGTACCCATCTGGTATGACAAGAAATTAAATGCAAACTAGGAGAACCCAACAAAAATTAAAAGTCATGGCAATGACAAATCAATATGTTTCAGTTATAACCATCAATGTTATTGGTCTCAATTCACCAATCAAAAGAAATAGACTGGCAGAATGGGTCAAGAAGCAAAATTCAACAATATGCTGCATATAAGAAACACACTTAATTCAAAATAAAACTCATAGACTGAAAGCTAAAGGGGGGAATACAATAATCCATGTGAAAGGAACCTGAAAAAAAGCAGGAGTAGCTATCCTCTTTGGAGATCAAGGAGATTTCAAACCAACACTGATTAAGAGAGCTGAAGAAGGACACTACATCCTTGTAAGGGAAGAATCCAAGAGGAAGAGATGACAATCATAAATATCTATGCACCAAACACTAGTGCACCCAACTATATAAAACAAATATTAATGGACATGAAAAGTCATATATGCACTAATGCAATTGTAGTGGGGGACCTCAACACCCCACTGTCACAAATAGATAGATCAACTAGACTAAAAATAAGTAATGAAATATTGGAACTCAATTGAACTCTTGAACAAATGAACTGAACAGAATTTTACAGAGTCTTCCACCCCACAAAAACAGAATAGACATTCTTCTCGGCTGCACATGGGTCATTCTCCAAAATAGACCACACACTCACACATAGAACATGTTTAAGTAATTGCAAAGGAATTGAAGTTATCCCTTTTATATTATCAGACCATAGTGTGATGAAATTGGAGATCCATAGTAAAAGAAACTCAAAAAAATTTCATAAACATGTGGAAATTGAACAACACACTTCTGAATAACCAATGGGTCATAGAGGAAATTAAAGAAATCAGACAGTTACTTCAATTAAATGACAATGACAATAGAACATATTGGAATCTATGGAACACAATGAAAGTAGTCTTAGGAGGGAAATTCATAGCAGTGAATACGCATATTAGGAAAACAGAATGAGCCCAATTAAGCAACCTGATGCTGAACCTCAAGCTTCTAGAAGAAGAAGAGCAGGACAACCACAAAGCTTGTACAAGAGAGGAAATTATAAAGATCAGAGGAGAAATCAATGCAATGGAGACTAAGAGAATGATACAAAAAAATCAATGAAGCCAAGAGTTTGTTCTCCAAAGAATCAACAAAATTGACAAACCTTTAGCCAACCTTGTCAGAAAAAGGAAAGAAAAGGCCCAAATCCATGCAATTAGGAATGAAAAGGGTGAAATCACAACAGACCCAGCAGAAATCTAGAGGATCATCAATACCTACTTCCAGAACCTATACGCCAATAAGATGGAAAACCCAGAAGAAATGGACAGATTCCTAGATACATATGAATTACCAAAGTTGAACGAAGAAGACCTAAACATTCTGAACAACCCAATATCAACCAATGAAATTGAAAATGTAATTAAAAACTTATCAACTAAGAAAAGCCTGGGCCCTGATGGCTTCACTGCTGAATTCTACAAGACATTTAGAGAGGAACTGCTGCCACTACTGTTTAAACTCTTCAATGAAATTAAAAGGGAAACAATACGCCAAATTCATTCCTGGAAGCAAGCATCACCTTGATCCCCAAAGCAGAGAAAGACCCAATTGAAAAAGAGAACTATAGGCCAATCTCACTAATGAACACAGATGCAAATATCCTTAATAAGATAATGACAAACAGAATGAAAAAGATCATCAAGAAGATCATACACCCTGATCAAGTGGAATTCATCCTAGGGATGCAGGGATGGTTTAATATATGAAAATCAATCAATGTAATACACGATATCAATAGAGATAAAGACAAAAACCATATGATTATCTCCATAGATGCAGAAAAAGCATTTGACAAAATCCAACATGCATTTATGATAAAAACCCTACAAAATATTGGAGTAGATGGTCTCTACCTCAAACTGATAGAAGCCATCTATGAAAAACCAACAGCCAATATCATACTAAATGGTCAAAAACTGAAATCCTTCACACTAAAATCAGGAACAGGACAAGGATGTCCACTATCACCACTGTTGTTCAATATAGTTCTGGAAACATTAGCCATGGCAATTAGACAAGAGAAAGAAATAAAAGGAATAAAGATAGGTAATGAAGAAGTCAAACTGTTATTATTTGCAGATGATATGATACTCTATATAGAAGACCCCAAGAACTCCACCAAAAGTCTTCTAGCCTTAATAACCAAATTCAGTCAAGTAGCTGGTTACAAGTTCAACACACAAAAATCAATAGCTTTCCTCTACACCAGTGACAGACTCACTGAGAGAGAAATAGGGCAAATAATTCCTTTCACAATAGTATCCAAAAAACTGAAATACCTAGGAATCATAATAATGGAAGAAATCAAAGACCTCTTCTCTGAAAACTATGGCATTCTGAAAAGAGAGATTGAAGATGATATCAGAAAATGGACAGACATCCCCTGCTCCTGGGTAGGAAGGATTAATAGAGTGAAAATGGCCATACTTCCAAAACTGCTATATAGATTTAATGCAATTCCAATTGAGATCCCAGCAGCATACTTCATAGACCTTGAGAAAACAATACAAAAATACACTTGGAACAAGAATAGACCCAGGATAGAAAAAGCAATTCTAGGTAACAGAGACATGGCAGGGGTATCAAAATCCCCAACCTGCAACTCTACTACAAAGCTACTGTGATAAAAACAGCATGGTACTGGCAAAGAAACAGACCTGAGGACCAGTGAAACACATTAGAAGATGCAGAAACAATGCCAGACACACTCAGCCATCTCATCTTCGACAAAGGAGTCAAACACCCTCACTGGGGGAAAGATAACCTCTTTAATAAATGGTGCTGGAACAATTGGGCTTCAACTTGCCAAAGATTAAAACTAGACCTACATCTCTCACCATGCACTAAACTAAAATCAAAATGGATTAAAGATCTAAATATTAAAATAGAAACTCTGAACCAGTTGGAACAGAGGTTAGGTAGAACCCTTGAAGACATCAGTGTAGCAAAAGATTTTATGAACAAAACTTCAATTGCCTGGGAACTAGTACAAACAATCAACAAGTGGGATCTCTTCTTATTAAAAGGCTTCTGCACAGCAAGAGAAACCACCAGCAATATGAAAAGACAACCCACAATGAGGGAAAAAATCTTCACCTGCTCTTCCTCAGACCAAGGTCTACTATCTCGAAACTATAGAGAACTTAAAAAGATCAGACCTCCCAAATTTAAAGACCCAATCCAAAAATAGGCATCTGAAATGAACAGACATTTCTCAGACAAAGAAGTAGAAATAGCAAATAAATACATGAAAAAATGTTCAACATCACTGGTCATTTGAGAGATGCAAATGAAAACAATGCTGAGATTCCACCTCACCCCAGAAAGAATAGCTGCTATCATGAAATCAACCAATAACAAATGCTGGCAGGGCTGTGGGGAAAGAGGAACCCTGCTCCACTGCTGGTGGGAGTGTAGACTGGTGCAAGCACTGTGGAAATCAGTATGGAGATTCCTCAAAGAACTAGGACTGGAAGTCCCATTTGAACCCGCTATTTCACTGCTGGGGATCTTTCCCAAAGAATTAAAGAATCATACCACAGTGATATATGTGCACCCATGTTCATAGCAACACAGTTTGTGATAGCTAAAACTTGGAAACAGCCCAAATGCCCATCAACTGGGGACTAAATAAAGAAAATGTGTTTTTTTATAAAATGGAGTACTACTCAGCCATAAAAAATGAGAAATTAGAGACATTTATAGCTAAGTGGATGCACATTGAGGCGATACTCTTAAGTGAAATAAATAGGACACACATGAATAAATACGAAATAGTTTCTCTGGTGTGAGAAACTGAAAGTGTAAATAAGGACTAAATGTATAATAGGTCATGTGAAATAGGAAGAAAAGGGGCAAAGGGGAAGGAAGTGGGAAGGCTAGGGGAAAGGATAGAAGGGAATGGGCTTAATATGAGAAAATGGAAAAATAGGAACAAAATCTTTGTAAATAGGGAGGAATGGAGGGGGTGAAGGGAGGGCTGGGCAAGGGTGAAAAATAAGAACTAAGAGAGACTATGTAAAGGTGCAAATTTCCAATGATGAATGTCATTACATTGTATACCTAAAATGTACCAATTATTAGAATGAATAATCGATAATGCAAAATAGGAAGAAAAGGTCCAAAGGGGTAGGGGTAGTGGGAGGGGCAGGGGAAAGGAAAGAAGGGAAAGGAAAAATGCTGAGAAATGGAAAAAATGGAAATAAAGTCTTTGTAAATAGGGAAGGGTGGAGGGCGTGAAGGGAGGGCTAGGAATGGGGAAAAAATAAGAACCAAGATGCATTATGTAAAGGTACAATTCCCATTGGAAATATAATTGTGTTTTATACCTACAATGTACCAATAAAAGAATTAAAAAAAAAAGAATCATACCATAGTGATACATGTGTACCTATGTTCATAGCAGCACCGTTTGTAATAGCTAAAACTTTGAAGCAGCCCAATTGCCCATCAACTTCATTCTGGATAAAGAAAATCTGTTTTTTCTTTAATAAAATGGAGTACTACTCAGCCATAAAAAATGAGAAATTATAGCTAAATGGATGCACAGTGAAGTGATACTCTTAAGTGAAGTAAATAGGACACATGTGTAAATACCGAATAGTTTCTCTAGTGTGAGAAACTGCAAGTGTAAATAAGGACTAAAAGGTATAATAGATAATGTGAAATAGAAAGAAAAGGGGCAAAGGGGAAGGGGAATTGGGAGGGGTAGAGGAAAGGAAAAAAGGGAATGGAATTAATATGAGAAAATGGAAAAATGGAAACAAAATCTTTGTAAATGGGTAGGGATGGAGGTGTTGAAGGGAGGGCAGGGGGATGGGGTAAAAATAAGAACCAAGATGGATTATTTAAAGCTGCAAATTTCCAATCATGAATGTCATTATATTATATACCTAAAATGTACTAATAAAATTCATCTTAAAAATGTAAAAAAAAAAAGGATATGTATAAAGATGAAAAATATGTGCCATGCAAATAATGAGGAAAAAGAAGAGTATGATGGATATATTAATTATAGATATAAAACCTCAAAGCAAAGAATTTTGCTAAAGATAGTTTTTAAAATAATAAATTTCTTTTCAGTAGAAAAACATAGTATTCTCTACTATGTAAATGTTAAAATACAGAATTTTAAAACAAATGAAGTAAAAATTGACAAAACTAAAGAAAATACCCAAATAATTCCAAAGGAAAATGAATTTTAATAGAAAAAGGTTTTCATTTCTCTCAGAATTAATAAACTAAAATTTAAAAATAATTTACGTATACATATCTGACCAGTATCAACTCATTGACCTAACTGACTTTGATAGTGCACAGCCAACAGTTAAAAGTATTCAGGATTCATTCAACAAAATAGATCATGTTCTGGGCCATAAAATACATCTTAACAATTTAAAAAAGATTAAATTAGGACAGACACCTATTAAACCCCTTTTATAATGTTATAGTCTAATACCACAGTAAAAATCAAAGTGGAAATAAATAGCAATGAGGTGTCTAATAAAACTCAAATATTGGAAAGTAAATGCAACCTGTCTAAGTAGTACATGGGTGAAACAAAAAATACCAAGAGAAGTCAGAGGGTATTTGACCTTGGCTTCTTCTTTCCCAAACTCCTACCTGATATGCCCTAATTTCATAGATTTTGCAATGGACCTCTTCCCTGCCTAGAACACTCTTCAACAGACATCTGTATAGCTCTGCTCTCTCATTTCCTTTAGGGTAGTGCTCAGTGACCATCTCAGTAAAATTTTCTTTCATAATTGTTTACAACTGACTCCTTAGTGTTTTCTATCTCCTTTGACAGCTTTATTTAACTCTGTAGTACTTGACATCATCTAATATACTATATTGGTTTTATTTTAATTTTTGTTTGGCTATTCAAACAAAATTTTATAGGGCCAGGGGATTTTGTCTGTTTCCTTCTTTGGTATATTCTTTCCTTTCTAGCAGACTCTTAATAAATTAATGAATATAGACATATGAAAAATATACAATATTTTTAGATACAATATTTTGAGGTGCAGAGAACATAGTCAATATGAAATGTATTCTTCTTTCCTGATTATCTGCATTTCCTAGTTCTTTTATAATGAACACAAGTCTCTTGTTCAATTGTTTAAAAAGAAAAATGTCTCATCTAGAAATATCCAGAAATAAACTGTGAAATATACATTTCCTAGCATTTAACATGCAGGAGAGAGAGTAGCAGAAGGCATAAAATTCCAGAAAATCTTTCTACATAATATCATGATCCCCAGTGAAAAGATTTTTCTACATATGTTATGCCAAGTATATAGTAGGTAGATAGGTAGGTAAATAACAGATAGATAGATGAATGGATAATATCTGATCAGTGGTACAAAAATATTTTGATTTTCAATTGCACTACCACCTTTGTCTTGTGGATGAATTTACCTTACAATGCCTAAGCAAGTATAACCTTCACTTTGTCTCCAATTTTCTTTTGTTCAGGCCACCTTATTAGTTAGTAGTTAAAAGTGATTGGGGTCTATCAATGACATTATAATTGCCTTGTAGAGCTACAACTGTGCTAACTTTTCTTCTTGTGTCCTTCTACAATGAAGATTCATGCACATACCTATCATCCATTCAGAACTTCAAAATTTAACACTAAAACCAATTCAGTTTCAAGGAGACTGACATGCAAAGTAGTTCAATATAACCATGTGGAGATATGCAAATAAAAATGAATCTTCAAAATGTTGTTCCTCAATTCTCCCTGTTAAATAAAAGAAGGTAACAACTCTTTTATGTAAAATTTCAAGAATTTGATTTGTCCTTTTTTACTTGAGCTCTTTGTAAAAAGCTCTTTTCTATTTTATCTTTGAGAGCAAATATCCATCATAATGACAAAATGAATAACAAAATGTGACATTTTATGAAATCTCTTGGTAAACTAGGTAAAGCCACCTTTGCTCAATAATTTTATTTAAAAGTCAGTGGCAAATATACAATTAAAAGTCTCAATAGCTGAATGGATAGTTTATATTTCAAGATGAAAATTACCAAAAGTACAAATTTAAAATCTTTTAGGAATAAAAATATATTTTTTTTTATGTCTTCCTGTCCAGCTGGAGTGTTTGTTTTTAACGAGTTAAGTCTGGGATGCATCTGATGGCTGCAATGTACCATGAATATTTCATATGGGACAAAAGGAAAACTTGATTATTGTACAACAGTCAGCATTCCAGGGCATGTCAGTCGGCAAAAAATGAGAAAATATATTTTTCAAAAATGTCACCAATGGGCATAAGGATTTGTGGGCCTGTGCTGGTAATTAGGCCCAACATTTGTACAGTTTTCCTGTAGCCTGATTTCTTTTCTCTTATCTATGTGGTTGAAACAAAACTACCCTTTCCTTTCTTTCCCCAGCTTCTCTCCTGTGCCCTTTGAGAACTGGTATTCCTCGTTAGATTTTTGTTGTTGTTGTTGTAGTTGTTAAAGTTAACCTGTTACCAGTCCAGATTCTGGTATTATTTTTGACAATCATTTTAACTGGATTTAACCCAAACATGTTAAAGGACTGAAGTAAATTAATTGTGCTGCCTATTTCAATAATGGAGTCACTGCAGCCCTGGAAACACAAACAGGCTATAACATTAATGGCCAATTTAAAGGTTCATTAACAAATACCAGTGGTAGCACTGTAATTCTTAATCTCTCATCACTCACATATTAAACAATGGGCATTGGAGACACCAGAAAAGAGGCTACACAATATTTAACAGATTCAGTTGGCTCAGATTATTTACTTATCATTATTAGCATACAAGTACAAATTAATTTTCAGCTCCATTCCATATTATCAGATTTAAATGTGCCCCTGAATGATGGCAATATTAAAGATTTTCTTTCTTTTTTGTAAATGTTTTCTCCTTTTGTCTTTTCTGGCCAACACTTCTCTTGACTTCTCACTTTCTTTTTTATTACATTTGGTTTTAGTTGTTGAAGATGTTTGGCATAATTTGAGTAGGATTTGGAGTGTCAACTTTGTTGCAGCGAGATAGCTGATAGATAGATGTAGAAGAAACAGAATGTAGAAGGTGACAGAATATTGTAGAATTGACGCATTGTTTCTGTTCTTCCACCTGGGCAGAGAAGAAGGCCTTAGCTACTTTGATTGACATCTTACAATAATATTCAACTGTAACTGTGTACAAAAAAGAATAAAATTTAAAATGACTACAAATAGTCATACAAATAATTACTTCTCTACATTTTCCAAGGATTCTAAACATATATATATAGATATATAGATATATATATATTCTTTAATCAAAAAATATTCATAGTAATTTTAAAAATTAGGAATCTAAGCGAGGCAGAGTTGAATCATATCTTATTGTCTACTTTTACTTTTGAGCATTTAATGAAGCTCCTCTGGACTTCCTTCCTCATGTGCAGGAGTTCTTTGAGATCAAATTTGGACAATAAGTAAGAAATTCATTTCTTGGATGTAGAAATGGATAACTTCAAGTAAGAGTAGTAATGTTTATGGGTGCATCCTTGTTTGGGGGAAAAATTGGACAACGGAACATATTTCTAGATTCATAATGTAGCCATTCACACTGCCTATACATATTTAGGTTTTCTATAAAAAGGAAGAAAAAAACTTGGTAAGAATCCACAGTAAAGAAGATCAGACTTCTCCTTCATACATTAATTAATCAAGTAAGAAAGTGCTAATGAAAAATCAGTGCCAACCAGAGGTACCACGTGGAGACAAGAATAAAGATGCCAGGAACTCTTTTCAAAAGGTTATATTTTTTAGCCCAATTATATTTTTCCTTATGAATTGCAGAAAGATGAGAGAGAGAGAGAGAGAGAGAGAGAGAGAGAGAGAGAGAGAGAGAGAGGAGAAGGAGGAGAAGGAAGTGAGGAAAGGAGAGGAGGGGAAAGAGGGGAAAGAGGGAAGGAGAGGGGAGGGGAGGGGTGGGATGACGCAAGGCGAGGCCAGATCATGCCTACTCCACAGCCAAGGTTCATCTTATTAGGGAAAGTCATACAAATTTGACATACAAGTCTATAAGACAAATTTCACGGTTGAACATTACATTTAGCTAATCACAAATTTGTCAGGAGGTGGAGCCTGGTGGGAAGAGTGCTGTCACTGGAGCATGAAATAGAAGAGTACATTCTTGTCCGTGGCTCCTCCCTACTCTCTGTGCTTCCTGGATGTTGTGGGTTGAGCAAGTATCTTCTGCTATGCCCTTTCATCATGGCTTGGAGACAGCCAACCACGGACTGAATTCCTTCAAACCATAAGCTAATTACACTGCTCCTTTTTTAAGTTGTAGGAGTTCAGTAAAGTCTCAGTAGTGGGAAAGCTGACTAATACAGTTGGTGGATTTGTTTTTCCTGGCTTCAGGAGCCTCTTTTGAAAAGAGAAAGTGCACTTGGAGTCCTGGAAACCTTTATTTTCTCCAGTACACTCGTCCGCCTTTCATGGCTCAGGTGGCAGAAGTGGTGGACAGTATCATCCATAGCACATGTGAGTAGAAGAATTCTCAGCAAAGAAGTAGAGACCTGTTTGAAAGCCCGGTTGTTGTAAATGACAGACCCCATTTCGCACTATCTTTTCCTCTTTTGTTCCCATTTTGTTTTTTTAAAAAGTGTTCAGTTGAGAGGCAGGCAGCAGAACCACTGAGCTAAATCCCCAGGAAGGGAAGGGGAAAGGAAAAGAGGGAAAGGAAAAGAAAAACTATGAGAAAAGAAAAAAAATGGAAATGAAATCTATGTAAATAGGCAAGGGGGGAGGGAGTGAAGGGTGCACAAGTAATGGGGAAAAAATAAGAACCAAGATATATCATGTACAGGTACAAGCACCCAATGATACATGTAAACGAATTGTATACCTAAAATGTACCATTAAAAGAACAACAAAAAAGTGTTCAGTTGAACAGCCCAATTATATTGAACTGTAATTTACATAAAAGAAATTCTTCAGTTTAAGTATATAGTTTGATAAGTTGTGTCAGATGTAATCATCGACATGAATAAAATTAATTAATTGATTTTTCAATTAAAGTTGATAAGTCAACTTTGCAATCTTGTTAGAAATTCAACTTCCTTGAGGTTTATTGTCCTTGCATTGTTAGATTACATTTTTTACTGTATTTTAAGTACTTTTAAGCCTGAGTTATATTAGACTGAAATATATTAGACTGTGGTTTCGTGACTTACAGTGTCTGTCTCAGTTAAGAATCAGTGTAGTAGACTAATTAAAATCAATTAGTATCAATCAATTAGAATTAGTAGACTAATTAAAATCAGGCAGGAAAGATTCCTTTAATATTTATTTTTCTTAAAGTTTTTATACTGTTTTGCCTTGAAAGTTTGATAGAATGCACCAAAAATAATCATAAAGCCTGGAATTTTCATTCTAGAAAAAGCTATAGAAAGATTTTTAAATAAAAATTCAATTTCTTTAATAGATATAGGTGTTATTTTTTCTATTTTGTTTTTAGTCATTTTTGGTAATCAAAATTTTACAAAGAACTTGACAAGTCATCCAGTTTGCAAATATGTCAGCTTAAAGTTTTCATAATTGTATTAACATTTGTAAGTTCTTTAGTTATATTCTCTATCTAATTCCGAAAAAGTGAAGTTTGCACCTTCCCCCACTGTTTTCTTGATGTATATAACTGATGTTTTTTCAAGTTTATTCATTTTTTAAAGTACTGATTGGTGGCTTTGCTGAACATCACTATTTTTGCTATTTACTATTTTGTTAGTTTACACTATTGTCTTTATTACTTCCTTCTACCAAATTTGTATTTCTTGGTCCTTTGTTCTTTTCCCTCTATAAGGTAAAATCTTAATGTCATTGGTTTTATACTTTTTATACTTGTATATTTATACATAGATAATATATAAAATCTATGAATTTCCCATTGAAGAGTGATTTAGCTGAATCCCACATATTTTACTCTGTTTTTAAATTTTCTTTCACTTTAAATTATTTTCTAATTTTCATTCTAGTATTTTCTTTGGCCAATGAGGTATTTTGAAGTCTAACATCCAAAGTTTTGGGGTATTTCATATATCCTGCTTTGTCCATCTCTGGACAGTGATATTATCCATATTTTCTATTGCATTAAGTTCATTTTACGTATCTCCATGTCTTAGAGTTCTCCAGTTTTTCCTCTAATACTTTTTTTTTTTTTTTTTTTTTTGGTACTGGGGATCGAACTCTGGACCTTGCGCTTGCAAGGCAGGCAGCAGAACCACTGAGCTAAATCTCTGGCTCCTCTAATACTTTTATTGCCAGTTATTTTGTGGAATGTCTCATCACAGTGTGTCTGATGTTTCTTCATGATTAAGCTATTAATTATTTGAGGGAAACAAGGTTATTATGTCTTATTCAACGAATTATATAAGAAACTACTCAAAGTTAATTTTTTTCTTGTATCGATTATGTATTTTATTAGTACATATTTATAGTACATAATGCTTACATTTATTGTGGGGAGCTTGTACATGTACATAACACATTTTAATTCCTTTTGGTCCTCTTACCCTCCCAGCCCTCCTTGTTCCTTCCAACTCTTGATCCCCTATTAATTTATATTATTATTGCTAGTATTAATTTTGATTTCTTGTTAAGGTGATAACTCCACTGTAAAGTTAGTATTTTTTAATTAAGTATCTTGTGGGAAGATACATTAACACTATGTTAATACCTTGCTTCTCAACATATCTTCACCCCCAATTTTTTCAAATATTATTATTATGATGTGTACAAAATGGTGACTTTTATAATTTCTTCACATCTACATTTAACAAATTTTAATTATAAAAAAGATCTACCTTTTTTGTAGCTCCTTAGTTTATATTTTCAACTATTTATTTATGTCAGTATGGATTTATGGATATTTATCTTCTGTAGATTATAATCTCTCACTATTATTATTTATTTTACTGCTCAAATTTTCCAAAATTTTTCTATAGAATTGCCTTCAACTTGGGATCTGTGTCTTTTCCACATCTCTCCATCAGTCTATGAATCTTTCCTTGCTCTCTAGCATAACAAAATGTTCCAACCTAATTCTATATTTTCCCTGTCCAAACTTGATCTCAAAAGTTTCTCCAAGGAGTCTGGATTTCTTCTAATAGGAAAATGTTAACATTGTTACTGGGATGTCACTATTTCTAAACCCATTTTTAAAAGAATATGGAAATATAAGCATGTGTATTCACACTCATAGACATCTATATTTTTTACATTTATCCATTTGTGTGTGTACTGAAGACAATGCTGTCATACCAACACCTTTGATTCCAATCCAACAATTCAGGATAGGTTATAATTTTTCCTCTTTCTCTTTTTTGTAACTCCATGTTGTTTTCCAGTAGAAAATCTGGCTTCCATTATGCTCAAAATATTAAAATTTTCTCAGTCAGTATGCACAAGGCAATTTCATATTTTTAAAGTCATACCTTTTCAAAAACACACATAAACTACAATATGTTGTACACACAGTACTTTTTTGGTTGTTGTTTTGAGCCTTACTACTATGGATGTTTGTTTTTAACTTACTTTAGTTCACTCTTTTCTACCCTACTTCTATCAGTGTGGTTGTAATTATTTGCCATAAAGTTCATCTGTTACTTCTTGTATTCCGTTTTGTATTCCCCCACATTCTGGTTGATTTTAATTATTTCTTTGTTTGGGGGGTATGTGAAACCATGTCATAGATCCAAGCATCAGAACTCAGAAACTCTCTACAGAGTGAAGTGCTCTTCCCTTCTCTCTACTATCATATTTGCATTTCTCCGATGTTTCTATCCCATTCCTTTGGACTCTCTGTAGCGAAGTAATCACATTTGATTTCTGAACTGTTTTTCCTTCAATTCTTTTGTAAAATGACGTAGTGTGTGCATATTTTCTTAAACACTATTCTTTCTTACACAAAGCATAATACACTATAAAGACTCTTGTACTTTGTGCTTTGTACTTGCTTTCATCATGCTATAGTTTATTATATTTACTTTCTAAATAGTGAAACATAGTTTTATGATTTCTAATTCTATTGTTATTTGAGAGTGCCATGGTCTTCTCATTTATGATTTTGTATCTGTTGTCTGATGCGCTCCTTCTCTTCTTGCCATATCTTGTCTTTTATTTAAATTCTGGAATTGTAAATGACTGCATTGTTTTCTTTTCCTTTAAAGGATGATGTATTTTCCTCTGGCAAGCATCAGTTTGATCAATTTAAAGGTTCCCTTTAAGTTTTTACGTTTGGTCTCGAGTAGGCTTCACATCTGTGTCCTTAGCTCTACTGCTGAGGCCTGGCCCCATGAGCTGTCACCAGAGGCTCTCAGTGGCTAGATCTCATATGTCCACTTTGTGTCACATCTGGGAACTATTCAAGTTGCAAGTTTCTAATTGTCCTCTTCCAGCCTCATCCACTTGAACTCTGTATCAGCACGGATTCATTTTCAGCAAAAATGCAAAGGGTACTCTAAGCATATTTCTGGAATTTTTTTCTTTGTTCCCTTCTTTCCTGGAACTCCATAGTGCATCTGTGACCCTCTCACCTCTGGTTTCTAACCCCTCATCTCAGAACCTTTTATGCTCTACTTGAGCTCCTTCTTCCTATGCTTATGATTCAGAAATTGCAAGTAAGTGGAAACTGGGATAACCATCTGGCCAATTCTGTTTGTTTCCTTTCTGTAACGGCTCATTGTTTGCTTATTGTTGAATGCCTGAAACTAACTGGTACACACATTTAGTCTAGTTGTCTAATTACTTACTCAGAAAGGTTGACTTAGTCTTTCTTAGTCCAGCAGATTTGAAGGAGAAGAGGTTGGCCATACTTAGTTTTTGTTATCAAGTTATAAGTAGGACCCACTGGCCAGTATAGCACCCTTGTGTCACTTAGAAATAGTTGTCATCTTTAAGACAACTGGTCACCATTTGTAATAAATAATTTGCCAATCTATCATATCTACAAGGCAAATAGTGCCCCTTCAACTGTACATAGTAAAACTTACATATGTATGCTGTGCTCCTCTGGAAAATGTCCAGAAGTCGAGACAAAAGTGGCTGTGGCACATCTGTTTGCAGAATAAAATAGGCTAGGCATTCTTACTTAAGCTATCATGACTTCAGGAAATTCTTAAGACAGATGGAAAATATGTTGACCACTAAAGGAAATAGAAATATAATTCAAGAAGTGTGCCATTCTGGCAAATATGTACATTGAGAAATTTATAAAATATCAGTCAAATTGTTAGATGTTGGACACGAAATCCCAGCGTGGGATAGGATCCTCTGCATGTATATAATCCATGTTATTTGTAAACATACAAGGTGTGATCAAAATGCACAGTGACTATTTAAATTAAAACTTTTTATTACAATAAAAGACATATTGTCTTTAATCTCTCTCAAAATATTCTATCTTACTTCAAACACATTTCTTACATTCTTTGCCACATTTTTTTCTTTTTTTTTGGTACCAGGGATCGAACTCAGGACCTTGCGCTTGCGAGGCAGTTGCCGGAACCACTGAGCTACATCCCCGGCCCTCTTGGCCACATTTTGATGCAGTTCTGAAAATTCTCTTGTGAGCTCATTCAGTCAGTTGCTCTGTTTTGTCTGCTTAGTTGTCCTAAGACGATTCAAAATAGTCACCTCTCACAGTCGTTCTGACTTCGAGAAGAACTGGAGGTCCCTCCGTGCCAGCCAGCAGATGAGGCAGATGAGGACGTGCTCAGCACTTTCATTTGGCGGACACTGGTATGACTGGTGTTTAACACTGTATGATCGAACACATGCTAAACTGTTCAATTAAAAAAAAGTTTCAGTGAAATACACATTGCTGTTAATCTCCCTCAAAATAATCTCCCTCTCCCTTTGCTTCAGACACACTTATCGCATCATTCTTGGCAAGGTCTCTTACTATAAAATTATTTTAAATTCAAATATTCATTGTAGTTTTTCTTTTTTTTGGTACCGGAGATTGAACTCAGGACCTTGCACTTGCAAGACAGGCGCGGTGCCACTGAGCTAAAAATCCCTGGTCCTTCATTGTATTTTTAGTCACCCTTGTATATATTAATACAAACTCATAATGTCTGTTCATTGGCTCTTTCCTATCTAGAAAATGTCCATTTAAGTAAGTAGCAGGACTTCTTTCGCTGGAGAAAACTGAGCATGCACCTGAAAGTATGGACGAGTGTTTCTCTTAGTAGTTTGGAGGCTAGTTGACAGGTAAGAAGCACTGAGAACGTTTTTATATCCACTAGCATAATCACATAAATTTTTGTCTTTAGCAACATATGATTTTTCTCTGTAGCACTTATAGTGTGGAAGTTCTGTAACTTCATCCGTTATTGACCACCATCCAACCATCATGACAACAAAATAATACGAAATGAATTTAGTAATTGATCAGTAGATAGCATGCAGGAGGGTGAGACACACGAAAAATAATTTCACTACATTTTATACTCCATCAAAGAGAGAGATGTATAAAAGATGAAACTTTAAACAGAATTAGTTGAATAGAGACATCCTCGGAAATCATTATAAACTGGAGGCACTTCTCTGTATAAATGATTGCCATTCGACCATGTATGCACACATGCACACACTTAAACTAATTCATTTGGTTAAAGCACAGATATTTACACATTCTTATAAATTAGTGAAAGAAGTTTCAAAAGACTTGCTTCAAATTAAATATTCTTTAGCCTCATATGCAACTATTCATTTTGCTGTATCAAGTATATTTAATTTTAGTAACTACCATGCAGTACTATCACATGTATTAAGCTTTATTTGGTGAGATTAATGCAGTCTCCGTTAGGTAAAAGTTTCCTGTCATATGTTGCTCAACAATTTTTTCAGTAAAACACAGTGAGCTTCTTCTACTCTTCCTGGAGAAATTTAACATATTGGGTGCATAGCTAAAAGAAGACTGTTGAGATTCCAATGGAATACTGAATCCTAAGGGTCTAAATAAGTATTGAGGAGAGTTAGAAGGTTTTACTATGACTTACATCATGTTATCACTGATAGAAAAACAATGATGATTCCAACTAAATTACATCCATGGTTCTTGAGAGAACACTACACTGATGCTACTTTTCCTTTTTTCTTTTTGTCTCATTGCAGGAAAGACTCGACTTATTGCATGGAAAAATAGAAGAGAAGATCTTGCAGTGTGATAATAATGAAGAACTATGTTAAAACTTAATTTACAAAAAGGAAAATTGACCTATCATATTAATTACCTATTGCTTCTGGAACAAATTACACAATCAGAGTGGCCTAAAACAACAATAACATATTAGTTCACAGTTCTAGAGTTCAGTCTGAAATGGGCCTTTTGGAAGTAAGATCAAGTTGCTGACAGGGCTGTGTCCCATCCACATGCTTGACGAGATAGTCAGCCCCGTGCTGTTTTCTGCTTCCAGAAGCCTCCCTCATTCCTTGGTTCTCATCCCCCTTTCCACCTCTCTACCTTTGCTATTTTCATTATTTCTCCTTCTCTGACTCTCTTCATGCCCGAGTCTTTCTCTTGCAAGGAGCCTTATAATTGCCTACGGATAATCTTCCCATCTCAAGCACATAAGTGATGTCTCCTTTACCATGTCAAAAAAGTAAGGATAACTTTAAAAATGTTAAGGTTAAGGTTAAAAATGTAAAGACAAGTCCAAGCATCCTGATTAGGAGAATTGTGTTTCACTGTATCAGGGGCTGAGTTTAATGAATCTCTCCCAAATATTTATCATAAAAGTAGGAAGCAAAAGATGATCCCTGGACCCTGTGACTATGTCACTCAACATATAAAATGGGATTTTGCAGGTATAATTAGATTAAGACTTGAGATGAAAATATTATCCAGGATTATTCACATGGGTCCGTTATTTTCACCTGGATCCTTCAAAGTGGAAAGATGGGAAAGGAGTAACAAGGAAATGCAGCTAGATTTAAACCGATGTGATATGACACCCAACCTGTTGTTGTCTGACATAAGGATGGAAGAGGAGGGGCCTTGAGCCAAGGAATGTGGGCAGCTGCTAAGAGCTGAAAAAAAGCCAAGAAACAGAATATTTTTCAGACCCTCCAGAGGGCGCCCCATGCCTGCCAACATCTTTAGTCTCCCAGAGCCATTTTGATTTCTGAACTCAAGAACCATAAATAAGAAATTTATGTTATTTTAGTCTGCTAAGTTTATGGCAATATGTTACATCAGCAATAGAAAACAAATGAACATCAAACAGAGTAATTAGAATTATTAGTTTTTGTTTTACATGATGAGAGCCACTAAAATCATCTTTAGTTGAAAATGAATTACATAACCGTCTCTTTGTCCCAAGAGAAAAAAGAACTCTAAAACTTAGTAGCTTTATTTTACATAACTTTTAGAGATTTAGGAAACTCATGTAAGCCAAATTTTGAAACTAATTTAAATTTAGAAAGTTATGAATTTCTAAAAGCATGCAAATATTTTGAAATTTCAACATAGATGTTCCCCACAAATGTGATTTATAGCTCAGAAGACATTTCTGATACCAAATGTTCACATACAATTTCACAAACTTACATTCTCCAGCTTTTAAGTAAATCAAAGTTGGTCAATGAAATGTTTTTGGCAATAAACCATTTGTGCATAATTTTCAAAAAATACAGCCATTCTCAAAAGTTCATCCTGTACGTGCTCCTTTTAATTTTTTGTTGACTTTGGAAGCCTGACTGAAGATACTTTGTGAGAAGGAAAATTACAGTAAGTAGTCTTCTCTGTGGTTCATTTGTTATTTGCATAGTATGTTTTTAACTACTAGGTTCATCATCACTGTAAGAAGATAAGTCTTTACTTTGAAAGCTTTGTACCTTGTAATGGAAAAGAAATATAAACAATTCCTAGGAAATTTGATTCCAAGCACATTCTATAATTCTAAGTACACTTTAAAAAAATCCTTTCAAATGAATAAATTGTGCCTGCTGGCTTGTAAGAATACACCATCGTGACTCCTTGATTTTGTAACCCAATTTAAGAGACAATACAAGCATCCCATAGGATAGACAACCAGGAAGTTGTCATAAATCTACCACATTCCAAGCTGTCTAGGTACCTCAAAGTTAAACTGAGTGCATACTTTATGTTTTTATTTATGTCTATTTTTCTTATGCTTTCAAATTGTTTAGACACAGAGCTATTGGCATAGGAAAGATAATGTTAATCAATTATTTTTTACAGTACTGTGGTTCTATTACAGTGCCTTCACATTGACCTACATCCCCATCCTTTTAAAAAAACATATTTCGAAACAGCACCTCACTAAATGGCTAAATTGCCCAACCTGGGCACAAATGTGTGATTCTCCTGCATCAACTTCCCTGAGTGCTCGAATTATAGGTGTGTGCCACCTTAATTCAGAAAATTAATCATGAATCATTAAGGGTTTTTTTTTAAATTCAACTTTGGCTCCTTTTAGGCTCAGGTGATCCCTGTTCCGCAGTTACTCCTACCTGCACACATTTTAAAGTATGTAATCATATCTGAGGCAAAGACCTATGCCCTCCACTCAGTCTATCATCGTAATGAGAGAGAACTGAAAAACAGAGACTGACTCTACTTCATAATACAGTTTTATGCACAAGGATGGAGAACTGTGCTTTCTGGCACTACTGTCCACTTTGTGAATAAAATAAGATCTAGCATTTGCATTTTTCCAGTCAAAAACCTAGTTCTTTCATTAGAATTGTGGTTATGTCACAAATATTTTACATCATTGGTGGAAGAGCAGTTGTCTGCCTAGGTGTTAAAAGAAAAAGTATGTTATAGTGATCCCAGTGTTGTTTCAAAGGTTTATTTTCACTGAGTTTGTGATTAGGGAAGATTGTCAAGTTTTTTTACAGCCTTCCACATTGGTGAATTTCGAGAAACAGTCTGTCATAAAATACTAGCAGTTGGTGGATGAGCTAGCAAATGTTTAAGCCTAGGTAGTCACAGATCATGACATAAATGTGGCTTGTACCATAAACTTTCAAAAAATAATTTAAATTAGCTGGTCAGATCTTTATCCAAAGAAAAATTAATTTCTGTATTATAAGAGCCTGCAATAACCATACTAAGAATTAACAGGAAATATCCTACATCATAGAGCTATTATCATGGCCACTAAAATAAAGAGACAAGGAATAGAAACTATTCCAGTGTACAAAGATGACTCCAGCTGTGCCATTTCACAATCACTAAAAGATAAACAAAAGGCATCAGAGAGCTTGTAGTCATAAATTTCCTCTATGAGACCATACCCTCACTGAGAGGTTGAAGCCAGAGTTCTCTTGGTTCAAATATCTAAAGACACAACTTAGACCTTTATTTTATTGGAGGAAAAATAAGTTTTGCCAACAAGACAGTTTTTAAGAAGAGAGAAAGGACGCATGTATTTAATTTGTATTTATGAGCCAGCTTTTAGTCTTAGTCTGCTTGCTGTTACTATAACAGAAAACCATGACTGTATACTTCATAAAAGAAAGGAGTTTACTTATTTCATGATGCTGGACACTGGAAATACAGAATTGGGCAGCTGCCTCTGGTGAGGGCCTTTTGCTGCAGCACAGCGTGGCAGAAAAGCACAAGGGAAGTGGGTGCTTATGGAAGAGACAAAACAAGAGGCCCAGCCCCCCTCTCTGTGCAGTAGAATTAATCCAGTCCTGTGAGAAGATCATTGATATGCTCGTGAGGTCAGTACCTTACAACTTTATTGTCTCCTAAAGGTCTCATTGCCTTTCAATCAGGCAATGTGGCCTGATTTTTGAATGTATAAATTCTGGGGAATATATTCAGACCAGATACCTTGTAATGGGCATTTGACATAATCTAATCTAATATAAAAATCTTAAGTGGTTTTGTCTCTCATTGTATCAGCCAGAAACCAGTTTGGGAAACAGAGACTATCTCATGTAATCCAATAGAGAAAATTTAATATAGGCTATTGGTACATAGGTGAGCTGGTTTGCCACATGAGAAAAAGGGAAGATGAAAGTAATGTAGGAAGCAAGTCCCATCCCTAAGGCTGGAGAAATAAATGAAAGCAGTTAAAAGTGTCAAAATGTATAAGCTCAAACAATCGGTGACAGGAGTTGGGAATCAGACTTCTGGGAAACCCTGCCTACCTGCTGCTGATACCTCCGAAGGGACCCAAGACTCACCATACGAGGGCCAGGAGGAGAGAAGCACTGGGAACAACTGTCTTTGTCAGAGGAAGAATTACAGCTGGGAAGATTCAAGGAGAATTGCAAACAAAAGGGAAGAAGGAAGCATAGGCCTCTTCTTCTGAATAACCTATCGAGAAGCCAGCCGGCACTGAAGAAATGGAGTTGGTCGAGTCCCAGTTTCTGTCATACAAAACAGGGTATAAAAAGGTGAATTAAAAGGCAAGAGACATAGCAGAGTAACTAGCACGAGTATTTTACTCATAAAATGCATGATTCTTAGAAACAGCCCTGGGTGAGATAATCAGTACCTGGCACAGACAGAATTGAGGCTCCTGGTTGCCACACACAGATCGTGCCGTTCTGCATTCCCTCATCACAATTTGCCTTGTTGTTTGAGGGAAAGTCCCATTAAAATGCTATTGTTACAGTCTCCTGTCTGGGCACCTAGGAGCCTCAGACTCCCTGTGGTAACAGCACTGCCGGACACTTAGCTTCCGCCATCAGGGTCTGCAGACTTTTGAAAGTAGGTTTGAATGCAGGACAGTTTAGCAAGGCCTCTGAGGCTGAGCCAGAGACAGAAATTTGCTCACGTCCTTTGGGATTCATCTTGCACATCTGGAGTGAGATTCATGCATAAAACACTTCACATTCCATATAAAATCGTCCTAAACATCATATATAAAATGATTGTTGAGGATGATATCTTGGTTCTTTTTTTTTTTTTTGGTACCCGGGATTGAACTCTGGTCCTTAAGCTTGTGCAGCAGGCGGCGAAACCACTGCGCTAAATCCCCAGCCCGATATCTTGCTTCTAAGGAAGTGTTTTAGCCAAATTACATCTGTAACAGTAGGCTCATAGGCTGTTGTATTTTTATTTTGCTTGTGTGAATCCCCATGCCCAACTAAACGAGCATTCATTTTGCCAAGTTTTAAAATGTAAGCACAGACAAGTTGACCTAAGTTTTTTTTTTTTTTCTGTAGTATGAAATGCAGTTTCAGACAACTTGAAATACTCTCATTGGTGAAATGTTAAATGAGACCTGCCTTGCCAACTAAGAGTCATTCTTAAAAATTTCCCATGCACAAGGATTCTTTTCTTTCTAAGTGCTATTCTCAAATAGAAAATG
The DNA here is from genome assembly GCF_053883595.1 of Heterocephalus glaber. Taxonomy (NCBI): domain Eukaryota; kingdom Metazoa; phylum Chordata; class Mammalia; order Rodentia; family Bathyergidae; genus Heterocephalus; species Heterocephalus glaber. Next base: position 64,059,068 of record NW_028258317.1, on the reverse strand, counting down.
GAAAATTCATAGCATTCAAAAATCTAAATTTCTGACTTTAAATTCTTTATGGTAACTCTAAGAGAAATAGCAAGTGGTTTAACAATTGCCCATTTATAAATGTTGAGTGTTTAAAAGAAAACACAGAGTTAGGGTTTCAAGTCAGTGGGAAAAGTTTCATAAGCAATAACATTAGTCAAAATGTGTTTGCCTTCATAGTTGGTAGAAATGTGTGTGGTAGAACATTTGAGACAAGAACATGTATTCAAGTCATATACATTGCACATTTTCAGTCAAAAGAAAAAACAGTTATAAATCAGGTTGGGTATTTACTGTTTTAATGTCACTAGAAAGTAATTTCTCAGAAGTTGCTGTTGCATGGAATTTTTGTTAACGTTTTTTGTTGTTGTTAGACTTGATACCTTGATCTGTTCCAAAGAATAATATTTACTACAGGAAAATGCTTCTTCTCGTCGTTTTTCCAAAACCTCTAAGTACCAAAAGCCCTTTTAGAAGCTGTTTCTTTTGGGATTCTGACTGAGCCACCTACTCATTGGAGGAAACCTACTCCTACACCAAAAACAAATAAAGTCAATTAGGAAACATTGTGGCTGGGTGATTGGTCTCTCCACCTAGAGGCTCGTAGTTAGTACAGTAGAATGACCAACTCGCACAGAGACCTGAATAAAGATGCCTTTCTTACAACACATCGCTGGTCTGACTGATCCTACAGTCCAAGTGCCCATCCTTGAAATTCAATGAACTGCCTGAACCCTGCATACATTTCATCTTACCCACCCAGGGAGTGCAGTATGGATTTGTTAATTGATATTTGCAATGTGCTTCAAGAGCCCACCAGGAAATAGATGATTACAAAATGACTGGGTACCGGGGTGTTCATGCAAACAATTTATAAAACTGTTTCACTTCAAATTGTTATCTTTTCTGAGGTCTTTTTATTTTTTGGCTTTAGCTATGGACAAGTATTCTCTGTATAGGCATTTTAAAGATATCATTTCTACTTTTATAGTATTACCCCACTAGCTTATATTTATTTTGTGGCTTGTGGTTGCACCTTATGTTTATTCATGGAAACAATTTCAAATTAATCTTCTGGGGTGGAGGTGTAGCTCAGCAGTATAGCACTTGCCTAGCATGTGTGACCCCCTGAGTTCCATCCCTAGGACTGCATTAAGGAATAATATAAAATAAAATACAATGAAATATCCAAATTAATCTTCTAATTCTAGGTTCATTGCCAAAAGTGCATCTAGGATATTTTCATGATGAGATAAACAAAACGAAGAGCTTTTCATCTGAATTATGAATATTTAAGAAGACAAATGTTTAAAAAAGTAAAAAAAATATGAAGAAAAACTGTTCAGCTAAAGTTCTTGTTAGAAAAATAATCTATTTTACACTGGCTACCTCTAAAATTGCCACAAATTCAAGGCCAGCCTAGGACACATAATGAGTTCAATGCCAGCCTTTACACAGTGAGACCTTGTCTCAAAAAAACAACAACAAAAAAAAAACCCCAAAAGAAGTCTATTTTAAAGCAAGGCTTTTGATCTTAATATATTGATTACCAAGGTCTGAAATAAATTTGGGCTGATTTTTGTACAGTTGGAATTAAAATTAGAAAAAATGAAAGTATTTAGTTATACACATACTGTACAAAGTAAGTGCTCTATATTCATACGCTCTCACATTGTACTTAGGTTGAGTAATTTCCAGCTAGTTAATTATCTTTTGACAGCAAGTACACCTGAGGTACAAGAGCAGTTGATACAGTTTTGGCCTCTTGCATTGCCAGCATTTCAACGTACATAGGTGTGCCAAGAAAAAGCTAAACACACACGTACATGTGCAGGCCAGTGTGCGTGAGTGCACACACACACACACACACGCACATTCCTGTCTCTGAGGTCATGGTTACATTTTGATCAGAGGTTTTGCAAAACAGCCAGCTCTGAAGGAAACCATGAAGTTTGAGTTCCATTTGTAGGTTCTGACAACCTTCCAAGCTTCCTGGTGGGAATACTTTGTGATCTTTTCCATCCTGCTGGAGGAGAGTAGTGGTTTATGAACAAGCTCCTAGGCAATTAGATTTCCATAATTCAAATTAATAACCTCATAAAGCACTGCATATTATGTACTTGGTTTTTTTACCCTATAACCAAAGTACTATTCTGATAGCAATTTTGAAATTACTTGGAACTCATCCCAGGCTTGCTAAAAATAATTTTTAAAAATGTTAAAGGCATTTGAAGTAAAAAAAGATTTTATATAATGAAGACTTTTTAAAATTTACAATTAGATTTTCAGATTAGTAGCACTTGGAAAATATTTGCTTTCACTGGTTTGCTTTGCTGGGAAGTGGATTTTTAAGGTCATGTTTTTCTCACGCTGACCTTTCTAAGTAGAAAAGGGGAAATGGCAGAAGGAGATGGAAACAACTTCATTTTCTCATGTACCTCTTATGCTTCATCAATTGTCTAGTGAAATGCATGCATAAATTAGGTTTTGGGTTTCATGTGCTGGATTATATGTGTTATATATTCCCCTACTTTTAATTTAGTGAGACAGTCCTTTCCATTAGAAGATGGGTCTCATTAAAAGAAATGTTATTATGGAACTGTATGCATTAGGTTTAATTTTCACTCAATTTAAAAAGAATACTTATGAGAGCAGCACATTGAAGCAAACAAAAATGATTAGTTGGGGTTCCTTTTAAAAAGAGGAGCCAAAAGTGCGAGAAGTTCTGCCTCTGGGGCAAATGAAACAATCAAATAGTCCGGAATGAGGTTGGAGGCTTTGCATAAATGACCAGACTGCTCTATTTTCAGACCTCCTGCCTTTCTTTAATGACCATTTCTCTTTCTCTTCAGGCAACTGATGGAGAAGGGTAAGGGTAGGAGGAGGAAGAGGGCACTGGCCCAACTAGACCCAGACCCCTGAATGGATGCCCTGGAAGGTTTTTCCCGTGCTCCTCCCCATAAGGGATGTTCGACACAGAAGTGAGGAATCCCATTCTGGTCCAAGGCTTTGCAGAGAAATCTCATTGAGCACCAGAAGCACCCAGAGGACTTGTGAAAAAGCGCACCACAGGGCCCATCCCCTTGAGAATAGGTCTGACAGTGGGACCCAAGAATTTTTTTTTTAAAAATGTTCCCAAAGGGATGCTGATGCTGCCAGTCCTGAGTTCACATTTTGAGAATCACTGACTCAAAATATGCTATGAAAGACCAAATGGCTCCAAACAATTTAAAAGTGCATCTCCAGACAGGAATGGATAAAGTAGATTTTTCTCACAAATTCATTGGTTATGTCCCCTTGCCTGAATACTGCAGTTACTGGTGGTTAGCTGATTTTCATCTGCAGGAAGAATATCTACATATGTTTAGATCTCCTTCATTTCTTTTAGTGCCTCACTCTGAAGAATTCTTCAGGTTACCAATGGGTTTTTCAATCTTGGCTGGCAAGCTGATGCTGAGGGTTATTGGAAGAGGCAGTAGAAGAACCATGGAGATGTGCTGATTGTCTGGAGTCTTGTTAATGTTCTTGGTACTATGAGGATTTTTTTTCCTCACACAATAGCAGAAGCTAGCCCTGGAAACCTGAGCTGGAAAGTGACCTTGCTGTTAGGTTGTAAGAGTGCTGGCAGATAAGACTGAAAGGATGAAAAATAGTGTGCTCTTGGCTCCAGGGAATATAATTTTTGGCAAATGAATTTCAAGGTTGTCCGTACTTTCTTTCCTTAGCTAAAATGCAAATAGAGAGTGAATACCTAATTAGTTCAGCTTTGTTGAAGTGCTCACCTCTTCTGGAGGGAGACAAGAATACTTTGGATCATGATTCCACTGAAGTGTGAGAGCTTCCCCAGAAAAGACTGGAGAACTTCCTCAGAAAAGGCTAGACTACTTTTATAAAAAGAAGGCAAAATAGGCCCCTGGGTAGTCACAGCTGTCCACCATGTGCTCTGTGAGCCTGTTCTGTGTGGCCAGCAACTTTCCAAAGGCTTACTCTGAGTGCTGTCACAGAACCACAAAGTTAGAAGGGTGGGAATTCACCTCACCAGACTTTCTTGTAGAAAGGTTAACTAAAATAGTGGTTCCCAACCTGCTCCCCTCAGAGAAGAAATGGGACCTTTAGGAACTATTCAGTGTACTTGAAACCTAACCAAAAGTTTGTTGATTTCACAAGTAAAATCTCAAGTTTCTTTACAAATGTACATTTACTAAACAAAACACCCCCACATTTTAATTATATTAATAAATTCTGATTTGTAGTTATAGCTATCTTAATTTGAACCCCAGTAAACAAAATAATTAAATTTTAAGCATGTGTTTTGTGCCTGTGTGTTGGGCATGAAGAACGTATAATCGTTAGAGTTCCTTGGTGAACCATGGTAACCACCACTGGCTAAGTCATCTGCTATGAGGTAATTTGTGCAGCTCTAAAATTTAAATATTGAAGTCCTAACCCATGGTACCACAGACTGTGACTGTATTTACAGATAAGGTCCTTCAATTGGTAATTAAACTTAAATGAGACTGTTAGCATGAACCATAACCAGTTTGTTTGCCATCCTAATAAGGAAAAGAAACTGGGACACACTGCTCCCAAATGCTGTGTGACAATCACATCACAAAGATAGCTATTTACCAGCCAGGTTGTGTTAGGAGCTATACTAAGCATTTTGTGTACATGATCTAATTTAATCTCAAAATATAAATTCTGACAGATGTGCTAGTCAGCTTTTCATGACTGTAGTGAAATACCTGAGATCACCAACTTTAAAAGAGGAAACATTTTTTTTGGCTTGCGATTTGGAGGTTTCAGTCCATCATCATTTGGGTCCATCTCTTGGGGGCAGCACATCACAATAGAAGCATGTGGCACAGCCAGGAACAGAAGAGGAAGGGGAAGAAACAAAGGTCCCAGAGCTCCCTTGGAGGGCATGTCCTCCACAGCCTGAAGATGTCCCACCTGGATCCACATCGTTAGGACTCTACGACCTGCCATAGTCTGGAGACCAAACCTTTCATACATTTAGCTTTGGGATTGCTTCATTCTCATCTGAGATTAGAGGAGGTGGGTAACCAGACTGGTTCAAACTCATTCATTTAGAAACCATTAAACTATGATTTCCTCCTCAAATTTGTGTCTGATGTGCAAGCTTTAGGCAAAACTAGGTTACATCCACAATGTTGTTCTTTTATTCATTAATTTTGACTTCTTTCATTTAAAACTAACATTGATTTTTCTAAGGGCCAGCATCTCATTTGAAACTCATAAATCACAGGGGAGATTGACTCACAGTGTATTGGTCACTCTTGTGGTTAGCTTAGTGGAAATATGTAGAAAACACACATTCCTCAGATGGCTAAATAATCCCTAACTTCTCAAGTTTTTCTAAGAAGTAGCTCTAAATTAAGAGGGAAATATGTCTTAGATGTTCTGGATGACTCACTGAAGATAATACCCCTCATATTTTATCTTAATGATTCTTTCATATTTTACATTCTGCTCAGAAATATATTTGTGCTTGGTTTAGTATGAATTATTTATATGTTTAAATGCTATTGCTTACCCTTGGAGAAATTGTTTTCTGTGTTTCTTGGTTGTTGGATAAGATATGATGGCATGGGCTTTATGAATTTTAAAACTGAAATGGACTGGAATAAGGAATCCATCTTGGCATTACCATCAAGAAGGTGTGTGGATATATATGAGGAGCAAGATCACAATTCTTTTTTTTTTTGCTACTGATTTAGGAATTCTGTTGTAATAATCACTACATAAAAATGTCAATAATTTTTCCAAAAAGTTTAACTGTGTAGATAGGCTTAGTTTTTGTTGAAACATTATGAATTTTTTTGTGTTTTTGAGACGTATGATAGGGCTAAAAGGTCTCTCCACCAGACATTCTTTTTTAGTGTTTGCTCTTCAAAGGATTCTTTTCAGTGAGCAAAGATAGATGATGATGTTATTCTTATCTCTAACAAAGACATTATAAACATCATTACTTTTAGTTGAGTAAAAATACTCAAACATCTCCTCATCCCCACAAGCAATTCCTCTATTTTAGCTCTCAATATTCATGTTAATTGCAATGATCTTGTCATAGGCACTAAAAACTTTAAGAGTTTCTTTGTGCAATTATTGATTGAGATTATTTAACCTTGAAAAAGTGTCTGCTAAATAAGACAATTTTGTTATATATCCTTTATTATTCAGGACAAAGAAGAATTAATTCATCCTATCCAAATGCCAACATTTTTTAAGATGTCTTTTTTGTGCCGGGGATAGATCTCGGGACCTCGCACTTGCGAGGCAGGAGCCGGAACCACTGAGCTAAATCCCCGGGCCTGTAAAATGTCTTAATTCACCTTCTCTCTGAGAAATGTAATCACAGGAGTTAGAGTTAAAACAGTGTGGTGCCCTGCTGCATCTCTGGGCTGTGATTTTCCAGATTAAACTCCAGTTCATTTGTATGGTATGTTTTCAAAGCCACTTCCTGCTGCTAAGAAAAAGAAGTTATTCAAATTCCTGGACTTTCATTTTTTTTTAAGGTAAAAGTTTCTATTTTTACCAGCCCCTTTCACTCACACACAGAGGAAATTAGGAGGCAGACCATTTGAGGTGAGTATTCTTGGTAAATGAGGCGGTGGTGGCGGAGTCATTCAGGATGAGCAATGTTCTTTTTTGTTTTTTTTATTAAATTCTTTTATTGGTACATTGTAGGTATACAACACAATTACATTTCTCATTGGGAACTGTACCTTTACATAGTGCATCTTGGTTCTTATTTTTTCCCCATTCCTAGTCCTCCCTTCCCTATTTACAAAGACTTTATTTCCATTTTTTCCATTTCTCAGCATTTTTCCTTTCCCTTCTTTCCTTTCCCCTGCCCCTCCCACTACCCCTAACCCTTTGGACCTTTTCTTCCTATTTCGCATTATCGATTATTCATTCTAATCATTGGTACATTTTAGGTATACAATATAATGACATTCATCAACAGAAATTTGCACCTTTACATAGTCTCTCTTGGTTCTTATTTTTCACCCTTGCCCAGCCCTCCCTTCAACCCCTCCATTTCTCCCTATTTACAAAGATTTTGTTCTTATTTTTCCATTTTCTCATATTAATTCCATTTTCTTTCCTTTCCCCTAGCCCTCCCACTTCCTTCCCCTTTGCCCCTTTTCTTCCTATTTCACATTACCTATTATACATTTTAGTCCTTATTTACACTTTCAGTTTCTCACACCAGAGAAACTATTTGGTATTTATACATGTGTGTCCTATTTCTCAGACAAAGAAGTAGAAATAGCAAATAAATACATGAAAAAATGTTCAACATCACTGGTCATTGGAGAGATGCAAATGAAGACAAAGCTGAGATTCCACCTCACTCCAGAAAGAATGGCTGCTACCATGAAGTCAACCAATAACAAATGCTGGCAGGGCTGTGGGGAAAGAGGAACCCTGCTCCACTGCTGGTGGGAGTGTAGACTGGTGCAAGCACTGTGAAAATCAGTATGGAGATACCTCAAAGAACTAGGACTGGAAGTCCCATTGGACCCCACTATTCCACTGCTAGGAATCTTTCCCAAAGAATTTAAAGAATCATACCACAGTGATATATGTGCACCCATGTTCATAGCAGCACAGTTTGTGATAGCTAAAACTTGGAAACAGCCCAAATGCCCATCAACTGGAGACTGGATCAAGAAAATGTGGGTTTTTTAAAAAATGGAGTACTACTCAGCCATAAAAATGAGAAATCAGAGACATTTATAGCTAAGTGGATGCACACTGAGATGATACTCTTAAGTGAAATAAATGAGCAATGTTCTTGATGCAGGTTACCACTCCCAAAGTTTGATATGAGCGCCTGTTTTCAGCTTGGCTGCCTCTTTTTTATCCAAAACAGATTTAGCCATGCTTGCAGCATGGACTCTGTCAAATATTCTCCCTTTACATGAGTTTCATTTTTAAAAGTATTTTTGAAAATAACCTTGAAAGATAACTTTGAAAGATATTTTATTTGCTTATTTGTATTTTTATTGAATTGCTTCTAGCAAAGTCTTCTATTTTTTTTTAATTTGGAAAAAGTTTAGTAACTATTCTTAAGACTGTATTGGTTGGATTCTAAATATTAGTACAAAAGTGATGAATGGTATCAGAGTACCATGTCTCAAGGTTTTTTTAGTGAAATATATTCCAGGTTTAGGTTTGCTCTTTTTCCATCATGAAACCCACATTATAAATAAACATCAAAATATATTTTATTTTGCTGATTGTTGCTATTCATGAGGTTGTTTTAATTTTAAATATCATTGTGAATCTCTGGAATATATTTTCTGAGATAACTCTCAATACTTTCAGATTGTTGTAATTTGATTTTTATTGTCTCATATAAATTTATAGGTTTTAATGCTTCCAATTAGATCTTTCAATTTGAAGCCTATAATTCAAAGTTTTATCCAATCACCCCCAAATATTATTTAATAAATGAGCCAAAGATGACAATATGAAAATTAAAATTTTGATAATTTTGTGATATTATGGCACTCACTGTACTAAACTGAATTGTATTTGTGCATATCTATTTATATCATGAATAGAAATGTTTATACGTCTGTGCTTTTTATTGCCCATTTTTTATTGTTTGTGACCTTTCCCAGCTAGTGAAGGACATTCATACTGCCTAGAAGAGAATGTTATGTTAGCATTTAAAAGATTTCTCAGTGTTAAGGATTTTTGACTTCCAGAGCATGATTTTATAATCAAAAGGGGAAAACTGATGGAGGGTCAATCCATGTGAATGAAATGAGGATGGGAGACAAATCTAAGACTCTTACCACCACATGGCCTGGTGTGACTAGGCTGGAGGGAAAGATGAGAAGTCAGAGATGGGGAAGGTTCAGCCTAGAGTAAACCACACAAACAGATTGAAGCTCAGCATTAGGAGACTCACAATGCCCATCTCAAGGAAGCTGTCCATATGGTCCCCCAGTTCCTTTGGATCATCTGAACTATTTTGAGGAAGTCATTTGTTTCATTCATAGGAGCTAGTGTCTCATTAATGGATCATCCAGCAGAGGACAGCTTCTTTACTCAAAGCTTTGCAGAATCCTGATCAAGTTGTCCTTGGTAGATCTTCAGCAACTTCCTCTCTTAAAAGCTCAGGTAATTTAAAAGTCCCCTGAAAATAAAGAGTGATGGTCTTTAACAGCTAAAGAAACAGATGAGTAAAAAGGAGCATGAATGGGAGGAACTTTTAAGGTCATGAAATTCATCCTAAGCACATAAAACACAGTTGTAATTGTGTAGTCAATTGCTTGACTATGTGAATTCAAAACAAAACAAAAGCAAAACAGTGGTTTATAACATACTAATCCATAAAATAAAGAGGAAGCCTAAATGAGCTGCCAATAAGAATTATTTTCAAATTTCCATGTTGTAACTTATTTGCGCAGACAAGAATTAGCCTTGAGGGCCTGTGACATTTGCAAAGTCTAGCTTTGTCACAGCAGCATTCTGTATTCATGATGTAAATGGCATGCTGGGTTTCTAATTATCACAAAAATGGTAACTTTCTTATTCAACATTCTGTTCTTTTAGCTTTTGTGAAAAAGCAAAAGATTAGCTAACATGGAATATGTGTTCTGCTGATTCTTCTGTATGAGTAAAGCCAATCTCTCAAAGACATATACAACATGACAAGAGCAAAAGGGAGCCTTCCCTAGTTTCACAGGAAACTTCTGTTGTGAGTACTGATATCATCATTCTTCCAGAGGTTGGAGAATTGAGAAGGCAACCCCAGGGATGCAGACCCCTAAACAAGAGGGGTCATTTGGTTTTGAGAATACCTAAAGTTTAAACTGCAGATATTTTTATGGATTTCCTGAGTGAAAGTACAGATTTCCAAGAGGTTATTTACCAAGTCAAACTCTAAAAATATTGAAAATAAATCTCATTTAAAAATAAATCTTATTAGGGCAAGGCTAATGACAGAGAATGGAAAAATAAATAGAACACATGGGTTTTTCAGTCCATAAGTTGCAAAGTCAATTTTCTTGTTTCTTAACCCTGAGTACCCACCCCTTATTTGATTTGCTTAGTTCCCTGTATATAATAATTCTACCCATATTTTACTGTCCTATTAAAACATAATCTTCACCACAGAGATTTCCTGGAGGTCTTGCCTGAAGATAATTATTCCCTCTGTTATTCCCTTCTAGAATGTTATTTGGTATTTTGCAATGACGTTATTTTCTAGTTCACATTTTACTTGTTTATACATTGGCTGATTTGTTTTGCCAGAGTGAAAGGCCCCTGAGCAAAGAGATAATATATCACACAACCTCTATCCTCCAGACTCAGGGAGCAAGAAACACGTAGTATGTTACAAGTATATGATAGAAAACACTTTTGGATTTTGGCATCACATGTGATCTTTGTCCCACAACCTCACTTTGTACAATCATTTAAAAATTTGAAACATTCATAGCTTGGAATTTGTACAAAAATAAGTTGTGGACCAGATCTGACTGATGAACTGTAGTTTTTCAACCCTTGTTTCCAGATACTGGAAACATGCCGTGTTGATTCTCGAAAAGTTTCCAATTTTGGAGCAGTTCAGATTTTAGACAAGCATACTTAATCTGTAACTATTGAGTAAAATACTGTAGTATTTAACAATATTCCTATTCTAATCTACATATGTAACAATAATAAAATATTCTTACCCCCATTAAACAATTTTACCAGGTCATCTGTTTTCTGCCAGAAGCTGTTTAGTCATAAAACAAACAGATCTGACATTTTTATAGTACTTGATTTAGTTAATTATTATTCTCTCTGGGTGTATATGATGATGGATATTTAAAAAACCATATTCAATGTGTATAAAATTCATATAGAACAAAACAGTAAAAAATGGCATAGAGCACTGTAAAGGAGCAAGATTTACATTCTGTGAGTTCTTCAGTTATGAATCCATCACTAAATATTTATTGAGTCAATGTTCTCATATGAGGAAAGTACTAGGAATGCTTCTGGAAGGAATGATTGAAAGATGTGGTGATGTTTAAATTTAGAAAAAGAAGTTATTACAGTGAGGGACACATTGCTAAAATCAATGAGATAAGTGTATTCAAAGCACGTGGAAGCATTTTGAATATTTCGAGTGATAGTAATGTCAATGTGTTTTATTATAGTCAGTCTTTTAATTATTCACTGTATTTAATTATCAACCCTCATGGATTAACCATTTACAGCAATTTCTGTCCTCATCCACCTAATTCACCAGATGTGACATTGTGCAACTTCTGCCTCTTCCCCAAAGTCAAAGTGACCATGAAAGGTAAATGTTTTTACTTCATCAAGACATCAAGGCAGCCATGACAGAGCAACTAAACACTCATAAAAGAGAACTTCACAACTCCTTTGGAAAGTGGCAAAAAATCTGGGGATAAGTGTTTGCAGGAGGAATATTTTGAGGAAGATTAATGGCAATGTGTCTTTTAATCTAATAATTTTTTAAACTTAAATAATAACCTTATGTTATGATCATACCTTATACTTCAAATATAGAAAGTCATGGGAGTAGTCCTCCCTACCCTAATGACAAGAGAGTGATGGATATCCTATATGTGTAGCCATCCTCTGAGGTTATAAGATAGTGAAGGGAATTAAACTCCACAGAGGGATTCAGTTTTCTAGGGAGATACAGGAAACATGACCTGTTTCATCTTCAGTAGAGCAAGAGGAGGAGGTAGCTGCTGTAGAAATCAGCTAATGAATTTTAAAGGCCAATTATGGGCTAGTTCATTGGTTAGCTTATCTAGGAGCTCCAAAGATATGTTCATTCAAGTTCTACTTCAACTACCTCCAATTCTGTCTCTCAAGAATTATTGGAGGCATACTTGGGAGGCTGAAGCAAGAGGATCACAAGTTAGTTTTCAGCCTGCATAACTCCCTGAAACTCTGTCTCAAAATTAAATAAAAAAGGCCTGGGGATGTAGCTAAGTGGGAAGCCCTAGTCCAATCTCTGTTGCCTGCATTAAGGTAGAGCTATCTTCCCATAATAGTAATCTTATAAATGAAAGACTTACACTTTTGGGAAAAGGGCAGAACACCTATTGTACATAGGCCCTTGTAGGGGTGTACAGAAAACACCTATGCCTCTTATGGAGTGGTACAAAACTCTACTTCTTGCCTTCAGAAATCAAAATTCTCACTGCTTCCAATAAAGCCTTCTGCTTCCAGAAGAAGAACAAAAAACCGTGTTGAACCAATAATTGTGCAACAAACCAAAGAAGATTTCTTATAATGCCAAGGGGAGAACTAAAAACTTTCTCCTGGTCCAGAACCTCCAGAGATATATAGTGAAAAAAGAAAGCCCCATACCCAAATACCCAGGATCAAAAGCCTGCCTATGTTAAACTAGAACAAGCAGGCGGGACCAACCGAGCTCCACTGTGAGCCTAGCAGAAGTCTAGGCATGAGGAAAGAGTGAAAGAAAGCACTGGCAAAGGACAGCCTGTAGGTTGCTTCCACCACATAGATTCATTCTATATATTTGGGCTAAGAAATCTCTTTTATAGACCAAAAAGTATATAAAGTAAGAACAAAGAAGAACCTGAGACAAAGACCATGGAAGCCTAAAAAGACGAATTATCTTCAAAAGAAGTTTGCTGACATTTGGACAAAAGCATGGGAAAAGATTCCTCTGTTACACAATTGTATAAAAATGTCGAGAAATCAGGGTGGGGAAGGAAGTCACTAAAAACTCTGCAGCACACCAGGCCCACACTGAGTCCTAGGAGGTACTGAAGTACCAGGATATACAAAGAAGCTAAGAAACCTGAAGCTCAGGAAGCATCAAGAGTAACGGTGGGAACACAAAATCATCACTGGCTCATCTCACTCAACTGATCATTTAGATCAACAAAACTCCTGCAGGGTAATAGCCTAACTGAAGAGTTGTATTGATTTCCAAGTGTAACCATTATTTATTCCAGATTTTTTTCTCAACATAGAATTCCCATAATTCAGTTTTTAATACTATAAAATATAAAAGTAGCAAGTAAAGAGAATGTACCTTCAAGTGATACTGAAAAGAATGGGAATTGTAGATGATCCTTGTTCGATTGATCAGGAAGTAACATTATAATAGCTACAATTAATATGTTAAAGTAGGTATACATGAAAGATGGAAAAGTTTCATGAGTGCAAGCTGGGAAAAGCATGGAAATAGAGATTTTTAGAAGGAACACAGCCCTGTTGAGACCTTCTTTTTAGCTCACTGAGACTTATTTTGGACTTTTGACCTCTGGAGTGCAAGATCATAATCTTGATATTGATTTAAGCCATTAAGTTTGGGGTAATTTTTTAGAGCAGGAATTGGAAATGAATACAAAACATAAATTGTTTTAAAATATTAGCAAGTCAAATATGGCAATGTAAAAAAAGTACTATATCATGACCAAAAATGGTTTATTCTAGGGATGTGATGTTGGATCAACATTTGGAAATTAATGTGTATAATTTATCTTGTAGGAACTAAAATAGAAAATAAGACTGCATAGGATAATTTCAGTAGATGTTATGTAAAGGTTAATTTTGTGTGTCAACTTGGCTAGGCCACAGTATTTGGAAATACTACTCATTTTGTGAAGGTATTGTTTAGATAAGATTAATATTTAAACTTTGAATAAAACAGCTTGCTCTTCATGATGTGTGTGGGCCTCATCCAATCAATTGAAGGTCTTACAAGAAAAGAACTGACTTCCCCAAGAAAAAAGAAATGCTGCCAGCAACTGCCTGAACAGGTGAGACGCTATGGTTTGGATTGAAGATGTCTTCTGAAAGGTGCATGTGTTGAAGGCTTGGGACCCAATGTAGCAATGTTCAGAGATGGGGATGTGGCAAGGGATTGGATCATGATAACCTTGATCTCATTAATGAATTAATCCATGAATGAATTCATAATTGATTGGGAGGTGGTGGATATTGTAGGCGGTGGGGAGTAGTTGGAAGAAGTAGGTCACAGGGTGAAACCTGGAAGGGTATCTTTTGTCCTCAGCTCCTTTTTTTTTTCTCTCTCTCTGCTGCCTTCCTGTTTGCCTTTAAGTGAGCCATTTTGCTCCCCCACAAGCTCTGTGCCCTATTGTTCTGTCTTCCCACAGGCTCAGAAACAATGGGGCCAACTAATCATGAACTGAAACCTCTGAAACCATGAGCCAAAATGAATATTTCCTCCTTTAAATTAACTTTCCCAGGCATGTTGTCATAGTTAGCGAAAGCTGACTAACGTAGTTGTAACATCAACTTTACCCTGGCTTTCTAGTCCATGGCCTTACCCAGAACTGGATATTTTAACCAGTATAGCTGGTACAAAAATAAATGGCATCAATACTGCAAAGAAAGAAGAGAAACTGTCTTTATTCATACAATACAATCATCTACATTGAAAATTCCCCAAATCTACAATTAATTACAAGAACTAATCAAAATGTTTAGCAACATTGCAAAGGACAAGATCAGTATACAAAAGTACAAAATGTATTTTTCTATAGTAGAAATGAACTGTAGAAAATTGACATTAGATTTATTTTTATATCATATACATAAAAGTATTAAAACATGAAATAAACATGGATAAAATATATCAAACTATATGTGCAAACCTGTAAAATATTGATTGGGAAATTAAAGAAGACATAATTGGAAAATATATTTACTATGATAATCAATTAGAAAACTCCATTTTATTTAGATACCAGTTTTCTCCTAATGTATACAGTTTAAATCAACCTAATAAACTTTTTAGCCGAAAATATTTTCTAAATGTGTCTGTAGGAGAAAGGATCTAGTAGAACAACTGTGGATATCTTATGCTGCTTTATTACAGACTTCAGTGAAAATTGTAGTAACCAAGAGAATGTGGCATTTGTAACATGAAAATGTTCAGATTGAGGGAATACAGCAAAATAGTCCAGAAGGAAAGCGACATATAAATGGTGAGTTACTTTTTTATAAAATTGCCAAGGTAATTAAATATAGAAAAGATAAGTTTTTCATTATTTTTTCTGGGAACATGAAACATCCAAATGCAAACAGTGAACTTTATATATCATCAATATACAAAAAGCAATCCAAAACAGATCATGGATTAATTGTTAAAAAAAAACTGAACAAAACTTCAGGATAAAGAATTCTTAAGTACAATACATGAAGGGTATACCCTGAAGTGAAGCAAATCGAACACACCTGTTTAAATAGCACATTGTTTCTCTGGTGTGAGAAACCAAAAATGGGAATAAGGAATAAAATGTGTAATAAATATTGGGAAATGGGAAGAAAGTGTTCAAATCGGAAGGGAAACAAGGGAGGAGGGAGGGAGAAAGGAAGGAAGGACCAAGAAAAAAAGTGAAAATAGAGGGAAAAAAGGGCCGGGAATTTAGCTCAGTGGTTCTGTCGCCTGCCTTGCAAGAGCAAGGACCAGAGTTCAATCCCTGGTACAAAAAAAAAAAAAAAAAAAGAGGGAAAAAATGGAAACAAAGCTTTTGTATAGAGGGAGGGGAAGGGGCTTGAGGGGAGGGAGAAACGGGAAAAAGGAGGTGGGAGGTACCATGTTCAGGTGCAAATTCCCTATGATGAGTCTTAGTATTATGTATGCCTAAAGTGTACCAATGAATGTTTTGCTATTTAAAAAAAGAAAGAAACCCCTCAATACAGTATATGAAGCTCAAACACAAAAGGAAAAATTTAGAAATTGTAATTCATTAAATTTAGAACTCTTGCCTTTAAGAGTGTACAGTCCACAGACTATGAGAAAGTATTTGATAAATATATATCTAATAAAATATTTCTATCAGCATATATGGAGAGCTCTTATAACTCAATGATAAGCATAGAAAATAAAATGGGCAAGATATTTTAGCAAATATTTCACAATAGAAGAGGTATAGGTGGTAAAGAAAGAAAAAGTATGCTTCAAAAGTTTAGTCATTAGGAAAATGAACTTGAAATGACAGTGAAATACCCCTACATACCTCCTGCTGTGGGGCAGGGGGCAGAAACCCACAGGATGGTGTGAATGTGGAGTTTTTAGGATTCTTATACATATCTAGTGAGTGTGTAAAGAATGGCTCAGATATTCTGGAAACACTTGGTAACTGGGTCTGAATTCAAACGTACTTTTACTATATGACTCAGCAGTCCTACTCTTGGATGATTACCAAAAATTAAAAAAAAGCATTTGCACACAAAATACACACACACACACACACAAATGTTTATAGAAGCTTTGTTTATAATACCCTACAACTGGAAACACCCAGATGTCCATTAACTACCACTCGGTAGTAAAAAGAAATGAACTATTGAAATGTGCACCAACACAGTTGAGACTCAAAAACTATTTTGGGTAAAAGACACCAGACAGAAAAAATTTATGTGCTATGCAATTCCATTTATAGGATGTTCCAGAGATTTCACAATTATAGGAACAAAATATCAGATCAGTGATCATCATGGGCTGGGAAATGGAGCAAAGATTTTTGACTTCAAATGACATATGGGAAATTTTGGTGGGGATAGAAATGTACTATATTTAGTTTGATTGCAAACAAAAAATAAAAAGAATTTTGCTATATGTAAGCTCTAGGTCAAAAAATCTAAATGTTATAAGGAAAAAAATAAGCTAAAGAGAGTTGAAGATCTTCTTTGAAGAGTAGTAGAAATGGATTTGGATATTTATGGCAGAAGCAATGTATATGGAGGCCTTGCAACTCCGACAGACGGAATCCAATGTTATATTATTGGAAATGGGAGACCATTAGATATTCTTTAAACAAGATGATATCCTTCAATGACAAGGAAATGTAGCTCCAACAGAACTTTGGAAGAGCCTGCCACCACTTATAGAAATAAACTCTACCTACACCAGACTGGTTAAGTTACATTTTTAAAGTCACATAGATAAGAGAAATTTTTAGGTCCTCTCTAGATAAAAGATTGAGTTTTGATTCATAGAAGAAAAAACATGTTGGTTTGTGAGGTGATAGGTAAAATGAATTGAGCATATAAAAATTAAAGTCAAGGAGTCTAAAAGAAGCAAACAGTCATACCATATTACTTTCTACAAGCCCTGGAATATATTTTTCCTGATTTATGATCAACGGACAAGAGCAGAAATACACATTCTTTTGGTAATTCTGACTAGTTATGAATGAGAAAAAATATCAAAGTTTCAGAAAACATAGGGGTTTACCCTATTTGTAGTTCTAAGAGCTTAGGGTGCAGCTTGCTTGCTTCATTTTCTAAGCCATGGCCCCATGAAGCTATGTCAATAGTAGTTCAGTAGACTTTTCCTCATCTTCTTTTTAGAAAGTTTATTTTTGTTTGTTCAAACAATTAATAAAGATATCAAAAAGGACAGACAACTGTGCTCTCATTTACCTTAGACACATTTCTCCCAGTACCAGGAACAGAACTCAGGACTTTTTGCTTGCCAGGCAGGGCCGCTGAGTTACATCCTGGCTCCCTCCCTCCGTCTCTCCCTCCCCTGCCCCCCCCACTTTCTCTCCCTCTCTCTCCATCCCTACCTCCCCCTTTCTTTCTCTTTCTTTCTTTCTTTCCTTCTTTCTTTCTTTCTTTCCTTCTTTCTTTCTTTCTTTCTTTCTTTCTTTCTTCTTTCTTTTTCTTCTCTCTCTTCCTTTCTTTTTCTTCTCTCTCCCTCCCACCCTTCCTCCCTTTCCTCCTCCTTCACTTTTCTGTATTTCTTCTTCATCTTCTTCCCCTTCCCCTCCTCTCTTCCTCCTTTCCCTTTCCCTCCCCCCCCTCCTTCCCTGCCTCCCTCCCTGCCTCTCTCCCTCTGAGGAAGGGATAGGCTGGATTATTTCCAAAAATTTTCTATGCATAAAAATATGGACTTTGGAGTGGGTAATATGCACAGATTGTTCCAACCTATATAATTTATATTTTTTATAGTGCACATACTGAAAAAAGTCCAGTTTAACAGGTTTTGGCATGTTCATGAAACTGTGTGGTTATCACCACAGTAAATTTTAAAATATTTTTAATCTCAAAGTGAAACAACAGGCACAATAGCAGTCAATCCAAATTTTCCCCAGTTCTAGGCAACTCCTAACCCTAGACCATGCACTGTGCTTAGAAATGTTTCTATTTGGACATTTTCTAGAATGGGACTCATACAATACATAGGTATTTTCTGCCTTCTTTCAGAAAGGATAATGTTTTCAAGGTTCATCTATTTTTTAGCATTATGTCATATTTCTTTTTTATTACTAAATAACTTTTCATTATGTAGATATATCACATTTTATTTATCCACTCATCAGTTGTTGGACATTTGGATTGTATCACTTTGTGGAACAAAGAGCAGCTATGAACATTTCTGTACAAGCTTTGACACCTCTGTGTTTAAGCTTTAGAGGAATTTATAGACCTTCCAAAGAAGCACCTGCAATATTCTTCATGCATGTCAACAGTGCATGGGCTTCCAATTTCCGTGTCTCCTTGTCAATTATGATCATTACCTGCCTCTTTGATTGAAATGATCCCAGTTGGTATCAGAAGTGTCAGAAGAATTTTATAGTGGTTTTGTTTTGAGTTTTCTGAATAGTTAATATTATAATGTAATAAGTGCATTTTCATGTATTTGATCATCTGTATATATTCAGTGAGGAAATTCTATTCAGATAAGTTTTTCCACTTTTTAAAATAAACTATACATTTTTAATTAATGTGTAAGGATTCTTTATCATTTACAAGTATTTTCTCCCATTCCATGAGCTGCCATTCTACTTTCCTAATAGTGTTCTTCGACATACAAAGGTTTTTACCTTTCACAAAGTCCAGTTAATCTATATTTTTTTATTGCTTGTGCTTTTCATGTCCTCTGTAAGAAGCCATTATTAGTTATTGAGATATATTTCTGTGTTTTTTTCTAAGAGCTTTGTCATTTTTGTTTTAATTAAAATTTTAATCCATTTTGACTAAGTGTTTATATTTTAAGGTGGAGCCTAATTTCATACATGTCTAGGTCAATTCCACACTGTCTTAATTGCTTTAGATTTGTAGTAAGTTTTGAAACTGGAAAGTTTGGATCTACAACATTCCTTCATTTTTGACATTCCTGGATTATTCTGAGTCCTTGGAATTTCTTCAGGAATTTGAGGATCAGCTCATCAATTTCTGTAAAGAAGCCAACTGAGATTTTGATAGAGATTTCCCTGACAATATAGATCAATTTGAGAGCATTCTTATCTCAAACATATATAATCTATAAATGTAAAATATCCTTCTATACATAGGCTTTCAATTCCTTTCAACAATGTTTTGTGGTTCTCATAATGTAAATACTGTATTATTTTTGTTAAATTTACCCCTAAGTACCTTATGTCTTTTTATGCTATTGTAAATGTATTTGTTTTATTGATTTCACTTTTATGTTTTTGTTACAAATAAATAGAAACTATTTGCGTATATTGATCTTATATCCTGAAACCTTGTTAAAATCATTTATTACTTTTAATGGCTTCTTATTTTTTGTATTTTGCATATTTTGTATTTAGATTTTTAAGTTAATTTTTAAAACTTAAGCAAATAATATTCTCCTGGTTCCCTTTATATATATTGTTTTCTCATTGACACTTTATATTTATTCATGGTTCTTTATTCATTTTATATTTGCTTGTTCACAAATGGATCATGTATTTCATCTTTTTCTATCCCTGACCAACTTTATCAATTCTTTTTCTGCTCTCCATCGCATTAATTTGTATTTTATCTTTTATTTTTTATTTATCTCCATTAAATTTTCTTATTTCCTTTTAAAAATTGCATTCAGTTGCTCAACTCTTGGTTTTTAAATTTGGTTTAATTTAATTTCACTCTACCTAGTATCTATACTTGTATGTTTTCCTCTGAGTATTGCTTAATAATATCTCATAGTTCAGATGTTATTAATTGCTTCTAATTTCTAAGTAATCTGCAATTTAAAGTTGTCAATTATCTCTTTAGACTCAACAATTTAATTAAATTGTGAAACATCAAAATATCTTGGTTTTATTGTATGTCCAGTTTTTATTATTATTTCTGGTTTTATGGGTCTATGATAAAAAATTAACAATACTGAAAATTTTAATTAAAGGATAGATTTTGATGCAAACCTTTACACCAAGACATCTTTATTTTTCGTTTTTACTTTTTGCATTTCTGGGTGGAGGATTAAACCCAGAACCTCTTGCGCTGAGGCATGCACTTCACCCCTCAGCTACGTCCTCACCTCCAAACTTGTATTTGTTAACGGAGATGAAAAAGTTAGAACAATGAGCATTCTTCCAGTCTCCTCATTACAATCCTCACTTCCCAGTGTTAGGCATGTTCTGTTTGTCTACTGTTCTAAGATTTATTTGTATTTCTGCTATATTTATAGCTAGTATTTGGGTTTAGTTCCATCCTAATGAGATTTTATTGTTCCTCAGCTCTTTTATTTTATTTTTATTTCTTAATTTTATTGGCACATTTTAAATACACACAGTGATCACATTCATCAAAGGGAGTTTGTACCTGTCCAGGATACAGCTTGATTCCTCTTTTTCTCCCATTCCTCTTCCCTCCCTTCAACTTCCTCTCTCCTCGTTTATAAAAACTTTGTTTCCATTTTTTCCTTCTTTTATCAATTCTTTCCCCTTTCCTCCCTCACCCTTTCATAAGTTTCCTTTCCTTTTGAACAGTTTCTTTCTATTTCACATTATCTATTATACATTTTGGTCCTTATTTACACTTTCAGTTTCTC
Organism: Heterocephalus glaber; assembly: GCF_053883595.1. Classification (NCBI taxonomy): domain Eukaryota; kingdom Metazoa; phylum Chordata; class Mammalia; order Rodentia; family Bathyergidae; genus Heterocephalus; species Heterocephalus glaber. The sequence goes on along the minus strand of NW_028258317.1, from coordinate 64,038,241 downwards.
ACACTACCGAGACAATGTAATATTTACACATATGTGTTCAATTTATTTCACTTAAGAGGGTAGTCTCAGTTTGCATCCATTTAGCTAAATTTCTCAAGTTCATTTTTCTTCATGGCTGAGTAGTACTTCATGGTGTAAAAAAATGTACATCTTTCTTATCCATTTATCAGTTGATGGGCACTTAGGGTGTTTCCAAGATTGAGCTATTCCAAATTGTGCCACTATATAAACATGAATATACATATATCATTGTGGTATGATGCTTTAAATTCTTTTGGGAAGATACCCATCAAGGAAATGGCTGGGTCAAATGGAACCTCTAATGCTAATTTTTGGAGAAATCTCCACACTGATTTCCACAATGGTTGCACCAATCTACACTCTCACCAACAGTGGAGAAGGGTTTCTTTTCCCCTACAGCCTTGCCAGCATTTTTTAGTTCATTTCTTGATAATAGCCATTCTTTCTGGAGTAAGATGAAATCCTAATGTTGTTTTAATTTGTATCTCTCAGATATTCAGTGATGTTGAACATCTTCTCGTATAGTTGTTTATCATTTCTACTTCTTCATCTGAGAACTGTCTTTTCATTTCACATGCACATTTTTGGATTGGGTATTTAAATTTGGGAGGTCTGATTTTTTTTTAATTCTTTGTGTGTTCTAGATATTTGTCTTATATCTGAGGGGCTACTGGCAAAATTTTTTTCCCACTCTGTTGATGATTTCTTTTACTGTGCAAAAACTTTTTAATAGGATGAGAGCCCAGTTGTTGATTCTTTGCACTATTTCCCATGCAGTCTGGGTTTTCTTCATGAAGTCATTGCCTACCCCTATGTCCTCAAGAACTCTACCTAGTCTCTCTTGCAGAAAATTTAGTGTTTCTGTTTTAATATTTAGATCTTTGATCCATTTTGACTTTAGTTTACTGCATGGTGAGAAATATGGGTCAAGTTTTAGTCTTCAGCTTGTAGAAAGCCAGTTTTTCCAGCACCACTTATTAAAGAGGCTATCCTTCCTTCAGTGAACATGTTTAACTCCTTTCTCAAAGGTAAGGTGGTTGAGTGTGCTTCTTGTTGTTTCTTCCTTTTCTAGTCTGGTTCATTGATTCTCAGTTCTGTCTTTTATTTTTTGACAGTACCATGCTGTTTTTATCACAGTGGCTCTGTAGTATAGTTTCAAATCAGGGACTGTGATGCCCCTGACTTATGTTTGTTTCTCAGAATTGTCTTTGATATTCTAGATTTCTTCTGGTTTCATATGAATTTTAAGAATGTTTTCTCCAGTTCTGTGGGGTGTGCTAATGGTAATTTGATTGGGATTGCATTAAATCTGTATAACTATTTGGGGACTATGGCAAATTTCACTATGTTGGTTCTTTCTATCCAAGAGCTGAAGATATCTTTCCATCTAATATCCTCTTCAATCTCCTTTATAAGAGTACAGTAATTTTCTATATATAGGTCCTTTATTAGATTAATTCCTGAGTACTTCATCTTTTGGTGCTTGTGAGTGGTGTTTTTTCCTTAATTCTTTTTCAGTGATTTTGTTATTTGTGTACAGCAATGCTATGGATTTTTGAGTGTTGGCTTTGTATCCAGCTATGCTATTGAATTTGATTATTTAATCTGGAAGGTTTTTGGTAGAGGTTTTATGGTCTTCTATGTAGGGAATCATGTCACCTGCAAATAATGATAATTTAATTTCTTATTTTCCTCTTTTTATTCTTTTTATTTCTTCTTTTTTTTCTAATTGCCCTAGCTAATGTTTCCAGAACTATGTTGAATTGGAGTGGTGATAGTGGACATTCTTGTCTTGTTCTTAATTTTAGTGTGAAGTCTCAATTTTTGACCATTTAATGTTATGTTGGCTATTGATTTGTTGTAGATGAATTTTATCAGATTGAGGTAAAGACTATTTCTATTTTCTGTAGGGTTTTTTAAAATCATGAATGGGGTTTGGACTCAGTCAAAGGCTTTTCTGCATCTATTGAGATGCTCATGTGATTTTTGTCTTTGGCTCTGTTGATGCAGTGTATTGAATTTATTGATTTGTGTGTGTTAAAGCATGCCTGCATCCCTGGGATAAATCCTACTTCTGCATGTTGTATAATCTTTCTGATGATTTGCTATATTCTGTTTTCCAGTATTCTATTGAGGATTTTTGTATTTATGTTCATTAGGGAGATTGGCCTGTAGTTTTCTTTTTTCATTGGCTCCTTCTCTGGTTTTAGTATCAGGGTAATACTTGCTTCTAGCAATGCTTTTGAGTGTATTGCTTCCCTTTCTATTTCATTGAAGAGTTTGAAGAGTAGTGTCATTAGATCTTCTCTAAATTTCTTGTAGCATTTAGCAGTGAATCCATCAGGATGTGGGCTTTTCTTTGTTGCTAATTACATGTTTGTAATTATATTTTGTGTTTAATTACATTTTTATTTCATTGACTGATATTGGATTGTTTAGAATTTTTATATCCTCTTGTTTCAGCGATGGTAATTCACATGTATCTAGGAATCTGTCCATTTCTTCAGTGTTTTCTATCTTGTAAGAGTACAGGTTCTTGAAGTAGGTATTGATAAACATCTGGATTTCCCCTACGATCTGTTGTGATTTCACCCTTTTTGTTTCTATATGCATGAATTTGAGTTCTTTCCTTTTTTTGATAAGATTGGCTAAGGGTTTATCAATTTCATTTAATCTTTTGAAGAACCAACTCTTTGATTCACTGATTCTTTGTAAGATTTTCTTAGTCTCAATTGTGTTAATTTTTGCTCTGATCTTTATAATTTCCTCTCTTGTGCAAGCTTTGGGGTTGACTTGTCCTTTTTCTAGATGTTTGAAGCTCAACATTAGGTTGTTTATTTGAACTTCCTCTGTTTTCCTGATGTGAATGGTCACTGCTATAAATTTCACTCTTAGCACTGATTTCCTTGTGTCCTCTAAGTTGTGGTATGTTGTATCATCATTGTGATTTAATTGTAGATACTGTTTAATTTCTTCTTTAATTTCATCTGTGACCCATTAGTTGTTCAGGAGGGTGTTATCTAATTTCCATGTATTTATGGATTGTTTGATTTCAACCTGCCAAAGATTAAAACTAGACCCATGTCTATCACCATGCACTAAACTAAGATCGAAGTGGATTAAACATCTAAATATTAAAGCAGAAACACTAAATTTGCTGGTAGACGAGTTAGGTAGAACTCTTGAAGACATTGGCATAGGAAAAGACTTTATGAACAAAATCTCATTCGCAAGGGAACTAGCCCAAAGAATCAACAACTTATTAAAAAGCTTCTGCACTGCAAGAGAAACCACCGACAGGTCTAACAGACAACCTACAATGTGGGAAATTATGTTTACCAGCTTTACCTCAGAAAAAGGACTACTATTTAGAATATATAAAGAACTTAAAAAGGTCAGACCTCCCAAATTTAAAGACCCAATTCAAAAATGGACATCTGAAATTAACAGACATTTGTCAGACAAGTAAAGCAGCAAATAAATATATGAAAAAATGTTTCAACATTAATTCGAGAGATGCAGATGAATACAATACTGAGATTTTACCTCACCCCTGAAAGAATGGCTGCTATCAAGAAATCAATCAATATCAAATGTTGGCGGGGTTGTGGGGAGAAAGGAACTCTTCTCCATTGTTGGTGGGAGTGCAGACTGCTGCAATCACTGTGGAAATCAGTATGGAGATACCTCAAAGAACTAGGACTAGAGGTCCCATTTGACCCAGCTATTCCCCTGCTGGGTATCTTCCCCAAAGAATTAAGAGAATCATACCACAGTGATATATGTGCACCCATGTTCATAGTGGCACAGTTTGTAATAGCTAAAGCTTGAAAACAGCTCAAGTGTCCATCAACTGGAAACTGGATAAAGAAAATGTGTTTTTTTAATAAAGCGGAGTACTACTCAGCCATGAAGAGTGGACAAACTAGAGACATTTATTGCTAAATGGATGGATATTGAGACCATACTCTGAAGTGAAATAAACAGGACACACATGTGTAAATACCAAATAGTTTCTCTAGTATGAGAAACTGAAAGTGTAAATAAGGATTAACATGATTAAAAAGAATAATTGATAATTTGAAATGGGAAGTAAAGGTCCAAATTGTTAGGGGAAGTGGGAGTGGAAGGGGAAAGGAAATAAGTGAAAGGAAAAATTATGAGAAAAGGAAAACACGGAAACAAAGTCTTTGTAAATAGGGAAGGGTGAAGGGAATGAAGGGAGGACAGGGAATGGGGAAAAAATAAGACCCAAGATGCAGCATGTACAGGTACAAGCACTGAATGGTAAATGTAAATGTGTTGTGTGCCTACAATGTACCAATGAAAGAATTTAAGGAAAAAAAAAAAAGATGAATACAACAGGCCAAGTCCAAGTGTGTAAAACCTAAACAAAAACCACAGGAAAGAACAAAAAAATACCACCCAGGCAGATCAAAGCAGGGAAATGAGTCAAAAAGCAATAAATAAATAAATAAAGATAATAAAAATACTAAAATTCCTCTGGTGACTGCAATTCTGTGTTAGTGTCTGAGACAGAGCCTGTAAATGTGCTGTGCATCCCTGTCAGGTCTGTAGTGGGGTCAAAACTGGCTATGGGGCTGTTTCCGCAGTGTTCCCTATGACCCTTGCCCATCTCCCCTCTGTGACCCTATCTGCGCAACTCTCTCAGCCCCGTCATGCCCTTTCCTCCTTTGCGTGTGTAGGCTGTCCCAGTGCAGGGGGAGTGTCGTTTCCTGTCACTGGCCAAGGCTGCTTGCCCACACGGCAGAGTGGTTGTCTCCAGCCATTTGTAGACAGGACCCTGGGTGGACCTGGGAGCAGATTTTGGCTGGAGTCAGTCTCTACTTCTTAACACAAATTCCCTCGATCTGTTGACCAGCTACCAGAAGTCCTCTAGGGGTGAACGTATCTTTCCCTCCTTCTCTCAGGGTAGCAAAGAGGCCCTGGGAGGAGAGATAAACAACGAAAAAAGAGGGGGATGCACCCGGGCTAAGAGAATTCAAGTTTGCAACTCTGACCAGAACACAGCCACAACCAGGCTGCTGTTAATTTCAGATGTACCCGGTTTCTACTTGTCAACTTAAATTTCATGTCTGCTGACCCACTGCTGACAGTCCACCACGGCTGGATGGCTTTTCTCTTTTATTTTTCCTCTGGCAGCAGAGCAGCCTTGGAAGTCTGCATATTTCTTTCTTAATTGCCTAGATTTTATAAGTAATATTTTTTTCAAAAGTTCACGAATAATTTGTCCCCTGAACCTTGATGTCTCTTGCCTTTGTATTTGCAGAATTTGGTTCAGTTTAAAACTATTAAACTGATCTTTATTTCCACACTGTTCTTTATTTCTAAATGTTACAGCCATGTGTATAACAATATTCAATCCTTGAATTGTCCCAGAGAAATCTGAGACCACCCAGCTTTTAGAAATTTTGCCCTTCCTCAATTCAAGAACTTCAGTCACTTTTTCTTTAAAGCCTAGAAGAATTATCATTATCCTTGATGTATGGTTATATCAGCAAATCCTCACTCAATGTGGAATATTCTGTGCTAGGTTTTCTGGGACACAGTGCTTACTTCTTTCTAAGTAGTTACTTTTCTAAGTATTTTAGCATTTTTATATTTCATTCAATAATCTGGATGTACTTTGTACTGCATGAGTTTTTTAATCCCCTAATGTTTATGATTTAAATTTATCTTACTGATATTCTAAAGATTAATGTTTATGCCCTTGGCTTATTTTTTTAAGTCTATTTTTCATGAGTGCTTCTAATGCCATGAAATCAGAAGTCTGAAAGAGTATTAATAAGGAATATTTGCTCAGTGTTGCTCTTCAGTACATTGTATTTGCACAAGACTGGGTAAAAACTGCAGGTGGCCCAGAATCTATAGACGTCCAGCACTCTATGCTGTGCATATCCTCCATTTAGCCTCTGTTGTGAGTCTGGGTGGAGACACAGGTTTTAAGTAAGTAGGTCACAACAGAAAAGATGGAAAACAGGACAAATTTGCATGAGGTAATCTAATGATTTCTGTGATTTTAAATGACTTAAGGAACAGTCATTATAGATTTTCCTCTATAAAACCATAAAACCAACATTAAAGTCTGGGAAATGCATAGAAAATTAAATCAAACCATAAGAAAGCTCATAATAAGAAAAAAAAAAAGTGCACTGAGTTACTAATTTTAACTTTTTGTTTCAGTGCCAAATAGATAGTGGGTTCTGGATGGTTTTAAGTAAAAACCTAAGTCAGAATGCTTGAGTTCCAAGATATCACAAACATAAAATATTTCAATACATGGTAACTTATTTCATTTATACTAGTTTCTCTTACTTCATTGAAAAGGAAGTTTGTGCTATTATTTGTTTCTTTTTTGTAAGAGAGTTATTTTTGCCTATGACTTGTACCGTGAGTAACATTTTGGGCAAGCCTTCAATATTATGGTACACCATGTATTAATTTTGGTTATTCTCTAGTTATTTTGCTGTGAAATTTTTATTTATTTTTCAGAAGAAGAGTGCTTTTTTTATATTTTCTTTATTAATATCTAAACGTATTACATTAAAATAAGAAACATTTTATTAAAGAATTTAAGAATATTCATAAGTAAATATAACACTAGTCAAAAATTTTATAAAATTATGAGTCGTAAGAGTCAATCATTTTTGAATTTTTAAGTGTGTGAATACACAACTTTTTAAATAGCATAAAGTGCACAGAAAACAATTTACTTAATGAAAAACATGCAAAGCTGAGTGATATAATTATGTAAATCAGTGCAGTAAAGCAATAGTAAAAGTCCTTTTCTAAAATTTATTTACTTTCAGTGTCATAAAGTTTGCAACTTAAAAATTATGAACTTATTTCATATGTTAAAAAATGCTTTCCAAGTGATACACTATGTAGCAATTCTATCACATGAATTTTTGTTTCCTCATTCTCTCCAACTCTTTCTAATCTGTACTGCTTCCCTGTCTCCATTCTCTCCAAATTTCAAACATAGATTAATTGTCTACTTTGGCCTTCTAGAATGTAAGAACAGTAGGGATGCTTGGCTGGGCATCAGGTCAGGTGTTTCAAATACAGAAATTCTTGACACCCTACAATTGGTTTTCTAGAAAATATTTTCTTCTTGAAAAACTCTGTGTAATCTCCAGTCAGTGAAATAATAAATTTGTTAATCTTACAATTTGATCACCTAAAAGTTGTAGCACCCTCTACAAAATGAAAATCAAAGTTTTTGTCTTCTCCTCATGCTGCACGGAGCATCTAGGGTGGGACAGGCAGGATAAACGGGAAGCCAGAACCCCCAAGGAGAACAGCAGGCAGGGCTGCCTCAGGAAGCAGAGGCCGCCTGCCATATGTGGTCATCTGGCAGCCTCATGAATCAATCACACCATGACAAGCACCTTTGATCTACTTGAAAGGCTAGAGATGTGGAATACAAACTTGAGTGACCTTTTCACTCTTTGGTTCCAGCAGGATCCCCTGGTTCCTTGAATGCTTCAGACAAATCCATGTGATTTTCTTTTTTGTTTTTGTCCTTGCAGCATTATCAGAGTACGTGTTTCATTTTTGTAAAGAGGGTTCCACAATCTTTGATTTTCAGAAGGACATTAGACTTTATATGGATGCGTTTTAACTAGAGGAGAAGGGAAAGGAAGCATGGAGTTCCTGAAAGCTGTGACATACCAGGTAAAAGTGGACGTATTCTGTACACGTGGTGTCAGATATCTGAATGCATGAAGCATTCATCTTGGAAATCAAGTATTAATGCTATATGAGTTCCTTCATCTCTTAAAAATTTGGTATCATTCATATATATATATATATCCTTAAATTGTATTTCTAAAATAAAAGGTGAAAAATAGTGCAACAAGCATAAATTCATTAAAAGATTGGAGATGTTGAAGTGTACAGAAACTACAGTTCAAGTCTTAATCATATTGTATTGATATAAGGAATATATATGTATTTATTCTGTGTATTAATATAAGGAATATGCTACATATGTGATAGTTGGTAAAGAGCCACTGCTGGGTCTGTGATTTCTACATTGCTCTGTACTAGACAGTTATATTGCAATAAAATTTGTTCTTTATGCAACACTATTAAAAATTAGCTATATTAGCTACATTAGCTTTGAGAGTTGACTTACTAAAATATTTTTTAAAAATTAATTTTATTGGTACATATTAGTTATACAATATAATGACGTTCATCATTGGAAATCTACACCTTCACATAATCTCTTTTAGTTCTTATTTTTTTCCCATTGTCCCACTCTCCCTTCAACCCCTCCATCCCTCCCTACTCACAAAGACTTTGTTTCCATTTTTCCATTTTCTCATATTACTTCCATTCCCTTCTTTCCTTTCCCCCCAACCCTCCCACTTCCCCTTCCCCTTTGCCCCTTTTCTTCCTATTTCACATTATCTATTATACCTTTTAGCCCTTATTTACACTTTCAGTTTCTCACACTAGAGAAATTATTTGGAATTTACATATGTGTGTCCTATTTATTTCTCTTATGAATATTGCCTCAATGTGCTTCCATTTAGCTATAAATGTCTCTAATTTCTTATTTTTTATGACTGAGTACTACATTTTATTAAAAAACCACATTTTCTCTATCCATTCTCTAGTTGATGGGCATTTGGGCTGTTTCCAAGTTTTAGCTATTACAAATTGTTCTGCTATGAACATAGGTGCCCATATATCACTGTGGTATGATTCTATTAATTCTTTGGGGAAGATCCCCAGCAGTGGAATAGCTGGGTCAAATGGGACTTCCAGTCCTAGTTCTTTGAGTATCTCCATACAGATTTCCACAGTGGTTGCACCAGTCTACACTCCCACCAGCAGTGGAGCAGGGTTCCTCTTTCCCCACAGCCCTGCCAGCATTTGTTATTGGTTGATTTTATGATAGCAGCCATTCTTACTGGGGTGAGGTGGAATCTCAGTGTTGTTTTCATTTGCATCTCTCAAATGACCAGTGATGCTGAACATTTCTTCATATGTTTATCTTTGCTATTTATACTTCTATGAGAAATGTCTGTTCATTTCAGATGACCATTTTTGGATTGGGTCTTTCAATTTGTGAGATCTGATCTTTTTAAGTTCTTTATATATTCTAGATAGTAGACCTTTGTCTGAGGGACTGGTGGTGAAAATTTTTTCCCACATTGTACGTTGTCTCTTAACACTATTGATGGTTTCTATTGCTGTGCAAAAGTTTTTTAATAAGAAGAGATCCCACTTGTTGATTGTTTGTGCTAGTTCATGGGAAACTGAGGTTTTGTTCATAAAATCTTTTCCTACACCAGTATCTTTAAGAGTTCTACCTAACCTCTCTTCCAGCTGGTTCAGTGTTTCTGTTTTAATATTTAGATCTTTAATCCATTTTGATTTTAGTTTAGTGCGTGGTGAGAGATATAGGTCTAGTTTTAGTCTTTGAGAAGTTGAAACCCAATTTTTCCAACACCATTTATTAAAGAGGCTATCTTTCCTCCAGTGAGGGTGCTTGGCTCCTTTGGCAAAGATTAGGTGGCTGATTGTGTCTGCAGTTGTTTCTGCATCTTCTAATCTGTTCCACTGGTCCTCAGGTCTGTTTCTTTGCCAAAACCAATGTGTTTTTATCACACTAGATTGTGATACCCCTGGCCACGTCTCTGTTGCCTAGTATTTCTTTTGCTATTCTAGGTCTCTTCTGGTTCCAAATGAATTTTTTGATTGTTTTCTCTAGTTCTGTGAAGCATATTGTTGGAATTTCAATTGGGATTGCATTGAATCTATGTAGCAGTTTTGGAAGTATGGCCATTTTCACTATGTTGATTCTTCCTACCCAGGAGCAAGGGATGTCTTTCCATTTTCTGATATCGTCTTCAGTCTTTCTTTTCAGAGTGCAATAGTTTTCAGAGTAGAGGTCTTTGATTTCTTTTGTTAGGTTGATTCCTAGTTATTTCAGTTTTTTGGATGCCATTGTGAAAGGAATTGTTTGCCCTATTTCTATTTCAGTGAATCTGTTGCTCGTGTAGAAAAAAGCTATTGATTTTTGTGTGTTGACCTTGTAACCAGCTACTTGACTGAACTTGGTTATTAAGGCTAGAAGACTTTTGGTGGAGTTCTTGGGGTCTTCTAGTTAGAATATCATGTCATCTGCAAATAATGACAATTTGACTTCTTCATTTTGTATCTTTATTCTTTTTATTTCTCTCTCTAGTCAAATTCTGTGGCTAATGTTTCCAAAACTGTATTGAACAGGAGTAGTGATAGTGGACATCCTTGTCTTATTCCTGATTTTAATGTGAAGGATTTCAGTTTTTCATCATTTAGTATTTTATTGGCTGTTGGTTTTTCATAGATGCCTTTTATCAGATTGAGGTAGAGACCATCTATTCCAATTTTTTGTAGGGTTTTATCATAAATGCATGTTGGATTTTGTCAAATGCTTTTCCTGCATCTATTCAGATGATCATATGGTCTTTGTCCTTGGCTCTATTGATATAGTGTATTCTATTTGTTGATTTGCATATGTTGAAACATCTCTGCATCCCTGGGATGAATCCCACTTTGTCAGGGTGTATGATCTTTTTGATGACCTTCTGCATTTTATTTGCCAGTATCTTATTAAGAATTTTTGTATCTATGTTCATTAGTGAGATTGGCCTATAGTTCTCCTTTTCGGTTGGGTCTTTCTCTGCTTTGGGGATCAAGGTGATGCTTGCTTCCAGGAATGAATTTGGGAGTATTGCTTCCTTTTCAATTTCATTGAATAGCTTAAAGAGTAGTGGCAGTAGTTCCTCTCTAAATGTCTTATAGAATTCAGCAGTGAAGCCATCAGGCTTCATTAGTTGGTAAGTTTTTAATTATGTTTTCAATTTCATTGATTAATATTGGGGTGTTTCGAATTTTTAAGTCTTCTTCATTCAACTTTGATAATTCATACGTATCTAGGAATCTGTCCATTTCTTCTGCATTTTCCATGTTATTGTCATATACGTTCTCAAAGTAGATATTGATGATCCTCTGGATTTCTTCTCGGTCCTTTGAAATTTCACCCTTTTCATTCCTAATTGCATGGATTTTGGCCTCTTCTTTCCTTTTTTGATAAGATTGACTAAGGGTTTGTCAATTTTAATTATTCTTTTGAAAAACCATCTCTTGGCTTCATTGATTTTTTTGTATCATTCTCTTAGTCTCCATTGCATTGATTTCTGCCCCGTTCTTCATAATTTCCTCCCTTATATGAGCTTTTGGTTTGCCCTGCTCTTCTTTTTCTAGAAGCTTGAGGTTCAGCATCAGGTTGTTTAATTAGGTTCACTCTGTTTTCCTTTTATGAGTACTCACTGCTATCAATTTCCCTCATAAGATTGCTTTCATTGTGTCCTATAGATGCCAATATGTTGTATTGTCATTGTCATTTAATTGTAGGAACTTTCTAATTTCTTCTTTAATTTCCTCTGTTACCCTTTGGTTATTCAGAAGTATGCTGTTCAATTTACATGTGTTTATGAAATTCTTGAGGTTTCTTTTGGTATTGATGTCCAATTTCATCACACTATGGTCCAATAATATAGAGGGGATAACTTTAATTCCTTTGCACTTACTTAAACATGTTGTATGAGTGTGTATGTGGTCTATTTTGGAGAATGACCCATGTGTAGCTGAAAAGAATTGGTATTCTGATTGCGAGGGGTGGAACACTCTGTAAACATCTGTTAAGTTCATTTCTTCAAAAGTTTGATTGAGTTCTAGTATTTCATTGTTTATGTTTTTGTCTAGTTGATCTATCTGTATGTGACAGTGGGGTATTGAGGTCCCCCCACTACTATTCTATTAGTTCTGATTTGATTTTTCATGTCCATTACTATTTGTTTTATATAGTTTGGTTCACTAGTGTTTGGTGCATATACATTTATGATCGTCATCTCTTCCTCTTGGATTGTTCCCTTTACAAGGATGTAGTAACCTTCTTTGTCTCTCTTAATCAGTGTTGGTTTGAAATCCATTGATCCGCAAAGAGGATAGTTACTCCTGTTTTTTTGTTGTTGTTGTTCCTGTCACATAGAGTAGTTTTTTCAACCCTTTAACTTTCAGTCTATGAGTTTCTTTTTGAGTTAAATGTGTTTCTTGTATGCAACATATTGTTGGATCTTGCTTCTTGACACATTCTGGCAGTCTATTTCTTTTAATTGGTGAATTGGGACCATTAACATTGATGGTTACAACTGATAGGTATTGAATTATCATTGTCATGACTTTTTCTTTTTTTGGACTCTCCCCTTTGCTTTGTTTTCTTGTCATATGTGATGGATTCATTCTGCTGCACTTCCTGGGGTTGTGAACCTCATTTTTTCCTAGGATATTTTCTAAAATTTTTTGGAGTGCTGGTTTGGTATTCATGAAGTTCCTGAGGTGCTCTTTATCATGAAAGTATTTTATTTCTCCATCAATTTTGTAAGATAGTTTTGCAGGGTACATCAATTTGGGTTAGAGGCTGTTTTCCTTGAAATACATCACTCCAAGCTCTTCTTGCCTTGTGGGTTTGCATTGAGATATCTGCTGTGATTCTGATGGGCTTTCCTTTGTATGTGAGTTGTTTCTTTTCTCTAACTGCTTATAGAAGTTTGTTCTTCTTTTGGGTTTCTGGAATCTCAACTATTATGTGGCTATGTGTACATTTTTTTTTTGATCAAGGCTAATTGGAGTCCTATATGTGTCACTTATCTGTATGTCAAATTCTTCTCCCCTGCTTGGGAAGTTTTCTGCCATCACTTCTGTGAACAGTATTTTTATGTCACCTGTACTCTCTCCAGTTTCTTCATTGACTCCGGTCAGTATTATATTATTTTTCTTTGCATTGTTTAGCAGCTGCTGCATTGATTTCTCATGGTCTCTTATAATAATAAAGAAATTTTTCTTTTCCTGGTCATTAATTGCAATCTTATCTTGTATATCTGAAATTCTGTCCTCACATTGGCTCATTCTGCTGAATAAACTTTCAATGGAATTTTCAATCTCCTGGAAATCTGTTTGCATCTTTTTCATGGATTCCATTTGTTTCCTATGTTGGGATTCCACTGTGTTCCTCAGCTCCTCTATTTTTAAAATCTGTGCCCACTCTAGATTTCTTAATCATGTCTTGCACTATGGGCACAATCTCTGTTGTTATCTCAGAAATTATTTCTGTTTTCATTTTTTCCATATCCTCTTTCATTGCCAGTTCAGGGAGTCCAGGTGTTTGGTATCAGATTGTTCCATCTCATTTCCCTTTTGGGTTGCTTTAGGTGATCTGTAAGTTTGGTTTTGAGACTTGTTTATGTGTCTTCTCATTTCAAAGGGGCAGTGTGTTCTGATGGCGCCCAAGTGCTTCACCTCCTTGGCACTAGATGCGGTGGTATGGTGGTCCAGAAGGCTCCTTCCTAGCTATGGAGGAAGCTTTGCTCCTCGGTGCTGTGGGTGGTAGTACCCACTTACTGAAATATTGAGGGTGCCTCTTCCTTATTTTTTTTTGGGTACCGGGGATTGAACTTGGGCCCTTGCGCTTGCGCAGCAGGCAGTGAAAGCACTGAGCTAAATCCCCAGCCCATCTTCCTTATTCTTTAGCAGGAGAAGAGAAACAGAATACACTACAATAAGACAATAGATATGTTACAAGAATCAAATTATCATTTTAAAGACATTATTGCAATACTTGAATCCACAGAGCATAGTTGGTTAACCTCATTCCTTATAACCTCTTACAACATATTATTTTTTATTAAATAAATACAGAGGTCATGAAAGATATTGAAAATATTAATTTTCTGTATGATTTAAAATGAAGCAGGAAGATGATTTTTAAAAATATTAACATTATTCATTTTGCATTAATATTTTCATATCCAAAAATTTTCCAAATTATTACTTTTAAGGATTTTTATTCAGAATAGAAAACAGTCTCTTTTAGCTGCTTACAATATAGTTTTGTTAGCACATATTAATTTTACACAACATTTGGCTTCATTATGGCATTTTTATATATGTATTGAATGTATTTTAGTCATATCTATTACCCATTGCCTGGCCTTATACTTCCCCACCCCAATATCTCCATCTTCTTGTCTTCATAATGTCTTATTTCATCCCCTCCTTTCATTCTAGATTCCACATATTAGGGAAAATATGTTATACTTGTCTTTCACAGTCTGGTTTATTCTGCTTAACATGATGAACATTAGTTCCATCAATTTTCCTGCAAATGGCAAAATTTTGTTCTCTTTATATGTCACCTTTTATTTATCTACTCATTTGTTAATGGAGCCCTAGACTGATCCCATATATTGCTTTTTAAATTGTGCCACAATAAAAACAGTTAGGCTGGCGTTTCTATACTATGCTGACTTTAATTCTTTTGGGTATACACCAAGGATTAGTATCAATGATGATCATACAGTAGTTCTAGTGTCAGATTTTTGAGAAGCCTTCCTAATCATAAGCATAGGGGCTGTACTAATTTTCATTCTAATCAACAGCATGTGAATATTTCTTTTCCCTCACATTCTCACCAGAATTTATTTTTACTATTCTTGATGACAGACATTTTGACTGGGGTGAAATAGAATCTCAGTGGAAGTTTGATTTTCATTTCCATGATAGTTAAAAATGTTGAACTTTTTGTTCATATAGTAGCTATTTATGTTTCTTCTTTTGAGAAATGACTGTTCAATTCATTTTCCCATTTTTGAGTGGATTATTTGTTCTTTTGGAGATTTTTGAGTTCCTTTTTCATTTTGGATATTATTTCACTGATGGAAGACTTATTTAGCAGAATGGTGATACTAACCTCCTGGATATGTGATATGCCCTCGTGCATGTCTTTCACACCTGAGTGTGGATGCAGTCACAGTTTTGTATATATGAAATGAAATCTAATGAGCCCCTCCAAATTAGGCTTTTATTCTTTCCACATTACCAATGTTTTTTGTTGCCAGTATCCTTCATGAATTCCATGTGGCCAAATCCAAAGGCCTTTCTGACATTCATTGCACTGAACACAGATGAGCACTCTTTTTTCACACCTGCTACCTATGACTTTCACAATGCCATCCTCCCATTGACTTCCCCTGACTAGTGCTTCTCAGTCCCTTTGCAATTCTTTTCTCAACTTCTTGACCAATGAATACAGATAAAGCCAAAGGCAACACTCACACTTCTCTCCATTTCCTCAAAATATTATTCAAATTCACTATTTTAACTAATATTTACAGTCTTAAATTTTCCCCAAATGCATATGCTCGTTTCAACACAGACATCTCTTGAAAATTGCATATGATTTTCTACCCCAAATATCCTTTTGGAAGTAAAATAGCCATTTCAAATTTAACATTTTCTAAACCTGATTCTATTGTACTATTCCCAATTCATGTAAATGGGCCCTATTTTTGTAAATCCTGAGGCTAGAAAATTTGGTTTTCTCTCTCTCAGTCTCTCTCTCTCTCTCTCTCTCTCACACACACACACACACACACACAACACAACACACTTATATCTCATGTCCAAATGATTAGCAAATTCCAGCATCTCTATTTTAATTAAATATATCTAGCATCCAACCAACTTTCACCATCTCTCCCTTCATCAGCTTGGTTTAAACCTGTGTCTCACTTGCATTACTGTAATATCCTTCTTGCTCTGTCTGCTGCTCATTTCAGGTGGTCATCAACATAGCAACCACTGCCTCCAAGACCTTACACAGATTCAAACTTCACTCCATCTGTGACCTAATTTCCTTTGTGCTTCAGCAATCCTTTTGTTTTCAACCTGACCTTAAGGCTCTTCAATCTCCAGGAATATTTGCTTCAGTGCCTTTGCATTTTCTGTGCACTTTGCTGGAATGCTGTCATGCTCTTCCAACAAGATACTAGACTCATGATTTGCTGTGTTCCCTAGGCTTCAGCTTACATGCAACATTAGTGAGGAGATAAAGTTCCTGATTTGCCTTTTTAGGTAGTAATCCTCCTGCTACAACACTCCATATCTCCTTTACCATTCTACATTATTTTCTTGGCATTGATTTGAATCACACACACATACAGTTTTTGATTAGCAAGTTTTTTAAACAAGGAAGAAAATTAATAATGTAAAGGGAGGCTTTAAAGAATTCTCTCCCTGACAGAAATGAGAGAGGTCCTTCACATATGTGGCTTGTGGGTGCTCTCTGTTCCTGTACTCTCAGTTGTCCCTTTATTTGAACTGGATTTCTGACAGCAGTTTTGTGACTGAGGTGTCATCATCATTCTTAGATAACCAGCCATGTTTATGCTGGAAATTGAACTCGTTCCTCAAGAGGATCTGGATCCAGTGTCCCTCTTGGAGGCCAGTCCGTGGGATAAACCAACATTTCTGCTAAGCTATTTTATTGACTTTTCCCCTACTATCCTTTTCTTTCTCCTTGACTACCAATGTAACCAGACTTTTTCTTGACTCTTCTATGCTGAGACTAATATTTAAAAATAAAAAGTTCCCAATTTGTTTGTCTCTATTTTATATCACTTGCTTTCCCATTTCAGTTTATCTTAGGCCATATTTTGAATCTCTTTCAAGCTGAAATATTTATTCAGAATTTATAATTTTAAAACATATTTTTGTTTTCATGACAAAGAACAAACCCTTGATAGACTCAATTCTGATTGTACCAGATTGAAGACTCTGCTTACAATTGAGTAAATTACAAAACAACTTCCTCCAAAATCTTGGTATTAATTCAAAGTCAATGAGGACAAAATATCTCTTTTAAAGATTTAGGCTTTTAAAATTACTAATCAAAAAATTCCGGAAAAAAAAGTAAAACACAAGGTAGAAGTTATATTTTTTTAGCCAAATCAGAAAAAAAGACTTTTCCTATGTTATTAGTGACCCTTTATCTACATGTTATATGAAGTTGGAAAAATAACCACAAATGAAATATGTGAAATCTTCATAACTGAATTAAGGTGGACAGATATCAGCATGTGAATACTAACTAGTTAGTTACTACATTTGCAAGAACTTGCCCCCCCCCCCCCCCCCCCCCGCGCAAAAGGAGCTGAAAGGGGACCTGGCCCTGGTAGCACTTGGCAAAATTTCAAAGAGAGAGTCACATGGAACTGAAAAAAGAGTATTCATCAAGATGTTAATATATTCTGTGATCTATAAGATACTGTGATGCTGTTATATAAGATGTGCTATATTTTGTTCTATTCTCTTTCTGACTCTTGAATAAAGCAATAATGCATGTTTCTTTTACATGCCAGTTAGTAATATTTTTATATAAAATCTGAAGATTGAATTCTTGTGACCATTAAGATCAGTGTTCACATTGGTATCTTGAAAAAAGCAGAAAAATAAGTGCTTTAACTTTTAAATTCAAATTTTAAAATCTTTTTAAAGATCTCATTGATTTTATTTATTTATTTTGTGGTTCATAGTATTTAATTTATTTTGAAATTTTAAGAAAAATTTAATAACAGCACTTAATATTTATATTTATTGAAGAGGATATGACTTTTTAGGACACATGAATAAACTTTAGGTAATTATTCTGTGTGATACACTAAAGCAAAATCGGTGCAAGAGTAAAATATGAGCCCACTGTAGCAAAGTTGTGAGGGAAAGAAAATGTCAGATGAAGATGCAAAATACCAATTCATAAAAGATTTACTCAATACTGATTCTGTGAAAGGCACCATTCTGATTTCAGCCAAAGATGCATTCAGTCTTAAATAACCCAATCTGTGGAGATCAGTAGAGTACTTAGGTGATGAGGAACAGAAGACAAAAAGTGCTCTGGGCTGCAGATTTGAGACTGCAGGAGGAGTTTGATTATGAATGGAGTTCCTTCCTGCAGTGCTGCCAGCACTGCTGATGTAAGGCAAATCCAGGCTGCAGTTATTATAAACCACTACAGGTATAGATAGACCTCTGTTAGCAAATCATCCAGACCATGAATATTAAATATGTAATTATAAGATGTTACTTCATAAAGTTGAGCAAATTAGAATTAAGGAGTTTGATTCCTAACTACATAATAACTTTCCACATAGCATTACATAGATTAGCTTTTCTGCCTTAAGAATCCCTTGTGCTCTACATTTCATTCCTTCTTGCTCCCAAATCCCTGGCAGCCACTGTTCATTTTACTCTTTTCAGTCTTGCCTTTTCTAGAAAGTCATATCATTATAATCATGGAGTATATAGCCCTTTTCAGACTGGCTTCTTTCATTTATTAGTATGCAGTGAAAGTTCTTTTATGTTTTTTCATTGGTTAGGTAGCTCATTTATTTTTAATGCTGAATAATATCTTATTGTCTGTATGCACCACAGCTTATTTATCCATTTACCTACTGAAGGATATCTTAGTTGCTTTCAAGTTTGAATTACATAGCAATTATGAATAAAGCTGCAATAATTACATGTGCACAGAGTTTTTTGAGATATAGTTTGCAACTCATTTGGTAAATATGATCAAGCTCAATTGCTGGATCCTATAGTCAGAGTATGTTTAGCTTTGTAAGATGCTGTCTTCTATGGGTATACCTTTTTACATCACCACCAGCAAGGAATCAGAGTTCCTGGTGCTCTAGCATCGATGAATTTTAAATTGCTTATCACTAGCATCCATGACTGAAGACATTTTGATAGGAAATTATGGGAATCATTAGGCTATATCTCTAGCAAAATAACGCATGGGACTGAGAAAAAACATATTTATATTAACAGTACTATAGGTAACAAACTGTTGACATCAAAAACAGGACAAAGCAGCTTAAAAATGTTTACCAAAGATGATAAAGTAACAATATCAGGTTCCTATATGAAACATAAAGCTTGTGCTTTATGAAAGCATTCACAGTAGAGGATTATACACAGAGGTTCATAATTGTTTGGTCAGCTTTTCTTTTGATGATTCTATCATGCCATTCCCTAGGGTTGTATGTAAGAGTAAAGATGCTAAGGTATTGCAAAAGTTCTCTCACCTACTATAATATATATCAGATATTAGGTCATTTTTATTGTATTTTATATTGTTTGACTTAGTTCTTGTTTTGTTAGTGATGTATTCAGGATTGAAGTGACTCACAGATCACCATTTTTATCCTCTGGTGGCTAAGAAAGAGAAAGTCTCTTCCACAGAGATCTCATAATTGATACCTTGCCAAAGCTTAATTTAGGGTAGCCAACAAAAAGTGGCTTTAGGTCTAAAAAAAATATTAAAAATCCTTTATGTTTTGAACTACTGAGGGGTCTATTTTCCAGTCAATAGTGGAATAATAAGGAATATTAAATACATCTACATTTCAATTTATTGAATTGAGTGCACGACTCTTTAAAACTGGGAAAAATTTGGTGTTTTACTATGTTTTCTTTCACATCTGCTGTGTATCTTTATATCTGTCACTGTAGGTGTGATAATAAACATCAGAAAAATTCTACATCCTAAGGAAAATATAGTTAATACATCAAGCAAGATCTACTCAGGCTCAAAAATAATGTAAATGAAAGGGAATTTAATTCAGGTGAGTGATGAAAGAATTAGGGAAACCTACAGGGGGCGGTGGGAAAACCCAGACATTGATAGAACTCTTTGTTGGGAAATTAAAATAAGTTGACTAGGGGCTGCGTAGGACTTGAGGAGTCAGAAATAAACGAAACTGTGACAGGTTTTGCCATGTGGGACACAGAATATGGAAGGCACTGGGTTACTATATAAAGGGTGCTGAAGAGAGAGAGAGAGAGAGTGTCTTTCCCTGCTAATGGTTTGCAGCCATTCCCAGAGTCCCTCACAGACTGATCCAGATGGAACCCAGCATTACGAGGGGCAGCATACATACCTGCAGGAATTAATATCCCCATGAAACAGAGAGGAAAGGTGAAGAAAGTTCAGACAGTGGGAAGACCAGCATGACTAATCACTACTCAAGAACACTACAGATCTCGTACTTTTTCTGTAGATGTTGGGATTGTGAAATATTAATTGGCCTAATTTTTCCTGAACTCTATATTCCCCATTTCAATAAAACAAAAGATTCTGATGTAGATAAAACTGTCCTTATGGGAAGAATTACTTTGGGGTTTGCATTTTGACATTTTTAACTTAAAATTCATGAAGCTTATGTCTGACTCCTTTCTATATTTAGTTAATTATGGGATTTTGAAGGCTTTTTAGCATTTTGATAATATTAAAAGAGGAGGCTTTAAAATGATAAAAATGTTGTCTAAATATGTATTCCATAATAGTTTGATCCTGAAAATAATACAAGGTACTTTTTAAGTAATTTATTCCACAGATTTAAAAATGTTGCTAAATTGGAAGCATAATACATGGCTTTATGCTACTGATAGGCCAATATCCTTAAGAGATAGCTTGACTCCACCCTCCTGCTTCATATTGCTTCTCTATAGATGCCTAAAGTTTCCTGCCTCCCATCTGTTCAGCGGGTATTATCATTTGATACCCAGAAATAAGGTTTAAAAATTTTAACTAGTTGATCTTTCCAGACTTTAAATGTTTGATCTTTAAATTTAGTTTTTATTCCAACAAACTGCTCTTTCATGATCATAACACATTTTGGTAACATTACACAATAGTATAACAAATGTCTCCCTCTACATTTTTCTAAATTATTTCATTGGTTAATATAATGAAGTTTCTTACACTGGGTCTGGATGAATATCCTTGTGTTGTTTTATTAATTTAGCAGCACAGGTATATCATCTTAGATTTTGGCTATGACAGTTGGTTTGGGAACTCAACCTTGGGAGCTAATTTCTGACTTACAAGAAATCTTCGAACTGAAATATATATTGCAGGCTCTCCTAGTCAATATATTGATGTGATGATAGTATGCACCCATAATATTTTGGAGACAAAAGCAACTGAGGTATTTCTATCCCTCACTGAAGTCTTATCTCAGTGATATCAGACAAGAGTAGAATTGTGTTATACATGCCAAAATTTAATTAATTAAGCTGAATTTAATACAGCAAAATGTCTAAAAATTTACTCAACACTAATAAGAGTTGTTGACATCATTTCTAGAATATGAAGCTATCCCCAAACCAAATGAAATGTATCTGCAGTACTGTAAAATGAGAAGTGTATGACGGCCAACAGAACCTGTCTGCCTTGATTGGCATGTGGTACATATTTAGCTTATAAACAATCTCCAGCTTGATTAGAAGTCTTTTCCTGTTTTAATCGCATGCTATTTTAGTTTGTTTGGGCTGCCATTACAAAGTACCATAAACTATCAGTTGAAATAATGGAAATTTGTAACAATTTTGGAGGGTGGTAAGTCCAAGGTCAAGATCTCAGCAACTTAGGTTTTCTTCTGATGTCTCTTCTTCAGTTTGCAGGTGACCAC
The DNA here is from genome assembly GCF_053883595.1 of Heterocephalus glaber. Taxonomy (NCBI): domain Eukaryota; kingdom Metazoa; phylum Chordata; class Mammalia; order Rodentia; family Bathyergidae; genus Heterocephalus; species Heterocephalus glaber. Next base: position 64,016,831 of record NW_028258317.1, on the reverse strand, counting down.
CACCTGGTTATGTCCTTATGTAGCCTCCTGGTGAGCATAAGCAAGCTCTCTCATGGCACTTCTTATAAAGACACCATGTGGGCCCCACACTTGTGACCACATAAGACTCTACCTTCTCAAGTTGCTAGCTTCAAACATCATCACAGGAGTTAAGTCATCAATATATGATTATGAGGAGGACACAAACATGCAGTTCATAACACTGCTCATAACATTCTGATGATTATTTAGTCCAGCCTGGAGTACATAGTGAGACCCTGACTTGGTAAAACAAAAAGAAAAATTAAGCAAAAAAAAAAAAATCCCCAAATCTCAGTGACTTTAAGCACAACAAAGATTTATTTCTTTGACAATCCAATTTTGTTCAGCTGGTTGAGATGGCTCTGTTGCATGCATTCAGAGATGTGGGCCCATTTCATCTCACTGTCATGTTGTTCTATGGCCTCTGGCTTTTTGCTGAATTTTCTGTACCTAATAAACTAAAGAGGGGAAATGTGCAAAAATTATATTAATATCAGCTATGGACATGGAATAAATTATTCTCATCTTCACCTCACTTGTTATAACTCAGTTATTCAGCTCCACAAATTACAGGGGTAGCTTGGAAGTAGAGTCTCAGTGTGTGTTCTGGGGCCAAATATATCAGCGGATGGTGAACAGCTATCTTGTCCTTGCTATATCTCTTTATCTCATCATTTCTGTACAGCTTCTTCATCAACAAAAAAAGCTATGAAAAGGAAGAGTTACAAAAAATACCCCCAAATATGTTTATTAATTATAACAAATATAATTTCTAAAAATTTGATTGTAATCCAGACAGTATAGCCTTTGTGCGCATATAAGTTTCACATGGCTTTGGGCTTTTACACGAACCTATCCACATTCTAGAGACAATTAGATTGTGTCTAATATGAATTGAGAGAATTGAAGTAAGAAAATTTAAAATGAGTTCTTGAATACCTTCAGTGTGAGAAGATTCATTATTATTTGAGACCTGTAGTTAAGATTCTTTATGGTTTTTTCTTGGCAAAGAAATGCTGAGTTTCCTTGTAGGTCCATATTTCAATAGACAGAAGCGTTTATGAACTTGTTTCCAGAAAGGTCTTGTCAGTGGACTTTGAGAAAAACCCTTAATGCTACTAATTTTGAATAATACATCAAGAGAAAGAAAAATCTTTCAAACAAATTCTTCAGGCTAAAAGTAAGCTGTAACCATTGTTTTTACAATATAACAGAAGGAAGAAATTGCTTCTTCCTTTTTTCAGTTAATTCTACAACTGTACCGTGCAAGACAGTAACCATTAGCCACATGGAGCTATTTAAATTTGAATTAAAATTAAATAAAATTCAAAATTTATTTAGTTACTCTGGCCACTTTTCAAGTGTGCGATACCCTTATTAGCTTGTGGCTACTGTATTATTCAGGCCAGACACAGAACACATCCACCAATAATGTTGTGAACTGTGGGCAATTAATACAAAGTGAGCTAGACATACAAAGAACTTTGATTAGGGTGAATATGTACAACAGGCCAGGGATGCTTGCCTGTTACTTATTACTTCTTCCCCCATTCATGAACAAATTCAATTTTATTCAGCACATTAAAAAAAACTAAGGTTTAAAAAATTGAATGCTTGTATTGATGATTAGAAAAGGCTTGTTAGTTAATTGGAAACTTTTATTCATTGCATTACTCACACAAAGACTGTTAAAACTATGTTACAAGAAAACCATTTTGTTTAGTGTGAATTGATATAATTAATTAAATACATTGCAATGTAATCTATAATACATAGAAACATGTTTGTACGCTCTTGATATGAAAGCCAAACGGGCCTCTCTCTTTCACGTGTGTTCTTTCTCTCCCTTCCTCCTTTCTAGTTTCTCTCCCACATCCTTTTTATTTCTTTTCTTTTCTTTTGGTTCCTGGAACATTCCCCCTTCCTTTTTTTTCTTTCTTTTTTTTTTACAAGCTAACAAGTTTGATGTGGCTCTGTGTCTTATTCCCTTCCAGGCTTGCAGCTGTTTTGGCAACAGAAGAAAAAATCCCCATAACAAATCAAATAAAAGCCCTTTCTGTGAAGAGGAATTGAAAACAGCAGGCCTCAAAGAGGACTGCACATGAGATGCCTTGTTCTGGCTTTCAACACAACTCAAATCAGAAACACATTACCATAATCTGAAACAGCCCACTGCTAACACAAGACAGATGGTGGGTAATAACCCATGCATCATTAATAAATAAATTCCAGCATTAAAGGCTTTACAAAGTATGACAACATTATCTGGGCACAATTACTGCCCCTCTCCCAACCCCAACATCATTTCAGTGTGCTATGAGCTACGCTAAGTTTATTTTTATTTTTTTCCCCTCCAACTCCAAAGATCTGAAGGAAGTTTAAATATGACACAAGTTCTAACCAGATGAAACCTATCTCAGTGTACAAGACAGGTCTGAAACTCCATACAGGGAAAATAAAATAGCTGCCAAAGTGTAATAGCTCACACGCTCACACGCTCTGCTGTTGGATCAGCCCCAGCAATTTATTGCACTGCCCTCCATGGGCTGGCCTCACCCTTTCGGGTACCCATGCGCCTGTATCGAACTGCATACTCCAAGCAAGAATCCTAGCATCAGTTTTACCACAAAGCTGAGAGTATATGTGCAATTTCTCAGCTTTCCTTTTGCAAATGATACCATCTGTGTCTTTCTCCCAAACCCCCCCAAGGAGGTGGGGGGGGGGCTTTGATGACATTGAAAAGAGAGAGAGACAGAGAGAGAGAATTTTAACTCCATAAATGTTGGAAACAAAAGGAAGAAGGAGGAAGGGGAGAAAGGAAAGGAGGAGGAGGAGGAGGAGGAGGAGGAGGAGGAGGAGGAGGAGATGCTGCCAGCTGCCACTCATCACATGCTGAAGGCACAATTTGAACTGCATTGTTTGTTCAGTGGGATGTTTTGTTTGTTCAGTGAAATCATGTTATTTCAACAGGGTGTGAGAAGTATAGGAATGTAACAGATGATTGTGCAGGCCTGTTTGGATGATCCTGGGATTGCCCAGGAACTGCAATGATCCTACAAAACCTAGGCAGCCCCTTTTCATAAAATCATCCTAAACCTAAAATCAAGCATGATACTGACCATAAATTCTGGAGAAACACAGGCTTTCAGATAGTAAATATAAGGTTCAATTCCTCATATATGAATTACAGAATCCACCTCAAAAATAGGCAATATAGGGCCAGGGATTTAGCTCAGTGGTTCCAGCACCTGCCTCACAAGTGGAAGGTCCTGAGTTCAATTCCCCTTACCAAAAAAAAAAAAAAAAAAAAAAGCGATGTAAGCATTTTGTCAAAATACTAGTATGTTTTTAATGAAAGAGATGTTATTTTACACTAATTTATTTGACAGGTAAAGAGCTAAGGACAGAGATAATAATACACTCCAAATACGATAATCCAAGATTATTAGAAGATCAAGTGAAAATATCTCCACAGCATCATCCAGTAGCCCAGCAGTCAGTTGTGAGGACATGATTTACAGTCCCTGAGCACAAAATGCCTTCTTCTGAACCCAGACCTCTGGAGGGAAGGGAGGGTGGAGGGAAGGGAATAAAGAAGAGAGGAAAGAAAGAGGAGAGGAAGAAAAGAAGAGAGGGAGAAAAGAAGAGAGGGAGGAATGAAGAAGGAAGGAAAGAAGGAAGGAAGGAAAGAAGGAAGGAAAGAAGGAAGACAGGAAGACAGGAAGGAGGAGGGAGGGAAGAGGGGAGAAGGAGAGAAGCTCCAGGATATCTTTCCGTTCAGCACAGAGAGAACTTTCCTTCCAGTCAGACTCACAGAAAGGCTGATCTGCAAGACTTTCCTGATTAGCATCTAAATCCTTGTCCTCCTTTTCCCAAACTTAAATCAATATTTTTATGCATACATGTGTATCTACTTTCTCTTAATGGACTGTGTGTTGATCTTATTTTCTCCATTAAATTGTAAGATTCCTGAGGATACAAACCATGTCTAATCGATGCTCTGAATTACCCTTAGCACCCGGCACAGCACACTACATTCAAGCTAAATGAAATCACAGCTCAGAGAGATGCCAGAGCCCCTGGCAGCATGGGCTCCAACGGATTCTACAAGTTCCAGGTGATTCTGTTCCAAAGTGGGTTTTCTTTGAGCTCCTTCCAGCTTTCTCTGGGAACAGCTGCTGTGGAATGGTCAGGAGGAGGTGAGTTCAGCTTTAATTGGTTCCTGAGGTCTGCAGTTTCCTTCACAATCTGCTCATGATTGAGGGAATTTTAAATGGGTTCTGATATTGAATCAGTAGACAGAGAATGGAGCAAAAATCATATTGATCAAGGGACTTTCTAAAAACAGTACATTCTGCAAAAGTAAGGATTACTTCCACAAAATGTTGGTTTGTTTCCAATTCTGTAATTTATGAGATCACGTTGGATAGTGTCCCTCTTCCATCTTGTGGTAATTCCCAACCAGGACAATTTATTAAGCTAAACTCATATCATCCAGGAGGATGTTTCTATTGGCAACCAACTAGGCAAGAGAAAAAAATTATTTGGTGAAGAAAATATGTTCTATGTGGAAGCTTTGAACTCCAAAACCTCTCTAAAATCTAATAACATGAGGTGTAGGGTTCCTGAAAAATAACTGTCCCTGTTTTTCCTTAATCAAATTCATTTTATTAATTGTACATGTGTTTAGTAAATATATTATTTATTTTAGTCACTCCTGGCAAAGGATTACATTTAGGAGTCTTCTCTGTAAGCACTAATATTCATATATTTGAGGGCAAACACTCTGAAATAATTATTTTTAATCAAATTTATATTAGAATATAGTATTAGGAGTGATTCAGTAGGTACTCATCTTACTAACACTTGCCTTAGAGATGAATAAATGAATCTTAGGAAACAAATACAAATTTTTTTTTTAAGTGGAGGTTCTGTTAAAGTTCAAATTGATGGAAGACCTGAATGGTAACATTGCCAGTACTTAGCTCAGATAAGATATTCCTTGTCACTGAAGTTGTACAACAGTGGTATCTATGATACTTGACATTAAATATGACCACTGATGCATTTCCACATTTACAAGATAAGCTTGCTGGGCACTGTACAAATTTCAGGACCTAAGTCTTTTTATAATGTCTCTTAAGTGAATAACTTCCTCAGTATTACAGATAATCATTACCTTTTTATTCATCACCCTGTGCAGATGTTGCTCTGCTTATTTTCTTGGCTTAAATTCCACCATTCAGAAACACTTATTATAGACTGAGAAGCAAGTTTCTGATGCATTCTATGATACTGTGTATGAAATATAACTTCAAATTGCAACTTTAAAGCACGTATGTTGTCAAGGGCATTGGAATTCTTTTTGAAGATTTATTTCAAGCTATCTATTATTGCTATTTCACTTGCTGATTTGAGATGAAACTCATTTACAGTAAGAGGCAAATTTTGTGGACTAAATTGAGAATCAAGAAATGATAAAGAGCACAATTACTTTGAACATTTCAAAAATTATTTTTCCTCTTTAGAAGGTGTTGTGTTTTATATCTGTATGTCCCTCAAGAGCCTCCTAGGAAGGGTTTTGGAAGGTGGTTGGATCATGGAGGCTTACAGCTGACTTGCTGGTAGGAGGTGGGGTCTGTTCAGAAGAGGTGGGCTCTGTGGGTGAGACCCAGAGTTTTATCTCCCTTATGGGCTTCTTCCTTGACTTTCTACTTCCCGGGTATAGCGGACTGAGTAGCTTTTCCTCCCCCATGCTTTTCTGACATGTCTTATTGCCTTAGAGTCAGCTGATGATTATGGACTGAACCCTGTACAGAACCGAGCCAAAATAAAGCTCTCCTTTAAGTTGTGGGTGACAGGAATTGGTCACAGCAAGAAGAAAATGATTGAGACAGAAGGCCGGTGGAGTAAGACTCTCAGTCACTCTGGTTGTCTCCCTATTTCTCAAATTGGGAGGTGCCAATCAGTGCCAACTTTGTGGTTATTAATTGTGGGCTGTCTACAGGGCTCTAAATTTATAATAGCACCATATTTGATTTAATGTTCTACTATTGTTATATTAAAATTCTAAATTTTTGAGCAAGGAACTCACATTTTCCTTTTGCACTGGGCCCTGCGAATTAAGTACCTAGTCCTGTTGCCAGTTATTCACTTTCATAATCACTAGGTGAATTAGTTGAAGGACAATTAGAAGTTCAGATAGAGTTGATGGTGGGGGGAATATATAGATGCTTAGAGATAAATTAAAAGAAAGTGAAGAGAACGTAAAAACATCAGGAACAAGAACTTGTATGGCTCCATAAAGCAAAGCAAAACAAAACAGAACAAACAAAAAATGCAGGCAGATGGTACTTTGACTCTCAATGGTTTTTAAATCCCTAGTTTGAACACCTCTTTGGACAGACCTGGAGAGTCCTTCCTTGCTCTTTCTAAATAAACAAACCAACAACAACAACAAAAACAACAACAAACCACTGTTTCTTTTGTACTACTCCAAGCGGCTTCCTGATGATTGTAAGTAAATGGGCTCTGTTTCCTTATATTTTAAAAATTTCTCCAAGAATTGCCTATACTTGCCTGTCCCAAACCTATCCCCAGTTTATTCCCTACACATATTCAAAGTTATCTTTAAAGGGATAATAATTGAAATGGATTTTGCACTGTTTGCAATTACGCATTAGGGTTCCTGTTCCACTTGGGATTAAACTGAAGCTCCTTAGATTGACATAAAGAGCAGCCTTACCGGATCCTGCTCAGCACCTCTGCCTCCTCACATTATCTTTCCCATCACAGACCTGCAACACCACTGCCATTGCTCCTGTTTTTCTGTGGCACTCCTGGCTCTGGCACAGGGCTCCTGCACTGGCCCTCTGCCTCATCCTCCTCTAGACCCCCTTAAGGTTGGTTCTTTTTAGACAAGAATTTCTAAAAGTGGACTTCTTGGCTATCAATATATATTTTAGGTCTTGATAGATATTGCCAACTTCTTTTCCATAAGTCTTTAATAATTTAAAACCAAAATATGATAGCGTCTATATGAAGACACCAGGTGTTAAATATCTTAACCCTCAATGATCTGTTTTCCAAGTATTTGTATATATCATTATGTTCCAGCAGAAAGCAGAATTGCTCACCTGTGTTCACAGTCAGTAGGATTGAGGTAGGAGGCCCTGTAGGGGTTCCCTCAAAGCACCCTCTATGCCCTTCCACCATGGCTACATCATTAAATCCAATGCTTGATTCATGTTTGATTCTGTGTAGCCCTTAATGGCCCATATGCACTGTGAGGTCAGAGATATGGCTGTCTTATTCATGGCTGTTTCTGCAGCACCAGACTCAATGCCAAGTAGACATAGGGAATGTAGTCACTTTCTGCCACTACTGTTAAATAGTTCATCCCAAATTTCCACTTTCACCACTACCGAAATTTGGAGCAGACAGAATAACAAAAGTAATAAAGATGACTCATTGACTACTTCCTGTATGTCAGGTTGTCCAAGCAATTTATCTGTATGTACCATCTAACTAGTCCTCATGAAAAATCCAACAAAATGGATTCTTTTGTAATTTCCACTTAAGAAATGAGAAATTGAGGCTCAAAGAAGCTGAAGAATATTCCAAGTTCTTACAAATGGTGGAAGAGCCGAAACATGAATGTAGAGTAGAAATCTGTAAACTGTGTTCTTTAACCATTTCCAGTGCTGCCTTTGGGTGAGTCAATATGCTCATTTTGTTTAAAACTTGTTTCACTGATTGCTAAGTAGGGAGTTTTTTAGGGGCATACCTGAGGCTTACTGATTTGGGCCTATGTCTCCAAACTCTGGTTTCAAAGCATCAGCGTAGCTGCTGTCTATGGAGTGCTTCTTGCTATAGAGCATGCCTCCATCCACACCTCCCAGATGACTTCAGAGTCATGGGGAATGTTATCAAATTGATGGAAATAGTGTGGGAAAGAGAGTTCCTGAGCTATTCACAAAGCAAAGTTCAAGGACTTAATAGAAGGAGACTCAGGAAGCTGAAGGCCGCAGAAAGAAGAAAATGATCACAGACAGGGCTGTGTTAAAGCAAGCTGTCCTCTAGAGCATACTCAGCAGTCTCTTCTCCTAACCTATAGTAGTAGTGCAATAACTATATCAAATGGATGGATCAATTAATGGATTTTATATTTCCTACTTCTCACATTATTGTGGTTTCTTAGAGCTTCAATCCTTTTTTTAATTTTAAATGTATAACTTTATTATCAAACACACACATATACAAAAATTAAAAATTTTCAAAGAAATACAATGCAAGGGAAAAAAGCTATAATCACATTCAAATATAGTAGAACTCAACCAAAGCAAAACTGAAAAGTACTTAAACATTTTTCCATATAATTTAAAAAAATCTCAAGCATTAACAAGACATCAGGGGATATGATTTGTTTTAGAAAGATTTTCAAAACTAATATTGAACAAATAGTGGTCTGGAAAAAAATTCTAATTAGCTAGTAGACTCCACATAGGCCATTTTTTAAAATTTTAATTTCAATACAGTCATGTGACACGTGATGGAAATATAATCTGAGAAATATGTTATTAGGCAATTTCATCTGTGTGTATTGCAAAGTACCACACAGAGTGCCAACTTCTATGTGCAAACTGAAAAGGTATACGTCGATCATCTGTGACGGCCCCTTGATATTATCCAAATACGCAGTTAAACCCGAGATACATGAGGCTACCACTGGCATAGCAGCACACTGATTTACAGTAAACTCTTTTATATAAGTAGGATTATGCTCTAAAGGATGAAAAGCACAGCATGTTATGATAAGTACCTAAAACAGTAGCAGTCATTTATCACACTATCGAGTACTGTGTACTGTACCTAGCTGTATGTGCTTCTTCTGGAAACACACCCTTCTCTCCTTTGATCTCAGTGACTCTTCCTTCCCAACCAACTGATGAGCTCCAGCCTAGTCTCTATCTACATCTCTTCCTATAGTTTTAAACACAAGCTATATATGGATTCTTTCCATATTCCAGCCTGTAACTCTGATCTCTCCCCTTCCCCTCCTGCCATCCCTACCCCTTTGAGCCTTTTCTTCCTATTTCAAATTATCAATTATTCATTTTAATCATTTAATCCTTAATTACACTTTCAGTTTCTCACACTAGAGAAACTATTTGGTATTTACACATGTGTGTCCTATTTACTTCACTTAAGAGGATGGACTCAATGTGCATCCATGTAGCTATAAATATCTCTAGTTTCTCGTTCTTTATGGCTGAGTAGTACTCCATTGTATAAAAAAAACACATTTTCTTTATCCAGTCTCCAGCTGATGGGCAATTGGGCTGTTTCTAAACTTTAGCTATTATTCAATTCTTACTTTGAGTATACCATTGTACTAATTAAATTTCCTTAGTAGTTTGGTATTTTTGTTTCCCTTTTAACTTTTAGTTTTTCTACTTTTAATACTATTATAGTATTGATAATATATGTGATAGTCAATTGCCTTAAAATGTTTTGCTAAAAATGTAGAGAAAATGATAAAGATAGAGAGAGTCAATTTTAAAAACAAGCTCTTTCCAATATATAATTTTAAATATTCTAGTAGCCACAATTCAAGTAAAAAGAATGAGTGAGATTATTTTAATAATATATTTTATCCAAATGTATCTGAAATTTCAACATATAATCAATGCAAAACCTAATGAGAAATGTTAATTATTTCTTACTAGGTTTTCATGACCCACTGTATGTTTTGCACATGTAGCAGACCTCATGTCAATTAAAATTTCACTTTTGGTCACAGTGGTCACATTTCAAGTTCTCAGTAACTACATGTGAATTAGCGGCTATCATATTAGACAGGACAATCATGAAGAATCTGTGAAAGAAACTTGGTTCTATGCCAACAGAAATATAGGGGACGGTATGATAAAGATTATGGGCTTTTTAAGAAAAGGATGCTACAATTTTTTGCCTTTTACAGTATGTCTATTTTCCCTGGTTCATTATTGTTTCAAATGGGCCAAAAGAAACAAAAAGAAGAAGAAAGAAAAACCCATGAAGAAGAAGAAATTCAGAATAATGATCTTAACAATGCAAGCGTGGTTTACTATCTTGTGGAGGCCAGCAACCACAGTAAATTGGAACGTTGTGGGAATCCCTGGTGCTCACAGCAAGAAGTGTCCATATTTGGCACAAAAGCTGGATTCCCACAGTGAGGAAAGATGCAAAACAAGAACACTGTTCTTGTACCAGTAAGTGGGACTGGAGCAACGATCCGTGAAATGGTGTCCTGGAAACTCCATCCCAGGCGCCCCCACTGTAATTGTTTGGAAAATAGTGGTGAAGCAGAGAGCATTTTGCAAATCTTTCCCAACCACCCGCTGGAAAATGTGAAGGCACCGATCACCCGCTGCACAGATCTCCAATGATGCAGCGTAGACCTGCCCGCAAAGGACCAGTGCAATAGGCACTTTGTATAGGCAAATGACTGAACTGGAAAAGCTCTTTTCATTGTCATCTGTCTATCTAATTTTTAATTTATAAATCTGTGATAAGTTAGTAACTTAGAGTATTACTAGGGTTGCTACATATCTCCTATCAAACCAAACAGTTCAGAACACTAACTTCGCCCTGGCATCCTGTTTCATTCCTCAAGGGAGGAGTATGTTACACATTACATGCAGCTCTGAGACTGGTGTTTAAAGAAGCTCACTGCCTCTGTTGAAATATTTGGAAACAGTATTAAGAAATGGTGCCATGAAGGCAAGTGGATTACTCAGACTCTCTGCTTTCAAGGAGATAATATGAGACTTGAAAAATAATATTTCTTTTTCATGGCTGTTTAATGAGAAAAACTTCAGGTTTGGTAAATAAATCCCACATTCCTCAACAGGAAAAAACCTGAGAAGACCATCAGGTTGTATCCGTCTCCAACTAGGATCCTATGCTTCTCAGACAGGCTCTCTGCTTCTGCAGCTAACACTTCCAGTGACGAAAGCAAACACTCTTTACGAAGCAGACAGTTCCATTATGTGTACAATTCTTAATCTATTTAAGTAAGTACTTTTTATCTTCATTCTTTCTAATGCTAAGTTCAAATCTGTCAGCCCCAAACTTTCATCCTTTCTTTCCCTATAACTAGACCTTTTAAGAACTTAAAAGAACTTAAAACACCATCTTCCACGTAGCAATCCTTACAATGCTTGGACTCGACTCAAACCTCTCCAAAAATCTTTTCTTTGTTTGAGCTAAATGTCTACATTTTTCTCAGTTATTACTATATGTAGCTTGTATATCACTCACAGATCATTTGTATTTATTGAATCTTAGGAATTTTGGAATATCTTTTAAAACATAGAATTTATAATCAAACATGATACTACATATTATTTTATGCCTGACATTTCTGTAGAAATATCATTTTTCTTCATCTGATTTTATAATAGTGCAGCCTAGGATTTCATGTGACCATGTGCTATAATGGTTCCTCCCTCTTTCAGTCTTTATCATCTGATATTTTGCCATATGTCATCACTAATATTTTTGTGTGTTATGGTTTTTCTTGATCCATTTTGGAAAACATTTTTCTATTTAGATGCTTCATTTCAAGGAACCGTCTTTTTTTTTTTTTTTTTTGGTACTGGGATCAAACTTGGGCCCTTGCGCTTGCGAGGCAGGTGGCGGAACCACTGAGCTAAATCCTCGGCCCTTCAAGGAACCATCTTTAAATTTTTTGAAGTTGTTGTTCTCTCTTGATTCCTCCATTATACACCCCATTGAATTCTGGTCTTATGTTATTATTTTATTTTTGAATATTTTAGGATTTAATTTTTTGTTCTTTTCTGAAATTTTTAAATTGAAAGCTCAACTGATTATACTTATTTTTCTGTTGTATTAATATTTTTATTTTAATACTATTATTTTTATCAAATTATAATATGTTTTGATATATATTACTGAGATTCATTCCAACCATTTTATTTCTACTAAAATTTCATCATTTGTACATTTCTGTGCAATTCTATTTTCAGCAAATGAAGAATATATGACAGTGACTTTAAGGTGTTTTTGAAAATTCCCTTGTGTTCTAATATGTGATCACTGAAAAAATATCCACATGCTTTTCAGAAAAGTATATTTCTTTATGAATGCAAATCACACATTATATTCTTAGAATCAACATTTAAAAGGTTATATTCAAGTAGTTAATATTATTTAAATTTTCTTTTAAATGTCAGTTCATAAGTTTATATGTGTGAAATTTTATGTTTTTGAAGGACTGACAATTCTTTGCTCAATATAATTTGAATTTTTCTTAGCATGTTTATATTGTTAGAGTTTGGTTAATTGAACTATTGTCATTATTTATTTATTTATTTATTTTGGTACCGGGGATCGAACTCAGATCCTTGAGCTTGCACAGCAGGCAGCGAAACTAATGAGCTAAATCCGCAGCCCTAACTATTGTTATTTTTTAATTATTCTATTTGTCAATAAAAATATATAGAGTATGTTTTAGTTCTTTGAGGAAACGCCATAATGTTCTTTATAGTTCTTGTACTAATTTATGTTCCTAACAACAATGTATACAAGTTTCTTTTTTCTCCACAAACTCACTAGCATTTGTTATTTGTATTTTAGATAATAGTTATATGGAATGGGTGAGATGATATAACATTGGGATTTTAATTTTCATTTCCTTAATGATAATGATACTGAGCATTTTTTCCATAAGTTTGCTGGCCATTTAAATTTCTTCTTTTGAGAAGTATCTATTTATATCTTTTGCCTTTGGATATTAATCCTTTGTCAGATGAATAGTTTGTAGAATATTTTCCCATTCTTTAGACTGCCTCTTCACTCTATTGATTGTTTTCTTTGTTGTGCAGACATTTCTTAGTCTGATATAATTTCATTTGTCTTTTTTTTTTTTTGGTACCAGGGATCGAACTCTGGACTTTGCGCTTTTGAGGCGAGCAGTGGAACCACTGAGCTAAATCCCTGGGCCTCATTTGTCTATTTTTATTTGGATTTTTGTGGGGTTTTTATCTAATCTAAGAAATACCTAGAGTGTTTCCCCTATGTTTTTATAGGAGTTTTTGTATAACAACAATCATTAAAATAATTATATTCATAATTGCTAGAAAAGTAATATAAAATGTGTAGAAATAAACTTAACCAAGGAAGTAAAAGACCTCTACAATAAAAAATTTAAAGGTCTGATGAAAGAAATGAAAATGAACATAAAGACACACAGAAAGTGAGACAACCTCTCGTGTTCATGGACTGGAAGAATAAATATTGCTAAAATGACCAATATTATCCAATACAATTTACATATTCAGTATAATCTCCATTGAAATATCTGATATTCTTAACAGAAGTAGAAAACAAAACCTAAAATTTATGTGTAAACAAAATAGACCAAAATATCCAAAGCTATCTTGTGCAAAAAGCTGAAGCCATCACATACCTGACTTCAAATGATACCACAAAGCAATGGGACAGGCTGGTCTATCAACTTGATAGGCTTCAGCGCTGCACAGCTATTTAGTAAGGTACACTTTGGGGTGAGTCACGGAGATGTAACCTTGAGAATGATACCTGCCCCCTCCCCTCTTCCTCTCTGGAGCTATTTCCATGATCTGCTCCCTGCCATCATCCAATAGTTTGCCATTTTGCTTCATCATAGCATTCTGCCATAATATTCCTGCCTTTGATCCAGCTGAGCATGGACTGAATTCTTGGAAACCATGAGCCAATTAAACCTCTTCTCCTTTAAGTTAAGGGTTTCAGCTGTTGTGTTCCAGAAATTAGAAAGGTGACCAAACAACAATAGTAATTAAAACAGCATAGTATTGGCATAAAATCAGACACACAGACCAAAGAGCAGAATAGAGTGCCAGGATATTTTATCATTTTCAAAGTCTTCTCTATTTCAATACCATGTTTCTCTTATATAAGATCTATTAAAATCTTATTCCAAATTTTAAAACTACTTTAATATATTAATAGTTTTGTTTTTATTTATGCTCTGAATAATTTGAAATATTAATGCAAGATTTCTTTTACTTTATATTTTCAGTTTTTGTGCACTTAGTTCTTTTTGATGGTTTTGATGGCTTCTTCTAAGGGTATTTTACTTGCTTGTATCTGTTAACCTTTGTACATTATCTTATGATGTCTTGCTTATTGCAAGAGATACCTCTGAGCTTAGGCTGAAGAAGTGTCCTAATATATTCATCTCTATAATTGAAGAGGATTAGTTTTCAATGCCCCAAATGAATTTTTTTTAATTTCTAAGCTTGATATTAGCAACACAAATAATATTTATCTCCAATGCCATTCCTTATTGTTTCTTAATTTCTAATGAATGAAGTGGTTCTAGTCTCAATGCCTGTATTGAGTCAGTGGAAATATTATTTTTCTTGTCCCTTAGGAACTTGGTAACATTATCATAACTATACATTATCTCAGCAACTAAAAAAATTGAGGGAGATTCATAACAAAAATATTATTGAATTCACTGCCTAGTGCTGCATCATGATGCACTGGATTAAAAAGAAAATGCTAATAATAACAAATCCCTAATTTAACAGGAAGTGTCATAACAGGAAGTGATTCCTCAGTAGCAGAATTATGGACGGTCCCTTCTTCTGCAACCAAAGGGTCAAGCTTGCAGCTTAACTATGAGATTCAGTGTTCCTGGGAAGATTTGATTCTCAACTCTCCTGTATCTACTACAAAATCAGGAGGGGAAGTAGTAGGGCTCTGAGATTGAAAGGCTAAAATTTAAATTGGTGAATGCAATAATGTTGATTCCTTATTTATTTGAATTCTCTGTTGTTGGAGTGGAAGTGGTAATAAATACAGCCATAGAAGAAATGAGTGCTCGTACTATTGTTGGTCTCAGGTTGTCCTGCGCACTTACCATCTTCCTCCTGTCCTGCTCAGTTTAGATTGCTGTCATCCTCAGTTAGAAACTAAACTGGTATTATTGACTTACTTAATAAGATTAATATATCCTCATTCCTAAATGATTTAAGCTACTGGTACCATGTTCTTCTTACACTGCTGTAGCTGTGACAGATTCTTTATTGTAAGACTGAATAAGAAGTCAATAAGATGCACCCTGGTAAGAGATTTGGTTCCCACTATTTAATTTTTGGCCTCCATGGTGTAACTAACTTAATGAAGGTAGGAGAGCTTTTCTGCAAATTATTCAGGTGCAATGAGATATGTATAGGTAGAAGTTAATAAATAAATAAATAAATAAATAATGAATTGAAAAATTTACTGATGCCTAACTTTATTCAAAAGTTAAAATGGACTATGGACTTAAATACAAAATATAAATTTTCAGAAAAAAAATAAAATGAATATTTGGGATCTAGAGCTGAACAATCAGTTCATAGATTTGTTATCAAAAGGATGACCCATAAGGAAGAAATCAATAAATTAGACTTCATCAAACTTTTAAAAATTTGTTCTCTGAAAAGAAGGCAAACACTGACTAGAAGAAAATATGTACATAACACATGTTTGACAAAAGCTTTATATATATAAAATTTTAAAACTCAATAGTAAAATCAAACAATTTTTTCTAAAAACCATGCAACTAACATTATCACTCAGTTGTTGCATTTCTGGCCATGTTTATCATAGAAAAATGAAGAATTGTGTTCACACAAAAACCTGTATTGAATGTTTATAAAAGATTGCTTAAATAATAACCAAAAGCTGAAACAATTTGGATGTATTTCATCCTGTATGAGTCTTCTCTCTTTAGTAAGTCCATCATCCACACCCAGAACTTCACTAAACTGATCAGTGAAGTAATTCAGTATCACACACCTATGATCCAGTTATTTCCCAAAGCCCCACCTGTGAGTGCATTAGGCTTTGGAGGGACATCTAGATATAAGCTATAACATGGAGACTATACTAGTCATCGCTGGGATTTAAGATTAGAAGGTGAGTGGTCAAATGAGTTACTCTTGCGGTAAGAGAAATGTTCTGTATGTTAATTACATCAATACCAATATCTTAGTTATGATAGGTGATGAACATACTAGATATAACTACTGTTCGAGACGTCTCTGTCTTGAAATTTTAAAACTTCTTTCTTACAACTTCATGTAAATCTCTACCTTGAAATTTAGAAGTTCAATGTAATCTTAAAAATCTAAAAACTAGTTTTATGGTACTTCTACTGCTTTCATGGCAAAGAGTAATAAATGCATGTCATCAGATTTCCATACAAACCTTGACCTCATTCTTCATTCCTGAAAAAAAAAAATTAAGGCCATATATCTCAATGCAGCTGTTCACAAACCTCAGTTTATTTATTCATTATATCATAAATATGTGTTGAGAGGTATTCTGTGTCAAATTTTGTGTTATGGTAGAAATGTAGTGATGTACAAAAAATGACATATTCTCAACCCTCATAAAGCTTACATACGTGAATTGTCAATAAGAAAGAACCAATTCCTATAAAATGCAAAGTAATAAAAGAATGTTGTACAACAAAGAATAAGATGAGTACAGGATAATCAAGAAAGGCTTATGTACCTATGAGACACAAAGAATGTAACAGAACCAATTGTCCAATTTTATTTACTTTCAACATAATTCTTGAATCTGTGTGCATTTTTTTGTATCTTCAACAACCAACTTTGCATAAAATTCTCGTCACTGACATGAACCGTTACAAAAGCCATTGCACATACTCCTCAGAAAACTTTTGTTCCCATTCCATTCATATAGTAAAACAGAAATCAAATCATTCATTCTCTTGCTTAAAACTCTTCCATGACTCCTAGGCTGAAGGCTGAGGCCTTCACCAAGCCCTTTATAAGGACATAATCATACCTGCCTTTCACCATTGCCTAGGTTGGACTGCTCTCCATTTAGCTCTCCTCTTTCCAACAAACTGGCATTTGGGCACCTGAATTACTATGAACTCTCCATGTAGGGATTGTTCCAGCTCTGCCCTTCATGGCTATGCACTTGCTGCCTCAGACTTTGCCTGAAAAGTACTTCTTGGAGGTCTTTATGTCCATCAGCAGACAAATGGATAAAAACAATGTGTTATGTATGCACCATGGAATCCTACTTAGTCATGAGAAGAGATAAATTTAAGTTATTTGTAGGAAAATGAATGTTCCTTGAGAACATAATATTAGATGGAATTAAGCAAACATAGAAGATTAAATATCTCATGATTTTTTTATATGAGAACCCCTAAGTATAAATAATTTAAAGAGTAAAATAAAAGAGAATGGGAAACAGAGAGACTTTGTGGAGATGGGAAGGGCATCTGAGGATGGGGGAGAGATGCTGGAGAGGAGAGAAGAGAACATAAGGAGGATCAACAACAGTATGTATATGCACCAATTCCCTATAATAAATGAATGGATTTATTATGTATTGCAAACATATACTAATAAAAATGAAATAAAGGTGTTTCTTGATTTCCAGTGCCAGAATAGACACTCTATTCAATGAAGTCATAACTTCTTTCATTATTTCTTCACAGTATGAATCAAGGGTATTTGTGTGATTATGTAATAAATAAATAGCTATCTTTTCCACTTGGTTGAGGACAGAGGAGATCTATATTTCTCAAGTGAATATATATTCACCTGCAAAGCATATTTGGCATATGTGGATTTTCAATAATTATTTATTGAATAAATGAATGAATGAACTACTATTTTAATTAAATATACTAAAACCCTTCAAAATACTATGATTGAATTAAATAGGGATGTGAAAATTACATTGACCCTGGAAATATTCATAATATGATTTTGTAGTTCATTATGATCTTAAAAATAACAACATCTCTTTGAATGTTAGCTTTTCTTTTCTCGTTTTTCATAATTTTATATTGGCACATAAATGCTAGGGAAACATTTCCTCAAAACAAAGATTGGCAAGGGAATACAAGATTAGCTTGCACTAAAATTCAAAATTTGGCTCAATATAAGCACGAGCAAAGTTTTCCTGTGTTTTACTAAAGAAAAAATGTTATTTGTGTGTACACGTTAGACTGGTTTGCAGTCTACCTATGAAATTTATTTGGTCACTTCATTTGTTTATGTATAAATACAAATACTAACTCAGGAAAAAGTAATAAGAATCTTTGAAATACTTTTGATGATTATAACTGGAAAATTATTTTTTGTATTGAACTTAATGTAAATTAATTATCAAACTCACTATAAATAAGCCATTAATGTATATATAATTATGAAGTTAATGAAGAATGCAAATGTTACTGTAAGAGAAAGTTTTATGTTACCAAATGGAAATGTGTTCAAATGATACAGATGAAATAAATCCCACAAACAATACATGTGCTAATTAAGGCTGCCCCTTCTATTCTTTATATTAAAGCTTAGTATAAAATAATGAGTTGGTTTGTATCTCAGTACATAATTAAAAGTAATAAAATAACATTTAAAAATATAAAAATCTTTACCTATTTTAATTTACTAAAATTAACACCTGACAGACTCATTCATATTTCAAAAGCTTTTGACTGTGTTTTATTATTATCAGGCCTGTCAAACAAAAACTTGTGGACCAAATCTGGCCTACCACCTGTTTTTGTATGTCCCATCAAGTAAGAATAGATTTTACCTTTTAAAAAGTGGTTGAAAAGATCAAAATAAGAATATTTTGTAACACGTGAAAATTATATGACATTTCAAATTTCAGTGACCTTAAATGAAGTTTTTAATTGGAATGTGGCTATGGTTGCTTGTTTACACCTCGTCTGTAGCAGCTTTTGCTCTCCAGATGCAAAAGTGAGAAGCTGTAACAAAGACTGTATGTCCTAATACGCTTGGTTTCTGATTTTTTACAGGAAAAATGTTTCTAACCCCTGTTGTTATTATTATGTCATAACTTGCCTACTATGGATTTTTTTCCTTACTGGATACTGTGCTCCTTAATCCTGGAGTTTTGTGTGCTGACCTGTTCTGACATTAGAACTTATCCTTGCTATGCTGGTTGAAGAGAAGTGAACTTGCCAAAATCGTTCCCTGTTCATCTTTAGTCACCTAAGTGATCTCTTGGTTACTGTACCTCCCCTGCCCCCCAGCTGCCCTCAGCCTGCCTGCATGCCTGGTTCTGCAGTCTTAGATAAAACAAACCTAGCTTCCTTCCTAGGATCGTGTATTGTCCAACCACTTTACCTATAAGTGCAACTGAAAACTACATTGTAAAGCAGGTAGCAATAGAGCAGATGTTTTTCTTAGTCAGAATCTAGCACCAAATGAAGCAATAATCCAATGTAAAGATATATATAAACTTACATGAACAATTAAAATGATCAGAAACTATAAACCTTTTAAACTGTGTGCGATCTTTAAAAATAATCCATTTCAGATAACGAAACCAAGATACACATTTTCCCAGACTGCATCGAATTCACATCTTCTATTCTGAGCCAAGCCACTAACTTGGTTACCAACAAAGTTATTTAATCAGTTGTGTCAGGTTTTATCAGTTATTTGTATCCAAAATTAATATTAATATTCATGATATAAAGTTTACTTGATTATCTTTCCCCATCTTCTAAAAAGTAGAATTCTGGTTGGGCCAAGTCAGCTAGGAATGAGGAGATTGATTTAAATAGTTGGACAGATTCATATTTCTTCCCTTAAAGTTTAAACTTGTATCATTTATTTGGCTTTTCCTTTCTATATTTCCCTGCCTCAAGCAGATATTTTATAAATTATATATAATGTTTTATACACACATATATTAATATATATATTTAAAATACTCTATTAAAGATACCGTCACTTGTCTCTTTTCTTTAATCATTGGAAAACCCCAAGAGTAACTAAGTAATGACCCAGGAAAAAGTGATGATTATTGGAATCATTAATTAGATACTGTTAAATAAAAAGAGAGGGCCAGAGATTTAGCTCAGTGGTTCTGCCACCTGCCCGGCAAGCACAAGGACCTGAGTTTAATCCCCGGTACCTAAATAAATAAATAAATAAATATAAAGAGAGTGTAAAATGCTTTTGGTTCTCAAGGGTTAACTACCTGTAGCAAAAAGTAAGGTTCCTTGACATGAATTGTTACTCCCAAAGTGAGCTCTCAATTTTCATACTAAGATGAGCATTTTATTTCCTGGCTGACTCAAGTTCCGGGACCTTCCATTCCCTCAGAGTGACAGCATGGGTGTAGCTGAGTGCTTCTCAGACTGTACTAACAGGTTCTAGTGAAATATGGGGCAGGAGGGAGAGTCTTGGGAGGAGGATTTCCAATGCAGGATCAAGAGGAAGTTGAGTGTTTAGAAATCGGTCAAATATTTTAAATTTCAGGTAAAATTTGAAGTGCTTTATTTAAAAGGCATGGGGTATGAAAATAATTAATTTGGGATTCCAGGAAGTTCAAATTGATTTGACTCTCCCACTGAACTATCAGGAATACTAATATCCTAGCCATAGATATTCTAAGAATTAGAGTAATTTCAGATAAATACTTTTCTTTATTTTGCATTTACTTTCTAATTGCTCATTTAGCAAGTAAATCAATAATCCTCATTAAGATGCACATGTAGAATAACAGAGAAAAAAACCCGTAATTGTGGAGAGAGTGAAGAGTTTTTAGAATTTATTTAAAGAAAAATTCATACCCTCTATCTTTTCCTATTGTTAGAATGTCAAAAACTCATTCTTCTACCCTCAATACTTTAAATGTATCTATTGGCTGGGGATTTAGCTCAGTGGTGCTTCACCTGCCTCCCAACCTCAAAGTCCTGAGTTTGATCCCCCGTACAAAAAAAAAAAAGAGAGAAAAAAGTATCTAATACATACTTTGCCCTACATACTGAAATTCTGAAAGGTAATATAGTTCCTACTAGAAATAAACCCAATATGATTAAAGTTTTTCTGTGGTGAGATGTAGCCCTGTCCCAGCAGGAAACCAACAAGACTTCAAATCAGCCTTGATCAGGTAGTTGACTTGCAAAATTTCTGATTCAATTATATGCTTCATACAAATTTTGAAAGCTGTAAAATGTCATTGCATGCTGATACCCAACAGTCCCTACAGAATATCTGTGGTACCCTTAATTTAAGGTGTTTGTGTGTTTCCAGGAGTCTCTTACATCCACACTTGTACATAAAAGAGAATCAAATTATAACAAATGGGAAAGCTCCATTTTTCAAAGCAGATTTGTGGCTTTTTGTTCAGTTTTTAATATCTTCATGTTAATTTTCAGAATTACAGTGTTTAATATGTTTCACTTCTGTTTATGACTAGATGATCTATTTATATTTATATTTCTCTGAATCCAGTTATGTATGTGTTTGCATATGTGCATGCATGTGTCTGCATGCATGTATGAGAGAAGAAACTCTTCTGGCAGACTTTACTGCCAAAACGAATATATCTGTTCAAATTAATACCATTTTTTTCTGGTTCACTTAACATAAAAGAATAAATTGTCACAATTGCCAAAATATGTACTGGTGTATATGGCTTAGTAACTGTTTACAATTATTAATTTTGAGACTGAGTGTTGATTAGCTTTCATCCCATGAGTTATGCCACAAAATTCATAAGTTAAAGAACCTTATCTGTTATGCTCAAGTTTGTATTCTCAGTATGTAGAAAAGTTTTGGTACATAGTAGGATTGCAATGCATCTTTAATAACTAAAATACAATGGGAAAAATGTGTGCATGGGGATAGTCAATGCTGAGCTATTCATCGCAATTCCCTCAGTATTTCTTTATACCCTTTTTCCTTCTGTGCACCTACCCCCAACCCCATACATGTGTAGTTGCCCTGTTTCATGCTCATGGTAAGCCTCTGGGAAAGGACAGCCACATGTTCTGTTCCCCATGCTGGCTATGTGCAAAGAATTGGTGGTGAAAACTTCAATATAGAGAGAATACATCCTTTTTTTCTGATACAGAGTCCTGGAAAACCACCAGAGCAGAATGGATCATGGCAGGTCTAAGCAGAAAGCTCTGGCACTCATGGCAAGCCCTGTGTTTCAGCAAAAGCAAGAGTGACAGAAGTATTCAACAGGGAGCAAAGAAACCATGTTAATGGAAACAAGGAGTAAGTCAGTAGTTTTCTCTTTTGATCATTGACAGCCTTGGGCCAAGGAGAATCAACTTCTTGAAATACAGTACTAGTAGATGACAAGAAGGACTAGATGTCACCGTTATCCAGATCAAAGTTCTTTAACAGTATGCTAGCCTCTGTGGCTTCAACCCAAATGTCAGAACAAGTGCTTTCTGTCATCCTAGTAGAAAGGAAGTTTGGGATATGAATTAAGTCTGTTACAGAGGAAGTTAAAAATGTTAGGTCATTTGTACTCTTAGTCTTCAAAAATAGCCAGCTTTGTATTTCTTGCTTTCCTTGGCAATATCTATGATGGATCCAGGAATCATTTTTGCTTCTGTGTGTTAGACCTTAAGAGAAAGCGAGAAAGGAGAGAAAAGAGAGCAGATATTTCATAATGTTTTAGATGATTTTTAACCAAAGGTTTCTTGGTTTGGAAATATACTTACAAATTCCTATTCAAAATATTACAGGGTGAAGAAAATATCTGACGGTGAAGATAATGTTCCTGAAAGAGAAGTAATATACTCAGATGGAGATCTTCTATAAAAAGAGAGTGGCAATGTTATTAGGTGACCAGGTGGAAGGTGATATATAGACAGGAAGATTAATTAGTGCATTGCGGATGCAATGGAGACTCCATGAAGAGATTCATGTCATCTTTCAAAAACCACTAAAATGATTCTACAAACCATAGTGAGTTGTCTGCCATGCTTGTTTGGTGCTCTTAAAATGCTTATGCCTGCTTAAAACACATAATCTGCATCTAACTTCATTAGTTCACCCCAACCTTTCTAGCCCAGCAATAGAAAAGTACAATATCCTTTGAGGTGGGTAACCTCATTATTAATGGTCTGATGAGATTTGTCACTTTAAAAAGTCATTCTCCGTACCTTAGCATAAGAGAAGTTATAAAAATATTTTCCTGCATTGCAGAAAGAAAATGTTATACTTGAACTACCAATTCATTCTTTAATATTTTGGAGAAGTTTTTCTTCAGTTTCACTTTGTTTTAGTTTTCTAATATTCAAGCTTGAGTTCTCTTTTTCTTTTCCAAGGGGCCAGAAACATCAACTGGAGGAAAAATACCCTCTTTAACAAATGGTGCTGGGGAAACTGGCTATCCATATGCAGAAGATAGAATCTAGACCCATATCTCTCTCCATGTTGTAAACTAAAAGCAAAATGGATCAAAGATCTAACTGTTAAAACAGAAACAATCTTGAGTATTCAAAAAGTAGATTTAGGCATTGAAAGAATGTGTTATACTAATAAAGAACTTAACATCTTTGACCAAAGTCAGGCCTATCTGGCAGCAGTGATTTTTCAGTTTTGAAATCTATGTAAATTAGCATGCATATATTTGTTTTCTTTCATACTAAAAGAAAAAAATGTTTAAGTGCAATTCACAACTCCCTATTTTGCTCTACTGTCTTCAGAATCAAATAACAAGTCTCAGGTCTATATTATCTGAAGCAGGAGAATGTATTGGCATGGTCCCTTTTATTTTTAAAAACAGTAGAATTCACTCTATAAGTTCTTTTCCTTTTGAAATTTTTAAACTATGTTTTAGGAGTAAAAGCAAAACATAAAGCATGATCTCACAGAGGTTACAGTACATACAGGTGTAATATTCAGACAATGGCAACATGGGGAGAATAAAGAATCCTAGATAAAGTTTCTGCATTCTATTTCAAATAGTACATTATTGAATATATATCACATATCTCACACATCATATATCACATATGTATCACACACATATTATCACAAAGTAATCATCAAAATGGATGGATAGACACATACATAATCCAGAACAAAATAGATGATTTAAAATAGGATACAAAAAATATTCAAATAGTCCAAAAGCAGGCAGAAAAGGGAACAATTTTTCCAAGCCAATATTCCCTGGCTCCTCAGAACATGTATCAATGTTAGTTTAGTGTTCATTTATTAACCAATTATATTTCAATCTGATGAAGACTATGACCTTTGATAGTAATTTCTACATCTTCAATGAAGTTAATCTGCTCTGGCATACATCACGTATATGAATAATGAAAAAAATTATCTTTGAAAGGTGGATTTTCTTAGAAATATTCTATAAATTTAAGGAAAAACACCCATTCCCAAGCTATCAATTTTATAGTAGGTAGCTCCATTTGAATTTTACACTGACATCCCAAGCATTAATAGAGCAATACAGAAGTAGAAAAAGCATTGTGTCAAGCCTACTTCTTAGAAATCATATCTTTCTATATACCCTGCTACATGTCTATTTTCAGGTGCTAGAACTCACCCAATTTCTTGTGTCCTAAGGGCTTTGTACTTTTGACCACTGATTCTCCCCCTAAATGCCTTTTTTTTTTCAATTCTAGGATGCAGAGATATCAAAACACAATATATCCTGTTTAATAAAAACTTCTAGCATTAAAGAACACTTTCTAATGGTTCTTTCTACAGATGTTCATTCAGCCTCTGGGTTTTCGATCATCCCCCTTGGCATATCTATTTCATCTTCTCATGCAATGTGCACTGTACTTCGCCTGCAAAGTGCTGTCCCAGAGTCTTCTTTACGCAGTATCCCTGACTCCTGTAGATAATATCAGATGCTCTTTTCTCTCTGTTCTCATAGCCTTTTAAATCAATCTCTATGTTAATGCTTCATATAATGTATTTTAATTGACATACTAGTGGTGAACCTTCCATATGACTTTGTATTCCTTGAGGGTGGGAATCATACCATCAAGTCATTCTTCAGAACTAAGCACAGGGTCTAACAAAAAAGATATTAAATATATCTTGTTGCTGACCAAACAGAGGTATGTTTGAAATTATTCTACATTCTTTCAGAGTTAAGCCTTCCTCTGAGTATATAATGGTTGTATATTAATTTCATATCATTTAATTATTTGTGAAAGCCACACATTTCCCTAAGAATTTTCAAGCCCACTGTTTGAGTATTGCTCCTGTGCATTAACTGCTCAATTTTTTTCTGAGCTGTTCATGGAAAGATTAAGGGCCTTCATGCTTTCTAGAGAAAGCCCTACAGCGGGAAAGCAGAAAAATATCCAGCTGAATGGTTGAGAAAGATAAAAAAAAAGTACATGCTGCCCTGAAATCAAGTAGTCAGAAGTCATGTGCAGCAGAGCAACACAAGCATCTTGTGTAACTTCTGCTTCTATTTAGTTAGAGGCTTCATCAAGAAAGAAAGCCAAGTTTTATCACATGCCATTCATACATCTTTTTAATACATTGCTAATTAATTTGAATTCATTGATTTGCTAAAGTTAAAATCAACCTTGGATAAATCCACTGTTGTGATGAATCCCAACTGTCCATGATGGGTTATTTGTCTGTATATGTTACCGGATATGTTACCAGATTCAGTGTCCCAGTCTCATATTTAGAATTTATATAATTTATACCCTAAGTCTGGGATTGATATTTTCCCTTCACACTCTCATCAGATTTAGTATCAATTTTGTGACTGCCTCACAAAATAAATTACACATTATTTCACCTTTTCTCTTATGCTTTGATAGAACTTGTGTAAGAATGCAATTCTGTACTTCTTTAAATATTTTCTTGAATTTATCAGAAAAACCATGAGGGTTGAAATTCTCAGAAGAAAGATTAACAACAGTAGATTCTGTTGTTTATAATAGATACAGGATTAGTCTGAATTTTACTTCTTTATACAGTTATGCTTTTCTAGCAATTTATTCACATCATTGAAATTTTCTAATTTGTACATAAATAGTGTACTAGTGCAATATGTACACTTTTCTCTTTTTATTAATACTTGTTATATTTTTAATTCTACCTTCCTTTAATTTTTATTTTTGCCCCATATTAATTATGTCATGGATTTGCCTATATTCTTAGAACTTAGGAAAACTGACATGTCTTTTTTTGTTGTTTTTTTTTGGTACTGGGGATCGAACTTGGGTTCTTGTGCTTGTGCAGCAGGCTGCGAAACCACTGAGCTAAATCCCTGGCTTGACATGTCAATATGTTGTTTCTGTCAATGTATTTTATTTCATTGATTTCTGCTTATTTTCCCTTTTCTCTGTTGCTCTAATTTCCTAAGATTTGTTCATTTGTTACTTATTCTAACTTTTAACATGAAACATTTAACGCTTAATCTTTAGTTATTTTTACTTTTCTCATAAATATACATAAGCTCATGCATTCATCTATAAACTTGTATCCTAAATATGTGATATTTTCATTCCTATTCAGTTCTGAGATGTATTGCTTGAATTACAAATTCTACTTTGACACTTGGATTATTTTGCTTTACTTTTATAATTTTCACACAAAGGCAGTTTTTCTAGCTATCCTTATGATTGCCTTCTAATAAAACTACAATATAATTCCAGAACACAATAACTTAAATTTTAAGACTTTTCTTTATTGTCCCACTATGGGTTCAAGTTTTGTAGATACATTGGGTCTGTGTTTGAGATTATTGGATATTCTGTAGATGTGAATACACATCTTTTAGTTCAAGCTTGTAAATTGTTGCTCAAATGTTTAATAATATTATTAACCATTACTCTTTTATCTGTCAGAAACAGAGAAAGTCATTAAAATCTCCCATTTTGGATTACTGTAATTCTAATGTAATTATGAATTCTCATGTAGTTCTGAATACTTTTGTTTTCAGGTTTGTTTTGTATGATGTCAACATAAATATAATATCATTTATGGCTAAAGGTGAATTGCGGAGTTAGAATAGATGGTTCTGAATGTGGAACTGACATGATGGCTGATGCTTCAGGAAGTTTAGTCAGGGAGCCCATATAAAATTACTACAGTGTGAAATCAGTGAGAAGTTCATCACGAACAACGAAGATTTGAATTAAGGTAGTATCACTGAGCTATGTTGGTAGTAGGACTACACTAGGGGCCGGGGATGTAGCTCAGCGGTGCTGCACCTGCCTGGCAAGTGCAAGGTCCTGAGTTTGATCCCTGGTACAAAAATAATAACGTAATAGAAATACACCATCTCATTCATTTGATTTTGTCTATACATAATGATTGCACATTTGCTATATATTACAGTCTTCTCCACATTATAGAATGATAAATAGATTTCTTGGCCTTTTAGTTCTTATAATTTATTGAGGGATGTAGAAAATAAAGAAACATGTATAAAATAATATCAGGAAATGATAAAAGCTCAGAGATGGAAAGGAAGGAGGAGCAGTTTATTTTTTTCTAGGAAAATCAGAGAAGATCTCTCTAAAAGGGTAGATACTTGAATAAAAGTGGAAGTAAGTCACTCTAGAGTTTGCAATCCACAAATAATAAATAAATAAAGCAAATGTCCAAAAGCAGAATGAGAAGGACATATTCAAGGACCAGTAGGAAGGCCAGAGTTTGTCAACAGAGAGTAAATATGGTAAAGTTCTCAAAAGATACTTTAGTTGCTTCACTGAGTAGAATTTGTCAGGTTAAGGTGTTTCGATTTTACTTCAGTTGAGATGATTGGCTGCTGGAAATGTTTGAATACCTGAGTGCTAAGAAGTAGTTTGCATTTCAGAAAAGGTCATCTTGTTTGATATGTGGAAAATAGGTTAGAAAGAGCAGGAATGAGAGCAGGAGGCATTGATGGTAGTTAGGCCAGATAGAGTGGTTAGACTAGGATAGTAAGGATGTGGGAGAAAAGAAGTGGTTATCAGAATCATAATGAATACATTAAAAATAATTTGTAAAGACAAGGGGGTGCCAAGTACATGAAGGGCTTTAGAAACTAAGAATTTTGTTTTCTTTTACTAAAAAAAACTTCTGTTCTTATAAATTACTCAGTGCATGGGTGTGTGAGGGGGTCAGATATAACAACAGAAAATGGGCTAGAACACAAATAATAGAAAACTCTGGAGCATAGGGTAGGTGTGAGGGTTTTTTTTAAAAAGCAGCAGATCACGGTACCCTAATTTTAAAATGTTAGAAAGGCTAACCTTTTGGTGCTAGTTTATGTTACCATGTGTCTTAGTCTGTTTCCTGTTGTTACAACTGAATACTACCTACTGGCTCATTCATGAGAAAACTGTAGAGGTTTGTTTGGTAAAAGAAAACAAAGACTGAAACAACAACAACAACAACAACAAAACTCTAGGATTTGCAAGTTGTAATAGGCATAAACTGTAATATCTTCAATGGCTATGTTTATAGTCATGCTGAATTTTACAGCCACAGCTTAGTCTTCCAGCTTCAAGACGTGATTCATAATATTTTAATAACAAAGTCCAAAAGTACTTCTTTGGTAAAAATTTATGCTTCAGAAACTTCAAGAGTCCAGCAGAGACATCGGCTTCACACCTGGTAAGGGCCTTCTCGCTGTGTCATTACAGGCAGCAGGCATCACATGGCAAACATACTAGTGCGGGCCTCTCTTTCTCTTCCTATAAAACCACTGATTCTGTCCTGGGGCCCCACCTTCATGATCTCTTCTAATCCTAATTACTTCCCAAAGGCTCTACCTTCCCTAACCATTAACATATGCCTGGGGACTACTTTTCAGAATGAGTTTTGTAGAAGACAAACCCTCAAATCATGGCACCATGGCTCTACTGAATGACTATCATTATAGGGTGCCCTCTCCTTGTGGTAATGTGTGGACTTTATTTCTTTATATTAAAACCTTCTCCCCTGGAGACATTTGAGTTTGTGACCACTAACTTAGAGGGTACAGGAGCGTACGCAGGTACAATTCTATTTGCTCCTTATTGCTGCAGTTTTTAGTGGAACTCTAGAAACCTATTGATTTGAAAGCTCATTCCTACTTTTACCTGTGTCCTATACAGGGGTATATCTAATATTTAATTTGACATAACACTGTTTCTTTAAAAATTACTTCTTCCTCATCTGTCCATATTCTTCAGTATGATAGACACCAATATACATTTTTAAAGTTTTTCAAAAATTCTATCATATTTTCTATTTCTTTTTCTTTCACAATCGTTGGCCAACAGAGCACATTGGAGAATAAGAACTTGGAAAGTTTGCCTAGTCTGGTAGAGGGAACCCAAACCAACATGAGACAAGGAAAGCCTAATTAGATTTTTAAATCAAGATTTAAACTTCGAAAACTAAGCTGTGTGATCAGGCAACCATAGCTGAGAGGAAAAGGCCAAGAGTCTAAGGAGATAAGATGTAGCCTCATTTATAATTTGGCAGGAAAAATTCCTCTGGCCACAAAAGATTCCAGGGGATGGAGGGCTATGGAGACAAGCTGATCAGCTTGAGCACACCAAGGGCGTTCAGTGTTCCTGGATGACAGGGCACCTCAGCAAATCACCTGAGTAAAGCCCTGTTGCTAGGATTTTAAGTATAGTGAAAGACCTCAAAAAGCTACTTAATTTCCACTTGTAAGCATGACAAGATGGGGTACTAAGAACTTGGTGAGATTCCACTGTCTCTGCTCTAAGAAATGACAGAATGATCCTGCTGCCTGTGACATCACTGCAATAGTCTGAAGAGTGGCACTTGGGGAAGAAGAGGGAGAGTTTTTGTCTCCAGGTTGGTACACTCAGTACAGAGCTAATTCAGACAGCAACTCCCAGTTCCTACTGCATCACGCTTTGTGACATCCCCGATTAAAATCTTCAGTGTTATCATCTGCAAATATATGTAAACTTTTAAAAAAGCCATTTGCATGAAAGCATGAAACCAACATTTTAAGTGACATCCAAATCAGTATTCCTTGCCAAATTAAAAGTCGCCTCTTGGCAGGGTGGGACTCTCTACTGAGAGATGAACATAATGACTTTAAAAATCATTTTGTTTTCTCAACTATGGGAGTTTCTGACTACAACCAAATACAAAAGAGAGGGGATATTTTTGATGAAAAAACCATAGAGATTGTGAGGATTTTCACTTACTAACTATGCCTTTATCAGTCAGACACAGCAGGCCTTGCAGAGCAATGCAATCAGCCCTTAAAACAGATGCTGAAGAAATTCATTGAAGGAGAGCAAAAAGATTGGGATGAGTGACTGCCCTATCTCTACCTTCCTACACGGGCATTGCCAATGCATCTATAGATTATTTATCACTTGAACAGTGGCACAAGACATTATTCCACATGAAATCATTTAGAAAAACCCAAACGGCCCAATGACCATCAAGGCAATATTTGATAAAAATTAACAAAGATTATACACAGGGCCTCTCGGATTCACTTATAACTTGTTCTGTGATGTCAAGGTGTGAGGACAAGTGCATGGTAACCGCTGAAGCTGTGTACCCCAAATTTGGATGGAATGGCTTTGGAGAGAAACTGCTGACTGGAGCACAGTCAAATTCCAAAGCGGAAATGGTGGGTTTTTTCATTCTATTTTACATTCTAAAACAAATAGTTGGAAAAAGTTGGGCATTTGCTCTACACTGATACAGGAAGTACAAGAACCCAGGTGCACACATGAGCAGACTGAAAGGCTGATTATGGATGCGTTTGGTGTTTGAGATTACTGGTGGGATGGGAGCACTGTGCCTAGCTACTGATCTGGAAATGTTCTTATGATTTCCCTTATTCATAATCCATAACCTCTCCTCCTTTTCTGGCTGTTTCATATTTATGTTATTGTTTATTTTGTTTGTAAAGTAAGATGATCAGCCACTGAACTAGAAATGCCTACAATTCTTATATGCAGTTGTTTCATTTTACCTATTGTGATTACCCACATATTCTCAAGTGAAACTTAACATTTTCTAACTATTGAAAAGCATTCTGAGCCCCTGTGGACTCAGAGGGCTTATGGATTCAAGATTGTTTTCCATTCACTTATATTTCCTATGCACAATTGTAGAAAAAAAAATGTGCATAGCTAGCTCTGAAAAAAACCCTTACAGTCTAGTAAAGTCTATCATTAGATAATATCCATATGATGTGAAAATTAAACAATGACACACCATTGTTTTTTTTAACATAAATTGCAATGCATTTTTCAAGTTTATTAGTTGTATGCATTTATCAAATATATTTTTAAATGACAATTTCCATATGGAACATTACATTGACAAAGAAAAATACTAACAAGTGAAAATTAATTTCATTTAAAAATATTTTATTAGTAGTCGCCATTCCATGCTTCTAGGGCAGAGAAGGTGAGCCAAGTGGGCACTAGAAGCATCCCCCCTCCCCGAAGAAATGAGAAGACATGTAAACAAACCTCAAAAACAGACTTCCAGATCACCTACAGCAAACCCAAAAGGAAACAAGATGGAACAATCTGATACTCAACCACCTGGACTCTCTGAATTGGCAACAAAAGAGGTTCTGGGAAAAATGAAATCAGAAATAATTTCTCACATAACAGCAAAGATTGTGCTCATAGTACAAGACAGGATTAATAAATCTAGAGAAGACAGATAAAAAAATAGAGGATGTGAGGAACATGATGGAATCCCAACATTGGAAACAAATGGAATCCATAAAACAGATGCAAACAGATTTCCAGGAGATGAAAAACTCCATCAAAAGTCTGCGCAGCAGAATGAACCAATGTGAGGATAGAATTTCAGACATAGAGGATAAGATTGCAATTAGTGAGGAGGAAAAGAAAAATTGCTTTCAAATTGTAAGGGAACACAAGACATCAATCCAGCAGCTGCTAGACGATGCAAAGAAGAATAACATAAGACTGATTGGAGTCAATGAAGAAACAGGAGAGAGTGCAGATGACATAAAAAAATCTGTTCGCAGAAGTGATGGCAGAAAACTTCCCAAGGAGGGGAAAAGAACTTGACATACAGATAAGTGAGGCACATAGGACTCCAAATAGCCTTGATCAAAAAAAAAATCTACACATAGTCATATAATAGTTAGGATTCCAGAAACCCAACAAAAGAACAGAATTCTACAAGCAGTGAGAGAAAAGAAACAAATCACCTACAAAGGAAAGCCCATCAGAATTACAGCAGACTTCTCAGTGCAAACCCTCAAGGCAAGAAGAGCTTGGAGTGATGTATTTCAAGCCCTAAAGGAAAACAGCCTCCAACCCAGATTGATGTATGCTGCAAAATTTTCTTTCAAAATTGATGGAGAAATAAGATACTTTCATGATAAAGAGCACCTCAGGAACTTCATGAATACCAAACCAGCAGGACAAAAAATTTTAGACAATATCCTAGGAAAGACAATGAGGATCACAAACCCATGAAGCCCAGCAGAATGAATCCATTGGGCATAACAAATTAAATCCAAAGGAGGAGAATCCAACAAAAAGAAAAGGTCATAACAAGGCTTTTATAACTTTTAACTTCATCTCCCTAATGAGTGATTAGTATTTTTCTGATTCTAGAGTTACACACCTTTGTGTTGTACTGGCTATTTATCATCTTCTATGTCTACTTTTTTAATTGGGTTGTCTAGTAATGAGCTGTAAGAGTTCTTTATATATTCTGGTCATAGGTTATATGCATTGTAAATATGGTCTGTTTAAGGATTACTTTTCA
Source organism: Heterocephalus glaber (assembly GCF_053883595.1). Lineage (NCBI taxonomy): Eukaryota > Metazoa > Chordata > Mammalia > Rodentia > Bathyergidae > Heterocephalus > Heterocephalus glaber. Next base: position 63,984,237 of record NW_028258317.1, on the reverse strand, counting down.
TTTTAATGATGTCATTTAAAGCTCTAAATTTTGATGGAATCTCATTTATCAATTTTTTCTTTTATACATCATGTTTTTTGTATCCTAGGTAGTTCTTGCCTACCCTAAATTCATAAACATTTTCCCTTATAATTTCTTCTTAAAGTTTTATACTTTTAGGCTTTCATATTTAGGTTCATAGATTCCTTCAAGTTATTTTCACATACAGAAATAAAGGGTTGAGGTTAATTTTTTATATACAGATCCTAGGTTTTCTAGTGCCATTTGCTGAAAACACTATCTCTTCCTCGGCTCTTGAATTAAGTTTATAATCTATAAAATGCTAATGCTAAAGAATCTTTCAAACCTCAGTGGACCATATATGTATGGTTCTATTTCTAGATTCTCTCTTTTATTCCAATGATCTATATGTCTTTCCTTACACCAACACTGCCTCGATTACTGTAGCTTTAGAAGAAGTCTTAAAATTAGGTACTAAATGTCTTCCAACACTGTTTTTTTCCTTTTTACTTTTCTAGTTCCTTTGTATTCTTACATAACTTTTAAATTTCAATATCCAATTCTTCATTTATAGCAAGTATACATAGACCTGAATTTTTATATATACCTTGGGCTTTCTAATCCTGCTAAATTCAAATACAAGTTCTGGGAGCTCCTAGAGATTTCTTAGTATTTTCTCTGTAGATGATCATTACATCTACATATAAAGATTTTGCTTCTACCTTGGCAATCCTATCCTAATTGTGTTATTTTATTGCCAGACTATTTTGGTTTGGGCCTAGGTTTCAAGTTTAATGGACAGATGAAGAGTAAGCATATCTGCCCCTGTTCCCCACCTTAAGGAGAAAGCATTGTATCTTCTCCATTCATATAAGGTGTTCTCGCTGGAAGTATGGAGTACCTGTCTTTAATCTGTTGAAAATATTCCATTCTACTTCTAGTCTCCTGATAGCTTTTACCATGAACAGCTGTAGAATTTAGTCCAATACTTTTTCTCCAACTAGTGACAGGATCATATAGCTTTTTCCTTTTCTCTGTTAAAATGATGACTTTTGGGGGTGGATCTTCCAATGCTGAACCAACACTGCCATCCCTATAATAAAACCACTTTCTACCTACTGCCAGATCTGACTTCTAGTAGTTTACTTTCTTAAACAAATTTCTATCTATGTTCACACTTTTTTCTTCTATTATCTTTATCCAGTTTTAGGATTAGCACAATGTTGAGTTCCTAAAATGAGGGGAGAAGTGTTCCTTTTCTTTCTGCTTTAATTATTTGATATAATTTATCAGTTAAAATGTATATGAGCCTGCTGTTGTCATATGGGTAGGTTTTCAAGCTAGGAATATACTTTCTTTAATAGGTGCTATTCAAATTTTGTATTTCCTCCAGAGTTAGTTTCATTAATTTGTCTTCCAAGGTACTTCTTAGAAGTTGTCAAATTTATTTCAAAACAGATTTTTGAAATATCCTTTCTATATCCTTTTAAATTCTGTAAAATCTGTGGTAATGTCTCCTAGGTCTTGATATTGTAATTTTTAAAAATGTGTAATTGATATTGTGTAATAGGAAGTAAAGGTCTAAAGGAGCAGGGGAAGTGGGAAGGGTACGGGTAAGGAAAGAAGGGAAAAGAAAAAATATGAGAAAAGGAAAAAAATGGAAACAAGGTCTTTGCAAATAGGGAAGGGTGGAGGGGGTGAAGGGAGGGCAGGGGAAGGGGGAAAAAAATAAGAACCAAGACACTCATGTAATGAATAGTACAAGATCCCAATGATGAATGTAACTGTATTGTATACCTAAAATGTACCAATAAACTTAATGGAGAGAACTTTTTACTAGAATATAGCATGTTAGTATTTAAACCATGTCACACAGTACCTGATGATCACGTGCATCATGTGGAGTGTATGCACGTGCATAGCTCTCCTCATCTTTTTTCTGTCCCTTCCTCTCCTCTCCCTCCCTGCTCCTGCCAAGTCCTCTTTCCCTCTGATTTGCAAAAGCTGTTTCCATTTTTCTCCTTCGACTCTTTTTTAAAATCCCTTTCCCCTTCCTTACCTCCTTCATCTTTTGTTCCTCTTCCCATTAGAAAAGAACCTTCTTACTTACTAATATCTATCTTTTGTTTTGCTCCCTATTATACTTTGTGTTTCTCACAAAAGAGAAACCATGACATATTTAAACCTTCGTGTCTGATTTATTTCACTTAAGACTGTAGTCTTGACGTGCATCTGTTTATCTATCTACAGATGCCTCAAGTTTATCCTTCTTTATGGCAGAGTGGTACTCTATTGTACATAAACACTAATTTTCTTCACCCATTCATCTGTTGATGAGGATATGGTATGTTTCCAAGATTTTAGTATAAATTATGCGGCTATAAAAATGGATATGCATTTATCATTGTAGTGCGATTAGTTTAACTCTTTCAGGAAGATACCTAGAAGGAGAATAGCTAAGTCAAATGAAATTTCAAGCTCTAATTTTTTTGAGAATCTCTACACTGATTTCCATAGTATGGTTTAACATACCCACCAACATTGAAGAATGGTTCCTTTTTACCCTCCCCCCCACCTCGCCAGCATTTGTTTTTGGTTAATTACTTGATGATAGCCATTATTTCTGGAATGAGATAGAATCTCAGTGTTGTTTTAATTTGCATTTCTTAAATATCAGGTGATGTTTACTATTTTTACATGTATTTATTGGCCACTTTTACTTCTTCATCTGAGAAGTGTCTATTCATTTCAGATGCCTATTTTTGGACTGGATCTTCAAATTTGGAAGATCTATTTTTTATTTTTAATTCTTTATATATTCTCAAGTCTGTCTGAAGGGTAGCTGGAAAATTTTCTTTCCCATTCTGTAGATTTTTCTCTTCGTTCTGTTAGTTGTTTCCTTGGCTGTGCAGAAGCTTTTTAATTTGATGTGATCCCATTTTTTGATTCATGGTATTATTTCTTTGTTCATACAGTCTTTGCCTACACCTATGTCTTTGAGAGTTTTACCTATTTTATCTCTCAACAGATTATTTCTGTTTTAAAATTTAGATTTTGATTCATTTTTATTTTAGTTAAGTGCATGGTGAGAAATAAGTCTGGGTTCATTTTTGGCATGTGGACAGCATGTTTTCCCAGCACCATTTGTTAAAGTGGCTATCTTTTCTCCACTCAAGGTGTTTGGCCCCTTTGTCAAAGATAAGGTAGCTGAGTGTGCTTGGGTGCCTGGAGTTGTTTCTGGATCTTCTATTCTGTTCCATTGATCTGCATGTCTATCTTGTTTCTTTTTTTTCCCCCAAACTATACTGTTTTATCACTGTGGCTTTGTAGTATAACTTGAAGTCTGGGATGGCAATGTTCCCTGTTTTATGATTGTTGCCCAGAATTGCTTTAGCTATTCCAGGTCTCTTCTGGTACAATTTGTATTTTAGGATTCTGTGAGGATTCTAGTTCTGTGAAGAACGCTATGAGTATCATGGTTGTGATTGAATTAAATCTATATAACAACTTTGGAAGTATTTTCACTATATTTATTCTGCCTATCCAGGAAGAGAGAATATCTTTCCACTTTCTGACATCCTCTTCAATCTTTTTCAGAGTACTAAATTGTACATTCGAATGTCTTTCACTTCAATGGTTATTTCCCTAGTATTTCATTTTTCTTGATACTATTGTGGAAGGTATTTCTCTAATTTCTCTCTTATTAAGTTCCTTGTTGGTGTAAAGGAGAATTATTGATTTTTAGTGTTGACTTTGTATCCTTCTATGCTACTGAACTTAGTTCTAGGAGTCTTTTGGGTCTTCTCTGTAGAGAATTGTTATGGCTTGTGTCTAGAAATCCCCCTTAAGCCCTATGTTGTCATGAGTAGGTCTTTTCAGAGGTTGCTGGATCTATAGTGTGTCATGCTGAGACTGAGAGTGCCTGATTACTAATTAGTTCACTGATTGGTTTGACATCGTTTTGGGTAGGATTAAGAGTACCCCATCCTGGGTGTGAGTCCTACTTGCCCTAAGGGTGGGCAGCCTGTATGTAATATAAGGGACAGAAAGAGGGTTGTCACTTGTCACTTGCTGTTTTTGGTTCTTGACTACTTTGCAGGCTTCTGCCCACTACGAACTGTTTCTCCTCTGTGATACTATCCTACTTTGGAACCAGCCAACTATGAACTGAAACCTCTACTAACTGTGAGCTAAATAAACCTTCCTCCTTTAACTTTGGCTGTTGGGCCTTTTGTCTTGGTAATGAGAAAAGTAACTAAGATAAAGATCATACCATCGGCAAATAATGTCAATTTAATTTCTTCCTTTCCTACCCATATACATTTATTTCTTTCTCTTATCTAATTACTCTGGCTACTATTTTAAGAACTGTATGGAAAGGGAGTGATGATGGTGGGCACCCTTGTTGCAATCCTGGTTTGTGAAGAAAAACTTTCAGCTTCTCTCCATTTCGTATGGTGTTGACCATTGCTTTGTCATAGATGGCATTCATCACACTGACTAAAAGCTTTGCTATTCCTATTTTCTTTAGGCTTTTTTTTTTTATCATAATGGATGTTGAATTTTATCAAATCCTTTTCTGCATTTACTGATATGATCATGTGTTTTTATTTTCCCTTGGTTCTGTTAATGTGGTTATTACTTTTATTGATTTGACTATGTTGAACCATCTGTGCATCTCTGAGAAAAATTCTACTTGTTTATGGTGTATAATCTTTTTGATGATTAGCAATATGAGTTTTATACCTTTTTTATCCCATCTAGACTACCGGGATTAGGGCACTTTCACACTATCACTCACATGTAATGGTTTAGTAATCACATGCCCTTGACCCCAGCATCACACATTCCAGATTCAACTACCTCTGAAAAAGGAAGCTCCACCTCAACTCCATGAGGCTTTGGGGGAACATCTAAACACAAACCATAACACCCATAGTAATTGTATTGGTGCTTTTCTTGTTTTTCATGTTCATTATTGTTTGTTTTATAAGGTTAAGTGCATTAGTATTTGATACACAGTTTTTTATTGTTATCTCTTCTTATTGGATTACACCCTTAACCAACATGTAGTGACTTTCTTTCTCTGTTAAGGGTTGGCTTGAAATTCACTTTGCCTGCACTTAAGATAGCTAGCTACCCTTAATTTTCTCTGGATTCATATTGCATAGAATATTCTTTTCCATCCTTAAACTTTCAGTCTATGAATTTCTTTTTGGCTTAAATGTGTTTCTTGTATACAGCATATTGTTTGATATTGTTTCTTGATCCACTCTGCCAATCAGTTTCTTTCGATTGGTGAGTTGAGAGCATTTATATTCATTCTTATAACTGGTAGATAATGACTTATCTCTGTCATTATATTATTTTTCTGCTTCTGGTTCCTTCTCTCCTTTATACTTAATTACTCACCTTGCCTGGTGAATTCATTCCAGTGAGGTTCTTTTGTTGGCCATTGTGAGGTTCAATGTGTCTTTATAGTATATTCTTGAGAACTTTTTGAGTACTGATTTGGTGGTCATTAAGTTTTAGGTGATTTTTATCATAGAAATATCTTATTTTTCTAACAATTTTGGAAGATAATTTTGTGGGGTATGCCAGTTAGTGTTAGAAGTTGTTTTCTTATAGGACTTGAAACATTTCACTCCAAGCTCTCCTTGACTTTAGAGTTTGTGTTGATATGTCTACTGTAATTCTGAGTGGTTGTCCTTCATAAGTGATTTGTTTCTTTTCTTAACAGCTTTTACAGTTCTGTTCTCATGTTTAATTTCTGGAATCTTGAATATGATGTGTACTGTTGTGTTTGTTTTCTTTTTTTTTTTTTTTGGTACCAGGGATTGAACTCGGAACCTTAACCCAGTGGCCTATGGTCTAGATCCAGGGGCCCCTGCTTTCCCCTATTTGCAAATTTTATGCTGCCTTACCAAATAATCACATGTTGTAAAGGCAAGTAATTAGAATCTGTGTGTAATAATCAATATATAGTTATTAGAAAAAAATGGTCTCCCCTTTCCTTCCAGTGGAAACTCCAAAAACAATGGAGGCTTGGATCAGGCTCTGACCATTTTGCTGATATTGCAATGCTATGTTGAAAGAAAACATGAAGTTGAACAGAACCCTATAGGACTAAATGATAAAGACAATATTTTCATAAATTAATTTATCTTAATCCAGATATATACCACTTAGATATTTTCTAAAACAAGAGCTGAAACATGGTTTTTTTTGTTGTTGTTTTTTTAGCTTTTGCTTATCTAAATTGAGTCTTATTTCTGTAAATAGGTAATCAAAATTTTCTGGTTAATGAATCTCTTTCCTATTTACTAGCAGGAGCTTTCTTTTTTTTCTCATTTGCAAAAATATTTTAACATTGTGGGTATGAATTTATTAATTTGCTTAATTGTAAGAATTATTTTCTCATAATTTTTAAAATTTCAATAATACTTAAGAACTGTAAAAGTTGTGTTCATTTAAAAAACAATATTTTCTTTCATTGTTATTTTTTTCTTTTTTTGGCCTAAGTAGTACATTTTCTTCTAGAAATCTGATAAATATCTGCTTACATATTTCTTCAAGGCTGCATTCTTTGCATTTAATTTGAATTCACTGTGACTTATTTTAACACTTGTTTAACTATGGATTTTTAATGATATTTTCTCCAAAGATAACCTATTTCTTTATAAAATGTATAGAATATTTTATACCTGATATATCATAATTGTCATAACTGATACTTCTTTTTATCTTAAATAAAAATTTCATAGTACTATGATTTGTTTTTTGCATTAATGTTCTGGCTTACTTTGGAATTACATTAAAATTCCTTTTGAACTTTGTAATTCTATGTTAGCTTATTTACCAAAAACTTATATAGCAGCAGTATCTGCCAATGATTTTTAATGGATCTTTACATATACTAACATATTTCTCTCAGTATTATAATTCAGACACTATCATTCTCATTTAACACATAAGGAAACTGAGGGGGGGCTCAGTACCTTGTTGAGGGTCCCTGTACAATTGATGACCAGAATGCAAACCTATCCCTTTCAACACTCCACTCTGCCTCTGATGATAGCTATAATATTCAAATTCAGAATGATAGAGGATAAGAATGAGATATATGAAACTAGTAATGGCCAAGAAAACCCAAAAAATAGCAGTCTGATCATGCTTTTGAAGATATGCATCTTTCTAAATGGAATTGCTATCTTAGTTTAGGTGTTATGCTTAGACTGACTTTAATTCTGTCTCTCCATCCTTCACAAAGACTAATCTGTTTATATTTCAGAGTGAAAGAAGAAACTAAATGATGTATTTCAAGAGTCCTTTCATTTCAAGTAATAGAAACCACTTTGCTGAAATTAAAGCATCAAAGTTATTCATGCATTTTGCCCAACTCACAATGGGATTTTAACTTTTCTGATATTATGTATGTTATAAAAGTGACATACTTCTGTACTATGCCTTTTTTACTCTGGAAAGTGAATGCATCATATAAATTATGTTTTTTTGAAATTAAGGAAATAAGTATAAAGATTAGAATTATATCTCTTTTAGAAAGGTATTACAATCCTGGATTGGAAATCTGTTTAGGATTTTTCTTTGACTTTTGCTTCATTTGTTCTCTTTCTTCTTTCTGCTCTTTTTTCAGTGTACCTACTGCTTTTTTTCTGGTAAATGTGGCAGGTGGAAGAGGTGTATGCCATAATTCCAAAATCTGTATAGCCACATGAAGAGAGTCTAACTCTCTATATCACTGAACTGCTCTCTTTTTTTTTCTTCTTTACCAACTAGAAAGGTAACAGGAATCTAATTTGCCTACCTAGGTTCCTAGATTTAATTTTAGACCAACTATTCAGGGCTATTATTAGGTAGAAACAATTTGCCATCTTCAGTAGATATAGGAAGGCTACAGGATTTGAGGAGCTGAGAAAACATCTTCCGGATGTACTTAAAGGTGTGTGTACTTAAAAAATAAATGAGTAAGTTCCATTAAATTTAAAAGCTATTATTTTAAAGCCAAACCAGAGGTAATTTAAGGTTTCTGGCCTCATGCTATTGTTCCTCCTTAGCTGCTGTTGTACTTTATCCCAAGTTCAGAACAACCCATTCTTCTGTTTTCAAGAGAGATAAAGATGTCATATTTGAATAAAGATATAGAAAGAGAATAAGTGAGTAAATTACAAATATTTTCTTATTCTATATATTTATAAAAATTTAGATTTAAAACTTTTATCTGAATGTTTCTCATTATATTGACATAAACAAATATCTTCATATTGAAGAGTGATATAACTTCATAAATTTAAAATCATGTGTTGAATTAAAACTTCTATTCTCCTTCATTTACCTTTCATTTCTCTATCTCTTATAAGGCAGAATTCATAATGTAGTCCCCTTCACCATAGACTTATTTCTCACAAAGTTATGAATTACTTACATTCACAAGGATTTTAATATATATCTTTATTTTGTGATGGGACCCTGGACACATTTGCAAAATATTAACCAAGGCCTAAATATGACTGACACTTTCTTTTTCACACGGGATTTGATGGGATTTCTTTCGTTCAAGTTATTGCCAAACAGGATTGATTTACATAACTTATAGAACACAGTGAAAATGAAAATGTGGAAGTTCTTGTTCAAAACTTAACTCCTTGGTCAAAATTAAGAATTTCAAGAGGGAAGCAAATGTTACACCAAGCCATTGGCAGGCCTCTTCTTGGGCAAGACTGTGCAGGTGAAGTCAGTCCTACAGCCAAATGTCAACGGAGACAGGCAATTTCCCCTGAGGATTCATCAATCTGTATGTATAGTATATCCTCACATGTAGTCTTTTAAATCGCTTATGCAACTTTTTAGTCTTTTAAATCACTTATGCAACGATTGGAAATTACAACTCAGAGAATATGACATTCATATATATTTTGTAAGTGAGGAAGTTAATCACATCCGCTATGCTCAGATTCTCTACACCTAAAAGGTGTTAGAAGTAAACAAGAATTTGCTAGAATCAAATAAAAATTCTTGTGTATTTCTAGTAATTCTGTGTATGTCTTATTAATAAAAATAAGCTATTATTATAATACTGGGATTGAATGAATTCCCATTACAAAGAAACTATTTTGATAAGGACATAGTGTTTTATTTCTTATTATTCTACCAACAGAAAAAACAAAGTTCTATATGAAAAATAATTGGTGAGATTTTCTAGTTTGGATAGAAGTGATTTTGAATTCAAGTCTCAAAAGGGACTTAGGAATTGTGATGCTGAGAGACATCCCACCAAAGCATTTTATCTGTAGCAACAAATATGCAAATGCAATAAAATGTTTGAAGTTAGTAATCAGATGTCAACTTTAATAATACAAGAACTAAAGCCTTATCCTGATTTGTGGCTCTTATCTCCAAGACTGGAGGACAGGTTGATACAGAGTAACTCTGGGCCTCCAGTGGATGTTAATTGCGTGTCAAGTAACAGTGCCCCATCCTCTGACAAGGAGAATGACACTGACTAGGTAAGCGAGAGAGAAAGAAGGCAGATAAGAGGAAGAGAAAGAAGAGAAAAGAGCAAGAAAGACCTAAACCACTATGCTGAGGCCTTCTTGGTAAATATCATGCCATTAATTTCTGAGAAAGGCAAGACATTGGAATAATGAATTCAGATAAAAGACAGTGAGGGCAGAGAGCTGGAATTTAACTCAAGTGCTTCTGCCAACCGTGTGTCCTTGTGTTACACTGATATTTTTATGTGTTTCAGTTTTCTGTTAGGTAAAGGAAATAATTTAGATTAAAGTAATCTACAAGACCATAGCCTTTGCCTTCTATTCCTGAGAAAGCCTCTGCCTAGGTCACTAAGTTCCCAAGTTGCCCAATCTGGGTTTGACCTATTCTCCTCCCTCAGCCTCCCAAGATTGCTGTGATCACAGGCATGCACCACCATGCTTGACTTTTCCAAAACATTTATAGTTTTAACTTTATGTAGCTAGTTCTCTTAAAATTTAGATAATTTTATAATGAAAGTACTGGATTTTCTTAGCTCTTTTCCTGGAAAATGTATCGTCATCTATTCTATCCAATATTTATGGAATGTCTGTTTGAACCAGATACTTAATGCCAAGTCCTGGAAATAACATTGGCAATTAAAACCAAAGTCCCATGGTGCTATATCTATGTAAAATTAATGAAACATGCTTCTTCAAAGTATTAAAACAAGGGAATAGTTTAATAGTTTTCACTTTAAACCACTTACAGCACTGGCAAAAAGGAAATGATCATCGATATTTTAACTACTATATCAGGTATTCTCTGTATTTAAAAATATGTATATGTTGTTTCAGATTAAGAACTAGGATCTGGTATTGATGTAGGATAGAAGAAATATAGATAGTTATAAAGTAATCAAGGAAAATAGAAATTTTAAAATTACACATTTAATTGCAGCTTCGGGATACACAAGTTACCCAAGGTTACAATATATTTGTCCCTCCATAAAACTCATCCCCCATGCCAAAAATTTCCTAAGTGTCTTTTTTTTTTTTTTGCTTTAATTCTTTTATTGGTACATTGTAGGTATACAACACAATTACATTTCTCTTTTGGAACTTGGGCCTTTACATGATGCATCATGGTTCTTATTTTTCCCCATTCCTAACCCTCCCTTCACCCCCTCCACCTTTCCCTATTTACAAAGATTTTATTTCCATTTTTTCCATTTCTCATCACCTTTCCTTTCCCTTCTTTCCTTTCCCCTGCCCCTCCCACTACCCCTATCCCTTTGGACCTTTTCTTCCTATTTTGTATTATCGATTATTCATTCTAATCATTGGTACATTTTAGGTATACAATACAATGACATTCATCATTGGAAATTTGCACCTTTACAGAATCTCTCTTGGTTCTTATTTTTCACCCTTGCCCAGCCCTCCCTTCAACCACTTCATCCCTCCCTATTTACAAAGATTTTGGTCCTATTTTTCCATTTTCTCATATTAATTCCATTCCCTTCTTTCCTTTCCCCTAACCCTCCCACTTCCTTCCCCTTTGCCCCTTTTCTTCCTATTTCACATTACCTATTATACATTTTAGTCCTTATTTACACTTTCAGTTTCTCACACCAGAGAAACTACTCGGTATTTATACATGTGTGTCCAATTTATTTCACGTAGGAGTATCGCTACAATGTGCATCCATTTAGCTAAAAATGTCTCTAATTTCTCATTTTTGATGGCTGAGTAGTACTCCATTTTATTAAAAAACCACATCTTCTTTATCTAGTCTCCAGTTGATGGGCATTTGGGCTGTTTCCAAGTTTTAGCTATCACAAACTGCTGCTACGAACATGGGTGCACATATATAGCTATGGTATGCTTCTTTTAATTCTCTGGGGAAGATCCCCAGCAGTGGAATAGTGGGGTCAAATGGGACTTCCAGTCCTGGTTCTTTGAGGTATCTCCATACTGATTTCCACAGTGGTTGCACCAGTCTACACTCCCACCAGCAGTGGAGCAGGGTTCCTCTTTCCCCACAGCCCTGCCAGCATTTGTTATTGGTTGATTTCATGAGAGCAGCCATTCTTTCTGGAGTGAGGTGGAATTTCAGCATTGTTTTCATTTGCATCTCTCCAATGACCAGTGATCTTGAACATTTTTTCATGTATTTATTTGCTATTTCTACTTCTTTGTCTGAGAAATGTCTGTTCATTTCAGATGCCCATTTTTGGATTGGGTCTTTAAATTTGGAAGGTCTGATCTTTTAAAGTTCTTTATAGATTTGAGATAGTAAACCTTTGTCTGAGGAAGAGCAGGTGAAGATTTTTTCCCACATTGTGGGTTGTCTCTTCACACTGCTGGTGGATTCTCTTGCTGTGGAGAAGCTTTTTAATAAGAAGAGATCCCACTTGTTGATTGTTTGGTCCAGTTCATGGGCAACTGAGGTTTTGTTCATAAAATCTTTTCCTACACTAATGTCTTCAAGAGTTCTACCTAACCTCTGTTCCAACTGGTTCAGAATTTCTATTTTAATATTTAGATCTTTAATCCATTTCAATTTTAGTTTAGTGCATGGTGAGAGATATAGGTCTAGTTTTAGTCTTTGGCAAGTTGAAACCCAATATTTCCAGTAACATTTGTTAAAGAGGATATCTTTCCTCCAGTGAGGATGTTTGGCTCTTTTATCAAAGATGAGATGGCTGAGTGTGTCTGGCATTGTTTCTGTATCTTCTAATCTGCTCCACTGGTCCTCAGGTCTGTTTCTTTGCCAGTACCATGCTGTTTTTATCACAGTAGCTTTGTAGTATAGCTGGAGGTTGGGGATTTTGATACCCCCTGTCATGTCTCTGTTACCTAGAATTGCTTTTGCTACTCTGGATCTCTTGTTCCAAAAGAATTTTTGGATTGTTTTCTCAAGGTCTGTGAAGTATGCTGCTGGAAACTCAATTGGAATTGCATTGAATCTATATAGCAGTTTTGGAAGTATAGCCATTTTCACTAGATTAATCCTTCCTACCCAGGAGCAGGGGATCTCTGTCCATTTTCTGATATCATCTTCAATCTCTCTTTTCAGAGTGCTATAGTTTTTCAGAGAAGAGGTCTTTGATTTCTTTCATTAGGTTGACTCCTAGGTATTTCAGTTTTTTGGATGGTATTGTGAAAGGAATTATTTGCCCTATTTCTCTCTCAGTGAGTCTGTCATTCGTGTAGAGGAAAGCTATTGATTTTTGTGTGTTGTCCTTGTAACCAGCTACTTGATTGAATTTGGCTATTAAGTGTAGAAGACTTTTGATGGAGTCCTTGGAGCCTTCTATGTACAGTATCATGTCATCTACAAATAATGACAATTTGACTTCTTCATTTTCTATATTTATCCCTTTTATTTCTTTCTCTTGTCTAATTGCCATGGAGAATGTTTCCAAAACAATACTGAACAAGAGTGGTGATAGTGGACATCCTTGTCTTGTTCCTGATTTTAGTGTGAAGGATTTCAGTTTTTGACCATTTAGTATGACATTGGCTGATGGCTTTTCATAGATGGCTTTTATCAGTTTGAGGTAGAGATGATCTATTCCAATTTTTTGTAGGGTTTTTATCATAAATGTGTGTTGGATTTTGTCAAATGCTTTTTCCGCGTCTATGGAGATAATCATATGGTTTTTGTCCTTGGCTCTATTGATATAGTGTATTACATTGATTGCTTTGTGTATGTTGAACCATCCCTGCATCCCTAGGATGAATCTCACTTGATCAAGGTGTATGATCTAATTGATGATCTTCTGCATTCTATTTGCCAGTATCTTATTAAGGATTTTTGCATCTATGTTCATTATGGAGATTTGCCTATAGTTCTCCTTTTTGGTTGGATCTTTCTGTGCTTTGGGGATCAAGGTGATGCTTCCTTCCAGGAATGAATTTGGGAATATTGCCTCCCTTTCAATTTCATTGAAGAGTTTAAACAGTAGTGGCAGTAGTTCCTCTCTAAATGTCTTGTAGAATTCAGCAGTGATGTCATCAGGGCCCAGGGTTTTCTTAGTTGATAAGTTTTTAATTACATTTTCAATTTCATTGGTTGATATTGAGTTGTTTAGAATTTTTATGTCTTCTTTGTTCAACTTTGGTAATTCATATGTATCTAGCAATCTGTCCATTTCTTCTGTGTTGTCCATCTTATTGGTGTATAGGTTCTGGAAGTAGGTATTGATAATCCTCTGGATTTCTGCTGGGTCTGTTGTAATTTCACCCTTTTCATTCCTAATTGCATGGATTTGGGCCTTTTCTTTCCTTTTTCTGTCAAGGTTGGCTAAGGGTTTGTCAATTTTATTTATTCTTTCAAAGAACCAACACTTGGCTTCATTGATTTTTTTGTATCATTGTCTTAGTCTCCATTGCATTGATTTCTCCTCTGATCTTTATAATTTCCTTCTTTGTATGAGCTTTGGGATTGTCCTTCTCTTCTTTTTCTAGAAGCTTGAGGTTCAGAATCAGGTTGTTTAATTGGGCTCATTCTTTTTTCCTAATATGTGTATTCACTGCTATGAATTTCCTTCGTAAGACTGCTTTCATTGTGTCCCATAGATTCCAATATGTTTTATTGTCATTGTCATTTAATTATGGGAACTTTCTGAGTTCTTCTTTAATTCCCTCTGTGACTCATTGGTTATTTAGAAGTGTGTTGTTCAGTTTCCACATGTTTATGAAATTTTTCTAGTTTCTTTTGCTATGGATATCCAATTTCATCACACTACGGTCTGATAATATACAGGGGATAACTTCAATTCCTTTGCACTTAAGTAAACATGTTCTATGTGTGAGTATGTGATCTATTTTGGAGTATGACACATATGCAGCTGAGAAGAATGTGTATTCTGATTTTGTGAGGTAGAAGACTCTGTAAACGTCTGTTAAGTTCATTTGTTCACGAGTTCGATTGAGTTCTTGTATTTCATTCCTTATTTTTAGTCTAGTTGATCTATCTATTTGTGACAGTGGGGTGTTGAGGTCCCCCACTATAATTGTATTAGTGCATATATGACTTTTCATGTCTGTTAGTATTTGTTTTATATAGTTGGGTGCACTAGTGTTTGGTGCGTAGATATTTATGATTGTCATCTCTTCCTCTTGGATTCTTCCCTTTACAAGTATGTAGTGTTCTTCTTCATCTCTCTTCATCAGTGTTGATTTGAAATCTACTTGATCTGACAAGAGGATAGCTACTCCTGCTTTTTTTTGGGTTCCTGTCACATGGAATATTGTTTTCCACCCTTTAACTTTCAGTCTATGAGTTTCCTTTTGAATGAAGTGTGTTTCTTGTATGCAGCATATTGTTGGATTTTGCTTCTTGACCCATTCTGCAAGTCTATTTCTTTTCATTGGTGAATTGAGACCATTAACATTGATGGTTATAACTGAAACGTATTGACTTGTCATTGCCATGACTTTTTGTTTTTGTTGGGTTCTCCCCTTTTACATTTAATTTCTTGTCATGCCAGATGGGTTCATTCTACTTTGCTTCCTGGGGTTGTGATCCTCAATGTCTGTTCCTAGGATATTGTGTAAAATTTTTTGGAGTGCTGGTTTGATATTCACGAAGTTCTTAAGGTTCTCTTTGTCATGAAAGTATCTTATTTCTCCATCAATTTTGAAAGACAGTTTTGCAGTGTACATCAATCTTGGTTGGAAGCTCTTTTCTTTTAGGGCTTGGAATATGTCACTCCAAGCTCTTCTTGCCTTGAGGGTTTGCATTGAGAAATCTGCTGTGATTCTGATGGGCTTTCCTTTGTATGTGATTTGTTTCTTTTCTCTAACTGCTTGTAGAACTTTGTTCTTCTGTTGTGTTTCTGGAATCTTAACAATTATATGCCTATGTGTAGATTTTTTTTCATCAAGGCTATTTGGAGTCCCATATGCCTCATTTATCTGTATGTCAAGCTCTTTTCCCTTGCTTGGGAAGTTTTCTGCCATTATTTCTGTGAAGAGATCTTTTATGTCATCTGCACTCTCTCCTGTTTCTTTATTGATTCCAATCAGTCTTATGTTATTCTTCCTTATATCGTCTAGCAGCTGCTGGATTGATTTCTCATGTTCCCTTATAATTTTGAAGCAATTTTTCTTTTCCTGGTCATTAATTGCAATCTTATCTTCTATATCTGAAATTCTGTCCTCACATTGGCTCATTCTGCTGTGTAGACTTTCAATGGAGTTTTTGATCTCCTGGAAATCTATTTGCATCTGTTTTATGGATTCTATTTGTTTCCTATGTTGGGATTCCATCATGTTCCTGAGCTCCTCTCTAGATTTATTAATCATGTCTTGCACTAGGAGCACAATCTCTGCTGTTATCTGAGAAATTATTTCTGATTTCATTTTTTCCAGATCCCCTTTTGTTGTCTGTTCAGTGGGTCCAGGTGTTTGTGTATCAGAGTGTTCCATCTCATTTCCCTTTGGGGTTGCTGTAGGTGATCTGGAAGTCTGGTTTTGAGACTTATTTACGTGTTTTCTCATTTTGACTGGGGGCCCAGGGGGGAGCTGTTGGTGCCCGTGCAGGTCACCTCCTCTGAGCTGAGAGAGGTGGGATGGTGCCGGGAGCAGTGGTAGGGATGGTGGCCTGAAGCCCCTTCCTCTGGACCAGGAGCAGTGGGATGGTGGCTCAGAAGCACCTACCTCTGGGACAGGAGTGGTGGGACAGATGGCAGCCCAGAAGCCCCTTCCTCTAAGCCGGGAGCAGCAGGACAGATGGTGGCCCAAATGCTCTTTTCTCTAGGCTGGCAGTGGCAGGATGGATGGTGGCTGGGAAACCCCTTCCTCTGGGCTGGGAGCAGTGAGACCCCTAAGTGTCTTAAAGATGCAATAATCTCCTAATAGGGATCCCACCTTTGAGCTATAAATTGCTCTTCCTTTTACAGACCTCCATCCCCAAGGAAGTTGGGGATAATCCCTCACCTTCAAGCATGTGCAAGTGGTTTGCACTCTAACCTAGCCTACCAAATACATGGCTTGATAGACAGTAGGAATACAGATCCGAGGTGATATGTTTTGCAGACACCTTAAAGTCCACATAAAATCCCCAACCCCAGATCATAACTCACTGCATCTCACTTTGACAGCACCCACATTCTCCTCTAGGTGCACCTCTTCATGCCTAAGAAGGCTCTGTATGCCTCTCACTGATGAGTCTTGAAAATTTCTTTTACTATGACAGCTGTCACCAAACCTACAACCTGCCCTGTGAGTGGGTGAATAGAGGTCCCCTTCTCCTCTTTTGAGGACCTCCTCAGACACCATCCATTCACATTATTTGCTCCCTAAAGTTCAAGGATAAATTCACATTCTTTAACACTTGAACATGTGTAAGTGGAAGGAGCATGCTGTTTCAAAAATAATGACATAGTCTTCTGAATGAAACCAAAAAGGTGATAAATTTAGAGGCAAAAGTGGATTCTATAACTAGACAGTCAATTAAGATGACAAAAGTGACAAACTGAAAACGTAGGAAATTGAGTCCTTGAGTTTTAGAATGAGGGGTGTCTTCAAAGTTAATTATTCTAAACTCATTTTATAGATGAGAAAACTAATATCCAAGGAAGTTATGTATCTTGATCAAGGTCATCCAGTGTGCAAATCAGGACTTTAAATGAGACCTGTTCCCCTTTACCACCATTACCTTTTAAAACAGGTAATTCAGTACTATAGTGAAATACATATTAATGTAATCTTGACATAAAGGATGACAGGAGACACTCAGTAATGATGCAGGAAGTTAGCTACCCTGATGGAAAATCTTGTCTGAAACATCTAAGCAGTACTTTCTTCTATACCTAATCAAGGTTAGTTCCTGCAAAAGCAGAATGAACATCTATAGAGCCACCAAGATGAATTTTGGAGTTCTTGTCTTATTAATTGATGGGCCACTGCCATCTTGTTAAAAGTAGGCAGTATGTAATTATCTTTAGAGGGTAGAAATTTATCTTTAAATTCTTGTATTTTTTGCTTTGAAATCTTAAGCTACTACATGATTGGAGAAAATGTCTGATAATCTCAAAATATGTTCATCTATCAAATGAGGATATGAAACATTTTAATTCCACATTATTTCTGGAAAGAGCTATAGAGTAATGTTAAATCCAATGCTGATATGAGCTCTGAGAAATAATGAAGTAAAAAATCCCTATAATAAGACTCAAATAAGACTATTATACAGTACTTTTTTATTAATTATATTTCTAAGAGAGTCTCTAATAAAAATTTGGAGGAAACTTGAATTTATGCTAATTAATTATTCTTGGATGACCTACCCTAGAGTTAAATGAAGGACCACCAAAAATAAGAATGGATCATGAATGCTAATCAGAATAACAATTCCAACTCACTTTTCTTAGTTACAGAGAAGGTTATGTAAACTCTTTCAAATATTGCTTAGAGCTTTCCCAGTGTTCAGGTGACCAAATCTTGTCATCAGCTGAAGGTAATACAGAAAATTTAAACCCTATTTCTCTCCAATTTCTTTATAAAGGAAGAATTGCTCTGATATGTGAAAGGTAAAAATATATTGATGTGACACAGTAGAACACTAACAATTGCTTCCCTAATGGAGAAGTGTATTTTTTTCTAGAATCATAATTTTGGATTTCAGGAGTCAGAATTTCAATACAGTATGCTATGACCATATGTTGCTATATTTTTAAGGCATAAAATGTTAGAGATAGAATACATGTAGGAGATCATATTCACTGCTGCTTTACTTTACAGTTGAGGAACATGGATTCTAGTAACATGATATGTCATGCTTCAGGTCACATACTTTATTATTTGCTCAATTTAAATTAAAATTCAGATAGATGCTTTGCAAGCTGAAAGATGACTCCCCAGAAATGTCTATGTCATATTCCATGGATTTCATGAAGATGTGACCCTAAACACTGAAAGGGACTTCACAGAAGTGATTAAAACAAGGATCTCAAGACAGAAAGGTTATCCTGGATCATCCAGGTAGGCCCAATTTGACAAATAGTTTGACAATAGAAGAGTATGCTGTGAAATAAGGAAGATACCATGGGTTAAAGAATGTCAGTGAGTTCTAGATGGTGAAAAAGGCAAAGAACTATATTCTTCCCAAAATCTCAAGAAAGACTACCATCTTGATTTTAGATCTCTAACATTCAGAGATGTGTGATAATAATTTTGTGTGGTTTTAGGCTACTTAAATTTTGATAAATTGTTACAGTAGCAATAGGAAATTAGTACCGGTTCTTTTTCTGAAATACCTGCTCCTGTTCTGTCCATATTGATATTTTCCCACTTCATGTTACAGATTACAATATATTTTTAACATTTTACTCTGATTTCTCAGATGCTCGGCATTATTAAAGAAACACAAACATGTTATTCACCACTTTCATCTCCAGCTCTTTCAGAGCTTAATACAATTCTTCAGTGTTAAATAAATGAACAAGAAACTATGATACTAATATTTATTAAAGTACATTCAAACTCCGCTCAGAAGATGACTTTCTAGTCATTCAATACATATTTATGGACAGCTTTTTATATGTGAGGTACTTTCATTAGTATACACAACTCTGTGAAAATTTAGACAATTAAATTTTCCTTGTTGAAAATTTAGGTAGCTGAAATATTGTTACAGCAGAATTGCCTCAAGTCAACCAAAGAGAGAATGTTGATATTCTTAATTGAGTATTAGCTCATGATTTCAGTTTCAAGAGGACCAAGTGGAATGCAAGTGGAACAAAGTCTCAAAGGAAATCCACTCATACCCAGGCAGCCCAAATCATATACTTTTCTTTTTTCTTTATATACAAATTTAAGAATGTTCCTACAAAACTGAATACAACTATCCAAAAATATACCAGAACTTTCTCTTTTTTTTCTCAGAGGGCATTAACAAATCATGACCATTTTTCCAGCCAGGCCTAAATCTATTATCTCTGGGAAATGTGCTTAGGCCTAGATGTGGTCGTTCATAATCATGTAACTAGATGATACTGAAAAATTTAACTGTCACTACATGCATAAAAATATTTCAGAATAACCTACTCCCAGGGGATGATAACTGGCCCCACAGTACCATAAGATTGATGAAAAAGAAACAGACAGATTTAGGGTTCCACAAAGTGCAATTTATTGAGAGACTTACTAACAGAAGTGTAGCCCTAGATGGCAGCAGGACCAAGTAGATCCTAGGAATGTGGGTTGGAAGGAGGGGCAGATATATTAGCTGGGTCAAAAATGACTGCATCCCCACTAACATGTACATGGTTTATATCTTAGGGTTATTACCAAATTAGCAGGCACATTCCAGGTACCATAAAACTATATGTTAAATATTTTATTAATAATATGTAGAAGCTTCTACATATTATGCTAATTGTTTTGTCTATAATTTGCTGGAAGATCCTGCAGAAACAAAAACAACTCTGGGAAATTATTTTAGTTATGATCAAAATGGTTTCAGCCTGAATGCATGCAATATGCAAATAGTAAAAGGAGAAACTGCTGTTAAGTTCTTACAATTAGGTAAAAGGAAAACTGTGAAAAGGCACAGCACTGAACGTGGATGGCAAGCTGATCTTGCTCTTGTAATAGCATAGATTTCCTTTCAGTTTTACCATACCTGTTTCCTCTGACAGATGTAAAAGGGAGATTTTTTTCCCCTAAGATCTATTCTGCTCTATTTATTTATACTTTTTAGCAAAATGTTAGTTTGGTAATTGTTATACAGTTTGAATATCACAGACCTCTGCTCACTTAAAAAGCATATTAATTTGTTTGATTTCAAGGAATAGTAAACTAGAAATTTTATCATCCATGGAACTTGGGTTTAACTTAGACCTTATGCTAAATTTGATCTCCTACAATCTTAAAGTTACACCCCATTGAGATCCAATCAATTCCCAGGATTCATCTTTGTTCTCCAAGTGTAGATTTCTGACTGAAAAATGAAGTTAATATGAATAAAAACAGAGTAGAGAAAGGTAATACGTGGTCAGATAAATGGATGATTCATTAATGAATGGAAAGAAAGAAAGAAGGAGGGAGGAAGAAAAGGAGGGAGGGAGGTGATAAGGAAGGGAAGAAGGAATAGAGGGAGGAAAGAGAAAGAAAGAAGAAAGAGGAAGGGAAGAAAGAAAAGAAGGAAGGAAGGAGAGAGAGAGACAGAGACAGAGACAGAGAGAGAGATAACTGTGACATATTTAAATTCTTGACTCTCTGAAGCAGATAACTTCTTGGAATATTCAATTCTGTAAGACAATTTTCCTTAAGCTCTAACCTGAAATGTAAAGAAATCTAATACATTCTTTAAAAAGTGAAAGGTGAACTAAATCATGTCTGTTTGTCACACATTTTTTCAGTAGATTTGAAGGCTGAGTTTCTCTTTCTCAATTATATTAGGCACTCCAACAAACTGTCTACATCTACAGCTCTGATTGCTTACATCTTCTGAGATATAAACAGAGTGACTTTTATTCTAACTCTACTCACAGTCACTGAGGTAGTTAGCAAAAGCAAGTCAAAAGCATCCTACATTCCTTACTATTCGAATATTTGTTTTGTTAATCACCATAAAATATGAAATGGTGTGATTTTCTTTGCTGCAGCCGCCCAAATCTTTGCTTGAGCTCAAGGGGTATGGTATTATACATCCATATTTGTGTAATTGCACTTGAGGGAAAGGTATAGGAAATAATTATTATTGCTTTCACATTTCACAATCAAATAATCAGACAACAAATTTGATGGTGGCAGTGCCTCTCAAATTTCAATCTGTATGTATCACCTAGTATCTTATCAAATTGTAAATTCTGATTTACCACATCTAGGACTTAAATTTTACTTTTCTAACAAGGTCTCCAGTGATAGTAAGATTCTTAGAGGTCTCAACCAACAAAGATGGTTCAACAGAGATAAAAACCAATGCAAAATGCATTAGCTGTGACACAACAGACCCAAGTAATGGATCTGAGGGCATAAATAAGTTTTAAATGCTCATACATTTTATTAATGTTAAATATATTTTATTAATGTTAAATTAATGTTTTACTAATGTTAAATATTTTATTAATGTGATGATAAATTTTATTAATGTTAAATAATGTTAAATACATTTTATTGATGTTAAATATTAATGTTAAATAATTAGCATTTTCTTGATTCTCAAGTCTTAGAGAAGATAAAAAAAACTGACTCAGTAAAGTATAAATTTTGTTTTCTGTGCCAGAGAAACCATAAAGCTAATCATTGCCTGTGGTAGGAAACTAAAGCAGACAACTAAAAGTTGTCCTCATCCCTGTTGCAGTGTGTGACTGTGGAGGTGCAGAGGATGATAAAATTTAGTACAATCATCTAGAACAAAAAGAGGCTGCTTCTTCAACATAAGAGAACCTTAGGGAAATAGCCCTAAGATGAGACCTCTGTGGTTATTTATTTATAACTCAAGCATATGAGAATAAAAATGTAGAAAAGCACTTGCAACATCTTTATATAGGAGTTTTGGTCAAGGAACAGGAAAAATATGGGATGGTTTGTTATGTGACACATGCTGACCTAGTTTAAGCAATCTTATTAAAGGAAAACAATGGCCAAAGTAAATACCTCTGAGAAAAAGTGCTTTTAATTCTGCTGACTGTTGTCCTGCAATCATGCATTCTAAGAGTCCTGAACTATTGTCCAGAATAGTTCAGTTCTTTCTTATTTTAATTAACTTCAGACAATCCCTTGGCCAAAGTCTACCAACAATTTCCTCTTTTACATTTTATAATCTAGATTGGGAAAAGGGGAGAGAGTACATGGTAAAGGGGTATTGGGTTTGATGCAGGAAGGTCATCATGGCTTCCACATGGAGGGTCATTTGGAACAGCATACAGAATGTGCTTAGGACTGAAAGAGCAGAAAATAATATTATTCCAATGTCTATAACAATCCAAATGCAAAGATTGAGACCAGAGAACCAGTGTTTAGTGTACAATATCATTTAGCCAACATACAATATCATTGAGATAATCCAGTGTAATGTTGCAAGATTCCATCTCAAGTTTATGAAGCTGGGCCTTGGAAATTAGTAATATCTCCATCTTGATTTGTATGAAAGGCATCATGGAGAAGGTGTTGGACCTCCTCCCGAGATTCAGAATGATTAAAAGGAATACAAATAATGCACATTGAGTGATACACAAAATGACAACTAAGCCTACTACATGTTCATTGGGCTTGTTGGTGTTCATCAAGCCATTTGACAGCAGTCTCAAGGATGTCAGTTCTTTGCAGAATTTCTTTATCAATATTAGATTGAGTCAACAATTCTGAGGTAACATTTTGGAAATAGCCATTTATAGTCTGAGCAATTTGGATAGAGTGAGACAAAATAATTGTAGCAGTCACCACAATAGCAGCCCATGCAGCAGCCATGATAATAGTTGCAATCAAAATGTCTAGAAAGTGCTTTTGTCTGATATGTTCAAGGGGTGAGGTGGCCTGTTCAAGAGCAGAACTTCTCATCCACTCTCAGTGAGATTGGTGGGGAACCATGCTTTGGCTCGCTGTCTGAGTATCATAATATGTGTAATATTTAGCTGAGAAAAATTATTATTTGTAGTATAAGGAATTAACCAGGTGGCACTAGTGGTCAAGGAGATATTAAGTGTTTTAAAGGGTCTGTCATGATTATTAGAGGAATTATATTTGGTTATTTAGTATATTTGGTTGATTAGTAAGGACTAGAATATATGGAGAGGAAATGTAGATCATAATTTGGTCAGAAGTATCATAAACAATCCACCTCAGTTTATCTATATGTCAATAACTATCAATTCTAATAAGGAAAGAAGAGAATAACTTGGTGCCAGAATAATTTCTTAACAGGGGAAAAGTAAGTGCCTAAGGAGAGGTATAACAAGGATGCAGCAAGCCCGGGATTCCATGAAGGTGGGCTGCCATAGTAATGAAAAGGCAAAACATAATTACAGGTAGAATTAGACTCTAATATCAAATTATGGAGTTCTCAATTTTCTAGGATTAGCTTTAAGCAAGATGAATAACAGAAAGATTGGTGGACTGGCATGAAGTCCACGTCAAATCTAGGCCATCTCCAATAGGTGCCCATGGATGAGAACATACAGGAATACTGAATTTGGGGAAGTGACTACATACACAAAGGAACCTAGGACTCAGCAGTATTAATAAAGATCTGATGATGGACTTCATTGGTACAATTGGGCCTAATGAAAATATAATTCATATACCACTGGGGATTAAAGAGAACACAAAAAGAGCTAATTGTGACATTAGAGACCAAACAGAGGGAAAATTCCTCAGCCAAAAAGGAGTATTCATGAGATAGTAAATACCAGCTATTAGAGTGTCCAGATTGGCCGTAGTCATTACTGCAATGCCTTAAAGAGCCAGAAGGAGGCCTGTATATGAGATGTCATAGACAAAAGAAGTGGTTTTCCATCTCCTCCTGCAACTATGCCAAAGACAAGTGAGGTAAGAACATGACCCAAATAAATCATATCACTTACTTGAGGTACATATGTTATCAAAATCAGAAAGATAAGGAGGCTTTTTATTTTGTGATTTCGGAATTGCAAGGGAATTACAGGATCATTATAAGAAATAGGTTTTCAGAATTAAAGGAAATTTTTGTGCTTCACAGCATTTCACTTGGTGCCACATGCTAGGGATGAGGGCCTGTGGGCGACAGAACAGATGTGCAGCTCCTCCCCCATGCTAGCAATTCTGTTGGGTCCATCTTTTGTGGGAATAAAGTGTTTATCTACTGCTACAAAACCTTCTGAATAACAATTTAAAATTTTAAATTAAATAGTTCTTTAGATACGTGTTCTTATGAAGCAAGTTTCTCTTTCATAGTCCCCTTTATGGATTGAATAATTGGGTTTTAAGGAGCCAATAAGCTCATTCTACTATGGCTTAATCTGTAAGGTTATGAGGTATTCTTATGACATGTTAATATGGCAGACTTGAGAGAAAGCCCAATGAAAATTAGAAATATAGGTAGGGCCACTATCAGTCTTAATTTGTGAGAGCAATCCCATTACAGCAAAACATGAGAGTAAGTGAAGTTTAACATATTTTACAGTTTCTCCTGATTGTAAGGAGGCATCTATATATCCAGAGTAGGCACTTACAGAAATATATTTAAGTTTACCAAAAGGGTTGTGATGAGTTTTCCATTTGTCAAATTTTATTAGTTTTTAAAGCACAGGGATTGATACCTTTATAATAAGAAGATTGTATCTGGTTTTGACAGTCGTGGCAGGTGTGAATGATTTCTTGGGCCTGTGTATGTGTAAGATTAAAAGAATGAATGAGTGCTTTAGAACCTTGGTGAAAAAATTGATATGAAGCAAGAGGCTCCTCTGATGATGTAGAAAGTATGACCAGAGTATTAGCACTAATTTTGCTTCTGTTAAGGGACCAGACTGATATGATTAAGAACATATGTGAGAAATATAAAAAGATGTAGTGTGGTGTCTAATCAATTGTGCAGGTGTTTAAACACGTGGAGAAGCACTTCGTTGTTTCCACTATGAATAAGGGCAGTTTCATTCATCTGTAGGGCTCCCACAACATAAGCAAATCAGTGACAATATTGAGGGGTTGTTTAGGGAACTGTATTTTTTTATCACTCATAGTTATCTTAGAAGTTGAAACTGTACAATGTTAACAGACAATAATTATAAAGCTTTATAGAGAAAATTTGAAATGAAGGGAAATATAACATATTAGCATAACAATCATGATCACATCATTATATTAAACACTTAACAATTTACCCTGAGTTTCACTAGGGTTTCACATTTGGTTATGTATTGATTTTCCTGTGCATCTCTTAGGCAGGTGTCATTTTGACCAGTTGATTCTTTTTTTTTTGGGTACTGGGGATTGAACTCAGAACCTTGCACTAGTGAAGCATGCATGGTGCCACTGAGCTAAATCCCCAGTCCCCAGTTGATTCTTATATTGAATAAATTTGATAAATTTGTAATTTTTATATTTACTGTTTTATTATCTTATAAAACTTAACAAAACATATGAAAGTTTTGATCATCCTGTATTTAAATAATTGGACTGATAAGTGGTTATATGACATGAAGAAACTTTCATCTAAGTTTGTTATATTTTTAATAGAGTGCCATATAAGAAGAATGTATTTTTGTATAGATACATTTCATATGACGTTGTTTGGACTGCATAGTGTGTGACCATTGTTAATTACTGTTATATATATGTATACACATATTATCCATATATCCTACACAGAATGAGCACATAAGCATAGGTCTTGAAAAGAGTTTTATATTCTTTGTCTGTTGTGTTGGTTTGGCATGTATATTTTATCACCGATAGCTGGAACACAAGTAGGAAATTCCAATAATTGAGTCTAAAAGTTTATCATCATAAATAATTTTAGCCAGAGAGTCACCAGTATGATGAGATGATTTTGTACTTTGTGTCTTTGAAGACCTGCATATTTGGAAAATATAACTATGTTTAATGCACCACAAAGCCAGCAATGATGAATGTTACAAACCAGGTTGGAACTGTCCAAAAAAAAATAGCTTTATCCTTTTTGTCATTGACCAATTTAGGTGTCTCTGCTAGTCATGCAGAAAAGCTCATGTTTAATATTAATCTCAGAAATGAGAGTTAAAGCCTTTTTCTGAAAACATCAGTTAAACTAGAGAGGAGAGTTGAGACCTGAGAGGGAGTGACTGATGAGATCAGGGCCATAATCTGCCTAATCTTCTTTGAGCAATAAGGAGCTTTTAGGAGAAGTAGTTTAGGCTCAATAAAACCAACAAGAACAAAGCTTAAAACAACTAAATGCATATATTTCTTTCTATAAAGTTAATCCTCCACAAACCTGATTTCAACATACTTGGGTCTTTGGATTTTGTTGTAATTTCTCCTTGTATTTTTTTTTTTTTCTGGTAAGGCAAAAACTTTTATCATATGAAATCTCCTTACATCAAAAATATATCTTTGTATTTAAAGTTTTCCCCATCTTTTTTTTCTATCTTAGGACTATAAACTTTCTATAACAAACCTGGGAGCTGCTGCTTGAGCTTTAAAATGTTCTTTTCTTATTCATATTTTTCTGTGTTCTCTGATTGTTGCACTGTAAATTTGACTCACTGCCAAAAAATTTCCTAGTGACCTCCAAAAATATTATCTCTACTGAAAGAACAAAGGAACAAATTTACCCTGTAATTGTAGTCTAAGAAGTTACAAAGCACAAGAAATCTTTTATGAATATCAATTAAATAAAATATCAAATATTCCAGGAAGAGTTGCTTTTCCTTTCTTTGTTTTCATAATATTTAGAATTCTTTTTTTTTTTTTTGGTTAGTCCCTGTGACTAAGTTTTTCTTAATCCCTCCTAATAGAGGCTTTATGTGTACTCTGATAGTAGCTTTCTTATACATTTGAGAGGCATCATGTATAGTCTATTTTTTAAGTTTTGGCTTTTGCACAAAGTAATTTGGTCACCACTAGTGTGTTTTATCTCTGACTGCATCAGTTTCACTGTCCTCAGAACAACAGTCTCAGGTTTTCCATGGCTTCTGCACAGGGTTGAAAAATCATAGGCAGACTGGGACACCTGAAAATAGGATGGGGTGCATCTTCCTTCTCCACCAGGACCCATTACACGCAAGCACAGCACTACCCAGGTGAGTCCCCAATTGCAAAATAAATGAATTTACTTGTCTATATCCAAATTGGACTCTAGAGGCAGTAAACGTGAGACTGTAAATTATACTCTTAAAATAGTGGCACTGACAGGAATGTGAGAGTTGAGAAGTGGTGTGTGTTTATTTTTATTTCATAAGAGTCCTTCCCCTGATATAGGATCTGTGGTCCCATTTTTGTTTATTTTCTAAATAGCAATAAAAATATTTTAAATCATTGGATACAGACAATAATAGGCATTATATTTAAAAAACCAATTTTCCTGATATCAAGCATCTGGATAAGGTTCTGTCTGAAAACTCACATAAACAGTTTTCCATGGAAATCTCAAAAAAAGAAAAAGAAACAAAAGAAAGGAAAAATTGGTGAGCTCAAAGAAAACAGCTGCAGGTGTTTTAGCCAGTTACTAACATAGGATGAACAGATAGATGGAGAAAGAGGCACAAGACAATTGCATTTAAACCAGAGTGCATTATCAGTTGACCATGGCATCCTTGAGCCCCTGTAAAAATATTGATAGGAGTTTCTATTTTCCTTATAAATTTAGAAATACTTTACAGGCTTGATTTTTTATTGTTTTTAGATCTTTTTCCCCTTTTTTTGTTTTCTCTTTTTTTTCTTTTCTTTTTTTTTTTTTGCAATCAGATATTGCTAAGAGGCATTATAAATGTTACTTAAACCACTTTATCTCTTTAGATAAAGTTTGCTCCATATCATGGGGAAAGCAGAAGAAATGAAAGTGAAAGAGCAAAATGAGAAACAAATGAATTGTCTTGACACATCTAATAATTGGACAGCTAAGAGATTTCTAGGTAATCCCACGATAGTAGCACAAATGAAAGAATGAAATAAAAAGAGTGTGTAAAGAAACACTGTCCCTGCTCAGCAAGCAATTGGAGAGTGATAACCTCTGGGTTGAAAAGATCTAGGCTATGTTCTCATGAAGATGTTCCAGGCTATGTTGTGGCTAACTATGTCTTCCTTACTGTGACTAAAATTATGAGTTGGATGTCCTTGTTCCTTTTCACTCATTGGGAAGCAGGTCTTCTGTGCTGATTTGTAGCTGCAGATTTTACTGTGCAGTCTCTTAACCACTGTTTCTTTGCCTCATAACTGAATTTCTGCCCCATGCTGATCACCACTTGGTACAGTGTGTGACTCTGGAAGCACATAGGATGAAAAAGATTACTCAGGAATGAGATTTAGTTCAATTACTGAGAACACAGAGGAGATGCTTCTTCAGCATAAGAGAATCATAGGGAAACAGACCCAAGATGAGACCTCTGTGGTTATTTATTTGTAACTCAAGGACATGAGAACAATGATGTAGAAGTAAACCAATTGCAATATCTTTATGTAGGAGTTTTTGTCAGGGGACAGGGAAAGTATGGGATGGCTTGTTATGTGGCACATGTTGACCTAGTTTAAGCAATCTTATCAAAAAGACAAATGACCAGAGATCTCTGAGAATAATTTGTTTTAACTCTGCTGATTATTGTCCTTTAAGTCCTGCTCTAAACTCTAATCAAGCATTCCAGGAGTCCTGAAATGTTGTCCAGAAAGTTCCTTCCTTCTATGAATTCACTTTAAACATTTCTTCTGCCAGAGTCTCCCACACATCACTACCAAGAGAAGATGAGGATACCAAGTAGAGTTACTTCTCAATATTATAATGTTGATTCTGGGACACATTATTTCAGTAAATAGTTAATAGTAGTGATCCAAACTTCTGACCTTTGCTAGGACACTTGAGAATGTTCAGGATCTTCTATATTTAAAAGGTGAGGATGCTTACATTAATGAAATGTTGCGCATATATTATTACTGACCAGTACTATTTAATATTGATGTGCAGTTTCAATATTTTTAATGCTGAAAATCTTGAATAAAGAGTAGTTTTTCCTTCATGGAAGTTCTAAGAAATGGAAATCTCACCATTTGTTCTGATCAAATTGCTTTCATTATATTTTTTAAAACAATGATCTCATGCATAATTTTAGCACAAATGTGTTTTGTTGTGATTTATATAGAATATAAATATTTGTTTTGCACATTTGCATTAAAATTCAATGAAGTAAGTTCAATAAATGTTTGTTGAAATGAATTAGAACATATAGATATTGTTATCTATCTATCTATCTATATTCATGCGTTGACTGAATGTTCCATTTTAGCTATTAATGTTCATCTAGCATCAAATATCTAAATAGGCTGCATTAATTTCTAAGTATATAACATTGTCTTTCCCAAACAAGGGATTAATAGTTGAGTCTCAATTAACATATTCTTGAAAAATCAGAAATTGAGATTGTGTTTTATTGGTGCCCTGAGATATTAAAAAATCTCCATAAATAATTGTCTTAAAATTTTCCAGCTTTTATATATGACTCAAAAGGTCACTTATTTCTTCATTTTAAACACTCAGTCTGTAACTTTATAATTTGTATACTTTTTATTTTGCAAACAGTTCATAGAACATAACAGAAATATTTAAAAAGCAGAATAACTATGGAATTCAGAACTTGAAAAATAATATACAAGTGAATTTTCTGAGTAGTTTTTTACTTTCTATATACCAGTTTGTTCGCTTGAGAGACCTGCAATCAGGAAAGAAGTCTGGCACAAATAAAAAGTCACACAAGAAGCTGGCTTTCTGCAGCCAGAGGATAAGGAAAAAGACATGATAAATATAAATATTTCGGCCATACTTGTCTTACTCTGGGTGAGCAGCACAAAAAACAGAGGTGCTTTTCTGCCTATCCTAGTAGGCAACAAGACATAAGATGAGGAAATCAGAGTGCTATTCAATCACTGAAGAAGCAAAGGGGTGCCACTATTCTCCTCCATGGAGCACTGCAACTTTTGAGACTGTAGCCAGTGCCAGATTTTCCATCCTTATGCCAAATGATGAGACAAAGATGCCCTTCCTCTCCAACTGGAGAGTAGAAGAGGGTAGAAGGACTATCAAGAGGAGGGACTTAAAGAAATGGATATTCTAAATTTATGTATGAAATCCTGAGCATAATACTGAATAATACCATTTGAGAAAGAAAACATAAATAGCATAGTAAAGGTTTGATAGCTGAAGTCCTGTATGGAATATTTCCAAGCTTTTAGATTATAACTCAGGTAGCATACAAATGGGGCAGATTGTCCTATCCCTGAAAAGTCTTAGAAAACTGAATTGCCATATGAACTATAATCTACTGACCAAGGTACATGTTATAATTTAGAGAAGTGGACTGCTTAATAAAATAGAATATTTAAATGGGAAAGAGAGTTTCACAACATATTTCAAGTATCCAATATGATATTTTAATTTATTTTTATACCAAGAAAATCTCAACCTAAATAAGAGATGAAAATTAACAGACTGTAATAAATATATACAAATACTGGAATTTTCAAGCAAGGATTTTTAAGTAGCTCTAATCAAATTGCTCCTATAAGGAATTATATACAGTCTTTTAAAACAAACAAACAAACAATGAATTATCAGCAAGGAAAGAAAATATAAAGGAAAGAACAATTGAGAATTTGAAAACTGAAAATTATAATAACCAAAAGAATGAAAGGATAAATTAAAAAGATGAATTAAAATCACAGGAGGAATGAGTTACCTTGAAGGCAGAGCAATCAGTTTTTTAATCTGAATAACAGAAAAAAGTAGAATGAAAAAAATGAAAAGAATTTTCTGAAAGAATAACAAAAGAACTAACATAAAGTTACCTGAATACTAAAAGGAGAAGGGAAATAATGGAAATCTTAAAAAATATTTGAAGAGACAACGGCTGAAAAGTCTCTGCAGTTGATAAAAGACATAACTCTACAGATTCAAAAAGCTAAGTGGACCTTCGTAGAAGAAATTCTCACCCTGACACATGATAATTAAACTTATAAAAATCTATAAAATTTATAAAAACTAAAAATTGAATATTTTTATTATTATATAATTGTGAAAATAGTTACATTTGTCATGAAAAATTGGTACATATACATATCCCACCTTGATCATTTTTTTCTCCTTGCTCTAGCCAACAACATTATCCCTTCCTTTCCCCTTCTCCAGGTCCCCTTCCCATCTCTATAAAATCTAAATCCCTACTCCCTATCACCCTTCTTTTAGTTTGTTCTTTATTTATATTTTGCATTTCTTATGTAAGAAAAAAACATGTCAAATTTAACATAATGTATTTGTAATTTATTCCACTTAGCATTTTGGGCTCAAGATCCATCCATGTTCCTACCAATAATAGCTCAAATTTATCCTCCTTTATGGCTGAGTAGCACTGCATTGTTTATGTATACTAAATTTTCTCTATCCATTCATCTTTTAATAAGCTATAGGCCACTTCTGTAATTTACTTTTTGTGAATTTTGCAGCTATAAACATGAATATACATATATCATTATAATATAATGATTTTAATTCTTTCAGGAAGAGGCTTAGAGGATGCACAGCTGGATCAAAGGATAGTGTTTCAATGAATCTTCATGCTGATTTCCATATTGGTTGGTGTAGTTTTGATTCCTACCAAAAATGTAGAATAGTTCTATTTTCTCAATAGCCTCATAGTATTTCTTAATTATAATGCCCTTGATGATAGTAATTTTTACTAGAGTAAAAAGGAATCTCAGTGTTGCTTTGATTTGCATTTCTGTAATGGTCAAAGATGAAGAGTATGCTTTTCATGTACTTTTTTGGGCATTTGTACTTCTTTGCAGAAGCATTCATTATAATTGTCTATTATTTGTTTAGGCCTTTTATTTCTGGTGGGATCTAATTTTTTTAATTATTTACTTTAGATATTAGTATTCTGCTAAATGAGTAGCTAGAAAAAATTTTTCTCATTTTTTAGGTTGTCTCTTCATTCTGTTGTTTCTTTCATTGTGCAGAAACTTTTAAATTTGATATAATCACATTCGTTGATTCTTGGTATTATTTCTTGGCAATTGGAGTTTTGTTCAGAAAGTCTTTGCCTATGTTTATGTCTTCAAGAGTTTCAACTATTTTGTATTCCAGCAGATTCAGTGTTTCTATTTTAATATTTATATCTGATCCATTTTGATTTGATTTGATTGCCAGGTGCAAGATATGGGTTTAGATTTATCCTTTTACACTCGAATAATCATTTTTTCCAACATCATTTGTTAAAGAGTCTGTCTCTTTTAAAGCACATGTTTTTGGCCCTTTAAAACATCAGATGGGTGAAAGTATTTGGGGATTGGTTCTCAATCCATTTCGCTGGTCAACATATTTAGTTTTGTACCAGCACCATGGTGTTTTTATTGCTATAGCTTGGTAGTTCAACTTGAAATCCAGGATTATAATACTTTCTGCTTTATTTTTTTGTCCAGATTGCTTTAACTATTCTGAGTCTCTGCTGATTCCATATAAATTTGAAGATTTTCTTCTTGTTCTGTGATGAATGTTGGTATTTTGATTGGAATTACATCAAATCTATGTTTCATTTTTGGTTATAATGACCATTTTGACAATATTGGTTTTTCTTCTCCATGAACATGGATGTCTTTCTATTTTCTAATGTCTGCCTCAATATCTTTTTTTAAATAGTACTACTGCCTTAACTATAAATGTCATTCAGTTTCGTAGGCAAGTTTCTAAGTATTTACTTTTTTTGAAGCTACAATGAATGAGATTGTTTTCCTGCTCTTTGTGGATCGTGGTTAAGGTAGAGAATGCTGTTGTGATTTGTGTATTGATTTTCTGTCTTGCTACTTTGCTGAATTTGTTTATGAGGTTTATGAGTTTTCAAGTGGAGATTTTTTTGGTCCTCTATATAAAAGATCATGTGATCTGTGAATAAGGATAGTTTGAGTTCTTCCTTTAATATTCATATCTCTTTTATGTCTTTCTATTTTCTGCTTTATCTAAATTTAGAGGGCTATATTGATCAAGAGTGGTGATGGTGAAACCTCTTGTTTTGTTCCTGATACTAGAAAGAATGCTTTATTTACATTTTCACCTCTTTTCTGATGTTGGCAGTGGACTTATTACAAGTGGCTTTCATTATCAGTTAAGAACCTGCTATACATATATTCTTCAGGATATAATATGAATGAATACTGGAAATCATGAAAAACTTTTTTTTGCATCTATTCAAATGATTTTGTGATGTATTATTCTTACTTCTGTTGACCTGGTGTATTATATTTTTGATTTACATACATAGAGCCATACTAGCATCCTTGGGATGAAGCCAACTTGATCATGGTGTATAACCTTTTCAGTTATTAGCTACATTGTGCTTGGAAGTATCTAGTTGAGGATTTTTGCATCTATGTGCACTAAGGAAATTGGCTCATAGTTGGATTTTGGGGTTTTTTTTTAGCCTTTGTTTGGTTTTGCTATCCAGGCAAAATTACTTTCGAGGAATGTGTATGTAGTGTTCCTTTGCTTTCAATTGTATGGAAGGGCTTGGAATATTAGAATTCATGTTTCCCTGAATTTCTGGTAAAATTTAGTTGTAAGTCCATTGTTTCCTAGGCTTTTCTTAGTTGCCAGGAGATTTATTTCCCTCTCTATTTCACTGTCATTTATTGATCTAGTCAGAGTTTTTATATTGTTTTGCTTCAATTTTGATAATTCATATTCCTGTAAGAATTAATCAGTTTCTTCTAGAGTCTCCAATTTATTGGAAAATAAGTTTTCAAAATAGTTTCTTAAAACTCTTTGAATTCCATTTTGATCTCACTTTTTTCATTTCTAATTACATTGATATGAGTCATTTGTTTTGGTAAGTTTAGCAGAGGTTTTATCAATCTTATTTATCCTTATATAAAAAACTGTGTTGTTTTTTAACATTTATTTCATTAATTTTTCTTTTGATCTTTATAGTTTCCTTCTATTAGTATTGAGTTTGGATTATTTTCATTTTTCTGGAACCTTAAGATGTAACATTATTTATTTGAGAACACTTCAGTTTTCTATTATGGGCATTTATAGCTATCAACTTCCCTTTAAGAATGGCTTTCATTGTGTCCCATAGGTTATGCTTCATTGGCGTTTAATCCTAGAAATTTTGAATATCTCACCTGATTTTTTTCTGTGACTCCTTGATTAGTCAAGAATGTATTAGTATTTAATCTCTATGTTTGTATTATTTTGTGGTTTCTTTTACTGTTGATTTGTTTCACTCTGCTATTATCTGTTAGCATGCAAGAGACTGTTTCAATACTTTTATATTTATTTAAGCATGCATTATCTCCTAAGATATGGTCTACTTTCCAAAATGTCCATGCCCTGATGAATAAAATACGTATTCAGTTGTTGGATGAAAGACTCTAGATATCTGTTAAATCCATTTGTTCTACAGTATGGCTCAACTCTGCTATTTGTCAATGTTGTTGTTATTGTTCAGATGATTTATTTGCAGGAATTGGGTATTGAAGTCCCTTAGTCTGATTTTATTTGTGACCATTTGCCCATGTATGTTTAACAGTTTTTATTTTATAAAATTAGGTGTGTCAACACTAAGTGCATAAATATTTATAATTGTTATAGATTCTTACTGAATTGTTCCCTTTAAGAGTTTGTAATAAACTCTTTGTTTTTTGATCAGTTTTGTCTTGAAGTCCACTTTGTATGAAAATAAGATAGCTACTCCTGCTTGATTTTGGGATCCACTTGGATGAAATATAATTTTCCATCCTTTCATTTTCAGTGCATCTCTATGGATGAGATATCTCTTGTAAGCACTATAGAATTAGGTTTTATTTTTTATCCATTCTGCAAGTCTTTTTTATGAAAAGATAAAAACATTTACATTGAGTATTGTTACTAAATGGTATGTACTGAATTTTGTCATTGCATTGTATTCCAATGCCTTTATTTTTTCCTTTTGATTAACTACTCTCCCGGTTAGATTTCTTTTCTTATTGCTCTTTGGTGATACTGGCCTATCTTCATCTAGGATACCTTTGATTACTTTGTAAAATACTGATTGACGATCATAAGTTTCTTCATATGCACTTTGTTGTGGACAGTATTTCTCCATCAATTTTGAAGGATAATTTTGCAGGTTTGGCAATTGTTTTACTTTAGGGTTTGAAAAGCTTCACTCTAAACTCTTCTGACCAATAACATTTGTGTTGAGAAATGTGCTGTTATTTTGACAGGCTTGCCATTTATAGGTTACTTGCTGTTTTACCCTAAGAGCTTTTATTATTCTCTATTTGTGCTGAATTTCTGAGATTTTTGACTATAATGTGTCATAGAGAGGTTCTTTTCTGGTCATGACTATTTGCTTTATATATGGCTCATTTGCCAGATCATTGAACTTTTTTCCTAGTTTGGAAAATATTTCTGCCATTATTTTGGTGAATAAAATTTTATACCCTGGTGTTATCTATTTTTTTCTTATCTCATAATTCTTAGGGGTCTTTTGTTGTTATCTAGCAGCCATCAGATCCAACCTTCATGGTGTTTTGTTATTTTTAGGATATCACTGAGCACATGATCTACTACATCAACTTTGGCTTTAAGTCCTAATAGTCTCTCTGTATTTTCAACTAATTTTTTCTAATCCAAGATTTTTGATTGATTCTTCTTTATAATCTGTAATTGTTGACTAAATTGTTCAATCATTACTGGTTTAATTTAATTCAATCAACATTTTGTTTATGTCTTCTTTAAGCTCACTGAGCATATTACCAAAGTGTTTTATCTTTTTATTTACATATCCTTTGAGCTGCCTGAAAATCTTACACATTTGCTTGTGTGTTTCTTTTTAATGTCTTCAGACCTTTTAACCATTTGGGTTTTGAGTTATTTGCCTAAAATTTCTGCCATTTCAGTACCTGTGAGATCAGCTTTGCTTAGTAAAGTTTTTGGAAGTATCTTATTGCCTTGTGTTCTCACAAGTCTATTGTTTTGTTTTGAGGATTGAAGACAAGTTAACATAGAAGACTCAGTTGCTACCATGGAAATCTCTTTAGTTAGCATATGTCATCCTATGATGTGACCTTTGCTTTTATTATATTTTAGTGTTTGTGCAACTACTCACAATATTCAATGTAATAGAACAAGTCACTATTTTGCAAAGAAAAAACAACTACAGGTTATACCACCAAGTATAAAACAACCATACATCATTCATACAATATGAAACTTTTAAAAAAAATTTATACTTTTTGGTCCGAGGATTCAGCTCAGTGGTGCCACACCTACCTTCACAAGCACAAGGTCCTGAGTTCCATGACTTGTTCAAAAAAAATTATATTTTTTTTCCATAACCCAGAAAGAGAATGAAATAGTACTGATGATGAATAGACTGGAATGTAGAAGATGAGGAAAGTAGAAAGGAAGAAAAAAAGGAAGAACATGGTACAGAAAGAATTAGAGAAGAGAAATAGACAAAAACAAATGGATGAAAGAAAGGAGGAATATGGTGATATTATTTTTATATCTGAAATGGAGGGACAGAGGTGAGAGGTTTGAGAAGTTATCTGTTGAGGCAAGACAAGGAAGAACGAGGGAAGTATAATAGGATATTGAGCAAAGCTCTAAGAAGGCCAGAATAAATTAATATGCTAAATATGGAAAAGTTGTATTTGAAAACTCCATACTCAATTTTTGCTGGAGGTTAACTTAACATGACTATGAAAGATGTTATATAATCTGAAGCAATAATTAATTCTTATTCTGTATTTCACATATACCAAAAGATGAAAGGAGAAAAAGAAGAAAAACACACCTAAAACTTTCACAAAGGTAGAGTTCTCTGTCTTATTTATATACTGTGATTAGATTTTAGCCACTGTATTTTTTTCCCTTAGTTCACAAATGGAGAGATCTTGACAGGCACTAAACTCAAGTCCTCTATGCTTGTGACTAAGAGGTTGCATGTGTCAGCAGGTGCCCGAGCTTTCTCCCCTCCAATGACTTATTTTCTTGTCTACCCATGAGTAAAGTGGCTGGGAAGTCAGGATGGACTCCTGAGACTGCTTCTTGTTCCCTCTACAAGCAGAACTCAGTTAAGTCTCAGCTGTGCTCTCATGGGCATGACTAAACAGAAGCTTTCCTCCTATGTTTACAGTCAAACTTTTTTAATTTTATCAGAGGTTATGGGATGGGACAGTGAGACTAGTCATGCTCCCAATCTTCCCCTGATCTGGAAGGACTTCTTCAATCCATATCACAGTTCCTTCATTCTAATCCCTGTAGTTGCTTTTCCTATGTCTCCCCAAGTAAAAGCACTATGGAACACCTTCTGACCATGCCACTAGTCTTCAGTTTTCTGCCTATGCCAAGCTCTCTGTCCACATGACACAAAGAATCTCTATAGAGCCTACAGATTTGATGGCATTTAGGGCTCAATGGAGTAGGACTCCCGCTTGGAATTCAGTAGTATTGGGGGGATGATATCAGGGAGCTCACATGAGCACTATGCTCAGAACTTTTTGGGTGGCCAGTGAGAGAGATCTTGTACAGTTGCAGACCCCCATAGCATTTAGAGGGCAGTCAGTAGGTGTGATACCACATGGGCACAGATTTCAGTGGTGTTTGGAGGGCAGGGGGAGAGTACTACTGACACTGCTCCAGTGGCTTTCTTACACCTCCGGACCACACCAGTCATAGCTTGTGCTTGCTCCTATGATTCACTATTTCACAGATTTCTGAACGCCTCAGTCCCTAACCAGGACAGTATCTTTGTTTCTTTCTAACTAGGGCTTATTAGTCCTAAGTCACTTCCCTTTGAGTGATTATCTGGCCTGTGCTTTCTTTCATTCCCTGATCTGAGGAGGCATCTCTTGCAAATATCTTGCTTGCTATGCTGTCTTCCCAAGAGGAAGAAATTTAGGTGATATTCCAAACTCTAGAATTTCCATTTTTCTCTTGTTAGTTTATCTTTTCTGATATTGGCTATCAATAGAACACTGCCATTATATATTTATTTTTGTATTTGTGCACCTTTTCCTGTCATTCATTGAATGTAGTGACAACTTTGAAGTCTTTGTTAAATTTGGTATACTAGAGAGGTAGGGTGTTCCTGGCTGCCATTCCACTGCTCCCAGCCCAGAGGAAGGCACTTCCAGGCCAATGTTCAACCACTCCCAGCCCAGAGGAGGTGAGCCGGGTGGGTGCCAAAAGCAGCCCCCCACCAACCCTCCCCCCACCCCCACTTAAATGAGAAGACATGTAAACAAGCCTCAAAACCAAACTTCCAAATCACCTACAGCAACCACAAAAGGAAATGAGATGAACCACTCTGATACTCAACAACCTGGACTCCCTGAATTGGCAACAAAAGAGGATCAGGAAAAAATGAAACCAGAAATAATTTCTCAGATAACAGCAGAGATTGTGCTCCTAGTGCAAGACATGATTAATAAATCTAGAGAGGAGCTGAGGAACATGATGGAATCCCAACATAGGAAACAAATGGAATCCATAAAACAGATGCAAAATAGATTTCCAGGAGATGAAAAACTCCATTGAAAGTCTACACAGCAGAATGAGCCAATGTGAGGACAGAATTTCAGATATAGAAGATAAGATTGCAATTAATGACCAGGAAAAGAAAAATTGCATCAAAATTATAAGGGAACATGAGAAGTCAATCCAGCAGCTGCTAAACAATGCAAAGAAGAATAAAATAAGACTGATCGGAGTCAACGAAGAAACAGGAGAGAGTGTAGATGACATTAAAAAACTGTTCACAGAAGTGATGGTAGAAAACTTCCCAAGCAAGGGAAAAGAGCTTGACATACAGATAAGTGAGGCATATAGGACTCCAAATAGCCTTTATCAAAACAAATATACACATAGGCATATAATAGTTAGGATTCCAGAAACCCCACAGAAGAACAAAGTTCTACAAGTAGTTAGAGAAAAGAAATAAATCACATACAAAGAAAAGACCATCAGAATCACAGCATACTTCTCCACACAAACCTTTAAGGCAACAAGAGCATTGAGTGACATATTCCAAGCCCTAAAGGAAAACAGCCTCCAACCCAGATTGATGTACCCTGCAAAACTATTTTTCAAAATTGATGGAGATATAAGATACTTTCATGACAAAGAGCACCTTAGGGAATTCATGAATACCAAACCAGCACTCAAAAAAATTTTAGACAATATCCTAAGAACAGACAATGTGGATCACAACTTCAGGAAGCACAGCAGAATGACCCCATCAGGTGCAAAAATAAATTAAAAGTAAAGGGGGAGAATCCAACAAAAAGAAAAAGTCATGACAATGATAACCCAATATGTATCAGTTATAACTATAAATGTTAATGGTCTCAATTCACCTATGAAAAGAAATAGACTGACTGAATGGGTCAAGAAGCAAAATCCAATAATATGTTGCAAGCAAGAAACACATTTAATTCAAAAAGAAACTCATAGATTGAAAGATACAGGGAGGAAAACAATACTCCATGTGATGGGAACCTGAAAAAAGGCAGGAGTAGCTATCCTCTTTGCAGATCAAGTAGATTTCAAACCAACACTGATTAAGAGAGACAAAGAAGGACACTACATCCTTGTAAAGGGAAAATCCAACAGGAAGAGATGACAATCATAAATATCTATGCACTAAACACTAGTTTGGCTAACTATATAAAACAAATACTAATGGAGATGAAAAGTCATATATGCACAGATACAATTATAGTAGGGGACCTCAATACCCCAGTGTCACAAATAGATCAACTAGACAAAAAATAAGTAATGAAATACTAGAACTCAATCGAACTCTTGAACAAATGAACTTAACAGATATTTGCAGAGTATTCCACCCCACAAAATCAGAATATACATTCTTCTCAGCTGCACATGGGTCATTCTCCAAAATAGATCACATACTTGCCCATAGAACATGTTTAAGTAAGTGCAAAGGAATTGAAGTTGTCCCCTGTATATTATCAGACCATAGTAGGATAAAATTGGAGATCCATAGCAAAAGAAACTCAAAAAATTTCATAAACACATGGAAATTGAACAACACACTTCTGAATAACCAATGGATCACAGAGGAAATTAAGAAATCAGACAGTTCCTTCAATTAAATGACAAGGACAATATAACATACCAGAATCTATGGGACACAGTGAAAGCAGTCTTACCAGGGAAATTCATAGCAGTGAATGCACACATTAGGAAAACAGAATGAGCCCAATTAAACAACCTGATGCTGCACCTCAAGCTTCTAGAAAAAGAAGAGCAGGACAACCCCAAAGCTCATACATGGGAGGAAATTATAAAGATCAGAGGAGAAAACAGTTCAATGGAGACTAAGAGAATGATACCAAAAATCAATGAAGCCAAGAGTTGGTTCTTTGAAAGAATAAACAAAATTGACAAACCCTTTGCCAAACTTATCAGAAAAAGGAAAGAAAAAGCCCAAATCCATGCAATTAAGAATGAAAAGGGTGAAATTACAATGTACCCAGCAAAAATCCAGGGGATCATCAATACCTACTTCCAGAACCTATATGCCAAAAAGATGGAAAACACAGAAGACATGGACAGATTCCTAGATACATATGAGTTACCAAAGTTGCATGAAGAAGACCTAGAAATTCTAAACAACCCAATATCAATCAATGAAATTGAAAATGTAATTAAAAACTTACCAAGTAAGAAAAGGTCTGGTCCTGATGGCTTCACTGCTGAATTCAATAAGACATTTAGAGAGGAACTAGTGGCACTACTCTTTAAACTCTTCAATGAAATTGAAAGGGAAGCGATACCTCCAAATTCATTCCTGGAAGCATCACCTTGAACCCCAAAGCAAAGAAAGACCCAACTGAAAAAAGAGAACTATAGGCCAATCTCACTAATGAACATAGATGCAAAAATCCTTAATAAGATACTGGCAAATAGAATACAGAAGATCATCAAGAAGATCATACACCCTGATCAAGTGGGATTCATCCCAGGGATGCAGGGATGTTTTAACATATGCAAATCAATCAATATAATACACTATATCAATAGAGCCAAGGACAAAAACCATATGATTACCTCCATAGATGCAGAAAAAGCATTTG
Organism: Heterocephalus glaber; assembly: GCF_053883595.1. Lineage (NCBI taxonomy): Eukaryota > Metazoa > Chordata > Mammalia > Rodentia > Bathyergidae > Heterocephalus > Heterocephalus glaber. The sequence goes on along the minus strand of NW_028258317.1, from coordinate 63,942,991 downwards.
ACAAAATCCAACACAAATTTATGATAAAAACCCTACAAAAAATTGGAATAGATGGTCCTTACCTAAAACTGATAAAAGCCATCTATGAAAAACCAACAGCCAGTATCATACTAAATCTCCAAAAACTGAAATCCTTCACATTAAAATCAGGAACAAGACAAGGATGTGCACTATCACCACTCTTGTTCAATATAGTTTTGGAAACATTAGCCACAGCAATTAGACAAGAGAAAGAAATAAAAGGAATAAAGATTGGAATTGAAGAAGTCAAATTGTCATTATTTGCAGATGACATGGTACTCTACATAGAAGACCCCAAGAACTCCACCAAAAGTCTTCTAGCCTTAATAACCAAATTCAGTCAAGTAGCTGGATATAGGTCAACAAACAGAAATCAATAGCTTTCCTCTACACAAACAACAGACTCACTGAGAGAGAAAGAGGACAAATAATTCCTTTCACAATAGGATCCAAAAAACTGAAATACCAAGGAATCAACCTAACAAAAAAATCAAAGACCTCCTCTCTGAAAATTATGGCACTCTGAAAAGAGAGAATGAAGATGATATCAGAAAATAGAAAGAAATCCCCTCCTCCTTGGTAGGAAGGATCAACATAGTGAAAATGGCCATACTTCCATAAATTCTATATAGATTCAATGCAATCCCAACTGAGATCCCAGCAGCATACTTCATGAACCTTGAGAAAACAATCCAAAAATTCATTTGGAACAAGAAGAGACAAAATTGCAAAAGCAATTCTAGGTAACAGAGACATGGCAGGGGGTATCACAATCCCCAACTTGCAACTATACTACAAAGCTACTGTGATAAAAGAGCATGGTACTGGCAAAGAAACAGACCCGTGGACCAGGGAACAGATTAGAAGATATGGAAACAATGCCAGACACACTCAGCCATCTCATCTTTGATAAAGGAGCCAAACACCCTCACTGGAGGAAAGATAGCCTCTTTAATAAATGGTGCTGGAAAAATTGGGTTTCAACTTGCCAAAGACTAAAACTAGACCTATATTTCTCACCATGCACTAAACTAAAATCAAAAAATGGATTAACGATCTAAATATTAAAATAGAAGCCCTGAACCGGCTGGAACAGAGGTTAGGTAGAACTCTTGAAGACACTGGTGTAGGAAAAGACTTTATGAACAAAACCTCAGTTGCCTGTGAACTAGCACAATCAACAAGTGGGATCTCTTCTTATTAAAAAGCTTCTGCACAGCAAGAGAAACCACCAGCAGTGTGAAGAGACAACCCACAATGTGGGAAAAAATCTTCACCTGCTCTTCCTCAGACAAAGGCCTACTATCTTGAATGTATAAAGAACTTTAGAACATCAGACCTCCCAAATTTAAAGACCCAATCCAGAAATGGGCATCTGAAATGTACAGACATTTCTCAGACAAAGAAGTAGAAATAGCAAATAAATACATGAAAAAATGTTCAAGATCACTGGTCATTGGAGAGATGCAAATGAAAAGAATGCTGAGATTCCACCTCACTCCAGAAAGAATGGCTGCTATCATGAAATCAACCAATAACAAATGCTGGCAGGGCTGTGGGGAAAGAGGAGCTCTACTCCACTGCTGGTGGGAGTGTAGACTGGTGCAAGCACTGTGGAAATCAGTATGGAGTACCTCAAAGAACTAGGATTGGAAGTCCCATTTGACCCAGCTGTTCCCCTGCTGGGTATCTTCCCCAAAGAATTAAAAGAATCACACCACATTGATATATGTGCACCCATGTTCATAGCAGCACAATTTATAATAGCTAAAACTTGGAAACAGCCCAAATGCCCATCACCTGGAGACTGGATAAAGAAAATGTGTGGTTTTTTTTTTTTTTTATAAAATGGAGTACTACTCAGCCAGAAAAATGAGAAATTAGAGACATTTATAGCTAAATGGATGCACGTTGAGGTTGTACTCAAGTGAAATAAATAGGACACACATGTAAATATCAAATAGTTTCTCTAATGTGAGAAACTGAAAGTGTAAATAAGGACTAAAAGATACAATAGATAATGTGAAATAGGAAGAAAATGGGCAAAGGGGAAGGGGAAGTGGGAGGGTTAGGGGAAAGGAAAGAATGGAATGGAATTAATATGAGAAAATGGAAACAAAGTATTTGTAAATAATAAGGGATGGAGGGGTTGAAGGGAGGGCAAGGGATGGGAGAAAAATAAGAACCAATGATTAAAATGAATAATTGATAATGTGAAATAGGAACAAAAGGTCCAAAGGGGTAGGGGAAGTGGGAGGAGTAGGGGAAAGGAAAGAAGGGAATGGAAAAATTATGAGAAATGGAAAAAGTGGAAAAAAGTCTTTGTAAATAGGGAAGGGTGGAGGGTTGAATGAAGTATAGGGAATGGGAAAAAAATAAGAACCAAGTTGCATCATGTAAAGATACAAGTTCCCAATGAGAAATGTAAATGTATTGTGTACCTAAAATGTACCAATAAAAGAATTTTAAAAATATTTGGTATACTATCTTTATGATGTAGAGATGTTTCTTTGCTTGTCTCATACTTATTTTCATTAAAAGTTAGATATTTTGGCAAAGATATTGTAAAAATGCAGAGCTAGTCACACTGTACTATTTAATTACTTGCTTAGTGACTAATGGAAGTGTATTAACAAAGTTTATCCATCCTCTTCTCTCCCCTTCCACCCATAGTTATAAGCTCCTGGTAGTGAAACTCACGGGCCACAGCCTACAGTATATCCACAGTCACCCTGGGATCGTATTTACTTTAGTGGGATCTCCTTTCCTATATCTTTTTCTAACCATACTCACATTGTTAGCTCCACTTATTACACAGAGGAAAGTCAACGGACTCCAAACAGGACAAATGCAAAATGATCAAAAACCATACATATTATTCTCTAAATGATGAAAAATATTGTGCCTTGAAATGAGCAAGAGAAAAATGAGAATCATAAGATACGTTGAATAAGATTTTTTGAATAAGATGAATGTCTTATTTTTCAGCAGAAACACTGGAAGCCAGATGGTAGTGGGTCAATTAGGCTTTTAAAGAAGATTTAATAACAATTCTTCATAAACACTTACAAATGTAAAAGAATAGGGGACAAAACCATATTCTATGATACTAGTAACACTCCAGTACTGAAACTAGACAATTCTTTTCATAAATAGAACACTACAGTTGAACTTCTTTTCGGATTATAAATTGGGAAACTTCATAAATCGATGGGCAAACCAAATCTAGAATATATAGAAAAAATTGTATATCGTGAACAAATGGGATATGTCTCAAGTATAAAAAGTTGATACTATCTAATAATCATCCACACAAAGTACTATGTCAGTAAAAATGTTAAAAATCCATGTAATCATCTTGACAGACAAAAATAACATTAAATGAAATTCATTCTTTCATGATAAAAATAATAAGCAAGTTGGGTTAAGAATTGAAAGGAACATTTTCAAACTGATAAAGGCTATCCATAAAAACAAGCAAATAAAACTCAAGCTAAGGAATATTTAATGGTGAAAAGATGAAGATTTTATCCTAAGTCTTGAAATAAGAAAAGGATGTTTGTTCTTGCTATTCTATTCTGATTGCACTGGAGTATCTAGTCAGGGTAATAAAGCAAAAAATAAAAAGAATAAAATGCATTCTTGATGGAAAAGCAAACATAAAAGTAGCTCTATTTGCAAATAACATTATCATGCATATAGAACATTCCAAGGGATCAGCTAAAATATTAAATTTAAAGAATGAATGCAAAATATTGTGGGATGTAAACTAATCATACAATAATCAACTGTGTTACTTTATTTTTTCAGTGAACAATCCAAAAGTAAAATTAGAGAAAGAAATTCATTTATAATAGTACCAATAAGAATAAAATATTTAGGAATAAATATTAGAAAATGCAAAAATATATCCCCTCAGAATACAAAATACTGATAAAATAAATAGCAAAGGTATAAATAAATAAATCAGAAAGTACTTCAACACAAATTGGATGATTTAATATTATTATGAATGCACTACACCTCAAACTAATCTACAGACTAAATGTGATTCTTTCCAAACATCAGTTGCCCTTTTTGGGAGGAAATTGGCTGGCTGATTGGAAAAATCCATATTCAATTAAAATGTACCCACATAGCAAAGTCAATCTTATAACATAATAGAGATTTGAAAAAATAATTTTAAGATTATTTACTATAAACCTACAGTAATCAAGACAATACAGTACTAGCATAATGATGAACATGTAGATCAATAGAATAGAATTAAGACTCCAGAAATAACTTCAATTTTTTATGGTTTTCAAGAAGGTTGATTATACTGATTTTCAGCAAAGGTGCCAAAGACATTTCAAAGGGGAATGAATAGTCCTTTCTCTGAACACTGTGGGGAAAATTGAACAGCTACATGCCAAAGAGTAAAATTTGCAAGGTTCCTAACCTCTCACCATTTACAAAAATTCACTCAAGGTGGATCAAAAACTTAAATATAAAAACTACAACTATAAAGCCATTAGAACAAAAATAGGAGTAAATCTAAATCTGTATGACCTCATATATCTAATATGCAATTTGTATTTATATTATGAAAAGATCTCTTAAAATTGACAGTAAAAGACATAATCTAATTAAAAATGTGTAAAAGACTTGAACAAAGATATCTTCAAAGAAAATATGCATATAGCCTATAATTTCATGAAAAAAATACTCAGCTTCATTAGAAAATAGGGAAAGGTAAATTAAAAACATACTGCAGTATAACTTCACACCCAGTACTATGAATATAATAAATAAAGATAAAAAGCATTGTCTAGTGTGTGGAGAAACTGGATTTCTCATTCTTTGCTAGTAAGAATGTAAGTGATTCAGCCACTATGTAAAGCAGTGTGACACTTCTTCAAAAATGTAAATATAGAACTACCATCTGCTCAACATTTCTATTGCTTTGTGTATACCCCAAAGGATTTAAAACAGGTACTAAAATAAGCATATATACATGTAAATTCATAGCAGCATTATGTACAACAAATGCCCATCGACAATGAATAAGTGATCCTATAGTGGTATATCCCTACAATGAAAAATTATTCAGCTACACAATGAAATGAAGTGCTGATACTTGCTATAATGTTGATAAAACTTGTTAGCCCTATGACAGTGAAAGTAAATAAACACAGAATGCCTCATATTATATATATATATATATATATATTCATATTTACATGAATATATGAATCTGTAGATAAAGAAAGCAGGTTTTAGCAAGTGAAGAAGGGGGAAGTAGAGTCACACTGCATAAGGGATATAGAGTTTTCCTCTATACTGGAAATACTTTAAAACTAGATAGAGAGAAATATTATTTCTGATGCTATAGTAGGTATAAAATAGTTATCACAGATGCTTGTGGGGCTTCGTTTGTCTGAAAAAAATTGAAGATTGTTCTGCATTTGCTGAGAAAGGAGAATATAAGGTGATAGATCAATTAAGATCTCTTTATTATACCAAAGGCCTAAATTAACTAAATTTTAAGACTTCTTGCACATTTGTTATTAATGGTCAAGTCCCCAAGTTTCTTACAAAATTTGTTCATCTATACTTTAGCTTTATGAAAGTAATGTATGACTCTACAATCATGTATTTGTTACTGTTGCCTGTGTTTTTAGTAGTGAACCAAACAGTCATTGTTAAATCTAAAGTCACAAAGTGTTCTATTATGTTTTCTCTTAAGAGTTTTATAGTTTTCACTCTTTTATTTTAGGTCTTTGATCCATTTTAGCCAATTTTTATATATTTTATGAGGGTCTAACTTCATTCTTTTGCTTGCAAATATCTAGTTTTTCAACACCACTTGTGTAAAATGCTGTCTTTTCCCATTTAATGGACTTTATACCCTTGCCATAAACCAATTGGCCATGGACGAGTAACTTCATTTTTGGATTCTGAATTCTAATCCATTATTCTGAATGTCTGACGTCATGGCACTATGGTAGTGTTTGGATTTCTGGAGCTTTGTATTAAGTTTCCTAATCATAAAATATGTGTCTTCTAACTTTGTTCTTCGAGATTGTTTTGGATACTCAGGCCCTATCTTAGTCTGTTTGTACTGCTCTCACAGAAAGTTACATCCTAAGTAATTATTTCTCACAGTTCCACAGGCTGGGAAGTCTAAGATCTAGTCCCTGGTGTGTTCAGTGTTGTCATGTGGGTCTCCTCTGGCACCTTCCTGCTGTGTCCTCTGGAGGGAATGAGTCTGTACTCTCAAGTGGCAAGAGGACAAGAGGGCCCAGTGCTGCATGAAGCCTTTTTTCTAAAGGCCTTAATTCTATTTATAACTGAGAAGTTCTTCTAGCCACTTTTTATATGTCCAGCTCTTAATACTATGACTTTAACATCTGATTTTGAAGGGAAGAGATTAAAACTATAGCAGGAAATGCTCAATGTATACAATCATGTTGTCTATAAATCGAGATCGTTTTCCTTCTTCCTTTCTAATTTGCATAACTTTCCTTCTTTGCTTTTTCCTGTGTTATTACTCTTCCTAGAACTTCCAGCACCTGTTGAAAAGCAATGATAAAAACAGGAATTTTTGTTCTGCTCCTGATTTTGTGGGGAATCTACTGGTCTTTTGCCATTCGAGTGATATGAGTTGCGAATTTTTTATAAATGTCTTTTGTAATGGTAACCAACTTTCCTCTCTTCCTAGTGTTTACTTGTAGATTTTAAAATCAATTTGTTAATATATGAAGAAAAAAATCTTGCTGAAAATTTGATTGAGATTGTATAGAATATGTGGATCAAGTGGATAGAATTGAACACTTAATATTTAATATCTCTCCATATAAATTTTAAAATTTATTTTCTCAGAGTTTTATAGATATTTTTGTATAGAAATCTGTAGTTTTCTTAGGTTAACACCTAAGGATTTTATTTACTTTATTTTTCAAATAAATTTTTTATTTCAAATTTTCTTTGATATTACATACCACAGTGATTAACTCTTATATATTGAACTTATAACCTGAAACATTGTTAAATTCATATATTAGATCCAGGAATTTTTGGATAGTATTTTTGGGGAAGAGTGGAGGGATTTTACAAGGATGTGTGTCATCTGCAAATAAAAATATTTCTTCCCTTCTAATCAGTATGACTTTCTTTCCTTTTGAAATGTATTTCACTAGCAAGACTTTGGGTAGGATGCTTGGTAGGTGTCCGAGGAAGACACCATTGATTTATTCTCAGTCTTGTGGGACAAGTGAGCAGACTCTCACCATTAAATTTGATGTTAGTTGAAGAATATTATATATTTTTTAATGGAAGAAAGAAGTTTACTTCTGTTCCTACCTTGCTAAAAATTTTTGTCTTGAATGGTTATTGAATTTTAAATATTTTCCTGCAACTATTGATATGATTATGCTTTTTTACTAATCTAATGATACGATAATTTACACTGATTAATTATTCAGTGTTGAAGAAGGCTTTCATTCTTATACTCATCCTTCTTGATTGTGATGTGTTATTTTTCCTTTCATATATTTCTGTATTTTATTATGATCAGAGAACAAACCTGGGGAATTTCAATTCTTTGAAAATATTGAGAATCACTTTATGATTCAGGATATAGACTGTCTTGATGAATGTCCTATTAATCATTATTTTAAAGTTTTATATTTTAAAAACTAGATTTACACACATGGTTACCATTTCTAGTTTATTCTATTTTTGTACATTTATATTTTAATTTGGTATCATTTTGCTTATCCTTGAAGGATTTCATCTGACATTTCTTGAGGTGCACTCACGGATGATTTCTTCATCAATTGTATTTCTGAAAAATAATCTTTATTTGGTCTCTTCTTTTTACCAAATATAGAAACTTTTTTCCTTTCCAGTAGTCTAAAGATTTTTCTCTAATGTCGTTTGATTTCTATTATATCTCATGAGAAGCCTGTGTTTCATTTTAGTTATTTTTATTCATTCCAATTTATCAATCTTTTCTTTTGTACTCCCTGTCTTTTCTTTAACTGAGATTTTTACTGGCAATATTGCAGTTTTTGTGCTAAAGTTCAAGCTAAGTATTTATTATATATTACGTATCCTTTTATGTAAGTCTTTTCCTCTAGCTTCTTCAGAATATAAAATGCAGGTTTAAAATTTAATGTTTTTGTCTGCTAATTCTTTCCATTTTTTTTACTTATGGTTCCTTTCATCATAGATTTTTCTTATCATTCCACATGTATTTTTCTTTTTTCTGTATGTTTTGCAACTTTTCATTGGATGGCAGACATTGTATATTTTACATTGTTGTGTGTTGGATATTCTACTGTTCCTAGCAATACTCTTGAGCTTTGTTTTACAGTAAGATTGTCATCAAAACCAATCTTATTCTTTCTAGAGTTGCTTTTGTTTTTTGTTTTTGTTTTTTTTTTGGTTCTCAGGTCCTTGAGCTTTCGAGGCAGGCGGCGCGGAATCCCCGGCCCTTAAGATGTTTTTAGGTATTACTATCAGAACATATTGAGTTTAAGAGTAGTAGTGTCTCTCAGTCCTCTACCCAGTACCCAGTGAACTTTGAAGGATTTTTACTTTGGCTAATAGAAGAAGGAATGCTCAGAATTTTATTTTATTTCAGATTTTTTTCCTTCCCATCCTCTAAGTGGCTCTTTTGCTGATGGTTCATAGTTTGTCAGTTTCATGTGTTGATGAGTCCTCAGCCCACAGCCTGGACCCTCTGAAGATTCTTGAGGCTTTCTTTCAATGTAACACTTTCCTAGAGGGGTCTCTGCCCTAAAACCTCTAATTGGATTGGCTTTTCCAGAGTCTCTGATCTGTTTCTGTATCTTGGGGAGATCACTGACTTTCCATTGAGCTTCTTTGCCTGGTCCATGGCAATTCTCCAGACAGTGAACTGAAACAAATACTTGGAAAGTGTTCATCTCACTTTTTCTCTCTTGGTATCAATTTCTCTTGCCTAAAGCCCAGTGGCTCAAAATCTTGTTTTATAGTCTTTGCAATTTGTTGTGTTTACTTCACAAAAGAAAGTAAACATGATTCCTGCTTTTCCATTTTGTCTGGGAGCAAAGTCTCTGTGTTAAATTTGTAGTACTCAAATTATATCCGAGTGACCTCGTTCTTACTTCTAGAATTAACACTTGTCAAATATCTTTATATTATTTCTTAACATATGTCAGGTAGTTATTTTATGCCTTATTATGATGAATTACATTATATTCTTTTGCTGGATAGTACTGCTAAGAATTTTTTCTAGCCATTTCAAGTAGTTAGATCAGTCTTTTTTTTATTCTCTATGAAGCATAGGTTTTGTTTTTCATCTTAATATTGTTCAACACAAGAGTTTGCAAATTTAACAATTGCCCCAAAGAAGTCCTCAATAAATAAAATAGAGACTGTTTACAACTAAGGATGTCTAGACTCTTTCTCAAAATGCCTTTCAGATTTCTGTCCTACCTATTCTCTGGTCTAATTCTATGTGGCAAGGTAATTTATTTTTACTGTAGGGAATACTACCAATAAACATAAAGTATTACAGATCCTTTAATTAAACAAAAGAAAAATAAAACCACAACTATGTCAAAGATTAAGGATCATTTTTTTCTAAGATTCAAGTAACAATTCCTTGTCCCCAGATTGAACTCTTTCAGGATATTTGACTGTGGGAAATCAATCTTCTGTAAAGAAGTAGGTTATACTTTATGGCAAAAATAAAATTATCACACAAGGAAGCAAGAAGAATTGCTAGTTTAAGTCCAGCCTGGGTGACTTAGAAATTTTGTAAGACTCCATCCCAAAATAGAAAATTTTTTTAAAGGGGTGGGAATGTAGCCCAGTGGAAATCCATAGATTCAGTCTCCAATATGGAAGCACACACACACACACACACACATACATACACTCACACACACATGTTATCATATCTGACATCATCAGATTATTTTTCAAAATAATGCTTGTTAGGACTATATAATTATGTTTAGATCTTTCTCAGAATTTCTCTTCCATTATTATACTCAAATGATTTTCTCAAAACCATTACATTCTCAGAGCCCAGGCCAAGGATTTAACTCAGTGGCACTGTTCCTGCTTTGCAAGTGCAAATTCCTGAGTTCGATCCCTAGTACCAAAAATAAACCCCCAAAAAACTCAGAGCCCATCTGATGTTTGACAAACACAAAAGTATGAATATCTGTAATTTCCCATGTGTAAATAATTTACAGATACAAGAGTGTCCAAATTCAAGTTCAAAAAATAAATTTATACTAAACAAAGGAATCTATCTAGTATAAATTTGTGAAAAGTCTAATGATAATTTTAATACTGTACAAATTACTTAAAATTGACACTATTTTATGGTGCCTCAATGCACAAATACCATAATATAGTATTTTACTATTAGAATCATGATTTTATTTCCTAGTAGGGTCCAGTTTAAGTAAAATCCTTACAGAAATTTGTTGTAAGGAGCTTTCTATCTGAATGCTAAAGGAACTTAAAATTCTTTACAAGTTAAAATTCAACCCAGTGTTTCCAGTGTTATTTCTCTAATATGAATTATTTTAAAATAAGCATGTTATTCTATTTTCTTTTTTGTTTCATGGAAATATTACTATAGTAAGAGTTAATGTTAAGTGTTTACGTTTTATTTTGAATATGATAGCCATTATAATACAATTCTCAAATAGGGAAGCTTTTTTGAAAGTGAGAGTGTATTAATAATTATGCCAGAACATAAACTGGGAGTGCTCTTAGAAACTGCTGTGTGTAGCCACCTCCATTAAGCAGCATGTTACAGTGGAGAAAATATTGCAATTAATAATCACTATTTGATTTTTGTTTTTTATCTTTTCAAACGCAAACATTTAAGTTCATCAGAATCAACTGGTCTGCTTTATATAGATATATTTCTTTAAGATTTTATGATACCTACTGGTACCTACATAAACTTTCTCAATTTCTTGTTGAAGAGCAAATTACATTAACATAAATGAATTATTTTGATAGACAGTTATGGTTTCTAATATACCTTTTTAACTATTAGGGAATTAAGAAACTTGGAGAATTTTAAGGGAAATTCTACTATTTCCAAGATTTCTTTGACCAATGACTCAATAATAAAAGCTGAAGTCATATTTATTTTTTAGTTTAATAAATTATTTATTAATGTAGGTAACACTGATTTCTCACAAGGGGTATTTGTAAGAAGCTAGAATAAAATCATTATTGAAAATAATGAGAAATGACCTGATCATGACTATACCAGTGTATTTCACCAGATCTCATATTGAAATATTTTTAACTCAAAAAGACTTGCATAATAACAACAGTGGTTAATAGTACAGTTTCCTCTCTATAATATGCACTTGATCTCATTTAGCAAGTGATTTTTGGCATGTTGTACTGGTTTATTAAGGCCAATTTGAAAGACTGAAATTATTATCCCATGAATGCTACATAAGATGCTTCTTCATCTTAATATTTCTTTAAATCCTTCACAAATTTCTGAGATCTGGAAACAAAATAAATATGTTTTTAATTCAACTACTATTTATTTTTTAGATTCCAAATGTTATCCTTCACTAGTTAGTTTCAGGGTTCCAATGTAATACGTAAAAAAAAGAACAATAAATTAAAATGCTTGAGAAAACAACTTAGAGCAATGCCAGAACAGCATGACAAGACTCATTAAAGTAGTGAATACCATTAATCTTACTGCATCACTGCTTGTGACAATCTGGGCACATTCATTGGCTGGATTTTCTATATGGTTAACACACACATAATTTGCCTATCAACTATCAGCTGGTATTCAAAAGTGCATATTGGGTAATAAATAAGTCATAAACACCTGAAAATGTAAAGATACTAATGGAAGAGGAAACAGTTTATGAGGTATCTTAGTTGTTCTAAAGAAATTGAAACCCCACATTTCAGAAAATGTATCATTGAGTATTTTATTTCAGTTAAATTTCAATAAATTAAGAATATACATTAGTTCCATTAAAGATTAAAACACTTTCCGTGATATTTTGTCTAATTAAAAAATAATGTCAAGAAGACCAGCTTATTTGTAGTGTTTTGCAGTCTTAATAGCCCTTATTCTAAGAGATGAGTCAGAAAAACCAATACTATGAGGGCAACTCACTTTCCTTTCTCCCTTCTGTCTCTCTTAGACAGACAGGGGCTTTCTTTTGCTCAATAAAATTTTCCTACTCTTAACTTTTGTTGTTCCTAGAATTCAATCTTTGATTTTAGACAATACAAACTTGAGTTTCAGATACCTAGCAGTTTGGGGAGTTACTCCTATTCCTCCTGTACCACTCTCAAAGAACAATCACTGATCTTCTCTTCTGGGTGTTCAACAACTAAAATTTGGAGACCAAAACTAGAAAGGTAACTGGGCTAAAAGGACAGCCAATATTTTGGTGCTGGCCTTCCAAGGTCAACAAAGAATTCAGGACAGAGGGAACCTTTTCTATGGGATCTTACATTTTTGGTAAGTCACCCAATCTCCTGAGCAGGGAGATTGCTGGAAACCAGAGGACAAATATACCATGTGCCAAAAGAAAGGTCAATAAGATGGAAACATCTCCCACACCTTCACCAAAAGCAACATGGTCAAGCAAGGCCATGATCCATCCCGATGGCTGACACTGTTGGAGGAGCTGAGAGGCTCTATGTATGGTACCAAAGTAATGCCCGAGGAGCCTTAACTGACCTGGACAGACAGCAAGAGGCTGATTTTGATTGACATAGGTCTCACTTTAACTTGGTCTTAACCACCAGCAGAAAAGAATAATCAAAAGAAGTATAAAAACAATGCCATAGTAATAAAGCTAGATCTAAAAAGGGGCTCCAACCACCGACCCCTCCTGGCAGACTGAAGTTAGGAGACTTACCACAGAATATCAGACTTGTAGACAACCTTGATCGGCAAGAGTCTAAGAGCCAGCAGATTATAGTCAGTGCTTCAGTTTCTAAGCGTGACTCTCCTCGATCTCCCTTCCATTCCAGTGCTCATGCCTAGATTGTGCATGCCTTAACTTCTCAAAACATTTCTTTATTCTTGCTTAGAGGCTGCCAGACTCCAAGTGCTCACACAAGTGGAACCAATGACAAATATGCTAGACTTCTTTTACCAGAATCCGCCAGATCTACCTTGTAAACAGCGCATAACTACTGAACTACAATACAACTGACTTCTATGTCAGATTCTGAAATTCCATGGACCTTCTCCTATCCTTTGTAGGAGGCTGTTACTAGTTCCTCCCGGTGGAAACACTTGCTGGCTATGTTCATAGCAATCCTGCTCACATTATTTAGACCACGCATTCTTAACTGTTTCTTTGGCTTTGTCTCCTCCAGACTCTGAGCTATATGCCTACCCAAGATGACAATGCCTTGTGCCTGTTGAGGGCCTTTAGATAGCCTCTGGAGAGTGACTGACTTCTGATCACAGCTACAACCCTCTTCAGCCAGAGGTAGCCCAAATAGTCTTCAACTCTTGCCCCTTGCAGCAATTAGGAATACTTCTTCAGAGGGGGGAATAGGAAAGTTAATTAAATACCTTGTTGCAAGTTAGACAGGGCTGAACAGGCCGGTCTACAGTCCACAGTCAAGGAGCCAACAAGGAGGACAATTAAGACACATTCACTGAAGGCCAGCATTATAAAAGGAGAGAAACTACCACACCCATGTAGGATAAATAGCAGTGATTGATATTCTAAATAGGTATCAATCACCTGAGTGGCGGACTAAGATCTTCCAAGAAAGGTCTCTGACCCACCCATTACTGAAAATCCTTGCTGATTCCTTATATGCTTGCTTCATGACTTGTTTCCCCATTGGATGTCCATTTAATCAATACTACCTAAGCAACTATACTTGTAATCTTACTAGCTGACTATAGGTTTGTCCCACCTTGAACCCATCTCACCTCATGGCTCTGTCCCATAAAACACCTTTGAGAAGCAGAGTGAACAGGCAACCCACTTTTTGGTCTACCTTCTGTCTCTCTTAGACAGAAGTTTTTTTCCTCTCAATAAATTTTTCCTACTCTTAAAAAAAAAAAGAAAAAGCAATACTATGAAAAGGGGACAACATATTTAAATTAATGCAGAAAAAATAATGCATATAATGAACAAGACTGTGCAAAGCAAAGACACTAATATTGGACAAGAGAATTAACTATCTTCTAAAATATTTGTGTTCGAGATACATATAATATATTTTAAAATTAATGTACACATAATAGATTATTTTGAGTCTAGATATAGTACACTCCTTTCTTCATATAACTGGGATGTTATTTTTTCAAATAGTATGTGTATTGGTAAACTTTCCATTGCTGGGATAAAATAGAGTGATACCCACAATTTAAACAAGGAGAGGATTATTATAGCTCATGGTTTCAGAGGTTTCAGTCTGTGGTCAGCTGACTCCAGAGGAAATACTTTCCAGCAGAAGGGCACAGTGAAACAAAGCTTCTCACTTCATAGTGGCCAGGAAGCAGAGCACAGGAGAATGCCAGACCAGAAAGTTCTAGGGATGGAACTTAGTCCCAAAGTTCTGCCCCCATAAGCCACCCAGACACAGAAAGCAATGTGCCCTACTATTCCCTATGCATCTATGAAGCCAATCAAGCCAACAAAGGAATATTATCCATCACAGTATCATTCAAAACTTTGCACCTTTCCATTCATCTATCACACTAAAATTTATTCATTCAATCAACTAGACATTGAGCTAAATAAGCACAAGTCTGTGACTCTTTTGTTCATGACTCTATCACAATGACTGAAAACATTTTCAACATGGGTGGATCCTGTCAAGTTTGGCTGAATAAATATTGTGCTTTCTATGGAGCTCAGAGAACGTGGAGCTCCTACCTTACGGACTGCAATAATATCTTTAAACACGCTTTTCTTACAGTGAAATACAAGGGGATTTAAAGAGGAAATCATCTCCACTACAAGAACAAAAAATGAGCACATGAATAAAGCTGAAGAGCCAAAAGGAAGACTCAAAAGCTAGGAACCTCAGTTTAAAGCCAATTGAAATGTAAGACATAATTCCTTCCTACAGCCTATAAAAACAGACGAGAATAAGCAAAAAATTGTCAAAAGTTATATTCTGAAAACTTAACTTTTTTTCAAAAAAATCACTGCCTGGTTCATTGTAAAAGATATTCATCTCCATTTTTGTAAAACAGCCATTAAAAAGGTGATTTGAGACTACTGTTTGCACCCCTAAATCTCAGGATGTTGTTATGGCCATTATTGGTGACTCTGAGGACTTCAATGGCACAGGAATAGATTCAATACTGGATATTTTGAGAAGAAGGAAGTGGCCCATGACTATTACAGGCTGTAGGGGACATCATCTAGAGATGGCAGTCTAGAGGTAAATCCTCAGTTCAAAGCCCAAATGCACTATGAATGCACATTGCTCACAGGAGGATTAAAAAACTGCTTGTAGGTAGTTCGTAAACAAAGCCATTCTTTACTTGAATGTATCTATGAGTTCTATAAGTACAAAACGATTTTTTCTTCTCTAAAATCCTGATAGATGTCAGCTTTAACATGCAGTCTAATTCATTTTTGCTTTGAAAAAACGTCAGAGTTCTTTTTCTTTTTTTGGTACCAGGGGTTGAACTCAGGACCTTGAGGTTGTGAGGTCGGCACAGTGCCACTGAGCTAAATCTCTGGCCCCAGATTTCTTAATTCAGTGTCACAGACTTTAATTTTTGAATTTGTCTTCTGAGAAGACCAAAGATTGATGAGCTTTGAACATTCATTGTTAAGGAGAGCCGCTTCTACACAGCCAAAATTCTTGTAAGAGAGCTTTTACATTGAAATCTCAATTTTAAATAACTAAAATAAGTTGTATTTTATATCTGGCTTTAGTCAGAAATAAAGCCTTAGCATTCTGGCTTATAATATTCTACAATGGAGAGTGCAGTGTTTGCAGAAGAAATATTGGAACAATTTACACTCTTAAACATTTAACATTATCCTGTGGCTTTTCAAGTGTAATTGTGCCTTAGAAAAGTATTTTTGAAAAAAGAAAATTAAATAATAAGAAAAGCAATTGAGCTAGACTGTATGTTCAAAAATATGTTATAAAAATATCCCAAATGATAACTATGTGACTGTTATCCACCTATACAAAGAATAAATATATTCATAAGTAGAGCACATATTTTATCACACCTTTGGTATTTATTTTCAGAAAAACAGAAAAACTTGAAATCTTTTTATTCTTCTATTGGTATCATTTGCACATGTTCCTAAAGTTCCTTTCAAAATTTTACCAGTGGATTTACAAAGTAGTCAACATTTGACCATTAAAGATTGAATTTAAAAGGCAGACAGCAATAGTGATGTGCTCATAACTGGGTACTCACTCTCCAGAGTTAAATGGTTTTTCTGTTTCTCCTCTGTGCCTCACTGTTAGTTCTCTGTGCACAGTGTATGCTCTGGTCACCTATGGTCAGATTGGGAATGTTAGCAGGTGAGCTAGTTACCACTCCCAAGAGCAGCCCTTCAACAAGAAGAAACAGGAGTTTGTAAGTAAACACACCATCTTCCTCACAGTGTAGGTGAGGTTACTTGGAGGAATATTCTGTGTTGTCTTCTAAAAGTCCCCCTCAGAATAGCACCTTCATCAACAGTCTGCTTTTGAACAATTCCATACAGGCTTGCTTTGTGTCTCTATCTCATAACTTCATCATCTTTTACTAATTCTTCCCAGAATCACTTCTCAAATAAACATATTGCACTCATATCTTTATTTCAGGGTGTGCTTCTGGGGACATCTTAATGTTTAAGAAAGTGTGATTATCTGAAAAAGTAAAAGTGGAGAGGATAGAGAACATTAGAAAAGAAATAATTCTAAAGTTAAGAAAATAGTACAAATGAAAAAGCAGAGAAATAAGAATTATAAGAAGAAGAAAATGCTGTAGAGGCAAATATAAAATAAAAAGCAAAAAAATGATAAATTTCAATAATGTAAAGCAAAGCAAGCAAGAAAATAAAAAGCTAGAACAAAGTAAAAAATAGAGTAAAATAGTTTGTCACTAATTTCTTCTACCTGTCATTTTCTTATCCTATTGTCTTTGCCAGGAAGCTTGGTGATTCAGCTCATGGTTCTAGAAGGCTGGGGGAGAAGGTAAGAATAGCTCACATTCACAGTGGAGCCTAAGGATAAACATCAACTATGAATAGAAAAGCAAGCATCAAATAAAAAATGTGTGTGTGTGTGTGTGTGTGTGTGTGTTGTTTACAGCAAAGACAGAAGTAAAAATGAGGAGTCAGAATACAGCGATGCAAGGGAGATAAGCCTGAGGGAGCTCAGGTTAACCTGATTGCATGGGCAGGATAGGCCATGTGTCTCGGGGGTACTGGCCAACGAGCTTCACTCCACTTCAATTCCTGTGGAAAAGAGCTAACTCTTGTTTCTCCAAGGGAACATTTATTTTCTTCACTTGGAAGTGGATAGATAATCATGGAGTTGCAGATTCTTAGATTAAGGTCGTTTTTACCTTTATAAGAAACTACCAATGGGTTTTCCAGAATGATCATACCATTTCGCACTCCAACCAGCAATCGATGACAGGTCCAGTTGCTCCACAGGTGCACTAACAGTTGGTGCTGTCACTCTTTTAACTATAATGGTGGGTGTCATCTCATATGTCTCAGTGCAAGTGTTAAAGATGACACTTGCATGCATTTTTTGCAGGTGTACAGTGTTTTTAGAGTTTTAAAGTACGTTGTACTCTATGTATTGGTAGCAATAGAGAAACACATTCTTGAATAATTTCTTGCTTGACAAGGATTTGATCTAAAAAGTAGGTTGCAGTTTTCGAATCAGACAAGAGAAACAAATGTTAATTGTTCCAATTTCTTAAATTTAACAGATAGCTATAGTATTCACTTTCAACTACCTAAGGTCCCTTAACACGTGTTGCTTTTATTTTTTTAAAAAAAGAATAAATAAGCAACCTCCTTACCATTATATCAGCATAACAAAAATCCTTGAACTATTTAAATAGTATGGTCATTAGTATGAAACATTGTGGAATTATTCAGATGAGAATTATTATACAGTATATATGCTGCTGAAGCAAGAATGAGAATTGTTATATAAAATAAACTCTGTGGTATAATATCAGCTTTAATAAAGATTATAGTTTTCTAAAAGCTTTCTAAAATATACCAAGATAAAACAAATCTCATAAATCTTATCATATTCTAAATATCATTGAATTGACAAAAAATCTGAGTCTGGAATTTTAGAGATCAGTTGGACCCAAAAGATTCACATATTTGATATTTGCATAGCAATGGACTTGTTAGACACATGAACTGATACAGTTATGTAAATATATTCATAAAAGATTAATAACTATAAACATTTTTCTTGTCATTTCAGTAACAATTTCCTACCATTGAAAGGAACATTGAATTATGTCATTTTGAATCATGTTCAGTTTATGAACCTGTAGAATAGCAATACAACAAAAAATAATGAAAATGAATATTTCACAAACTTAATAAAATATAAATGGTATCAAAATATGTTTTGAATGTAAAGACCCACTTAAATTTAAATTGAGAACTTAATATCAAAGTTCTTAAAGCATATGCCACTACTTAGGAATGTAATAATTAAGATTATAACAAGTTTTTCACAAATTACTATAAATTTTGTATTCCAAAAGTTTTGCAATAAAATGGACAAAATTGTTTTTTCTCTTCTGACACTATCAATTTGCTTTTAAAACATATAGTCTGTTGTGTTGTAGTGTAATATAGACTGGTTTTAAAATTATTAACGAGGTATTTTTTAAGAGGTAGAATTTGCTGAAAGGCTAAGGCAAGAGGATTACAAGCTCCAGCCCAGTCTATGCAATTTAGAATCTTAGCAAGACCCTGCTTTAAAATGAAAAATAATAAATGAATGAATGAAAGAATAAAGAAATAAATAAATTGATTAAAAGCCTTTTATTCGGCAAAATGCCACTAAAGATTGAATCTTCTGCTGGGCATAGCGGTGCATGCTTATAATCTCAGCACTTGAGAGACTGAGGCAGGCGGATCACCACAAGTTTGAGGCCATCCTGAGTGAGCTACATAGTGAGCTCAAGGCCAGCCTGAACTGTATAGAAAGACCCTGCTGTCTCAAAAAAAAAAAAAAAAAAAAAGTTGAATCTTCTATGACAGGTATAAACAAATTAAGGGAAAATTTTCTTCACTGAAAAGAGATGATGAAAAGGTTTCTTCTTAAATATTAACTCTCATTAGCAGACAGTAGGTGACTGGAGCATTATATTAAGGCAGATTGAAAGCTCTATCTAAGCTCAGAAGGAAACAATTATAATTATGTATTAACAGTGAATGTGCTGAGTGTGGAAACAGATTGTTGTCCCTTGTGCTGGCCCTGGTTTAGAATCTCTGAATCAAGAA
The DNA here is from genome assembly GCF_053883595.1 of Heterocephalus glaber. Lineage (NCBI taxonomy): Eukaryota > Metazoa > Chordata > Mammalia > Rodentia > Bathyergidae > Heterocephalus > Heterocephalus glaber. Next base: position 63,923,492 of record NW_028258317.1, on the reverse strand, counting down.
TCCTTTACCCAGCGTCACTGTACAGGATACAAGAATCATGTCCTCTCTATAGGAGATAAAATAAAATGACGCCAAACCATCAGTCTATGACCATAATAACTTAGTGTGTTTCACAATGCATTTAAAATTAGACAAAGTGACTTTAGGTGCTCTAGCTCTTCTAAGAAACTCATCAAAAATATGGAGATCTTAAATTTCTCATAGGCATATCGAACTATTTTTATGTGAAAAAATATTCATTTTTTCAAGTCATTATTTTTCTTGAAATAAAGAACAAAAGATTCTACTACTGCGATGATACTACTTCTATTTCCTGACTTCAGAATAAATAATTATCTTGTCTAACAAACAATGGAGCTTAATTCAGCCATAGTTTGTAGCTATGAGCTCAAATCACACTAAGAAACAATGGCTTCAGGATATCCACATAGAAAGATAGGAACAGTGATCTATTTGAAAGCACAGGTAGCATGCCATAGAGGGCTTTCGGTCAATACAAGATTGCCTTGCTTAATTTCTATGCTCATTGGTGGTATCTGAGGAGCGCTGAAAAGAACAGTGAAGTAGCCAGTGCCCTCTAGCCACTGTATTTGGAAATATTAATGTTTTCACACACCAGAATTTTTCTTTGATTTTCATATAGTAGTTAAGAAAGAGATTGAGGTGTGTGATATAAGCTGGTTACCATGTAAAGGGGTCACATCACATTGATTAAATGCAATTAGTGTTCATTGTGTTGAAGAAACTTCTGGTACTTTTTATGGATGTCCTAAGAGGTTTGAATTCGTTTGTTTGGTTTTTGTTTATATTTTGTTAAACTAGTTTATTACAGTGGCAGAATGAAGGAGTTAATGTAATGACTCATTGATCTGTTCTTACACAGGACAAACTTGCAGATTTCCAGTCTATGATGTCTTGTGCAAATTTCATTCCACACATAGAGCTTGCCAAGAAGAATTAGATCTAAGTCTCTGGGGTCATTCTTCTCCAGTGAATGGCCATTCTTGTCTAAAAGCAAAGCATATCCTAAAGGGTTTATGCGTCAGTAGTGCTTCACTGCTTCCTTGTTGGAGTTTGATAATTTTTTAAAGTCTGTTGAAGCTTAAAACGCAATTGAAACAGTAAAGGAGAAAAAAGAGTATTATATATTTTCTGATTCTAAACATGTTTTGTTGCTGTGAAGAAAAATTACAACTATTATTCAATCATTTAGTGTGTTATTGCAACATTACATAACACAGAACATTTATTGTTATAGAAAGTGCTTTTCACTTTAAACCCTGAAATCATAAAAAGTTGTGCACTGGTTATTATCATTACCTTTCCCTTAGCTATGTTACTTTTCATATGCTTTCCTTAGTGTTTTGCGCCCCAGTGTGCAAGTACTTAAAGTCTACTTGCCAAAACTCAGCTAGGGAGAAAAAAAAAGAGGTATTCTTAGTTCACTTCTTTAGGTGAAACAAAGTATTTTGTGAGAGACAATAGTGGCAAAAGAGCCAGACAGAAGTCTATGAAGTATGGCTAGCAAGCGCAGAATTGCCCTCTCTGATTTGCAAGACTTACCTGTAATGGGCCGCAGGCACCTAATAGAGGCTGTGATAGTTTTATGTGATCCTAATTTTGCATGGTGCCTTATTGATGACTACTCTGAAGTCCTTAGTCTTTTTTGTTTTTCACAAATCTTAATATTTACTTTTAGTCCAAGGTGGCTTTTTGTTGTTTTTATTTTTCTTGGGAAAAGAAAAATATTTGAGGTAACTATCCTGTATAATTTGCCTAAAATTTGGAGATTGATCAAATATTTCTCCTCATTGAATGTCATTTCAGAACTGAAATTTACTCCTTATGACATCTTGGGGGGCAATGAGCTCATGAAATCAGTGGAAAGAATGTGATTTCCAAATATTAGATTTTGTGATGAGCAGTAACACTTGACTATATTATTCTGTTAACACTTAGGAAATTTCAGGTTAAAAAGACAAAAAACAGTAGAAAACCTGGATAATAACATCCAGGTGAACAAACAATTTCCTTGCCCCTCCTCACCAGAGTTTATGAAAAGAACAAATGTTAAAAATGTCAGTCACATCGCAACTCTCCAAGTGGAGTTACTGCTTAGTGCACATCAGCAGAGTTCGCTACTATTGCTAACATTAATATCTACAAAACTGAGTTCATTTAAAAGCAATCATTGAGTGATACTGAAAATGACTGATGAAAATAGTGAAGAACAGGAAACGTAGACTTCCTGAAAAGATGCAGAAATACCTTGAGGTACAGGCTCCTTTCTTGTCATTAAATGTTGGCAACTCTATGGAGTGAGAGTAATATTGATGCATCTGAGAAACTAATACAAAATCTGAGGAGCCTCTGGAGCAATAGAATGGACTGGATTCTAGTGTTGGCAGCGAGGCATTTGGAGTATATGCTGATGGGAAAGGTTGTATTTGCGCTGTTCTCATACCTCCCGAGTACAGAGTGCCTGCTTTCAGAACCAGCCCTGGAGTATGCAAGCCGAGCTTGATGTTCCTCCTCCAAGATTCACTTGCTCTTGCTTTCTATTTCACTCTGATTTCAGAGACTACGAGGATTTTGTGAGAGAGGCAAGAAATTTTTTTGTGGTTGTTATATGGGTGGGTCTATTAGATATCAACGCTTCCCTTGAATTTGAAAAAGTTCATGACATCCTTCTGTCCCAGAAACTCACTTCAGGAAGGCAGACATTCCTTGAATAAACACCTATTGGAATTAATTTTCTTCCAAATATTTCTTTCTAACCACTGAATCAATCTTTTTTCCAACCCTGTTACTTCTTTTTTCCACTTCCACTCCCTATGACAGCTGTAGGTTGCTTACTGACCCAGCCAAATGAAAGATCTGTAAGTATGGCACTAAGTGTAGCAGAAAAGAAAAAGTTCTCTCATTTCATACAGCATCACGTACTTTTTCCCCAAGCCAATCTTCATGTCACACAAAGAAAAACACTTTGTATCCTCCCATGCTCCACCCCGTATTCCAGGAATGTGGGAACAAGTCTTAGTTCAAATTAAACTCTCTAGAGTAGTGAGTGTCACATGCAAAGTAGCCATGGTTTGATGGCTTAACTGCTTCCTCAATATCGTGAAGGGCAACTACTTCAACTTCTGTGAAAGAGTCTCTTCCTTCATAGGTTGTCTGCCACTTGATTCTACTTCACTAGGTATCTATTTTTATCCTTTTCTATGTGCTACTCCTTATTCTTCTCCATTTTGCTCTGGTTCTCCAGAGACTGACTCCTTTTTCCTCTGGCTGAGCAGAGAAGGAGAGTGACATTAAATTATTCATAGATCCTATCCCAGTATAGTCTGTATCTGTGACCTGAGTATCATACATCCCATCATCCTGTTTCGAGGGTAATCTCTGAAAAGTTTCTCCCTCTAGGTCCCAGAATTGCTTCTTCCCATTACCCTTTGGACACAAAGCAGTAAAGGTAGTGCTGCTCTTAAAATACTGTGGCTTGTAGTATCCCGAATTCTCCCACATCTTTATAAAATGCCTTTCTCTCAATTAAAGGACCTCCTTAAAGGACCTAGGGTTGCTGTATCCTTTGTTTTCTAACAGCCCCTGACTGATCTTCTACTTCTCTGTCCCCAAGGAAGCACATGGGACCAAGCCAAGACAGGCTGTCCAGTGGAAGTGAGTTAGTGGCTTACAAAGAAGTCACTGGACAATAATGTGTGTGTATGTGTGTGTGTGGGGGGGCATACCACAGTGAACAGAAGTCTCCGAATAAAATTCAACTCTATCACGTAAAGTAATAGGACTTGGCTTCAGAGTAATGATTTGTTGCTACTTATATCCATCCTCGTTGTTTATTGTGACTGAAAACCAAGTGACTTCTTAATGAATTGTCCCCCTTTATAATATCACAACTTTACTCTTTTTCAATATGAAATGTAGAATATTTGAGTTTTCTAGAGCTGCTGCTAATAAATTTTCACAGATGAGCTTACTGACATAATTTTTTGTGTCAAATTTGAGGAGGCTGGAAGTTCAAATCAAAGTGGTCCTTCTGGGGTATCTGAGGGAGTCTATGTTCTTTGCATTCCTTGGACCAAGCCCAATCACTGCAATCTTTGATCTGCCATGCCAAAGACTTCTTCCCAGTGTTCATCATTGTGTGTCCTCTCCTGTTCTTACATGAATAACAATCACTGGATTTAGGACCCTCTCTAATCCATATCCTCCCTAATCCATATGACCTATCATAACTCCTTAAATCTTTTAAGAATATATTTCCAAACAAGGTCATCTTTTGAAGTTCTGGGTGGACATGAGATTGGGGAGACAGTATTTAATTCACTACAGAAAGTTTCTGATAGTTGATGTTATAATTAAAATTTTTTTCTTAATAAGACCTAATAGTTTTTGCTGTAAAGTTAAACTCTGACAAGGATAAATTTTTTTTTTCTTTATAGTAAGTAATTGTTTTCTTTTGCTTTTTCTTTTTTTTTGGTATCAGGGATCAAACTTGGGTCCTTGCGCTTGCACAGCAGGCGGTGAAACCACTCAGCTAAATCCCCAGCCCAATAGTTTTCTATTTTCATGAAGATTCTATAATGCTAAATTTATTTTCCTAAATAATGTTACTCAGTAGCTTTAATAGTAATTGCTCTGTCTTAAAAATGACTTCTTCACCAGAATGCATTTCATAAACAGAAGGGTATTATTGATTCTTAAAATTGGAAGGAAGCTTTGACATCTGCTCTATCCACTGAATTCTGAAAATTAGTGAGAGTGCACATTCATTTGTCTGTTCATCCTTTCATTCATTCCTTCACCCTACAAGTAAGTAATGATCTTCACATTGATGAAATAGGCAGATACATCCCCTTTGAGAATGTTATAGCCTGTTAAGAAATTCATTAGGTGTACAATCTTTTTTCATCATGATGTTTGTTCACATACATACAAAAATATAATTCAAATTTAAAAATAAAACATGTAGGCACTGGCAAAATGGGGAATAGAACCTGTATCTATCACAATGGATTTTCCATCTATATTTGTTTTATTAATCAAAAGCTGACTGAGGTCAAGAAAAATTTCTCTGAGATAATGACACCTACTATACATATACTGAAAAAAGTAGGTAAAAAATTAGCTGATGACATAAGTATAAGCCATTCCAAGTACAGGGAACAAGATATGTAAGACAAAAATATGCCACAAAATAATGGATTTGGGGGCTGGAGAAAAGATGATGAATTATAGTGGAATTGTGACAGAACAGTCTATGGACATGGGAAGGAGTCACATCATAAAGTAGAGCAAAAGAATTTGCAAATTATTCTGAGAACCACTAAAGTTTTATAAGCAGAGGTGTTTAGTGTCAGATAAAAGATTAGAAAGTTGGCTCAAACTCAGTTTGGGAATTGGATAGAGGCAGGGAATGATGATCAGAAGAGTAGAAACATAAGAAGCAATTTAGGTGAAAATTTATGGGACCTGAAATGAATTTCCAAGAAGAGAATGGATGGAGTCCATTTTACTAAAGAAATTAATTTGCAGAATTTTGAAATAATAGGATGAGGTAATAATAGAAACAAAAAAGTCAACTACACTTCATTTGGTTATTTTCAGTGTAAGTACACACATTATCCCACACAATAGCCAATCTATTTTTGAAAATGTTTACATGAAGTTGAAATTTGCATCTCTAATCTGCACTTTTTCCTGCTGGAGCTATGAAAAATAAGTCAATGTTCTGTATCATAGCCTTCCTGATGTGTAAACATAGTAATTATACAATGAACCTAGTCTTTAATTATTTTTTAAATGACATGATTTACAGACATTTATGCATCATGATCACCTGTTTCTAAATATAGTCTTATATAAAACCTTTCAAATGTAGGGCCCTACATGATTCCAAATGTGGAATAGGCCAAGGTATCACTCAGAGGACCAGGTCTTTTGTTCTAAAGATGGTAGATTTAGTAAATCGCATGACCTTCCTTCTTTTTTCCCTCCTTCTCCCTCCCTCTCTCTCTCTCCTTTCTTTCCTTCCTTTTATTCTTCCTCCCTCCCTCCCGTGCCCCTCCTCCCTTCCTTCCATCCTTCTTGTCATTATTTCATACTTTAGTCAATACTACATTGAATTTGCATGGCCTAAAAGCCTGAGAATATATTGCATGAGAATGTAATTCTTCACCAACATGTATTCAAGTAACTATTTTACTAGATGTCAATGCAGAAAATGTATGATTGAGCAATCTCAGTGCATCAACATAGATTATGATCATTTTGAATTCTTATTCTTGTATTCACCATAGTAGTTATCTCACATGTTCCCTGCTCCATTCATTTTTTTCCAAACAGTAGATAATCTGAGCTGCCATCACTCTTTTCTAGAACTAATCACTTTTTGCTTTGTTATAGTTATTCAGAGATAAGACTTGTCTTTCATGGATGATAAGTTTCTTCATATTATAATCCATTCTGATTTATTTATATCCATTCTATAACCTGAAATGGTGTTTTAAATATAAAGATGGTAAGTATTTTGGTGGATGAATAAATGATTCTTAACTAGTGAAAAAAATTTTATCATTTTTCATGTATGTTTTATTGTTTTCTTAACCAACTTTCATACCTCATTCTTGATTAAATATCAATTGTGATACAATATTTAAAAAGAAAAATTAAAAATGGGTAATTCTTATTTACATTTCTGATTCATAAGCATTTTCCCATCTGCCTCAAGTTCTAAAGATGAACTTCCCTTATTCTAATTTATATGAACATAGATTTATAAGTCTTATGCCTACCCTTAGTTATTCCATTTCCTTTGTCTTTACTATGTGCCCTTCGAAAATCTAATTTGTCTTTCTATGTACCAATACTGGGTTTTGGCACTTTTTTGTCTGAAAAACCTGTAATAAATTGTTGAAATGACCTTTAAAGTCCTTCATCCTTCTTCCCTTTCAATATACTGCATAGTTTTTCAGTTTCTTTATTTCTGACAAGTATTGTCTCTTCCTTCACAGTCAAACTTCTTAAATAATATAAACTTTACCTACCAAAATTTCCATGTTTTGTCAACTAAAGCTTCCTCATTGCTCAAGGTTAAAGAGGACAATTTCTGGCTACTTTATTCACTATCTAAAAGACAAACTATATCAATAAAAACTGATATATATTGACAAGCATACATCTATCTATCTGTACTATATATATCATCTATAATCTACCTAAAGTATACAGCTTTTATTTGAGTATGTTAGTTTATGGTCATAGAATCACGCTCTATAGGGAAACGGTGTAAATAATCTTACTAAAGATAGGAACAGTGTAAAAATGTCCTTCATCACAGTAGTATTTATTATTCTGAAGATTTTTGGCTATACTATTTAAAAATACTTATTAAAAATAGAATTGGAAGCTAAACACCATCAATGACAGATAACAGATAATCTGGAAAAACACAAAATAATTAAATGAAAAGGCAAATAGATACAATAGGTTTGCTAAAATTGTAATTATGTAATCTATTTAAATTTATATCTATAAAATTATAATTATACAACCTATATAAATATAATCATATAATCTACAGAGCTCAATAATCTTTACTTCTTCACTTTTGAAGATTTATTTTACACTATGACCAAGATTTGTAAATGAAATAATAAACTTAGATTTTTATGATAGTTCTGTTCATAATAACTCAAAATGCTTAATCTTTTTCAAAAGAAAAAGAAAAAAAGATTTATTTTACTGGATATAGAATTTTAGGTTGTTTGTCTTTGTCTTTCAGTGGTTAAAATATTTCATTCCATTTCCTTCTTTCTTACTTGGTTTTTAATTTTAAAAGTTCCTTGTAATTCTTATCCATTTTCCTTTATAGATAAGATAAGTTCCTACCTCTTCTTCTTTCAATATTTTTTTCTTTGATTTCCTTTGTTGTTGCTGTTGTTTTTCATTTGAACATGATACTTTCATTTATCATGCATGGGGCTTTCTGAGTTTCATGGATCTTGGTTTGTTGTATATCATTAATTATGGCATGTTTTTACCCATTGTTACTCCAAATATTTCTTCTATTCTATTAGTCTTTCTTCTGCTGGTATTCTAATTATATTGTTTTGTGATTTCCCTAGTTCTTTTTTTTTTTCTTTTTTGAAACAAGGTCTTGCTGTGTCTTTAGGCTGACCTTGACCTCACTAGGTAGCCAAGGCTGATCTTGAATTTATGCCAATCCTCCTGCCTCAGCCTCCTGAGTTCTGGGATTATAGGCATGTTCCACCATGTTCTGTCATGATTATATGGTGTTATTCCATTCTGTTATAAAATAAACTTATTTTATATATCTAGTATTACAGATCTTAATTGACTTTATAGTATTTGGTACTCCAGAGTCAGATGGCAGCCTGAACCAAAATTGGTCAGAATTCACTGGCCCACCACATTTGACAGTTTAGTTATAGCTAGAAGAAAGAAAGTAGCATACAGAAACTGAAAGTGAGGTGTAGTTCTCCCATTGGTTACAGTTCCCATCTGTCCTATTTGGACCTGACTTTAATAATGGTTCATTGGGGATTTACTAAGATGCAGCTACTCATCACTTACTCTTTTGGTTATAATTGGTCTACTAACCTAGTTAGGTTGAGTTCACTGTGTATGAGAAACTTTCAGACCAAACATAAAATATGTATGGAGACAGCCATGGGCCAAACAAAAATTCTTTCTGCACATTTCATCATGGGAAATTTTTATAGCCCATCTTCAAGCTTACTGATTCTTCTTTTGGCCATGTTCCCAAGAAGGGATCTTCTTGACATTTTGTTGTAAGAACCAGGTGGAGTTCATGGAGAGAAAACCCATGAAGAGGTGGGTGTACCCACTAAAACTGAGTCTTTGAGGAGTTTATCACTAACGCTTGTTCACACTGCTTCTGACACCTCTTCATCACTATCATTTAATGTATCTACTTCTGAAAGCTTGCTCAACATGAGCACATCTTAACTGTGACTGTCTGATATGCCTGTTTCCCCAAGTCTCCAGGACTAGTTTGTTCTACAAACTCAGTATTTTGAAGAAACTAAGGGTAAGTTGTTGATTTTTCAGTTTTTACTTTAGGAAAGCAGTGACAACTTCCAAAGTCTTTACATGTTGGAGCTGAGTCTAAATATATATATGTTTATATAAATGTTTATATATATATTTGAGTGTATAGTTAAAAGGTATTATAAGAAAATTAATTTAAATATCAGAAAATAAAATTGCTAAGATTGAGCATTAGAAGGGAAATGGTGATGCCATTTTCACTAAATGAATCTCTAAACAATACAATTTCAATCAAATTACTAAAAGTGGTATTTTGGAAGTGAATATGCTTTCTCCAAAATTTATATGAGAAACAATCCAATAAGAATAGTCATCAAAGTTGTGAAGCAAAAGCAAAATGCAGGTGATTCTACATCTACCATCTTTAAAAATATAAAGATATAAATAATAGAATGGGGAAGAAAACAAAAGCATACATTCAATTAATATTTAATATTCACACACAATAGGCCAGACATTTGAAATCAAGTAGTTAAGAAATCAGAAATAATTATGTGGTCTCATAGAGCTTTTGTTCTATTATGGAAAAACAGACAATAAAAAGTATAAAAACGCAAATTATCAAAACACAAAATAATGACAAGTGCAATGGAGAAAAAATAAAGCTGGAGAGAAAATGTTAAATACTTAATAGTGTTATTAAGAAAAGTTTCTGATTCAGTGATATTTGAAAAAAGATATAGAGCAGGTCATGGAGTATACCATGTAGATACATGGGAGAAATTGTCTAAGCAAGCATAAGAAACACAAAGTGGCATTATTCGAGGGGAGGAACATGCTTGGGGAGCTCCAAATAAGTTGAAGGAATATAAAAGAATAGACAAAACCTTTAAAGTGCTAGGCAACGAGGTCAGAGAATCAAGAGGCTAAGGACCCTCACGATTCTCTAGGTCACTGTGAGGAACTCGACTTTTTTTCTGAGTTTGATGGGAAATCATTGGAAAGTTTTGAACTGAACTGTGACATAATCTGACACAAGTGGAGAATATGCCAGTTTTCCACATTTGAATAAACTGTTGAAGAAAGAAGAAGGGAATAAATTAACATTACCCTAATACAGGTGAAATATGGTTTTGTATTAACAATAGAAGCTGTTCAAAGAGGAGATTGTTGTGAAACAAAGTTCATGGGGGAAAGATCAGGAGTGAAATTTGGAGCTTGTAAAGTTTGAGATGCCCGTTGGACAGGTAAGAGTTTCATATTTGATTTTCAACTGAAGGAGAAAGTCTGGGTTTAAAATATGACTTTGGGGATGCTTCTGGATGTGTATGATATCTCAAGACCTAAAAGTGAATAAAATAATTCAAGGAGTAACTACAGGAAGGACTAAATTCTAAAATAATCCTTTATTAGATATTGAAAACTTTAGAAAGAACCAACAAGGGGAGCTGAGAAGGAGCTCCCAGCAAAGAGAGGAGTGTGGAAGTTACTGTGGGAATCTCCATAAGTTTGTTGGCCTTTATGCCCAGTTCCTGAGAGGCAGTCTCAAAATACTTGGAAGTTCCTAAGGGATAGAAATGTCTCTAAACTCATGCTGGCACCCTACAGTTTCTGCTAACAAGCTGACTGGAGATGGGGATGGACCGTGCTAGAAACAGCAGCGATGTGATGGGAGATTTGAGGAGGTTTGAATCATGTGACATTAAGCTGACTTTTGCCGAAGAGAGGGAGACGGGATATTGAGTATAACCTAGTGGGCAAAGACTCAGTTGATCCTAGGCAATGTAACCTTAGTAAAATCCCTCAAGATTGAAATTGGTGTGAAGGGTCCTGCTTGGCAATGTTCTGCATATGGTAGCATCTCAGTGTGCCTGGGAAGCAATGAGTCCCCAGGGCATGGAGCTTATTTGGGACTTCCCCAGACATCAACCTATGTACACTTACTTCCCTTTGACTTGTACTGACTTCTATCCTTTTGCTATAAAAATAGTGAGTACAGTGATTTCCTGATTTCTGTGAGTTATCCTAGCAAATTAGTAAATGAGAGGGGTCATGGATGCTCTGAATTTATAGACAAAAGATCAGAAGTGAAGGTGGTGGAGAAATCCAGATCTGTGGCTTATTTTGGATTTGAGGGGAGACTTATCAGGTACTGTGACCTTAACTTGATAATTTGACCTTTCTCGGAATAACTGGTGTCAAAAATCATTGCAGAGGTCCCTGGAAGAAAATACCTGAAGATGTAGGTAGTGACTGTCTAAATCAGGTTATTCAAAGACTAACAATTTAGTTTTATATTTAATAACATGGAAATTATGGATAACTGAGCAAAAAAAATTCTATATAGTTAAAAGATTAAAATCTTGATTTGGAAGCTGTGACCAGCCAGGAGAGACAAGCAGCTTGAAGCTCAGCGGGTGTCCCAGGCCATGCCCACGCCGCTGTGACTTCCGCCTAGCCTCGCCTAGTCCCGTCCCTTCCTGCCCCCCCCCCCGCCACACACCCCCGTGCACCTCCTACATTCTGGCTTTTCTGCTACCTGGTCCCACATTACAGAGGCACAGGAGATTATAAAGATCCTTGTCCTGAGCACCGCAAGATAGAGCAGAAGTTAGTAACAGAAAGAGAGCCTCTCAGACTCCTGGGTGAAAACTGAAACTCAGCAGAAAAGTAAAGAGAATCTCTACAATAAAGGCCCATCAGACCACTGTACTTGGTCTGCTGCTGGCTTGATGAGACTCATTGAAGTGTAAATGCACAGGGATTCCTACATTGCCTACTGTAACAGCAGAGACATACCCTAAAGGAGAACCATAATTTCTATTGCTATTTGCAAAAAAGGAAAAAAATTTTTTTTCTCTTATTTTTAATTCTTAATTTTTACTTTTTTTCTACTCTTCAAAGTTTTGCTTTCTTTCTTTTCTTCCTTTTATCTTTTCTTTCTCTCTCTCACTCACTCATTTTCTCACTGTCCCACATTGCTCCTCAGCTCCCCATTTGTTCCTTTCTGCACTAAATTCGGATTTCTCCCTTATTGTTTTTTTTCTTCTCTTTTTCCTTCTCTTGACTATCATTAGGTTTAAAGGGAAGAAAATTCACTATTTAGCATCCCTGTTGCTGTTAGATGATTCTATTCACCTCTTTGTTCTTTCATTCTGCCTTTTTCTCTTGCCTTTAACAACTTCTTAGAGTTTGTGTGATCGTTCTGTGTCTTTTGGCCTCACTGCTAATCTTACCTGTTCTTTCTACCTGGCCCCCCACTCCTTTTAACTCCCCACCCCGAAGGGGAAAGATGCTATATTGAAGAGTTTATTCATTATACACTTATGTTGGGTTGGTCCTCAGTTTTAATTTAACTCACATAGTTAAAAGTGATAGATTAATAACTACCACAAATTGTCATTTTTTAAGCTATGCTTGATGCTATGGTATTGCTATGTCATTTGGGCTAACATGTTGTGATTGATCTAATTAGTTTTCTTTCCTGGTATAAGAAAAATAAAATAGCTTCAGAGTCATTAGAGTCTCAAAACCCAAACACAAGCTATATCTGGAAGACACCTCTGAAAAGCAATCATTCCACAAGGGTTTCAAACACAAGTGACACCTACATTAAGCAATTTTGAAATATCAACCCAGGAATTAAACCAAGGACAATACCAAAAACAAAAATGAGAAGACACTTAAGCAAGGCACAAATGCAGGCTTCCATGCCACAAAAAGGAAATTCTGGGGGAAATGAGGTGGAAAAGTCTCATAAGCAACCACTTGGACACCCTGAACTGATAGCACAGGAAGTAATGAAACAGAAGCATGAGGCTCTAGAAAATTTCAAAACACAAATAATCTCCCAGATAAATACAGACATGGTGAGCAGAGTAAAAGACATGATTAGAAGCTATAGAGCAGAAACAGATAAGGAAATAGATGAGATCAGAAACATGCTGAAAGCCATGAATGCCCAGCATAACAAAGAAATGGAAAACATGATTGCCCAACATAAGAAAGAAATGGAATACATGAAACAGATTCAAACAGATATTCAGGAGATTAAAAACTCCATTGAAAGCATGCAGAGCAGACTGAGAGAATCTGAAGACAGAATATCAGATATAGAAGACAGGATTGCGGTTAAGGAACATGAAAACAGAGATTTCTTAAAGATAGTAAGGGATTATGAGAAATCAATCCAACAGCTGCTAGATGATGCAAAGAAGAATAACATAAGACTCATAGGAGTCCACGAAAAAACAGGAGACAGTACAACTGACATAAAAAACTGTTCACAGAAGTAATAGTAGAAAACTTCCCACACAGAGGTAGAGAATTGGATGTACAGATAAGTGAGACATATAGAACTCCAACTAGCCATGACCAAAAAAAATCTACACCTAGACATATAATAGTCAAGATCCTTGAAACCCAACAGAACAACAAAATTCTACAGACAGTTAGAGAAAAGAAACAAATCACCTACAAAAGGAAAGTGCATCAGAATCACGGAAGATTTCTCAACACAAACCCTCAAATCAAGGAGAGCCTGGAGTGAAGTATTTCAAGCCCTAAAAGAAAATAGCTTCCAATCTAGACTGTTGTATCTGGCAAAATTATCTTTCAAAATTGATGGGGAAATTAGATACTTCCATGACAAAGAACACTTGAGAAATTTCATGAACCCCAAACCAGCACTCCAAACAATTTTAAGCAATATCCTAGAAAAAGACAATGAAGGTCACAATTCCATGAGGCCCAGCAGAGAGAAGGTACCACACAAGGTAAGACACTAAAGCAAAAGGGGGGAAAATAAGAAATAAAAGACCCAACAAGAGTAAAATATCATGACAAGGATGAGTCAATATCTGTCAATTATAACTATCAATGTTAATGGCCTCAATTCACCAATAAAAGAAATAGACTGACAGAATGGATTAAGAAGCAAAACCCAGAAATATGCTGTATACAAGAAACACACCTAACTCAAAAGGAAATCCATAGACAGAAAGTAAAAGGATGGAAAACAGTTCTCCATGCTACAGGAACCCAGAAAAAAGCAGGTGCAGCAATCTTATTTGCAGACAAAGTAGATTTCAAACCAAAACTAATTAAGAGAGACAAAGATAGTCACTATAACCTTGTGAAAGGAACAATCCAAGAGGAAGAGATGACAATCCTAAATATATATGCACCAAATACGAATGCCCCCAACTATACAAAACAAATATTAATGGACATGAAAAACCAAATAAGTACTAATACAATTTTAGTGGGGGACGTCAACATCCCTCTATCACAAATAGACAGATCATCTAGAAAAAAAAAAATAACAATGAAATTCTAGAACTGAACCAAGCTATTGAACATATGGATTTAATAGATGTTTACAGAGTATTCCACACCACAAAATCAGAGTTCACATTTTTTTCAGCTGCACACAGGTCATTCTCAAAAATAGATCACATGCTAGTTCATAGGACATATCTAAGTAAATGCAAAAGAATCAAAGTTATCCCCTGTGTATTATCAGACCATAGTGCAATACAATTCGAGATCAATAACATAAGAAACTGCAAAACTCCCACAAACACATGGAAGTTGAACAACACCCTTCTGAACGGGTGACAGAGGAAATTAAAGAAGAAATTAGACAGTTTCTACAAGTAAATGATAATGCCAGTACAACATAAAGGAACCTGTGGGACACAATGAAAGCAGTTCTACATGGGAAATTCATAGCAGTGAATGCCCATATTAAGACAACAGAGAGAACTCAGTTAAATAACCTAATGCAGAACCTCAAGCTCCTAGAAAAAGAACAGCATAACAAACCTAAAGCTCATACAAGAAAGGAAATTATAAAGATCCGAGCAGAAATCAATGCAATGGAGACTAAGAGAATGATACAAAAAAAATCAATGAATCAAAGAGTTGGTTTTTTGAAAGAATAAATAAAATCGATAAACCTTTAGCCAACCTTATGAAAAAAAGGAAAGAAAAGGCTCAAATCCATGCAATTAAGAATGAAAAAGGGGAAGCCACAACAAATCCAGCAGAAATCCAGAGAATCATCAATACCTACTTTGAGAACCTGTACTCTAATAAAATGGAAAACACAGAAGAAATGGACAGATTCCTAGATACATATGAATTGCCAAAATTAAATGAAGAAGATATAGAAATTCTAAGCACCCCAATAACAATGAGTGAAATTGAAAATGTAATAAAAAACTTACCAACAAAGAAAAGCCCAGGTCCTGATGGCTTCACTGCTGAATTCTATAAGACATTTAAAGAAGAACTATCGCCATTGCTCTTTAAACTCATCAAGGAAATTGAAAGGGAAGCAAGGCTTCCAAATTCATTCCTGGAAGCAAGTGTTACTTTGATTCCAAAACCAGGGAAAGACCCAACCCAAAAAGAGAACTACAGACCAATCTCCGTAATGAACATAGATGCAAAAATCCTCAACAAGATAATGGCAAACAAAATACAGGGGGTCATCAAGAAGATCATACAACCTGGCCAAGGTAAATCCTTCATATTTATCCCAGGGAAGCAAGGATGGTTCAACATATGTAAATCAAAAATTGCAATACATTATATTAACAGAGTTAAGGACAAAAACCATATGATCATCTCAATAGAGGCAGAAAAAGCATTTGAAAAATCCAACACCCATTCATGATAAAAACACTACAGAAAATTGGAATAGAAGGCTTTTATCTCAACCTGATTAAGGCTATCTATGAAATACCAACAGCCAACATCATACTAAATGGTCAAAAACTGAAAACTTTCATGCTAAAATCAGGAACAAGACAAGGATGCCCACTATCACCACTCCTGTTTCATATCATTCTGGAAACATTAGCCATAGCAATTAGAAAAGAGAAAGAAATAAAAGGAATAAAGATAGGAAAGGAAGAAGTGAAACTGTCATTATTTGCTGATGATGTGATACTTTACATAGAAGACCCAAAAAATTCAGTCAAAATTCTTCTAGACCTGACAGATTCAGTAGAATAGCTGGATACAAGGTCAACACTCAAAAAACAATAGCCTTCTTATACGCAAATAGCAGACCCATTGAGAGAGAAATTCGGGAAATAACTCCTTGTACAATAGCACCCAAAAAAATGAAATATCTAGGAATCAACCTAGCAAAGTAAGCAAAAGACCTCTACACTGAAAACTACAGCACTCTGAAGAAGGAGATCAAAGAGGATATAAGAAAATGGAAAGATATCCCTTGTTCATGGGTAGGAAGAACCAATATAGTGAAAATGGCCATACTTCCAAAACTACTATATAGATTCAATGCAATGCCAATTGAAATTCCAACAATATATTTCACAGAACTAGAGAAAACAATCCAAACATTCATTTGGAAGCAGAAGAAACCTAGAATAGCAAAAGCAATTCCAGGCAACAGAGACATGGCTGGGGGTATCACAATCCCCAACTTGAAACTATACTACAAAGTTACTGTGATAAAAACAGCATGGTACTGGCAAAGAAACAGACCCAAAGATCAGTGGAACAGATTAGAAGATGCAGAAACAGCTCCAGACATACTCAGCCACCTCATCTTTGACAAAGGAGTCACCCACCCTCATTGGAGGAAAGATAGCCTATTTAATAAATGGTGTTGGAAAAACTGGATTTCAATCTGTCAGAGATTAAAACTAGACCCATACCTATCACCGCGCACTAAACTAAGATAGAAGTGGATTAAAGATCTAGATATTAAGTCAGAAACACTAAACTTGCTGGGAGATAAGTTAGGTAGAACTCTTGATGACATTGGTATGGGAAAAGACCTTATGAACAAATCTTCAGTAGCACGGGAGCTAGCACAAAGAATCGACAACTGGGATCTCATCATATTAAAAAGCTTCTGCACTGCAAGAGAAGCTACCAACAGAGCTAAGAGACAACCTACAATTTGGGAAGAAATATTTAGCAGCTGTAGCTCAGACAAAGGTCTACTATCCAGAATATATAAAGAACTGAAAAAAATCAGACCCCCCAAATTCAAAGACCTAATTCAAAAATGGGCATCTAAAATGAACAGACATTTCTCAGGCAAAGAAGTAAAAACAGCAAATAAATATATGAAAAAATGTTCATCACTGGTCATTCGAGAGATGCAGATGAAAACAACACTGAGATTCCACCTCACCCCACAAAGAATGGCTGCTATCAAGAAATCAAAAAATAACAAATGCTGGCAGGGGTGTGGAGAGAAAGGAACCCTTCTCCATTGTTGGTGGGAGTGCAGATTGGCGCAACCACTGTGGAAATCAGTATGGAGATACCTCAAAGAACTAGGACTACAGGTCCCATTTGACCCAGCTATTCCTCTACTGGAAATCTTCCCCAAAGAATTAAAAGAATCATACCACAGTGATATATGTGCACCTATGTTTATAGCGGCACAGTTTGTAATAGCTAAAGCTTGGAAACAGCCCAAGTGCCCATCGACTGGAAACTAGATAAAGATGTGGTTTTTTTATAAAATGGAGTACTACTCAGCCATAAAGAATGAGAAACTAGAGATATTTATAGCTAAATAGATGCATACTGAGGCCATACTCAAGTGAAATAAAAAGGACACACAAGTGTAAATACTGAATAGTTTCTCTAGTTTGAGAAATTGAAAGTGTAAATAAGGATGAAAATGATTAAAATGAATAATTGATAATTTGAAATAAGAAAAGGTCCAAGTGTTTGGGGATGGTGGGAGGAGAACAGGAAAGAGAAGAACGGAAAGGAAAAATTATGAGAAAAAAAATGGAATCAAACTCTCTGTAAATAGGGAAGGGTGGAGTGGGTGAAAGGTGCACAGGTAATGGGAGAAAAAATAAGAACTAAGATACATCATGTTCTGGTACAAACACCCAATGATAAATGTAAATGTATTTTATACCTAAAAGGTACCAATAAATTTATATATAAATAAAAAAATCTTGATTTGACTCCCTTCTATCTAGACAGGAAAGCAGAAATGGCCTTTGAATGGGTTTTACTGTGAATAGAAGGAGACATTTGTAGTTTTAAGTGGAGGTACATGTGAGATCAAGGGATACATTTTCATTTTTTAAGATGTAGGGCTTCAGAATGCGTTTACTGTGATGGATATATAAATGAGGTAACAGCTCGCGGGGATAATGTCCATGACAATGTTGTTGGGCATATGGTAGGTACTAAACTAGGTGCATCACTCTGGAGATTGACCTTAGAAAGGAAATCCAGATGGTGCTTCTGTAGTAGCAGAGTAAGGAAGAGCTAGGGTATAAATGAGCAGACATGATAGCATGAACTTGGGGGAAATTACCTTTACATTACTTCTGTTTTGAGTGAAACACAACATAAAGTTAATGGAATGAGAAAAAAAGACCATCCAGGCATTATTGGAGGTTTGAGAAGGGCAGGTAGCAACCCCAGACAGCACTAAAGAAATGTGAAACAGAGACCATGAATTTAAAGCAGAACCAGTCAGCATGGTGCAGTGAGTAGCAATGATTGTGGAGAATATCTGTCCTTCAGAGCTGGATGTGGCTCTCCAAAAGGACAGCAAAAACTGTCATTATTTCAGACAAATATTAAAGTGAAAAACAATATTGCTACTTATGCTAAAGAAAATGTTTATTTTTTGTAATCATCATCCATAATCAATAAGACCTACCTAAGAAGTGGAAAAAATAAGAAGACAATTTATTCAAAAGGACATGCAGATATATTTTAGATACATTACAATACACTTTATACTACTCTTATTAAAAATGAAGTAAAATTATAAAAATCCAAGTTTTACTCATCAATCCAGTGAAGTTGAAAGGTTTGATATGGCACTGTTAGGGAGCAGACATTATACACTGCTATATATGAGTGCAAGACAGGAAAGAGAGGAGAAATCCATTAATAGCCTACTTTGTTAAATAAACTATGATAAATAGTACAATAGAACACTAAATGTCCTGTCAAAAGAGTTAGCCAATTTTGCTGCTTTAAAATATGCAAAAAGCTTTGCAATAATAATTTAGAGGGAAAGTAATCTTCCAAAGAACAATACTGTGAAAATGCCAACTTTAAAATCAGAACATTGTATGTAACAGTGTCTGTTAATAAATCCAATAAAAAAGTATACACGAACAAACACACAATATATGTACATACAGGAACATAAATTGAGTATCCCTGGTCTGAAAGTCTGAAATCTGAAATGCTGCAAAATCCAATAAGTTTGAGAACCAGTCTGACATCATAAGTGGTAAATTCCTTTTCTTACCTCATTTTTGATATGCACAATCACAACATAGGTGCACTGAAAATATTGTATGAAATTGCCTTTAGACTACATTATATGTATGAAGTGCATATGAAACATAAATGAATTTTATTTTTACACTTGGGTCCAATCCACAAGATGCCTCATTATTTATATTCAAATATTCCAAATTCAAAAAATTGAAATTCTGAAACACTTCTGGTCCCAAGCATTTTAGATAAATGATACTTAACTTGTATATAAAAATGCCTGTGTTTGCTTCTGGTGGGAGGCTTGGGTTCTACAGCACAGTGAGATGGAGGACAGCCTCTTCAGAGTATGCCTTTTGAGAACTTTAAAAAATTTATAACATATCAATGTTTTATTTATGGGAAATTGATATTTTCCTCTTCAAACATTTTAAAGAAATGTTTAAAATTTTTAATACAATTGGAGACTGATGAAACAATTTAAGCAGAACAGTCTTTAAAATTGTAGTAACTCACCATTGACTCAAAATAAAAATATTTGAGATGTTTTAAAACATACTGGAACTAAATTTTAGAAAATAAAAATAATAAGATGGTGAGGACAAAGGAAAATGCCCAAATTTGTCAGTGATCACAATAAATGTAACAGCAGAAATTATTTAAGATCAGAACTACCAAGATCCCCTGTTTTTCTGTTAAAGAAAAAGAAGAAAAAAACAATTACATCATTTCTGCTGTTATAACCCATGTAGTTTTGGAGAGTGTCTTATATTTGGTAAAATATTTGGTTTGTCTATTCCCTCATCCTGTCCCAAATATATGTGTTGTTTCCATTGTTTTGGCCTTAGCAAAAACCTAAAATATATAGACAAAAGTCATATTGTAGGTTACAAGAATGGTCCAGATTATTTTACATTTTTTTATAATTAATGAACATATTGTGGGGGTATGATATGATGTTTCAAAGCATGTATAGAATATGTAATGGTCAAAATTGATTAGCAATCTATCACCTCTAAATATTTATCATATTTTATAATGAGGATATTCAAAATCTCCTTTTTTACTTTGAAATACACAATACATCATTAACTTACTGTGCAAGAGAACAGAACTTTTTATCTGTAACACTATACTATCAAACTCTCGCTTTTCTTTCCTCCCCTCAATCTTCCCAGCCTCTGGTAATTACTATTCTATTTACGTGAAGTCAACTTTTTCAGATTCCACAATTGGGTGACATCACACAGTATTTGTTTTTTCTGGACCTAGATTATTTCATTCAACATAATGTCTTCCAGCCTCATCTATGTTTCAGTAAAAGACAAGATTTCAGGTTTTATGACTGAATAATATTCCATCGTGTACATTTTCTATAAATGCTACATTTTCTTTATCTATCAATGGGCACTCAGGTTGAATCTTGTCTTGGCTATGGTGCACAGTGTTGAGATAAACGTGAGAGTATGGTTTGCCCTTCAACAGTCTGATTGCATTTCCCTTGGATATACACCCAGATGTAGGATTGTGGGAGCAGATTCCTTACTTCTCCCTAAATGCATGTCATTGTTGAGTTTCTCTGCAGAGTCCTCCTGCTCTGATTCTGGAAAGCACCCGAGAGATAGAGGCTTGGAAAGCGCTCGCTTGTACATAGGGTCTGCCTGCTCTGCACTCTGTCCTCACTATGAAAGCACACACATTTGAGGTTCAGTACAAGAGGAACAGATCCAAGTCACAGCAGTCATTCCAAGCCAGGTCAGCCAAGTCTAATCACAGCCCCTAGTATGTGAACAATTCCCACAACACAAGCAAGGGCATCTAACTGACCCAGACACTGATTTCTGATGAGATTGGTCATGTAGCATGATGATGATAAAAGATTCCAAATGCAGGCGGTGAGAATGCTTGCACTGGCCTCGGTCAGGTAGTGTGGAATAAACGAGATGGTAAAATGTTACCTGGTAATGTCCCAAGAGCCCTCGCACATCGAGGTGAACCAGGTCTCTGAGCCAAATGAGACGCAAATTGCTGATAAGGCCATTTAATGATGGTGTGACTATTCTCTCCACCAAATAATCAAAATATAATTTACTTAGGGCCAGGGATTTAGCTCAGTGGTTCTGCTGCCTGCTTTACAAGCTCAAGGACCCAAGTTTGATCCCCGGTACCAAAAAAAGAAAAATAATAATAATAATAATTTACTTTAAAAATGTAAAAGGTCTAATATTCTGCTTTTTCATACTTCTTATTAGCATCAATTTATGTTCCTTCAACTCCTTCTGTTCAACTGATGTGTAATTATTCTCATTTGACAGTCTTATCCTGCTTTTGACGGTTGTCTCGGCTTTTCTGGCCCTCTAGCCTCTGTTTAGCCTGCTGAGGCCTTTTGTTTTTTTCATGTGCTTCAGGAAAAGAAAAATAACTTGGCCTACCTGCCTGACACTTGTGACAGTCATATAAGAGCAGTGTGTTCCACTGGTGTCCTGAAATCAAACAATGCCCTGAAGAAGACACACTCTGCCATTTGGCTTCCAGGGATACAAACATATTGAGAAATACAGAGCCTAATGCATTTTAAAGTAAGTTTTTTTCTTTTAATGGAAATGTAAAGACTGATATAAAGGAAGGACATGGGTTATGGAGTCAGACCCATTTTATTGAATTCTGACAGCCATTCACTTCAGGCAGGTGACTTCGCTGCTTACTCTCCTATGATCTTTTATGAGCTAGGATAGCTGAACTCCTAGAGCAACCACCCTGTTTCTTCCCACAAGTTTCTTTGGTCTCACTAATAGTGAAGATTTCTTTTGCTTCCCTCCTAAATATCCTCCAAGACATGGAACGCTTTTGTTCCGTCCCAACCCCTTCAAGTCAGTACTTTTTCTGAGCCAGTACTTTTTTCTCAGCAAAAGTCCTATGGTTACTATGACCCAGATGCCTAAGAAGACAAAGAAAGTAGAAAACTGCGAATGTCATTTTAAAAGCTTTGAATAAAATTTCAAATTGGATCTTTTATCCTTCTTACATCAATAAAAATGCCTCCACAATTCACTAATGCAACACTGCTATAAATTTCACAGAAGTTGCAGAACAAATTTTAAAGGTATGTTAGTAGAGTAATGGTGGAAATATTCCTAGTTATATTAAACTCCATAATTAATAGACTGTAACTAATGAGTTTGATTTGAAAACCTATGGAATGGTGATCAAAGTCATATCTTGAAGGAACACCTCACACAATAGGTATTTCTTAAATTAAATTTCATATCTATAATAGTTTGATGTTTATTTTTCTGATTACCACTTATTTAAATTTCACTTCAGTTTAAGCCTCCAAGTTCATGACAAATCCATCTTTACCAATATTGAATTGTAGGTTTTAAGAGTACAATTCTTTGATCCACAAGGCAACTCTCTGTTCTTAAACTACTCTATAGTAGGACCATTTAAAAAAGCAACAAATTCTGGATAAATTATGGACTAAGCATCTATGCTATGGCTGAAAGATGGAAATAGAACCTACAATTTTTGAATATTTTAAATCCGTGAAGTATTTTGTGCACATTACCTTATTTAATTTTAATGAAAACTCTTGAGGATAAATATTTTTACCCTATGTTATAGATGAAGAAAAGTAGGTTTCCAAATTTTAAAATGGAAAAGCTACTTTTGTGTATATTTAGCTGCAACACTAATAAACCAACAACAAAGTAGGTGTAGTAACAAGCGCTTTTGGTGTAACCATCTGAAAATAACCTACCATAAACTTTTCTCCCCCACAATATAGTAGAATTTGTATATCCTAACCAAACCTAGATGGTACTAGTACTTTTCTTTTTCACCTTTTATCTTGTCATACTCATTTGACTTGCTACTTCTGGCTTTCAAACAAACTGTTTTTGAAGAATTTTGAGGCAGTGTATATTCATTCATTCTCATTCTTCAAAGGTGAAAAGGTTTGGAAATTTATATAGGAAAATTTGAAGAGATGACAGAGATTCTTTTTAACTTTTCACAAAGCCATAAAACAAATGTGAACATGTGGATTATTATAAATCAGATGTTAAGATGCATTCAGTAAGTTAGAGCTTGAATTGCCATTTTGAAGCATGTGCATCCAAAATCATTTTCTGTTAGTCTCCTTTTCCTTGGCCAAAAGAATCAATAAGGACCCATGCACCATAACCTGTCCCTGCATGGCCAGCCAACTCTGTGCCCATGGATTCCACCAACTGGCCACAGCCATTCACCTACTCTAGGCCTTCCCTGTCTTTTGTTTCCTCTGAGCACCAGGCAGCAGAGGCAATGGCCAGTGATGGACCTGAGCAGGGATGAGGAAAATGCCCTGGGGAGAGAAGGTAAGCCCTGGAGAGTCAGCAGCTCCAGGGAGAAATAACAGGCCTGCCCTGAAGTGCTATATCTGAGAAAAGACAACAGCCACTGTAAATTCCAAAACAGCTTGAAGTTTTCCTCCAAAAGTGACTCCTTCATGGAAGTCCAGAATAGGTGAAGAAACTCAGGGCAGCATCTGCCACATTGCCACAGTGTTTAATGAGGCACCATTTTGATGAGGTTTAATTGTTTAGTCCCAAACCATAGAACAATTCAAGAACAACCCCCTTTCAAGGTTTCCAGTGTTATCCTCCCACAGTGACTGGGTGAGAAACAGCCACAGGAGGTAGCCTTAGTGAAAGTATGGCCAGATATCGATGCCCTGAGGAATTTAGGCTAGGCCAGGAAGGACAGGATCCCCAGCCTCCATGATGAGAAACCAGACCCTGAGTGTGGCTTTCAGAGGCAGCTGGATCTGAAAGTGTTGGCATTAAGTCTAGCAGTCTCCTGGAAGCCCTACCCTGCTGTCTACGTTCTTCAGAGTCCAGAGGCCTGATTGCTTTCACCATATACCAAGTGATCAAGGACACAATTTGACAGGGACAGTTACCACACAGATGAGTGTACGGAGAGAGGGACCTCTGGAGAAGTGGGGAAGCACCTCACAAAACCACAGACTTTAAATCTAGGAAGAAAAAATCATGACTTTTTGGAGTTCAAAATTCCAGATCTTAGAAAGAAATCACTCATTCAAAAAGACAGAGTCTTATTTTTAATCATTTGTTTTTTCTTTTTCCACCTAGCAGCCTATTCAGTTAGGAATGCATCAATGGATTAATCCACTTGATGAGATTAATGATATTTATATTCCATTTGCCATTCAAAAACCTGGCCTCTGACCACAGGAGCCTTTGGGGAGATGTTTCACATTCAAACCATAACATTTGTTAACCTTTGTGTTTTAAAAACTATTTCATTCAACCTTACTGTAGTCATTCCTTTTGTCATTTTTCCTTCTTTGATCCTTTTATTTTTTAATCTATGCATACATTTTCCTTGAATGTAGTAGTCTAGTAGATAGCATGTCCTTGAGATTTGACTCCTTATCCAATATTACAATTTTTTCAATTATTTTCTGCACAATGAAATTTTCCATATAGTTGGACTCAAACCCATTGGCATGATAGTTTTTTTTTATTTTAATTTTTCTCATCTGTTCTATATTCATTTGTCTCTTCTGATGTTTTTGTTGCACTGAGAAGTTCTATGATTATATTTTATTTATACTATTACATAAATAGTTTTATTTGTTTACTAATGCCTATTTTAGCAAACTACTACAAACTTTATGGCTTGAAATAACTGAATGTATTCTCCTACAGACCTGGAGGTCACAAGTCTAAAATCATTTCTTCTGAACACGTCCATGTCTGTGTGGTTCAGCTCTTAAGGGATGCCTGCCTTCCTCATGCCTTGCATCACTCCAAGCTCTGGATTTCATTCTCACATCCCCAGCTTTAGATCCTTAAATTAATCATTTAGTCAGTCTTTTGTTGTATAAGGTAGCATTCATGGGAGATAAGTGTGTTATAAATCCAAATTTCCATCTATGTCATACTCTCATGAAAAACTTCCTTTACTATTGTTTATAATACAAATCCTCTAGCAATAATCTTTTATTTCCAGCTTTTCTCTAATGATAAAGTTCCTTTTCTTCATTTCTTGAAAACACTTTTGCTGGGCATACAATTTTGGTCAAGAGTTTTCGAAACTTCACAGCCTATCTAAGGTTAGCCTGTGTTAAGCTTGTGACAGCGGAGGGGAGTTTCTCCAGATAGCACGCTTGATAATCCTGGGAGGCAGCCAGCATCTTTGTCACCACTCCTGCCTACCCCTCCAGTCACAAACTCTGACAGGTCTTGGCTTCCTGCTTTCTTCCTGCTCCTTCCTGCTTCTCTCTCAGCAGTAGTAGATACTAGCTTCAAGTCAGTCAGGACTGTGAGCCCTAGATTTCCTGAACTACCCTAAGAGACAAACAGCTTTTGTTGCTTCATTTCCCGTACCAGAAGTAGGGAACCTGCCTCATTCCTTAGGAATCTTTGCCCCCTGCCCTTCCTCCAGAGATTTCATTTCCATCCTTCCCTAGCAGCCTAGGAGCAGAAAGAAGGGTTTGCTGTCACTTTCTCAATGGCTTAGGATTTTACTCCTCTTAAGCAGGGCTTCTGAAGGCCTTACTGTTATGAGTTTATCCCTTAGCAGACAATCATCTCTCATGTATGGGATACTGAGGGGCTCAATTTACTCTTCCATCTTATATACCAGTTTTTCCTACGACTGCCTGGTAGAGGCCTGTGAAGGTTTTGTGAGTGAGTGATAATCCCCACTATGTGTAGGCTATGCTAATGTCTTAAGCCACATCCAGCCTTTTAGATTTTATTACAATTTTAGCTAGAGATGGGGGGAGTGGAAAGAGGGATTAAAACGTATCATGTACATACAAAATCTATGCAAGAAATTCAAGCATTATGTACTGCAAACATATACAAAATAAAGGAAAAGGGTCAGAAGGATAGGTGCAGGGGGTAGGGAGGGAAGGAAAAGAAGGTAAAAAATGAATTAAGATGTGTTATACATCAACACCCACAAGGAATATACACCTTATGTACTACCAACATGTATAAATAAATATATATAAACAATTTAGCTGGTTATTTACTGTTGACTTCCATGGCAGTTCTCTCTCCCACCCACCTTCTGCCTGTACCAAAAGATCTCATGAGTCCTAGCTCTGTTTGGTGGTGCTTGTCCTTCAGAATTTGGTTTGGTCAATTTTCTAATAACTTCAGATCTTTGATGGATTGAAGGAAGATATGTTTTTCTGATACCTCCTTGTTGTTAGGATGTGCTCTGTAAAGCAGGAATGAAATTTGTCATGGTCTTTAATCCTATATGCACACTCACATTTGTAGCAACACAATTTATAATAGCTAAATCTTGGAAACCACTGATATGAATGGATTAAAAGATGTAGTTATGCACAATGGAGTACTACTCTGCCATAAAGAATGATAAGCTTGCAGCATCTGTAGCAAGATGGATGCACCTTGAGGCCATAATATTAAATGAAATAAATCAGACACAGAAGCTTAAATATCACATGGTTTCTCTTATATGAGAAGTAGAGAGATCATTTTCAAATGGAAAAGGAAACAAGAGATGGAAGGATGAGGAGGAAGAGGAGAGATGGGAAAAATTGAAGAAAAAAATTGCAAATTGAGCTTTTGCAAGTGGAAAGGGAACCAAGAGTTGGAAAGATCCAGGAGGGATAGGAGGGTAGGAGAGAGAAAGAATTAGATTATATTATGTACATGTACCAACTCCCCATGATAAAAGTAATCATTATATAGTACACACATGTACTAATGAAAAAATAATAAAATACAAAATAAAAACATGCTTTTGTTAAACTGTGCCCCAGGGCAGTGGCTGGCTTTAAATGCAGAGCTTACATGTAATTTATTTGAAAAAAATACCTTTTTTTTCTTTTTTTTCTTTCTCATAATTTTTCCTTTCCTTTCTTCCCTTTCCCCTTCCCCTCCCACCACCCCTCCACCTAAATGGAAACAAAGGCTATGTAAATAGGGAAGGGTGGAAGAGGCAAAGGGCACACAGGTAATGGGGGAAAAGATAACAACTAAGATACATCATGTTCAGGTACAAACACCCAATGATCAATGTAAATGTATTGTATACCTAAAATGTACCAATTTACATATATATATATATATAGAGAGAGAGAGAGAGAGAGAGAGAGAGACAGGAGACCCTGATCCCTGAGCCTTTCTGGATTCCTACCCCATTATGTGATCTCTCTCTTTAACACATGGTGCCATCTGCCATGTTGTGACATAATCAAAGAGGCCCTCATCAGAGCTAAGCAGATGAGGTCGCCCAATCTGGGACTTTCAACCTCCAAAACTCTGAGTTAAATAAACTTTTTCTCTTCATAAAGCAAAAAAAAAAAAAAAAAGTACTTTTTTTGGTTACTTTTCTGCTTAAGCCACTGTAGTGGTCTCTTAGCACACTTACGATTCAAACTTCACACTTCAACTCATGTTTCCCTTCACCACCTAGCTGCTGCCTACCTCACTCTCAACTCACACTGGTGAAGTCTGTTAGCCTAGGTAGCTCTGATTCCGAAAGGCCAGACTCCTTCTTGACTCTGAGTATTTAAACTCGAGCCAAAATGCTCCTTATCCAAGCTTCTGTATTGTTTGTTGCTTTTTCATTCAGTTCCCATCTGAAATGCACACTCTCACTCAGTTATTCCCTAGTATCAAATCCCGTGCTTTATTTCATCTGGCAATACTTTCTTTAATTATATATTCAATTTTTGTGCATTTCTCTCACACTCAAAAGACAATAAACTCCTGAAAGAAGGAAAATTTCCTTCAACTTACCTCAATATTTCCAGCATGCAAATCATTAGTAGGCATATATTAAAAACTCCATAACTACTTATGGAAAGAAGATTGGATAAATAAATACCTACATATTATATAAATATATGTAGTTGATTTGTAAAAATCTGTAACCCAACATGTGTGTTTGTCTTTGGTATCTTCAGAGCCTCAAATAATATAATCTAACATATATCATGTAATAAATATATATAATATATATCATACGATAAGTATTATATGATATATAATAAATATTATATGATATATATATACGCAATTTAGATCTGAGCTCAATTTGATATGGATTGAGTAGACCTAGGGTATGGAAAAAATTGTTAAGAAAAAAGGCAGTTATTATGAATACATTTACCTTTTAGATGTCTAGTCTCCCTTTATTTAGGAGCCCATTCCTCTATGTGGCCATCTTTCTCTTGGCAAAATAAATTTTATACTCTTGTTTCACATTGCAAGTGTTTAAAACAGCATAAGTTCTCTTCTTAGGGGAAGTTATGTTTTACAAGATAACAAAAGCTTGAAGTAAAAGGATTCACTTGTAATACACGAATTTTCAGGTTCTATTCAGTGCCAAGCATACAACGCTTTGCAAAGGACAGTTCTCAGGTTGTCAGAACTTTCCCCAAAGGAGATTTGACTCACAAACAGCACACTTACATCTTTCTCCCCTTCCTCTCTTCCTCCACTCCTTCCTTCCTTTCTTCCTCCATTCCTTCCTTCTTAAATGAACCCCTGGAAAATTTTTCACACATGCTAAAATTGCAGCTTGCTCCCTCCACGTTTATTTGTAAAGAAAAGTAACCCAGAGGGCCTTCTAGCTACATTTCATAAAGAACCAACATACTGGCATCCATGTCTACGATCAGTGTGTAACAATGCAGAGTGACAAATGAAATCACATTAAATTATCAAGGGAATTCAATTGAATATTTTTATTTCTCTGCAGATAAAACATTTAGGTCAAATCTTCAAGAATAATTGTGGATTAAGTATGATTGGGCATGAAAGACAGAGAGAGAGAGAGAGGCAACATAATTAATTACTTCAATATTCCTTTTTAGGGCCTACTATTTTTTTCTGTATTTTGGCATGATATAATTTTCTAATGCCTTTTTAGGCCAAGACTTCTCCATTCAAATTATACTGTAATTTAAATAAACACAAAAATTATTGAGCTGTTTACAGTTTGAGGGAGCACATTGCCATGAAATTTTTGTGAAGATAGGAAAATTATTTTTATTTCTCTGATAAGAATAATATTTCATTTCATATATGCATTGTTTCTTATTATTTTCTTATAATAGTTTTACTTTCTCTCTCTTTTTGCTTTAAGTTTTCAGGTGATATTTATTAAGAATGACTTAAGCACTATAGGATTATTGAAATTCCTTGATTTTAAAATGTCAAAATTTCTGATTATATAACAAAAACACAAATATTTGTGACACAAACAACTGGCACCTTTGAACAAATGGAATTCTAGGAAACACAAAAATTTCAGGCAGAATTTAGGAAGAGCTAGTAAGAAAAGCCAAAGGCACTGAGTTCAAAGAAATGCCATGGTTGGTCAGGTCACTGTAAGGTCAGAGTTCTGAGATTGGTTGGAAAGATAAACAAGCAACTAACCATACTCTAGCACTTAAATTCACATTGCAAATGAGTGTTGAAGCTAAAGAGAGGAGTGAAAGTAGTTACAAATAGGCCAGCAAATGGGCAGGAAGAAGGAGAAGGAGAAGGAGAAGGAGAAGGAGAAGGAGAAGGAGAAGGAGAAGGAGAAGGAGAAAGAGAAGGAGAAGGAGAAGGAGAAGAAGAAGGAGAAAGAGAAGGAGAAGGAGAAGGAGAAGGAGAAGGAGAAGGAGAAGGAGAAGAAGAAATATCAAAGAGAAATGAAGAGAAAAAGAGTAGAGACATTATTAGTATATGTGGCCATGCCTGAAAACTCAGGAATATCTTTATTTAAATTTAAATCTGATTAGTGCAAACTAGCAAGTAGAAGTACTTCATTATTATTTTTGTTCTTGTTGTTGTTGGCAGTACTGAAAATTGAACCCAGGGCTTTTGCGTTGTTATATCTCCAGCCTATTTTTTTGTTTGTTTTGGTACAGGGTTACCCTAACTAGTATGGGCTCAAGTTTGCAGTTCTCCTGCCTCAGCCTCTCAGAGTACTAGGATTACAGGCATATGCTATTACACCAGGATCAGGAGCACTGATTCTGAAACAAGACAGTTAACATTCATTTAGAGTTTAATTAGTTATAAGACAATTTTGGCATGGATAATTCCATTGCTTTTAATGGCAGGTCTATTAGTCACTGTTATCAGGCTTGTATTTACAGATTAGTAAATTGAAGCACAAAGACTTTAAGCACCTGACCCAAGATGACAGCTAATACAATGAGAAATTAGATGAATATGTAACCATTCACAAAGAGTGGTTCAATTATTCAATTTTGCTCCTATTCTATGTTTATATCACAGATGACATTAATATATCAAGATTTCTTCTCATTGATTCATTCAAGTCCTGTACATAATAAACACAACTACATTTACCCTTTACAATCCCTTGCCTCTTATCTCACATTTTCTAAGGAATAAGTAGTATTAACTAGCATGCAGTGAAGCCCTTGGACCCTTCAAGAATGTAACTAGGATTAACTAATACTCATGTATGCAAGATTATTACTTATTACCAGTCTTGATATGCTTAGAATTAGTAGCAGTTTTTTGATTGGCTTTGAGATGCATCAGGAGGATTTGAGGAGCATGCACACTCTAGCTATGTCTGGGTGGGTTATGAACATAGGGCCTCGGAAGTCTCTGTCTGGTCCTTCATCCTTTCCTCTCTGGCAGTGTTACCCATGAACTCTGCAGCTTTACTCTGCATGCACTTCTGTCATGATATATCCCTGCATTACAGCCTGCCACCTATTTATTGAATCCCCTGAAACTATGAGATAAATTAAATTCTCCATTTAAACTGTGGGAGTCAAGTGTTATGTGCCAGCAATGGGAAAGCTAACTTATGAAGAAAGTTGGTACAGAAGAATTGGGGTCATTGCTGTGACTATATTTGACTGTGAAGATTAGAAGAGTTTAAAACTTGTTTATGGGAAGAGTTTGGAAAGGTTTGAAGATGCAGTTGTAAGTAGAGCCTGATGGGTGATAATAGTCAGAGTTCAGAAGACCAAAATACTGCGGTCAGTAAGGGCCAGGGTAATCTTTCAGCTGGAGGCAAGAACTACAATGGCAGTTGGACTCAAGGTCATGTGTTACATTCTAGCAGAAAATGTGTCTACATTTTGCATTTTCCTGAGACTTTGTGGGAGACAGATTAAGGACAGAGGACTAATTGCTATGACAGATGAAATTTCAAGACATCCCAACATTTAGGCTGTGACTTTGGTACTGGTGGCTGCTTTTAGCCAGATGTAGTGACAACTGGCAAGCAAAAAGTAGAGAAGAAAACTTTGAAAATCTTAAATTTTGACCCAAAGTGAACCATGTATAAAGTTGAAGCCAAAGGAGGAGTGGTTCCTAGAGATTAGTGCCATTAAAAAGAAATGAAGTATTTTGTACAGAGCTAAGAAGGAAGATGTCTCGAAAGGATCTAAAAAATTAGCAAGGCCTTAGCTACTGCAGTTTCAATGGTGCAATTGTGTCAACATTTTATTACCACAGGCAACTGAAACCACAGGAAGGAAAATTACAGATAAGGGGAGTTTGCTGTATTTCTAAAGTGACACTTTTAGAAGAAAGAATGTATTGGATAATCTGTAATGTTAAAAGTCAATATACTGGCTTTCTTTTTACAGGTATGTCCCCTAGTATCTGATCTACTCAATGTGGCCAGCAAAGAAACTCAAGAAGAATTTGTGCTTGATTTGTCATTATTGATCATTGATAAAAGAGAAAGAAAAGAGCACAATTTAGAAATAGTAACTACCAGTAACTACTCAAGATGACCTTACAATTATTGAGACATTTTAATAGCTTTGTATAATTAGAATTTATTCAATCAGAAAATCTGTGATATCAACCTAATTCCCTTTAAGCTATGTCTATCATTTTTAAGACTTTAAATTTTGGATGTATGATAACATTCTGTGTTAAAAACAATACAGAAATTTTGAAAGGCCAAAAAAAAAAAAAAAAAAGAAAGAAAGAAAAGCGACCCTACATTTCCTGTTTCAGAAGGGCCACTTAGAAAATCGGTTCCCTTGGGTTTATTTCACAGTCCTCAGCCATCCAAGGACTAAGAGACTGCTATAGTCTTGGTCCAATGGGACCTGGCTACTGTCAGTATGGTAGCAGACGTAGGGGACATGCATGTAATGTTGGTTTCATGGGCATGTACAATGCATGAGTTGGATCAGGAGGTGTCTACTTAGATTTCAAAAGAAAGTCTTGGAGGCCAAACAGCAATGAAAAAGATGATTAATATAGATTCATAAATAAAAATATAATTTTGAGATTAGAGAGTGAAGAACATTTTGTTTTCACATTTTCTTTTCATTCATAATCACCCTATTAGCTACTTGCTTTATTCATTAAAAAATTATTTTGAAAGTAATGGTTATTAAAAGTAGAAAGACAAAAGTAATTATTGCATAGAACTAAAACAAATGTTAATGAAATCTAAGGAGAAACTGTTTAATATCCTAGAGATAAAAATCAAAACTGAAAACTTTTTATTCTATTTATAATGTCTATGAACTACTAAAAATGTTAAGCTTCATGATAATTATTCAATATGTCATGTATTCAATCAAATAAAATAGCATGAGGAATGTACCACATTATGATATAAGTAGAAAGAGACTTTTATTTCTTTAGTTTATTGTATAAATCTATAGTGCTGAGGCAAATGAAGATGAAGCATTAATTTTAGCTTTGTAAGTATGGAAAAATATTAGTCATTTGACTGTCAAATGTTATCATACAGTTGAGAAGATGATCCAAAACCAAACCCTATGACTTTTCATCCATAGTCTAATTTTCTCCAACACTTTTGAGAGTGTAGAAGAAAGTATTTCTCTGTATAAACAGGAGCTAAAAAATGTTTATTGAACAACTATTTTCAAAGCAATGGTGGCAGCCTAATGGACTAAAGCCTTGTTTTTCTTTGTATTTGAAATCTAATTTACTATCACTGGCTAAAATACATTCTTGATTTAGTGGTAATCAAAATTAAAACTAAGGTGAAAATTTTCAGAAAAAAACTTTAATTAAAAGTAAGAGGAAATGAGGGGACCCATAGTGCTGAAAAAGATCAAACTGGTCCCCTAAGTAGGAAAGTAAGAACAAATAGAGAATTTCATAACTCAGATTAAGTTTCTTAAACTTGAGGAACAATTTGGTTCCCATGAGAAGAATCCCTGTGCCTTGAAGCTAGTCTCAGTCATATACAGTTTCGGTGGAATTCAAGATGGCCATAGATTTAGGACAGAAAAGATGCTGGGCATGGGTGAATGTCCCTGTAAATCTGTTACCCTGGTCCTGAGCCTGGAAGTGCAATGCGATTGGCTAGGTAACTTTAGGACTGATAAACCTTATTTAGCCAACTTTTACAGACATTCCATTAATGAATAACATGCCTATAGGCAGAATTAAGAATTTGATAGTATACAGATTATTTTATTGTCATTACTCCCCAAATAATACTATTTAATGACTATTTACTCAAATTTATTATTACTATTAACTTATTTACTATTTACTTAAATTATATTACATAAGTATTGCAGAGATGCTTGAAAATATACAAAGAAGGTGCATAGGTTACATGGAAACACTGCCATTTTATATGAGGGAACTGAACATCAGAAGATTTTGATATCATAGGTGTGTTCAAGAGCCAGTCCTCTGTGGATATTGAGGGACAGATATACAGTTAAGCCAATTTTTTCCTGTTTGAAAAATACTTTTCTTTTAACTGGATGAGGATTTTAGTGATTTATCATATGACTTCTGAAAAGATTAGTCATAAAAACACAAAATCTAAATTAGCACTGTCTAATTTTCTCTAAAATTATATTCTCAATTATTAAAATTACAGCTTCTTCGACCTATATTGTTTGCCTTTAGATGTACTTAGACTAATAGTGTCTTCTATGTTCAGCTAACATAAGATAGTCCACTGAAAACATCTTAGAAATTTGAAGACAAGTAATTATTTTATTTAACCTAATAAAAACATAATTACTATTAGTTTAATTCAAAAACATTGATACGGATGTTAGCTTTTCCTTGCTGTGGCAAAATACCTGTAACAATCATCTTGAAAGAGGAAAAGTTAATTTTAATTCATGGTTTCAGATATTTCAGTCCATGGTTGCTTGGTACAATTTCTTTTGCATTTATGACCACAGTATACCATGGCAAAAGAACGTAAGGGAGGAAACTGCTCACCTCATAGCAGCCAGGAAGTAAGGAAGGGAAAAGACCAAGGTCACAAGATCCCCTTTGAGGGCGTGCTCGCAGTGACCTATGAGCCTTCCACTAGGCTCCACCTCCGGAAGTTTTCACCATCTCCAAAGGCACCGTCAGCTGAGGACCAACCCTTAATACATAAGTCTTGAGGGACATTCAAGACCAAAACCATAAAATATATTTAGTGGTAAGGCTATTGGACATTAAAAAATATATATATATATATTTTCAATTCCTTTCGATGAGCAAAACTTAGAATTTCCTGTAAGAAGAGTAATCTACTAGATTTAGTTTGTTTATTTTTTTGAAATAGCTGAGTTCCACTGATACAAATAAACAATCTAGTTGAAAACAGAGCCTTGGCCTGCATTAAAGCCAACTGAAACAATAAACCAACTTGTCAGTACTATTTTTCCCAGAGCATTTTCTCCTAAATGCTGCTAACCACTAGGGACACTGTATTATTAAGGATTTCCATTTGTGTCATCAACCAAATCATCAGAAATCTTGATGCTTTGGACAAAGCAATAAACAAATCATCTATGTGAGGATTAAAATTTTATAAAAGATCTTTCTTTGCTTTAATCTAGGGACTTCTGGTGTTCAGCATGGCAAGGTGATCAAAGTCAGATATGTCTAGAAACAGAGTAAAGGTGAATTATGGTTACTACAGCAATAAATAAGTCATGCAAGTGTGCCAAATTCTCATGGATGCAGTGATGATTATGTTGCAACTATCAAGATAGTTATTCTGCATAGTAACAATCAAATCCTGGCAGACCACTTGAGTCAGCTTTGTGCCTGCCTGCTGGGGAGTTTTTCTATGTTCTTTTTAGAGGACTTGGCTTATTTTAGTGACTTCCTTGCATGGCATAATCATTAGGTATGTGATTAACCATGTCTAGTTATTTTGTCACATCAAAAATAGTGTAAAATAGCTTTTCTGTTGACTGGAAAACTGAGTTCTGTGATTAAGAATGTACTAGACATCAAAGAGCTCTATTATCCACAGACAACCTGGAAGTGGGCCAGCAGCTGGAAAAGTTTCCCCTCTATTGCTCCTTGCTTTAAGTGGAGTCATCATCCACTAGACTAGAGGGAAGGAAGTAATTTCCATAATAATCCATTCTTGTGCTCTTTATCCAAATAAGAAGGATGGTGACCAGCTGTTCTGTATCTCCACTGAAGCCAGAGAAAGGAGAAAAATGTGTAGACACCATTGTGTCCTTGCTAGGAAATAACACAGAAGAAACTTCTTATTCCAGCTTTTACTGCTAAAAATTTGTACAATTTTAGCTGATAGTTTCTCTTGGAGCATCCATAGAAGACTAGGGCTGATTTTGAAAGTCTAGAGAGTTCTTCAGGGAACAAATTATGTACAATATTCTATATTTGACTCTATGTATCACCTAAACTTGAAACAAGTGAGAGAGACCTGATATCGGCCCAAGAAAATCCTAATGCAGAAAACATAAACTTCATGTCATAATATGTCAACAGAGCCAAAAGAAAATAGATGCTCAAAAAGTCTAATCACACAATCTAGATGGTTATAAGTTTCCACATTTTTATGTTATTTTAACTCAGTTTGGGTTTCCCAGAAGCAGATCCTGAGGTGAGGATTCAAGTGAAATACAGTGTTAGGAAGTATTTCCTGAAGTAGCAGTGGGGATCCTACCCTAAAATATGTGGAATGGGGATGATGAAGGGAAGAAGACGAACAAGAGGGCAATATCAAGAGAAGTGGTGCAAACATAACTTCCCAAATTTCTTACTTGAGATGACCTTGACAAGCTAGGAAGTCTCTAGCTTGGGGGATATGTAGAGATTGCATTATCTCATCAGTACCTCATTTATCATCAGTCAGCATGAACTATACTGACAGCAGCTTCCAACTTGATTCGCCATTATTACACAAGAGTAAGATATTAGCAGTATTGCAGATTGTCAGAGAAATCAACATACTTGATTTGGTTTTATTACTCATCAAAACAAAAATGAAGTATCATGCAACAAGTAAAATTAGTATTTGCATGCTGTTTTTCCTTGCCTACAAATGTAAAAATCTGAAACTCAAACTCAGGAATTTAAGATTACATCCATAAATAGCTACTCAGCAACTTCACACTTTTTTCTTTCCTGATATATAATACCTGAATGGATGAAGTGGCACAGACTTATAATTTGAGCACTGTGGAGGCTGAGGCAGGAAGATTCCAAGTTAAGTTGAGCCTGGGCAACATAGCTACTTAGAAAGGCACTGTTTCAAAATAAAAAATAAAGATGGGCTGAGGCTATAGATCAGTGCAAAGTCCTTTGGTTCAGTCTTCATTATTAAAAAAAATCATGGCTAAAGTATATAATTATTCAGTTTTTAAGAGTGCCAATATACTAAAATATAATTAAATTTCATTGTTACATGAAACTGATTAATTTGGGTTTTTTCAATTTTTAGTTTTTATTAGTACATATTTGCATTAAATAATGATCACATTCCTCATGAAGAAATGGTATATGTAAATAATACCTCACAATTCTTTTTTATCCCCTTTGCCTTTCCTCCTCCCCTCTTGTAGTCAGGGTTTTCAAGGGAATAGATTTAATACAGGACACACAATTTATAGTATTATTTTATAATATTCACCCAAAAAGTCAAAGGCAGAGGAGTTCAAGAGATCATACCATACACTAGAGACTCAAAGAAGCCAGCCAAGGGCCTAGATCCCCAAGCAATTTCTTGCAGAAGTCTAGCTGAGGCCTAGAGTCCAAGGCAATGTCCTCCACAAGTCCAGCCAGTGGCCTAGAGTCCACAGCATTACCTCATGCTTGTCCATATCAAGGATCTTCACCAGGAAGGCCCAATGGCCAATGGTGGAAGCTAGAAAGCCTGCACTGGCAGGGTGATGGAACTGTGCCACCAGGCATCTACATCTGAGGGATCTACACTGTAGCCAGGTATGATGCTCATGGCAAAGATCAGAGCTCCTCTGATTAGAACAGCAACCACTCGCAGTGACAGTGAGGACCTGAGCTCCTTCTAGGATAAGAGAGCAGCAAAGTTCACATCAGGAAAACTACCCATGGCAAGCTTCTCCAAGAAAATCAACAGCCAACGATCTTCTCCTCCAGTTCTCTTTTCATGCTCTTGACAATCATACTCAGGTGGGTCTTCTCAGCTGGGAGTTTCAAGTTGACCATTAGTTAATCCACTGTACCTCCCCTCCATCATTTGGTTCCTTTCCCATCTGCAAAAGATCTGTCTCCCTATTTCTTTGTATCTATTTTTATTTTGCTTTTATTTATATATTGAGTTTTTCATGTAAGAGAAACAGTACAATACTTCAGCTTGTGTGTCTGAATTATTTCACTTAATGTTATGTTCTCATGGTGCATCTATTTGGCTATAAGTTATTCAGGTTTATATTGTGTTATGACAATATAGTATTCCATTGTATATACATACAACATCTTCTTTATCCATTCATCTGTTGATGGACATATAGGCCATTTCTATAATTTATCTACTGTGAAATGTTCTTCTGTATCAATGGATATGCATGAATCTCTGTAATATGATATTTTTTAATATTTCAGAAGGATACCCAGATGGAGAATAGCAGGGTTGAATGAAATTTCTTCTTTTAGTTGTTTAAAGAATCTCCTTACTGATTTCCATAATAGTCCTCCTAGTTTACATTCCCACCAACAGTGTAGTCCAGAGTTCCTTTTTCCTCTGCAGTCTCACCGGCATTTATTATTATTTGATTTCTTGATGATAGCCATTCTTTCTAGAGTAAGAAGAAATCTCAGTGTTATTTTAATTTACATTTCTGTAATGGCCATGTATTAATTGACCATTTCTTCTTCTGATAAGTGTCTAGCCATTTCAGTTGCTCATTTTTTGATTAGGTCTTTTCTTTTGGAAGGCCTCATTATTTGAGATTCTTTATATATCGTAGATATTAGTCCTCTCTCTAAGGAATAGCTGGCAAAATTTTTCTTACTCTGTAGGTTGTTCCTTTATTCTGCTGAATATTTTCTTTGCTGTGCAGAAGAATTTTAAATTTTATATGAGTCCATTGTTGGTTCTTAATGTTATTTCTTGTACCATTGGTATTCTTTTGAGAAAGTCCTTGCCTACAGCCATGTCTTCAAGAGTTTTACCTATTTTATATTCTAGCCAAAAAAAGTTTGTTTTAACTTTTAGATCTTTGACCCATTGTGATTTCAGTTTAGTACATG
The DNA here is from genome assembly GCF_053883595.1 of Heterocephalus glaber. NCBI lineage: Eukaryota > Metazoa > Chordata > Mammalia > Rodentia > Bathyergidae > Heterocephalus > Heterocephalus glaber. Next base: position 63,884,703 of record NW_028258317.1, on the reverse strand, counting down.
ATGAGACATATGAGTCTAGATTCAATCTTCTGCATGTGGATAGCCAGTTTTCCCAGCACCGTTTATTAAAGAGGTTATCTTTCCTTCACTAGGTTTTTGGCCCCTTTGTTCAAAGAACAGATAGATGAACGAGTCTGGGCTTGTCTTTGTATCTTCCATTCTGTTCCACTGTTCAATGTGTCTGTTTTGTGCCAGGATAATGTTGTTTTTATAGCTGTAGCTTTGTAATATAACTTCAAATTGGGGATTATGATGCCTCCTCTTTGTTTTTGTCACCCTGAGTTACTTTTATTCTTCTGGGTCTCTTCTGGCTCCATAAAAATTTTAGAATTTTTTTCTTTAGTTCTGTGAGGAGTACTGTTGGTAGTTTAATTGGCATTGCATTAAATCTTTATATCAGTTTTGGAAAGATAGCCATTTTGACTATTGATTCTGCCTACCCAAGAATGCAGATAAACTCTTTGATCTCCTTTCTTAGAGTTATGTAGTTTTCTTTGTAGAAGTATTTCACTTCCTTGGTTAGGTTAATGCCTAAGTATTTAATTTTTTTTTATTCTATTATAAATGGTATTGTTTTCCTAATTTTTTTCTGAGTTAATTATTGGTGTGGAGGAATGCTATTGATTTTTCTATGTTGATTTTGTATCTTCCTATATTTCTGAATTTAGTTATTAATTCAAGTGTCTTTTAATGGAATTATTTGAATCTTCTAGGAAGAGGATCATGTCATCTGCAAATCATGATGATTTGATTTCTTCCTTCCTTATACATATCTCTTTTGCTCTTTTTTCTCTGTCCTGATTGCTCTAGTTAATGTTTTGAGTACTATGTTGAACAGGAGTTGTGATAGTGGACACCCTTGTCTTGTTCCTGATTTTAAAAGAAAAATTTTCAGTAGATTTGTCATAAATGATTTTTGTCAAATTAAGATAAAGTCCTTCTATGCCTATTTTCTTCAAAGTTTTTTTTTTAATCACAAATGGATGTTGGATTTCCTTAAAGAGTTTTTTTCTGTCTACTGAGATGAGCATGTGTTTTTGTTTCTTGCTTCTGTTTATATGATGTATTACACTTATTGATTTGCATATATTGAGTCATCCTTGCATCCGTGTAATGAAAGAGATTTGATCATGATATATGAACATTTTGATAATTTTTTTGTATTCTGTTTCCTAGTGTAGTGGACCCTTAGCTTAAAAACTCAATCATTCACAGTTGTATCTCAAGTTGATCGTAAGTCAAAACTATTTTCCCCATAAGAAATAATGAAATACCCATAATGCATTCCAAACCTCCCAAAGCACCCCTTACCTAACCTTTTCATAATAAAAAGGGTTGTATCATGTTCATAATTTACCAGAAACATCAATAATTTCCTATTGTATTCACCAAAAAGTTATAAAGTGTGCCTAGTCTACCAGAAACAACAATTTCATACTGTACTCACCATTCTAGTTGACATCTTTGTCTTGCAGGAAGGGAGGATGAAATGGAAGGTGGATATTATTTGGAAAGAAAGTCCCCTTCCATCAGAACATCAGGAATATCACTCTCTGGTGGCCTTTCTCTCCTTGGGAGTCTGTAGCACACTAGGACTGCATCTGGATCACTAGGTCTCAACCTTCTCAGAACTAATAACTGGTCTAAAGCTATCTATTTCTATCTTTTCTTTAACACTGTTCTGTAGTATGACACGACACTGTAATTAAGCAAGTGAATGCAATGGTTGGCTTTTTCTCTGTGTGGGTGAGTCTTCTCTCCAAAGCTTTTAGCTCTGTCTGTTTTTCAGGATTTCCTTTATTTCAAAAGAAGAACTTCACTGCACTGATTTTTGATACTCCCCCTCCTCTTCAGAAAGCTCTTCAGCTGCCATTCTCTGTTGCTCAGCCAGAAGTTGCTGAAGTTCCTCTGCAGACAGTTCCTCTGAGCATTCCTCCACCAGTTCCTCAGCATCACCACTGTCTACCTTCAAGCCTGTGGACTCCGTTGTAGTGACAATGTCATCAACCACAAGGTCAATTAAGGCTCAGCTCCTCTACACAGCCTTCAAAGTCTCCTGCATAACTTAGGCCGCATTTTCTTCCAGGAAGATTTTAGTGTCCTTAGAGAGACATTGGCCCAGGATTTCTTAATTAAGCCCAAACCCAAAAACCTGGCATTTGAGTTGTAACATAAGACTCTGGTCATAAATTAAAACTAAAATTCTACTCATAATCCAAGTTGTTTGTATGTGAGGCTGGTCATAACTGGAGAGCGCACTGTAGGGTAAAAGCCACTTACTTCTGAGCCTTTAGCTACTTCACCAAAAACTTGCCAAAGCATCACCCCTTGTTGGAAAGCTAGTCCACCCAGCTGAGTATTTTAACATTCTGGCCTTTATGTTAAAGAGAGTGGAAAAGAGCATGAATGGCTCCAGGGAGTTACATCTGCATTTTTTGCTACATTAAATTACTATATATATATACATATGCCAACTCTCTAATGAACTATGATTATCAGGTTTTTCTATATTTATTTCAATAAAAGGTATACTTCTAATAGATACCTTAATTTCAAAAATTTCAAAGGTTACATAGTTGTTAATGATAATTTCACTACTATTGTATACCATATATATGGCATACGTATGTATTTTATACCATACATTATCTCCCTAAATCATCAGAAGAAACTAAATGTACGAATTCTCTAGTTTACAGATGAGGAAACTTAGGTCTAGAGAGGTTGCTTCTTTAACATTACCTATCTGCTGAGTGGAAGAAAAAGGAATTCAAACCCAGGCCATTAGAAATGAATATTTTTAGCAATATATCACTCACTGTCCCATGCACTTATGTATGTTTTTAAGGCATATATTCCACCTGCACTTGTGTTTTATATCCCAGTTTTCCCTTTTCCATTGGGCATCTTGAAATTCTGGCAAAAATAGATATCACAGGGATCAATTTTCCATTCTTGTTTTCTCCTTGGATATGATTTTCATCATATTTTGGAAAAATCATGGGAAGTTGGGCCTCTTGTGTATATTTTAGAGCCTGTTGCTATGTTGTTTTGATTTCCTGTATAATGGCTGGGATTGGGTACTATACAATTATAAAATGTTAAGGAACCTGAGAGGTTGTTGATTCTTCAGTTAGATAATTTATATTCCCTTTTATGCACATAGTAAGTCAGTCATTCAGCCTCTGCTTGAATATTTAAAAGACAGAAACCTCATGAATTTTTTGTGACTACATGATTTTTAGCTGAATAATTCTAGCAAGTAGAAACCCAAATATTTTCTGCAATCCATGTGCGCCTCCAATTACTCTGCCAGACAGCATTCAGGGGAATTTCATCATCATGATCCTGACCATCATGTACACTTAGCCCAAATCTTTCAATATCTCCCTCCTGTGTTGTGATACAGGCAACAGACTTCAGTGTGACTCCTTGCTCTCCCTAGGACATGCTGGACTTTGTGTCCTGTGTATTTTTTCTTCTGTTTCAGGCTTCAGGACTTTGGCAAATACTGTGCCATCAGCTTGGAAAACCCTTCCCCTTTTGTATTTCACATGTTTGATTATTAAATTAATGTCCATCTCCTCTAAGCATATATATCAAGCTTTTTTTTTTTTGGTACTGGATATCAAACTCAGGACCTTGCACTCGGCACCACTGAAGTAAATCCTTGGCCCCAAACAGGGTTTCATTTTATCTTCTTTAGGATTTTTAACATGTTTCAAAGAGCAGAAGTTTTGAAAGAGACTGAGACAGGGTCTCCTTTTTGCCAGCTGGTCCATGATCACTTCCCTCGGCTTTCAAAAGGGTCTGAGCACTACTTCCCAGCCACAAAATACCCTGAACTGAGAACAAAGGAATCTGCAATCCATTTGTGAATAAGCCAGGTGAATTAACCTTGTCTGTACTAGAAGAAGATCAACTCTTTGAGACTACAAACGGCAGTGGCCTTAAAGGTATGTTTGGGACAACTTCAAATTTCCATATATTCTGGATTGAAGTCAAAGCAGTATATGTATCCTGAGACTGCTGCAAAAGCCCTGAAAAGCGAAAAGCCTGTTTTCATTTCCAACATTCTATGTCTGTAAAGCAGAGTTTTCTGCAGTGACAGCAACCACAACAAGATTACAGAGTCTACTGGACATAGACAGCACACTGCATGCCACTCTTGTCCGTCTTCCCCAGATGGGATAGCCTAGTTCCAGGAAAACAAGCTCAGGTCTCTCACTGACTCTGCATTATGGTGAGCTGCATAATTATTTTATTGTACATTATAATGTATGAACAATAGAAATAAAGTGTAATAAATGTAATGTGTTGAAATCATCCCCAAAGCCCCGTCCACCCCCTGCTCTGTGGAAAAATAGTCTTCCAGCAAACTGTCCCTGGTGCCACAAAGGTTGGGGACCTCTGCTTTAACATACAGGATGTTCAGGGACATTTCTCATCTAAACTATTTCACCTACATAATGTTCTAGACACTTGAACAACTCTTCCTAGAGCATTATTTGTCCATGTTACATTACGTAGGTCTTTTTTTCTGAAAATGTCCTAGTATTTATAATACTGTTTTGAAATGTACTGTATAGAGATGATACAAATATTTTTATCAGTTTGCTTACTCTTGATCTGACTGTCTTTTAAAGAGAAGATGCTATAATAATATAATGTATAAATAATATATAACATTTACAATACCAAATAATGTATAATTGACAAACATAATATTTGTTAAGAATTTCTGATGTGGCAGTTTTCATCAAGAAAGTACTTGATTTTGAATAATTCACCGAACGTCAACATGAACTTTAGCAATAAGTACTATTCGTAGCCCCTTGAGAAACTTGAGTGTTTGAAAGGTTAAATTATTGCCTATGTATCATAGGTAGTGAGAGTCTCTTCTTTTTTTTTTGGTACCGGGGATCTAACTCGGGACCTTGCGCATGTGAGGCAGGCGCCGGAACCACTGAGCTAAATCCCTGGCCCCAGTATTTTTTTGTTTTTGTTTTTTTGGTACAAGGGATTGAACTAGGGACTTTGAGCCTGCCAGGCAGGCGTGGTGCCACTGAGCTAAATCCCGGCCCTCTTCTGAAATGGAATTTGAGCAATCTGGTTCTAGTACCATTCTCCCTAAGCACCATGCTGCACTGCTATATTACTGAAGACATCTAAAATCTAAATTTAACTGTCTATATGACAATTTTTGCCCATGTTGCACTATATGGTTGTTTTGCATTCAACTACTCAGTTTGTATTCACTATCCTTAGCTATTTTTTATAACATTTAGAAACTATACATGTTTATGGTGGAGATACTTGACCTATATCTGTGTGTACATGTGTTATTAAATTGATGTTATGAAATACTTGTGGTTCAGTAAAAGACTTTGAAATGCACATGGCTTCTAGTTGGTTAGCCAAATTTTACAATTACATTATTTTTGTCTCTAACTTAGCTAACCTTGTGCATCTGAATTTTGGCTGACTGAATTTTGGCAGGATAAAGGCTTTGCTAAAAAGGAATCATAAGTCAAATGGAGCCTTTGATTATTACCCAGTTCCATAAAATTTCCAGAAGGGGCTTTAATGTGAACCAGAAATTCTACAGATTTTGTAAATCAAGAAATTTGGGACAGCCCAATAGCCTTTGTAGAAGAAATAGCAACCATCTCAGTATCTGTTGGACAACAGTTTTCAAATTGACACTGGTTAGCTTTCACCAAGTAAGTTCAAACACACATATGCCCTTTTACAAAGCTGTAACATGTGGGTCTATCTTTTCAAAATTTAATAGAGAAGATAGAAAATAAAATTTCAATTAATATAGCGTTATGCAAATTTCACTGTATAATATTCATGAATGTGGCTTGCCAGCCCATGGGTCAAGGGCAATTTAACTGAATTAACAATAACAACAAAATGCAAATTAGTCAAAATTAATCATTGTCAAAAGACCTGAAAAATAATGGATTTCAGCATCAATTTCGTTAGTAATCAGAAGGAAAATTAGATTATCCTTTGGCACCAGAATAGGTTATAATTTGTCATAAATCATTAATAGCCTTTAAAATGCATCAGTATTTTACCTAAGATTGTGTTTAAGAGGTACATAGTTACCCATTTCATTTTTTGAATCAGTAGATATGGTATCAGTGTTACACATCATGAAGCATTGTAATTTTGCTCTTCAGGATCGATATTTTAGAAGAGTCAATGACTACTAAAAGGCCTTTGCCTACCATCATATATACTGGCAGAATCAGAGCCCCCTTATTAGGTGATAGTAGCTTAGGGAAGAAAATTCTAGTAAGAAAATGTTAGATATTCACCAAAAACATAAACACAAAATATCCAGTTGGAAAGAGTCTTAAGGACTATCTACCACAGAGGTTTTCTTTCCTTTACTTCTAAAGAAAAGAAATCATTTCTCAAAATATTTATTTTTACATAGTTTCACCATATATCAAGCACAGTCATGGTGGACAACGCTGACAGGTTCCTCACAGGGATAACCCTGAAGTCCACTGGGTGAGACTTGCTTTCCTGATGGTAGCTTCTACCTTATTAAGTCACAATATAGGCTTAACTCTTAATTCCACTATTTTCCAGAAATAAGTAAGTTGAGGCACAAAGCGTATAGTGTCCGTAAGAATTCAAGCCTACTATTCCAGATTCCTAGACAAGAGTTCCATCCTTTGAAAGGTTGCAGTAAAGGTTAATGCTTACGGATAGATGTTAGCACACTGTAATTTCAGACCAAATGGAAAAGATCTTTACATTACTTGCATTTTGGAATTATTGATGCTACTGTTTTTTCCATTAGTAGGGATAATTGCTATATGACTACATTGAGTCCTTTTGAATGCTATTAGATTCAACTGAATGCTAAATGCATTTTGCTAAAGTAATAAGTTTGTTTGGCACTGAGATGAATTATCAACAGAAAGTCCTGCAGTCTTCAGAAATCATGAAATCAAATATATGTCCTCTATATATGTCTGAAATCAATGCCCTTTCTAGAGATAGTGAGATTAAGAATTTAGTTAATTTTTAGACTCAATTATAAATGAGAAAATATCTGATGTGGAATTACCACTCATTGCTTTCATTTTTATCCATTTAATTGGAAGAAAAATCTGAAGTAAAATAACTTTGCCTACATTGGTGCAATCTTACGATAACTCTCAGAAATATGAAAATTCCACATAACATGAGCCCAGTTCTAAAGTAATGATATTCTGTTAACATTTAAAAACTCAGTGACACATGCTTCTTCCAGCTTTTAGTAACTCTCCATTTATGGGTAATTCAATGAAATCAAATCTCTTTTCATCTGGAAGTAATGTACATGAATGATAGTCCAGATGAAAGGAGCTCTGCTGTCCAGATTTGACTCTTTTGCTATTTCTTTTCTCTTTGTCTTGAGTTACCATTATTTTTGATCCCTGTTTTTAGGATTAACTCTGACTCTCTTCATATTCACTTTCTAGGAGCCACTTGAGGCCCTGTCAAACTTGACCCCAACCTGAAAAATTCTTTCATTAGTTCAGCCAAAATAAGAATGAACTTGAATTAAAAGTGAGACATTGGGGCTGGGGATTTAGCTTAGTGGTTTCACCACCTGCTGCTCAAGCGCAAGGACCCGAGTTCGATCCCTGGTACCAAAAAAAAAAAAAAGTGAGATATTGTATAACAGTACATGTAAATTACATGAAACACATTAGTCCACAAACTGAAAGTCTCTGGGTTCTATTGTGCCAGACATAGATTAGGACAGATAACTGCCTATTTATTTTCTTTGGAAACATGCTCTTCTTGTCTATGGGCCCAGTGGCCTTCATATCAGCAGAGATAATTTCAATTTTCTTAAGACCTTTTCTTTTCCTATTTTAAAATCTCTGGTTCTCTGTGAGCCACACACTCAGTAACAGTTTCTTAAAGGATCGTTTGTTTCGAACTGTCAGAACATTTACATAGGTGAAATGAGTGACATGCTCTGAACTCACCAAAGTATTAAAGTAGCTGAGTTTGCCGATCTCTTAAAGTTAATTTCAATAACTTTTTCCTAATGTCTTCCAGGGAAAGTATTTTTGAGAATAATATTTTATGGTTTTATAATATTGTTCCAAATTGGTAAGATGTACCACTTATTCTTCTGTCAATCCTTAGACCTGGGAGGTGGAACAAGGGAAATTTGAGATTTTTGATAGTCAAAATCATCACTCTCACTAAGGAAAGGTGTAAAACAAATATTTTGTTCATCTCTTCAAAGAACTTTGTCCTATTTCTTCAGTGACAATATTATTTCCAGAAGAGAGGGATATACTCTCCTGGGACTATCCATAAATGGAAAATCTTTGAGAAAGAAAGGTATATCTGTGATCTTTCAAAGTTGGTGAAGTATATTGCTTTAGGACTGGACATGTCTTGGACACAAGTGACAACATTATAATGATTACCAGAAAAATAGAGTTTTTATACAACTATGTGTCTATTTTAATTTGAATGCCCCTCGTATAATCACTGCTATCTTTTAATAAGGTTAGTGAGGCAGCCCCTGGATTCTACCTCCTCCAGACCGTTCTTGGTATACTGCTAACTAGAATGGTCTTGATAAAGCAAGCATCAGGTGCTTCTCCTGCATGAGGCATTAGAAAAGCCTTAGCCAGCAGCAACTTCTCCTTCTGTGTGTTTTGAATTATAGTGGCTGGTCCTCTTTAAGTTCCATAATGACATCATTCATATTTCCTGGAATTTATATGGACACTTCTCCATTCCTAGAATGATTTTATTAATCCACTTTCCCAACATTTCCCCAACCTCCACATGATTAAATAAGTCATCATTATTTTTAAGTAAATATTTTGTTCCCTTTCGTGTCCATCTACCCCCCACAGCCATGTGAGTGAAGCTGTCTTTATTTCCTAGCACTTAGTGGGCCAACTTGAAACTTTATTAAACCACTTTTTCCAGAAATCATGTTGGGGTTGGATTAAGGGAGGATAGGGCACTGCACATGCCAAGTTCCAAATTCCAACCACTGTTTCCTTGAAGACTGACAAAAAGAAAAGATATTTTTAGAACTCAATATATGTCTATAAACTCCTGATAAATTTAGAAATATCTCTCAGGTCAATACGTACCCAGGAATCTATGAATGTAGCAATGTCAATGGGGCCATGCTTGGCACTGCTAAACACATGTAGTAACTAATCTTTCCTGAGACAAATCTTCCGTCGTAAAGCAAGAAGTTAGATATGTGATATTCCTAAAACGTCCAGATGGATTTCGAATTGGAATTACAGACACTGCCACATAAACATTCCTAATGCTGTCAGCTGTCCTGGGATAAAGTGTCTCACTCCAACCCCTCAGATGATCAATTAGGACTCAAATCCATTTTAAAGCTCCCTTAAGATGTTACATTACTTAATGTCAATTGCTCAATTACAAATCAGGTTTTAAAAGTCTCCAAATTCTGCCTACTGAAGAGATGAATGGAAAATTTTGGAAAGAAAGACCTGATCAATTTGGACTTTCATTAAACTGCACATAATTAACACAGAACAGATGCTTCCCAATTAATTGTGTTGGGTTCAGATCCAGGAAAATATTATTGACTCACTTGGACAGAGCTGAGAAAGAGGAAACACATAGCAGAACCTACACACATTTATAAAAATATATAGTATTATTACTACTATTTATCTTAAAATACATGTCTCTGGGCATCTCATAGAATTAAATACCAGGTAAAGGTATTTAAACAAAAGTAGACACTTTCTTCTAATAGCTCAAGATTTAAAACAAATAATATCCATAAGGGCATGAAAAATGAAAAGTACTAGGTATGAAGCAAAAATCCATCTATTTAGAGAAAAGTTTGTACATGCATACATATGTCTACATATGCATCTATACATACACCTAAGAGCAAAATTACTTATAAGCTTTGAATGGATTAGATACACAGAAATCTGAAACAAAGATACTCTAGGCATTCAGAAAGATTTTGAAATACTAATACAGAAATATAACTTTCACTATGTAAAAAATGACAGGTAGAGTTCCTTATGGTAAAGAAAAAATGTCTTACACAGGCCAAAGAAAGCGCCCTAGACAACAGGAAAGAAGACCAAGGCTTTGTCGAAGTAAAGATGTCAAGGAATAAAGGTGCTTAAAGGGTAATATGGCTATGATCATGCTGTCATTGCAATGGTCAATGTATTATCTATAAGTTAAAAATCTGAAAGAGCCATCCTTTCTGTCCACTGTTGAAAAACTAGGAGTGAAAGTTTTCTTACTTTTATCTATCTGTCTACATATAAATGGCTAAAGTGATATGTGATTTTTATAATGCGGGATATAAACAGGCCTTGTTTATCAAAACAGTAGTACATTCATATCCTAGGTTCGCAATGGTTATTGGAGATGATGTAAATATTTTCCATATGAAGAAAAGAGAATAAGAATGGAAATTGAATTGAATAGGTGGGTAAATTACGTGAAATCTATTTGTGTGAAGGGGCATACACAGACATACATACACAAACTAATCGAACATATGTCAAAATATTCTTAGTGGATACTCCAAGATGGTAGAGAATAAAGCTTATTTGGATTATCTAGATTTTCAGAATTTAGATATACAGCATTAAGTAGAGCACTTAAAATCTATGCAGTTAAATCATCTGTGATGTGATTTGTTTTGTCATTCAATAGGTATGTGACATTATTTAACTAACTAAGCTTCAATATGAATATTTATAAAGTAGTGATAACAATGGCATACGAATTCAGTGATATGAGAAACATAATTTCCAAAGTGCTTAACAGTATGCACAATGTATTTTAGTTATTGTGGTGGTGATGAGGAGGAGGAAGAGGACGAGAAGGAGGAGGATGTTATTTATAAGAAGACATAACTAATTTCACAGTGATAATAGGCATAGTAGGAAAAGGGTTTAACCATTTTAAGAGGCACATTTATTTTATTACATTAGTATTAGGTACTTTCTACTTGATTAATAATTCTCCTGGACAAATTTAGTAGGCCACATATGTCTGTCAAATAATCATACAATCCTGCACATAGATACTAACAGGATGCAAAATGTCAATGTAGAATATTTACCTATAAAATGGTAATGTATAGAGAACGTGCTTCTTGATTGCTGAATGTTAGGAATTCTGATCATATATCTCTGAGCTCTTCGACTTTAGCACCTATGAAAGCTGATCCATGGGCTTTTCTACAGTAAGTATACAAAAGTGTTAAATCCTAGAAATACCAATTTCTTCCTAGAAGCTTCTACACTAAAATTGGGGACTGGTGTCTTGTGCATCATTAGAAAACATAAGGAGAAGTCATAACTGTCAGTTGTTTACTCAATAATTACTAAGCATGTACTGTGTAGCAGAAATTATGTTAGGCAATAGCAGAGACAATAGAAAAGTCGGACGCACTTTTATTCCTACATGTATCAGGCTTTCATGTCATATACATAGTAGAAAAGGGAATGCTGCAGGACAGTGTAAAAGAGAAGTTATGGTCTGACCATGGGGCTAGGCTTTGTACCTGGGAAAAGGTCAATGAAGACTTTCTTGAAGGAACTGATGCTTAAGATTTTAAGAACTAGGTGGGAAATTGAATAGGATAGGCATATACCTGGAGCAGAGACAGAATACACTGTGTCTTGAAACTGAATGTACTAGAAGAATGCATAAAAATCAGCCGACAAAGTTATCAGAAGGCAGACACCGCAGCAGACTTCCACCCTGAAGGATAGCTGTGTAATGGCTACACAGGAGATGTTCTCTGAAAGTACCCACTGAAAATGTGCTCAGAGTCAAAAATTACAAATCTTTAAATAAATGAAGTGTGGAAAGTTTTAGAAACAATGAAATTTGGTTATTATTATATATATAGTTATTCTCTGGTACCCAAGGAAGCTGAATTCTAGCATACTTTCAACAATACCCAAATCCCTGGATATCAACTATCAAAAAATAGAATTTTATTTACGTTACCTACTTATATCCTTTAAATCACCACTAGATTACAAATAATACCTAATAAAATATAAATTATATGTAAATAATTGTTATATTGTATTATTTTGTGAATAATGGCAAGAAAAATGTCTATATATGCTGAGCACATGCACAATTTTTTCTCAATAATTTCAATTCTTGGTTGGTGGAAGCTGTATATATAAAGGGTCAACTGTATATGTGTTAGTTACATTTAGTGAGACACAGAGTTTACCCTAGCTATTTCCTCTGAAGAGATTTCAATAGTCTACTTACAGATGTATGTTAGAGTTAAATGAAGTATGATATAGTACCCAATGACTAGCAAAAGTAAAAAGACTTTTCTTCTGCTGGATTTTTCTTAAGGATATTGAATTAATCCACTTAGGAGTTGAGTTGCTTAACCTTGGTACGACACAGTGTTCAAATTCCCATAGATACACCTGTGCTTATGATGGGGTTGTTTACCAGTGCAGTAAATTCTTAATTGTGGCTTCAAGTCTCTGCCTCCAAAAAGATTCCCTCAGAAGATGTTGTTCCTGTTTGTCCTCTCCCAGCAATATTCTGCTTCTGCTTGTTATTCAGATGTGAATAACATCTGAATGGTGAGGGAAATTACTAGGATCAGAGGATAGGAGTTTGCAGTCTTTGTCGTTTTGAGTAAGCCTTAGTCTTAGAGTGAGTCCTTTTTTATTCTAATGACCATCTTTTATTTTTATTTATGTCTTTTGCTCATAATGCTGCCCTTATCTCCAAAGCAGGGTTCTCTTTTTTCCTGCCCTAGCTAAAATAAATTTTGACCAATATCTCAAGTGCACCAAGGCTATTAGTCATTCCTGCCATATACTGAGGCTTCCATAATGAGGAAGAAGGAGAAGGTGCAGGTGGATTTTCTTGTTCTTCCCAAGTAGCTGCTGATTCCTTTCCCTCATCTGCACCACAGCTGATGCTTATGTCTCTTACAAGTCATCACCGTGAGTGCTCCATAGGTTTTGTGGAGGAAAAGCCTGCAAGACAATGCAGATTCCTCTAAATTCTATAGTCCCTAGTATTTTCACACTGCTCCACCAGCCTACATTGAACTTTTACCAATCTGTCAACTATTTTAACATTTTTTAGTCTATTTCATGTGGCAATAACAGAAAACCCCAGGCTGGGGAATTTGTAAAGAACAGAGATTTGCAAGGTGTGGTGCCATATGCCTTAATCCTAGAACTCTGAGAAGCTAAAGCAGTACCATCACAAGTTCCACCCCAGCCTGGGAAACTTAACAACTTAGTGAGACCCTGCCTCAAAATTAAAAAAAAATTTTTTTTAAATGGCTGGGGATCTAGCTCAGTGCAATAGTCCTAGGTTCAATTGTTAATATGATGACAGTAACAATGACCACAACAACAAACAAAACAAAAGAGACACACCCTCCAAACAGAGATTTTTGTGTTTGTTGCAATTGTGGGAGCTGTGAAGTGTAAAGTTAAGGAACACTATATCTAGCAGTAAATACCTACATGTAGAATCATCCCATGAAAGGAGCCAGAGGGGCAAGTCAGGAGGACTACAAAGAAATGGCTGCACTTGCTTTCAGGATGAGCCCACTCTCATAACAAAGAATCACATTTGCAACAATGGCCTTAACTCATTCATGACCATAAAACCTTCATGACCTAATAAGCTCATAAAGGTCCTAGCTCTAAAACTTCTCTCACTGAGGATTAAGTTTCCAGCATATAAACTTGAAGGATATATTAAAACCTTAAGAGTTATCTAACTCTTCTGAACAGCCTTTGGTCATTTCCTCCCCAGGTTAGTGTGTACTCACAGGGCTTCTCCTTTAAGTACCATGTCTTGTCAGGTTTAAGGTCATTTGTTTGGGAAACATCAGCTCTCCAGTAGGTTATAATATTTTAAGTTACCCTGGCTAATTTTTGTTGTAAGATTAAGAGTAACCCTTCTTCTAGCTTTCTAAATTCTGAGAGAAACCAGAAACCCTGCCAAAGAAATAGTGATATTCAAGTTCTAGTCTTGAGAATTTCCCATATTCACAATAATTTCTCAGAATGACAAAACTTTCTTTTAACCCAAAGATTTCGTGAAGTTGTTTATCATAGCAGCAACATCTAGCATGTCTTGACATTTAAATTGTAACATCTGAGGAAGCTGGCAAGGAGACAAATGATGGAACACAGAGATATAGAAGGAAATAACCCACAGGTCAAGGGTGCTCCTTCTAGGAATTCAGGAATCTGTGTCAAAGCAGGACCTTACTAACTAGAAGCCAAGGCATGAGGCAAAGCCTAGTTTATTGGGTTAAAGAAATAACTATAGAGACTTGCTTAGAGTAAAACTATGGCCAAAACACAGGGCCAAAATGCATGGGAAACAAGGCAAAATTAAGTCACTTCGTAAAACTGATTCAGTGTACACAGTGAGATATTAGTTCCTCCAAATTCTCAACTGGCCCAACATTGAGGCTATAAGGATATATCAAGGGAAGGCAAAGAGTTCTCATAACCCCAAACAGGTTAACAACCCCTCTGGGAGAAAAAGCCCTTTTAATGGGAGAATATAGCAATTTGATCAAAATGCAATTGTGAACTTTTCCTTCTGTGGCAAACAGCTTGAATGTGAAGACAGCACCATCCGGATCCATATGTCTCAGCGTATGCATTGCCAAGATGTCTGCTTGCCATTTGCTCTGATTACACAATGCCAAAAACCCAGGTGAAAAGTGAAAAATTCAGTCAATGTTTCTAAACACCCAGATGTTTGGTACCATGTACATAAAATATATGGATGCATGACAGTTTTTCTCATTTTTCATCTGGTTGTTTGGTATTACATAACATGAATCATTGTGTAGATACTAAGTACTCTTAGGACCAAGCATAGGACACTGGCACAAATCGGTACAGTTTTCCTTAAGTGTCAGAGAATCTTAGCCTTGAATTCGGCTTTAGAAACTAGCTAATGCAATTTTCTTCATATTGTATTTGTGGTATGTCAACAAGCATACCATAGGAAATTTAGAAAATCCTGTCTAGTATTGGGAAAGACTAAATTTCAGCCTCTGGCTTTTGTTTATAAACATGAAAAAAACTTTATTCTGAACACTTTTGCTAGGTAACTCCCCAGATCCAGCCCCTGGGACTGGAAACAACTAATATGTCTAGCGTGGCTTCAGTATATCCTCCAAAATTTCATATTCATATTTTGGAAGCTTGACTCCTCAGTGTGTCAGTGTGACGTCTAGTGGCAGGCTCTGGCTTCATAAGTGAATTCATACTTTTCTTGTATGAGTGAGTTCTCACTCTTGTGTGATGT
This sequence comes from Heterocephalus glaber, assembly GCF_053883595.1. Taxonomy (NCBI): domain Eukaryota; kingdom Metazoa; phylum Chordata; class Mammalia; order Rodentia; family Bathyergidae; genus Heterocephalus; species Heterocephalus glaber. Next base: position 63,869,349 of record NW_028258317.1, on the reverse strand, counting down.
CTTAGTCACTTTGTATTGCTGAGACACAATACTTGATAAAGTAGGAGAGGTTTATTTTGGTTTACATTTCAGAATCTTCAGCCCATTTTCATCAGGCTCAAACATAGAAACTGCATGTGAAAGGTCTGGGCAGAGGAAATCTGCTCATGTCATGGGAGCTGGAAAGCAGAGAGAGCAAAGAGAAGAACAAAGGAGGGAGATACAACCTAGAAGGTCACATCCCCAATCGACTGCCTCTTCCAGCCAGATCTGACCTACTAACATCACGATTAGCTGTAACGCCTGCTGGTCCAATCACCTTCCACGAGGCCCTGCCTGTGAGTGCAAGAGGCTCTTGTAGGATGCCTAGAAATAAATCCTAACTTGGGACTATAATTAGTAATGACAGAAGTAAGTTGTTAGAAAGCAAAGTCATTGCTTATGACTTGTTTCTTCCGCATGCACCCAGGTGCCTTTCTATTTTATGCCATGAGTTGAAGCAACAAAATACCCTCACCAGAAGTTAAGAGGATTCTGATATCATTTTCTAGGACTTTGTAGCCTGTAGAATAGTGAGTGAACATAAACTTCTACTTGTTATAAATTAGCCAGGCTCAGAAATTCAATACTGGCAACAGAAAATAGACTGTGACCATGTCTTCAAAGAGCTTGCTTCTTTGACAGGGAAGAGTACAACAGGAGAAGGGAAATGAGGAGAAGGGGACGGACAATGAATGAAGAGGACCAATACAATTAAATACACATATTAGCAATTATGTTAGCTGTGCCATTGGTTTTCCACATCAGTTTACATAAAGCACTTGAAATAAATGGATTATTTTTCCTATTTTTATTTTATGGCAATTTAGAAGGACAGTGTCACATTTTCAAAGCTATATAATCTGAAGATTAAGAGGATCATTGGTAAAAGTGATTCTATTCCCTCCAAACTTTTTGCACTGAATTATTTTGCTTCCCTTCAAACTTTCTAACAAAGCTTAGGTTCTCAGTGTCTGGATCTTATTATCCCAGGACATTATCAGAAATTAAGGAAGAAGGATGACACCACAAGGGGAGCACCGCTCACCACAACACTGTGAGGGCATGCCACTGCACAGGGACACAGATCCATGTGGCAGAGGCACCAGTCCTATGAGTTTGGGAAGATAGCCCAGTGGTGAGCAGCAGAGAGAAGGCCTATCTGAAGCTTGCATTGAAAATTGAAGCACACTGGGAGAGTGAAGGTGGAGTGGACTACAGCAGTGAGTGAGTTATTGGGACCACCTCCTAAAGAACCCAGACTTGCTATGGGGGAAGAGCAGCTGAAACCTGCAGTAGAACCATGTAGAGTTCTAACCTACAGGAGGTTGGCGAGATCAATTCTGGCCTCATAGCCAGAAACCAGCCTGAGTCTCAGTGGACTACAGCTGGTTTGCTGAGATTAATCAATTCAGTTCTACACCCTGCTGCCCATGTTGTATACTAGAAATAGCAGAGACAGACCTTGAAAGGGGCTTTTTTTTTCTTTTCTCTTACTTCTCTTTTTTCCTTCTTCATTTCTCTCCTTTCTTGTTCCTGTTTTTGTCCTATTCTGTTTTTTCTTGATTGTTCTTCTTTTTATAGGAGTGTGAATACAGTTTCTAGCTTTCATGTTGCTGTTAGTTCTGTTTTCATTTTTGTTCCTTCCTTCTCTCTTTTCTTCTGTCTTCACTAGTTTCCCAAAGGTGCACGATCTTCCTGTGTCTGCTAACCCTATTTCTAACCTCTCCTATTCCTTCTATCTCTCTTTCTCCTCCCCAACTCCTTCTAAGTCTTCTTGCTGGAGGGTGAAGCCTCTATATTGAAGGACTTATTTACTATAAACATATTTCTGGTTGGTCCTTGATTTCAATATACAACCATAAGTCTTGTTCATGCAGTTAAAAATGTCAGAATAAAAGCTACCACAATTTGTCATTTTCTAATCTGTGTTTGATGCTATTGTTAACATTGATTCTATTACTATAGCCAGGGTGATAGGACTGCTCTAGTTAGTTGTCTTTCCTGGTATACCAAGACTGATATTGCTTAAGGGTCATTATGACTCAAAACTCAAAGGCCAACTATATGTGAAAGACAATCCAAGAAGTAGTCCTTCCCTAAGGGTTCTAAATAATAGTAACAAAGGTACTTGCAATAAGCAATTTACAAGTAGCAACCCAGGAATTGAACCAAAAACTCCAACAATAACAAAAAATAGAAATGAGAAGACACCTAAACAAGATGCAAACCCAAACTCCCACATCACCAAAGGAAAATCCAGGGGGGTGAGATGGAACAATCCAAAACTAAACCACATGGACTCCTTGAACTGGCAACGAAAGAAGATCTGGAAAAAATGAAATCAGAAATAATCTCTCAAATAACAACAGAGATGGTGACCATAATGAAAGGCATGATTAATAACTCAGAGCAGACACAGATAAAAAAAATAGAGGAGGTGAAGGCTAGGAATTTAGCTCAGTGGCACCATGCCTGCCTCACAAGTACAAGGTCCTGAGTTCAATCCATGGTACCAGAAAAAAATAGAGGAGGTCAGGAACATGGTGAAATCCATGAAGACTCAGAATAGGAAAGTACAGAATCCATAAAACAGATTCAAACAGATATCCAGGAGATTAAAAACATCATTGAAAGTATGCATGGCAGAATGAGCCAATGTGAGGACAGAATATCAGATATAAAAGACAGGTTTATGGTTACTGCAGGAAAAGAAAGATTTTTTAAAAATAGCAAGGGACCACTAAAAATTCATCCAGTAGCTGCTAGATGATGCAAAGAAGAATAACATAAGACTGGAGTCAATGAAAAAGCAGGAGATAGTGCAAATGACATAAAAAAAAGTTCACAAAAGTAATGGCAGAAAATGTCCCAAGCAGGGGAAAAAATTTAACATATAGATAAGTAAGGTATATAGGACTCCAACTAGTCATGCAAAAAAAAAATTCTATACCTAGACATATAATAGTTAAGATTCCAGAAACCCAACAGAAAAACAAATTACTAAAAGCAGTTAGAGAAAAGAAACAAATCACATATAAAGGAAAGCCAATTTGAATCACAGCAGACTTCTCAACACAAACCCTCAAGTCAAGAAGAGCATGGGGTGAAGTATTTCAAGCACTAAAGGAAAACAATTTCAAACCCAGATTTTTGTACCCTGCAAAACTATCTTCCAAAATCAATAGGGAAATAAGACACTTTCATGACAAAGAATACCTGAGGAACTTCATGAATACTAAAACACCACTCCAAAAAATTCTAAACAATATCCTAGGAAAAGACAATGAGGGCCACATCTTCATGAAGCCCAACAGAATGAATCCATCAGGCAAGGCAAGAAATTAAATGCAAAGGGAGGAGAACCCAACAACAGGAAAAGATCATGACAGAGAGAAGTCAATACATTTCAGTTATAACCATTGATGTAAATAGTCTCAATACACCAATTAAAAGAAATAGATTGGCAGAATGGATCAAGAATTAAGATCCAACAACATGCTGTGTACAAGAAACACTCAATCCAAAAGAAATTCATAGACTGAAAGTTACAGGGTGGAAAACAATATTTCATGAGACAGAAACCTGAAAAAAAGCAGGGGTAATGTTATGGTTTGTGTTTGGATGTTCCTCCAAAGTCTCATGACAATGAGGTGGGACTTTCTTTTTCAGAGGAGTTTGTGATGCTGGGATTAAGGGGATATGATTACTAAACCACTACATGTGAGCAATTAGTTTGGTACCACCCTAATCCCAGTAGTCTGATTAAGATAAAAGGGGCAGAAAGATGTGATGATTCCCTTTTTTGCCTTTGCTGCCTGTGTGTCCCATGTTGTTTCTTCTCTGCAATGCCTGTTTGCCATCCTCACCTTGGAGCCAGCTGATCATGGACTGAAACCTTTACAAACTGTAAGCCAAATAAATCCCTTCTCCTCCAACTTTTGGTGTTGGGTATTTTGTCAGAAATGAGAGAAAACTAACTAACACAGGTAGCTATCCTATTTGCAGACAAGGTGAATTTCAAACCAAGACTTATGAAGAAAGACAAAGAAGGTCATTATATCCTTGTAAAGGGAATAATGCAAGAGGAAGAGATGGCAATCACAAATATCTATGCACCAAATACTAGTGCACCCAACTATATAAAACAAATACTAACAGACATGAAAAATCAAATAAGCACTAATACTATAATAGCAGGGGACCTCAATACCCCACTGTCACAAATAGGTAGATCAACTAGAAAGAAAATCAACAATGAAATACTAGAACTCAATCAAAATATTGAAAAAATGAACTTAACAGATGTTTACAGAGTGTCCCACCCCACAAAATCAGAATACACATTCTTTTCAGCTGCATGTGGGTCATTCTCCAAAAGAGACCATATACTTGCTCATAGAACATGTTTAAGTAAGTGCACAGGAATTGAACTTATTCCCTGTATATTATCAGACCATAGTGCAATCAAAGTGCAGATCAATAGCAAAAGAAATCACAAGAACTTCATAAACACATGGAAATTGAATAAGATCCTCCTGAACAACCAATGAGTCACAGAGGAAATTAAAGAAGAAAGTGGACAGTTTCTATAATTAAACAACAATGCCAATAAAACATACTGGAATTTATGGGACACAATGAAAGCAATCCTGGGAGGGAAATTCTTAGTAGTGAATACCCACACTAGGAAAACAGAGTGAGCTCAAATAAACAACCTAATGCTGAACCTCAGTAGAAAATGAAGGGCAAGACAAACCCAAATTTGTAAAAGGGAGGAAATTATACACTTCAGAGCAGAAATCAGTGCAATGGAGACTAAGAGAATGATACAAAAAAATCAATGAAGCAAAGAGTTGGTTCTTGAAAAAGAATAAACAAGGTTGATAAACCTTCAGCCAACCTTATAAAACAAGAAAAAAGGCCCAAATCCACCCAATTAGGGATAAACAGGGTGAAATTGCAACAGACCCAGCAGAAATCCAGAGAATCAATATGTACTTTAAGAACTTATACTACAATAAGATGAAAAACACAGAAGAAATGAACAGATTTCTACATACATAAGAAATACCAAAGTTGAATGAAGATCTAAAAATCCTAACAAACCCAATATCAATCAACAAAATTGAAAATGTAATTAAAAACTTGCCACCAAAGAAAAGCATGGGTCCTGATGTCTTCACTGCTGAATTCTATATGACATTTAGAGAAGAACTATTACCAGTACTGTTTAAAGTCTTCAATGAAATTGAAAGGGTAGCAATATTCCCAAATTCATTTTTGGAAGCAAACATCACCTTCATCCCCAAAGCAGAGAAAGACCCAGACAAAAAAGAGAACTATGGGCCAATCTCACTAATGAACACAATAATCTTCAATAAGAAACTGGCAAAGAAACAGACCTGAGGATCAGTGGAACAGATTAGAAGATGAAGAAACAACTCCAGACATACTCAGCCACCTCATCATTGACAAAGAAGCCCAACAACCTCACTGGAGGAAAGATAGCCTCTTTAATAAATAGTTTTGGAAAAACTGGGTTTTAATTTGCCAAAGATTAAAACTAGACCCATATCTCTCACTATGTACTAAACTAAAGTCAAAATGGATCAAAGATCTAAATAATAAAACAGAAACACTAAACCTGCTGGAAGAGAGGTTAGGTAGAACTCTTGAAGACACTGGCATAGGAAAAGACTTCATGAACAAAACCTCAGTTGCACAGGAACTAGCACAAAGAATCAACAACTGGGATCTCATCTTATTAAAAAGCTTCTGGACTGCAAAAGAAACCATCAACAGAGATAAAAGACAACCTACAATGTGGGAAAAAATTCTTAACAATTGTTCCCCAGACAAAGGTGTGCTATCTAGAATATATAAAGAAATTTTAAAAACTCAGACCTCCCAAATTTAAAGACCCAATCCAAAATGGGCATCTGAAATGAAGAGTCATCTCTCAGACAAACAAGTAAAAACAGCAAATAAACATATGAAAAAGTGTTCAACATCAATGGTCATTCAAGAGATACAAATGAAAACAACCTCACTCCAGAAAGAATGGCTGCTGTCTTAAAATCAACCAATAACAAATGCTGGCAGGCCTGTGGGGAAAGAGGAATCCTTCTCCATTACTGCTGGGAGTGTAGACTGGTGCAACCACTGTGGAAATCAGTATGGAGATGCCTAAAAAAGATAGGATTAGAGGTACCATTTGACCCAGCTATTCCCCTGCTGGGTATCTTCCCCAAAGAATTAAAATCATCATACCACAGTGATATATGTACCCCCATGTTTACAGCAGCAAATTTTGTAATAGCTATGTCTTGGAAACAGCCCAAATTCCCATCAACTGGAGACTGTATAAAGATGTGGGTTTATTTTTTTTATAAATGGAGTACTACTCAGCCATAAATAATGATAAACTAGAGACTATAGCACATTGTGGCCATAGTCTTAAGTAAAATAAATAGGACACACATGTGTAAGTACTGAATAATTTCTCTGGCATGGATTTTTTGTAAATAAGGAAGGGTGGAGAGGTGGAAGGGAGTGAAGGGGAAAAGGGAAAAAACAAGAATGTAGATATACCATGTACAGAAACAAATTCCCAATGATCAATATCATCATAATGTATACCTAAAATGTACCAATAAACTTAGTGAATAAAATTTAAAAAAAGAAATTAAGGAGGAAAACTGGTCTCCCCAGACCCTTCAAGATTTCTTCAGAAGGAATATATTTACTCAAGGAAGCCAAAGAAGCCAAGCAGAACCAATAATACATAGAAAGAATGATCAATACTAAAAGGTGAAAGAGAATTCAGCCTCCCACTTTAGAAAACCAGAAAAAATGGAAGAGGCTTGGATACTAAGAACAAATCAGAAATGCCCAGGTAGAACTGAGGCTCCTTATGATTTAAAAGAGCCAGTTTTCCACCTTTGAGACATCAAATAAAGACAAATGTACCCTTCAGAAGATACTTTCTTCAAATGCCTACTGCAATGATATCTTCCAGTCTCAGGATCTGGCAATATCTAAAATGTTAAATGAAAAAGTAAAGCTTTTGTTTTATGAGGAAGGAAAATCAGAGCTGGCAGATATTTTTAAAATTTTTTAAATCATTATTTTATATTTTTATCAGTGTATGTTTTTATTACGGAATGATGATGATCATGTGATAATTGGTACATGCAAATAGGGTATCTTGCTCAGTTTCAATGCCTTTACCCACTTTTTTCCCCTCCCTACTTTCCTCATCTCTTCTCCTCTCTCCAAGAGTCTATTTTTCAGTTTTCCAACCTTTTTTAATTTATTTTATTCATTCATTTATTTATATTTTATGTTTATCATATAAGAGAAAGCACGAGATATCTAACTTTCTGAGTCTGGCTTATTTCACTTAGCACAATGGTCTCAATTTCTGTCCATTTTCTTACAAATGACATGATTTAGGGTTCCGTTTTCCTTTTTGGCTTGTCATATTCCACTGTGCATATATATCATGTTTTCTTTATCCATTCATCTGTGGACAGTTATCTAGACTGTTTCCAGAATGCATCTACTTATAAATTGAACTGCTGTAAACATAGGAATGCATGTATCATTATAGAATGATGCCTTCAATTATTTGGGGAGCATACCTAGGGAATGTATAGTATACCTAGGGAATGTATAGCTTTTTTTTTTTTTTTTTTTACTTTTTTCGGGAATCTCCCTACTTCTTTCTACAGTACTGTACTAGTTTACATTCCCACTAACAATATAGGGGGTCTCCTTGTCCCCCTACCCTGTATTTTCACCAACACTCATCATGCTTTTTTTCTTGGTGATAGCCATTCTGACTCAGGTAAGATAAACTTCAAAGAGAAATAACCAAACTATAAGTAAGGGAAGACAGCAAGCAGATAACAATATGGTGGAGGTCAAAGGTGAAATATTCCTCACTGTGGTCATCTGATTCTTAGGATAAACTGTTAATCCAGAGTGGGGAAGTGAAGTTTTCTCTGCCTTTTATCACTTGCTCTGATTTGGAAAACAAGCCAACATTCTGGGCCTTAGGGAGAGAAGGAAGTTTGACTAAAGTTTTGCTGAGCTCATGGAGAGAGTAAGAAAGGGGCATTTATAAACACTTGGTCAAAGAAGATCTGCAGTACTGATGTCTGTGAAAATCATATTTTATCTCTCCAATTGTGCTCTGCCTTTAGCAGCTCTCCCCTTCCATCACAGGCTGTCCATGTTTCCGTTCAGTGCTGTGATTATAAAATACTGTTGCAAATGACAATATCAGGATACTACTTGCCCAACCGTGACTTCACACAATGCTGCATCAACTTTTCTTGGAGAGAGGAGTGACAAATCTACCCAACTCTGAGCCATTCTCTGGCCTATGGGAAAAGGTTTTGAATTCCAGTGAAGTTGTCTTTCTGGTGAGTAAGCCTATGGCTTAGAAAGCTCTGCTGGATTGTATTTTCTGTATTTCAATTTAGAACTGAGTATTTCTCAAACTTATTCATTTACTCATTTCTTCAAATTTACTTCCATTTTTCAAGTGGCAATTCTGAATCATTACCTCTGAACTTTTATGAAGCTAAATGACTCACTCCGGAATTCCTTATAAAGCTTTATTTAAAATATAAATGCTTTCACCATGGATATTGGTTTATTACCAGCAATATTTCTGAATATAGGTGACTCCTTTGGTCACACGGAACCTCCCTTTAGGCACTCTTAGGTCGTAATCTGTGATGTTTTATAGGTGAAAACAATAGATTTCCCCTCACCAATAACTTTTAAAATTGAGATTGTAGTTGATACACAAAAATTAATGATTAAAATTCATGCTTTTTTCTCCAGTGAGTGAAGTGAAATATGCAACGAAGTTTGTAGATATCTGTATTATTCAGTTTTGTCACTGTAGTGAAACACTAGAGGTCACTAACTTTATACAGAAATAAGGTTTATTTATCTTGCAGTATTGGAGGTTCAGGAGCATGGATTAGCCTTGTTTCAATTTTGGTGAGGACATCATGTTGAATTACAAATGGCCATGACTGGAGTGCATGTCAGAGTGACCAGAAGGAAGCCAAAAGAGAGACTAGAATGGCTTCACTCATTTCCAGTAATGTCACTCTGGGAACTAAACCTTTTGATCCTAATGGACCCTTGAAAGACACAAAGCATGCTCAATCTATAGCAATATCCCTTATTCAGCTGTTTCTGGGTTTTTTGTTGTTTTATTTTATGGGAGTTACAAAAAGACACTAATTTTGGATAATAGTTTTAATTGCTTTACTTTGCCTGTCCACTTCCTATATTTCTTAGTCTTTTCTCATTTCTAAATTTTACCATGAAAATTTGACCTTAGATTTCTCTTATAGAGACTGAATTGTATGTCTAAATAAGAAGAGAGAGTCTTCATGGACAGTAGCAGGTGAGTCATTATGAACTAAAGCTGGTTTTACAAGTACAATATTCAAGTTATGAGGAAATACACCAGAGTTCTAGATAATTTACCAAACCTCATCATGCATATCACAAAAGTGAATGCTTAAAATATTAAAAGTCCAAGGTAGCAAACTGAAGAAATACTTTTTAGATATAAAAAGAAAATGAGGGATTATGTTGTACATCTGGGTTGCTGGCAATAACTTTGATTTCTCAGGATTGTCCAAAAAAGAAAAGAAAAGAAATGAAAAATAATACAAGAAATGAGCACCATTAAGTCAGAATGCAGTCATGAATAAAGTTATTGGCAGTGATTCTAGCCTGATTAATATTACCAAAAAATGGCTTATATAAATTGCATGATATTTTTCTTCTGTAAGTGAATAATTAGAAAACTACTGAAAATTTCATTTCCTGAAACCACCATATATTGTACCTAGAGCCATGATGCCAGCTGCATTGTATTTATTGTTTTATCTATTAAAACATCATTTTATAAAGGAAAACCGTGTCTGAAGTTCGTCAAGATTGAATAGTTGTTACCTGGGAAACACATTACTCCTACTACTATTGTGTACTTGATTTCAATGAGGAATTGTATCCTTCCAATTATTGGGTAAGATGGAAAAGCAGTAAACAATGCTATAAATCTCTAAAATGCACACCATGTTGATAACCCATTAAACACTTTGGCAGCTAGAACTTACGGGGACAAATAGAAGTGAAGAATGTGCGCTGTGTACATTTCCATGAACCCAACCTAGAAAGGAAAGGACCAGTCAGTGTTGCTTCTGGGATGTGGTTTTCTGTGTGTACTTAGCCTGGGTTCACCAAGCTAAGGACATACTGGTGCTCAAAACAGATAAACAAGGCCTAAAATTTATAAAAAGAGACAAAAGAAAAATATTGTGCAGTAAATGGCAAGGCACCACAGAGGATTATCAAATTTATTTTCTTGAAAAGATTGGATTCTTGCAAGATTATCAAGAAGGAGGATACTGAGGGGAGTATGAAAACTGATGGTTAATTGAACTTGTAAGAAATATCGACTGTTAAGGAGAAAATCAAGGTAATTACACAAATAATTTAAGGAAAAAAGATCTATTTCCTTAAAATTCTGAATTTTCAGTTTATTCTTTATGTGAACATGTGCTGAGAGAGAGAGAGAGAGAGAAGAGAGAGAGAGAGAGACAGAGACAGAACAGAGAAAAACATTTAGAACCATATTATATTAATGGTAATGAAGTCATACCATTCTCACTGTGGCTTTGCTTAGGTGAGAAACCAATATATTTGTGTACTGAAGTAGAAAGAATATTATCTTAAGAATTTATAGGACCTGGGGCTGGCTGCTCAATAACCATGCAACTTGGCTATTTGGCTATGTCATTTACATAGAAAGTTGTGCTTTTCTGATTTGCAGTGGTCCACAAAGTTGTGCTTTTCTGATTTGCAATGGTCCACAGAAACTTGCCCTTTTCTCTTAATGATTTCAAAGTCAGATATTCATGTAGGTACCACCTGGTGTTGGGTTGAGCTACTGGCAAATATAGTCAAAGAGTTGATTTGACACATCTTCAATTCTACAGTTAAAACAGCCCCTTCGTTCTAATAATCGAGATGTTCTTCCTCTTCTTTCTTCTCTTCTGATTCTGTTTATTTTTCTTTTGTGATGCTGGAGATGGAACCCTCATGTGGGTTAGGCAAGGGCTCTACCTCTGAGCTATAGCTCCAGACTTGGATTTTCATTACAACAGAAGTGCATCAGGTATCCACACATCTTTTTTTATTTTTCATAATTAGTAAAAACTATTTACAGATGATTTCCAAAAGCCATACTCCAATACATCAAACTCCTTCAATACTCACAACTTTCTGTGCAAATTATGTAATATATATATACAAATATATAAACATATATTGCCTATATATACAAGTCTTAAATCTATAAGCTAGGACAGTAGGCTGGAAACTCAGACTGCAGTTAATGTTGCAATTCTTGAACTAGAATTTTTTTCTTCAAGAAACCTGACTTTTTTTCTCTTAGGGCCAAGTGATTGGATGAAGCCCCATAGACATTATCAAGAGTAATCTTTGAAGTCAACTGATTTTAAATTTTACTACCATCAAAATACTTTTACAGTATCACCTAGATTAGTAGTTGATTAATAACTGGGTATTATAACCTAGCCAAGTTTCCATATAATTCCACCAATCAAATGAAAATTCTAAGAGATGAAAACAAAATTTTGGATTCTCTATGATGGTTTAGAAATATAGACATTCCTCGTTTAACAACTTGTTTGTTTAATGACTGTTCAAACTTATGATTGAGGCTCACTATCCACATTTGGAATTATTACCCGCAATTCGGACTATGATTCAAGAACATGAGCAGAATTTCAGCATTATGGTGGCTTCTTCAGGATAGTACTGTAATTTTTGGTGATTGTACTGTAGTTTTATATTCTGTTATACATCACAGTATTGCATGTAAGAGTCATATAAATAAAAACTGTAAATTTTGCTGATTGTACTGTAGTTTTATATTTTGTTGTACATCACAGTATTGTATGTGTCATGTAAATAAAAACAAAGTGAATAAAAAAAAGTTTGAGTTCCCTTTGACCATTTGTTTTTCTGAATGTTGCAATGAGCATACTATATGCAACATGTATATATATATCCTCTTTTAGTGACCAATTCATTTAATGAGTTAATCACAGGAAAAGAACTCATTCAGTGAGGAATGTCTGTATTTGTTGTTTATTTCAAGATAGAAATATTTTCCATCCAGAAGTGTGTAAACAGGTGGCATTAAAACAAATTAATAAATAATTTTGCTTATATAAAGTAAAATAAATGTATCAGAGCGGGTTTTTTTCTCTCTAATGAAAATTTAAAATCTTTTTAAAATAACTTTATAGGGAAATGTAAAATTGGTATGAAGAAAATACTGTCCCTTACATGTTTGCTTGTTTACTATTATTCTATTTCTTGACATAGTGCAGTCATAGAAAATTATCAGGTCAGTTCCTTCAATAGGTATAGAAAAGTAAATATGATAATTTAGGTTACAATTGTCTGTTGATGTTGTGAGTGGTTAAAATTGCTATCATAACAATTGGAATGAAGAAAATAATTTACTCCCTACAATATCAGTACTTTATTATAAATTCACATCTCAAAAAATATTTTAGTAGCAATTATGGAAGTCACCTAGCCTGAAAGTTTATCCTTGAAAGTTAATCTGATGCATTAGGAAAGTCAGCCTTAATTTTCTTGAGCTGTATATTAACCTAATAAAGGAAGATGTACTCCAATATCTTGCATTTGCCAACTTTGTATTAAGCTGGTCCTCCTGAGAGTTACATCGACATCTTGGAAGTTGTCCCAAACGAGTTAATAATAAAAATCACTTTCCCTGAGGAAATCACTGTATTTTTTTAGGCCTAATTTATTATTACATACTCATTTTAGGCAGAACAGCAACTCATTTTAGGCAACCTCGGGAAAAGATATTTTAATAATGTGCTCAAAATTCCTACCTGCTACTGGTATTCAGAAACCTACACATTGAATTTCTAGTCCACATCAATTATACACACTTTGGAAATAGCTACCCAAAGCATCAATTAATTAAATCTAATATCAGAATATAAATGGCTAAAATAATATTCAAAAATTTTACTCCTAGGTGTTTTCTTTATTTGATGGACTTGAATTATTACAAATAAAAGTAAAATCTCATAAATGTTAAGTATAAAATATCATATATACTATATTGACCTCAAGAATATTACAAATATATATGAAACACTAGTCCTCAATTCCTGTAGACTCCTAATTATTCATTATAAAACAATTCAGAAAATGTGAGCTAGTAGAAAAAAAATGGACTTATCCACATACTAATCAGAAATTCTTAACAGAGTTTACTAGTTATAGTAGAGCCATAGTAGGGTGTATAGTTACTGGTTATCAAAGCTGAATCATCTCTCATCTGTATGCTTTGTCAGCCAAAAGGCCAAGTTATTTGTTTTTTTCTAAGAGAATGAGTTCCTGGTGGGAATGCTTGAAGCTGGAGTTAATCCTGGCTGACTTTAGTGTAAAGGCATGAAGAGATGCTGAGAGACCCAACCTTTGGCTTTAAGGATGGGTGAGACTATTAGAATGCTCTGTGATGTGGTTCCAGGAAGTGTGTCTTCAAGTTCAGAGAGAAAAGTCAGGCAACAGCATTGAAAGTTTACATTTCATTTGGGAACTGATAAGAATGCAGCAACACCTAGGCTTGTGAGAAGAGCTAGAGATATGTCAACAGAAAACAGCTCCAGGAGTTGGAGGAAGGATGAAAAGTACCAGTTACTGACTGGACAACAGAGTGGCCTGAGCATATCTCAAGAAGTTAACAGCTGCTAAGGAGCATGGGTGAAACACTGAGAACTCGGAGGAGAGGAAGAAGAGTGGAGGGTCTCTGGATTCCAATGACCTTTCATGATCTGGATGGCACTGTCAAAGGCATCACACCATCCATGCATCGCTTCACAAAGACAGCATGTTCTGATGCTGTTAGGGACTTCTGTCATTGTGCTGACCTTACCGACTGTACTTACACAAACCCAGGTAGCAGAGGTCAACCACTTGACCTGGTTTCTTGATGCAATCAAGAAACCTGGGAAGCAGTTGCCTGTTTGATACAGCACACTTATAGTTTTATAGTACATGTTTTTAATAAGGAAAAATAAACTCTACAAGAAGAATAAAATCCATAGCAAATGTATAAACCAATGAAATAGCCATCTATTATCACTATCAAGCATTATATACTATACATGATTGTATGAGCTATACTTTTTGTTTTGTTTTGTTTTGTTTTGTTTTTCAAGTGCTGGGGATTGAATTCAGGGGCTTTTTCATGCTGGACAAGCTCTCTGTCACTAAGCTATGTCTCCAGCCTTGTGCCATCATTTTGTATGCCTGGCAATGCAATATGTTTGTTTACACCGCCATCACCACAAACACATGAAGGATGTATTGGACTCCAATGCAATGATGGCTGTAATGCCAATATGTGATTGTATGTGATAGGAATTCTTTGGCTCCATTGTAAAGTTATGGGAAATATCATTACTCAGTGCATGACCACACACACCCTTCTTTAGTGTGATGCAAGACTAATTTTTCAATAATGACCTGAAATACTGAGTTATCACTTCTGATTGTCAATCAGAAGCCTTGAAAATTATCTTACTCCCTCAAAAGCTTTAGCATGACCCCACTAACCTATGAGACCATGTACATTGATGAAAGATTTGGCTTCTGCTGTATCTTCTTGTTTCACAATTGCATATCACTTAGTGAACTAAAACTCTGAGCAAGCCACACCAAGAAACATCAGCTTTGCAAACTGTTTTTAACTACTGTCTGAGCAGAAAACAACTGCCTGCCACAAATGAGGATTCGTTCTTTACACAATAGCAAATCAAGAACTTATGAGTGAGTTTTATGTCTTTCCTTTTGGTCTTCAGCTGAGTGGATATCAACAAACATTCTGTTAAAGAAGGTAACAGTGAAGGTGGGGTGGGGGTGGTTTTGTCTTCACTTGCTGTTCTGCCCTAAATATCTTAAACAGCCAAAATAACACTTTCTGAAAGCCTAAAGCTAAGGCATCTTAATTTCTTCTAAATGCAAACCTCATGTAAAACATTTCTGGTTCTGTTACTTGGAATAGACTTTTCCATAGACAAGTGTTTCCTTTTCCTGAAGACTCAGTGCAAGGTCCTGCTCTCATTTCAAGAGGAGTTGAAGGAAAAATGTTTGTCATTCATGATTCTGACCCACTGTTCAACCATTAATCATCTTTGATTCATGTTTCCCCATCAGGGATAAAATAGATCTTTGTATTCTTATAGGGTGAATCTCAATGGTGATACATAGATAGCTTCCTAATATCTAACTGGCTGTTCATTGAGGCTATACATACATGGATGAATATAACCCATTCAGAGAATGCCATCCACAGGGCAGCAGATATTTGGAGTGTGGTTTTACAAGTTTAATAAATACATCATAAATTCTTATTAGTCACTTGGATGAATTTTTAATTTTAATATGCTTTTAGTATTGGTTTAATACAAACTTGTGTAGATAAATTACATAAGAAATGAGAAAAATATTTGAATTGTGTAGGCTTTTTGAATAGAGATTTTCAATTTGGGAATGCATCCTTAATATGAAACACCTTATGATGAATACTTCTCTGTCAGAGGGCAGACTCATACATAAAACATATTGTGTAGACACAAAATTTGTGGCATGTACAAGTAGCCTTTTAAATATTTCCCTTCTTTTTTTCCTTCTTCTACTTCCATCTTTTTGTTTTCAAATAAACTGGACATCCAATTTGTTTTCCATGAAATTACTCTCTAGACTCTTCAAATATATTCCTTTCAGAGCTGTTCTCTTAGAGCATTCATTTAGTTATGAAAGCAGCATTCATCTGATTTGTCTCTGCAATCATTGTTTCAGATGAGCATATTCCCAAGGACAAATTTAAAAGCACTAATGTGGTTTTATCTGTTTGAAGTGGCCTGCTCTGTCATCGGCATTCACGGAGCTCTCAGGCCCTGCTCAGTATTCTCTATGAGTACCTCCAAGTTTTTATTTTGTTTTCATAAGAGCACTGCATTCTGCTCTCAGGAAGTTATGCAAGGTGCTTCTCTAGGGAGGAAGGGTGGGAGATCCAAGAAAGAAAGGGAATAGCTACAGACAGAGAGGAGGAAAAGGCTTTGTCATTATACAGCTTGACGGAATGATTATTTCATGGAAGTGACTGTGAATTTTGCTGTTTATAAGGTTGAAAGCAAACATTTAATCAAGGTAGGATGTAGCAAGTTGACACTGTCAATAATATCCTTGTGTGTGATGCATGTGAGTGTGTGCTGGGCATGCATGATAAGAGTGTAACTTTTTTTTTAAAGGAAATGATTCTAGTTAAGAATGATTTGATTGTACAGTGTAATATACCCAATTAGAAATAAGACTTAGTAAGCCAGCATTTGCTAGGAAGTGCTTTTTAATCAACCTTAGGAAACATAAACTTGACTATAACTTTCAAGCATCTATATCCTGTTCACATGTCTTTTCTTAACAATACTGGAAAAGGGTCTTTCAACTCAAGATTTAAAAATAACAGCAACAAGGATTAGCTAAGAATGATTGAACCTACTCTGTGGAATGAACTCTGGTGCTTAGTAAACATTTAACTTAACGTCAAAGAACAAGCAGAATTTATACAGAGAGGATTTTATTGTGATCCTTAAAGGATTTGAGATACTCCTAAGCATTTGAGGTTAAAGGATTTATGTGTGCCTTTTCTTTTCTTGAAAGACTTCTCTTTTGGCTATGTTGTTTATTGAAAATTGTTTTCTATTTTCAGTGTCCCAAGATAGAACCATGACTTAGAGAAAAGACTACAATGTGAAGAAGTAAGGTATATGGAAGCAACTACTTGTTTTTACCTTTCTTATGTATTAGATTTGCCATAGCTACTTATTTGTCCTCTGATTTATCCCTCATTAAAACAAAAATGAGAAAATGACAATTATTTAAAATTTAAGACAGTTTTGTTAGGCTGCCAGGGCTTTATTCTCAGTAAGCACGATAGTCTTACTGAACAGAGTCTCTAACAGCATACAGAATAATACAATACTGGAACAGATTATATTTAATCCACACTAGCACATTATTGCAAAGTGATCAGATCTGAAGTAAAACAATATGATTCTGCATTCTGATGTGGATGAGTATTTGCTGTTCCATGTAAGCAAACTGTTACCAGTTGTAATAAAATCAACTCTCAGACCAAACTCTATATTCATATAGACATACATTAATTAAACATATATGCGCAGGGAGACACAAAGTATTAATACAATATTACAAAAGTTTACTAAAGGCTCAACCCAATGCCCTTTTAGGTGAACAAACTATGTATGTTTTTTACATGAATGATTTACTAGAGATAGAAAAATTTAAGAGGCAGTTGTTGTTAGTATTATAAATTATCATCAGTCACTAAGAAATTCTCTGAAATACTGAACCAAGTCCATATAACAATCTACCTCTGGGTGCCATCCCAAAGAGTATAGAAAACACAGCTTACAACTCTTAACTCTTCATTCTGTGTAAGTCATAGAATGTGTTTTTCTGAAATATTTTAATCAAGAAATCTTGAATTCTAATTTCACAATGAACCCATTTTAACATCCATTATGCTGATTAACAAGCCACTAAATTCACTAATGAAAATCTATTTCTGACATTAATTATGCTAATTAGCTACTCATTTGCTGTTTCATTAGATATAAAGATAGATGAAGCTCAAGATATAGAGGCATATTGTTACAATACTGGTTGACCATCTTATAAAGACTGGGTTTTATTTTATAAGAAAAATGATAGTCTACCAATCCTGAAATGTGGTAAAAAGTCATATGCAACTGTTTTCCATTCTATGCTGAATAATTTTAAATAACTTACTATTATGACGTGTCTAAATGCCCCCCAAAGCCTCATGTGCTCATAGGTGGGAATTCTGGGAGGTGGCTGGATCATGGGTGTGTTGTACTGGGAGGAAGGGTGCATGATAACCAAATTATTCACTGATTGGTTTAGCATAGTTCTGAGTGTCAGTAGCGGTAAGCCCCACCCTGTGTGTAGGTAACACCAACCAATAGGCTTCTAGGCTAGATGGGATAAAAGTCCAGAAGGCCTACTGCTTGCTTCCTTCTGCTTCCACACCATGGACTGTTTCTCCTCTGTGATGCCCCTCTGTCATGCCACCCTGCCTTGGAGGTAGCTGACTATGGACTGAAACCTCTACAAACTGTGAACTAAAATAAACCTTTCCTGTTTTAACTTGTGAGTGTCAAGTATTTTGTTCCAGCAATGAAAAAGTAACTAAGACTTATGAATATCATGCCATCAAGTTACCGATTTTTCTTTCTGTCTCTCTGTCTCTCCCTCTCTCAGACCTACTATGATATATGTCCACAGCTTTAGAAAAGATCTTGACCTACACCAGTGATGGAGAACCTTTTAGAGCTTTCAGTGATACAAACAGCCCATTGTGGTACATCTGCCTTAGGTTCTCTCCCACTGCCAACACCCACAAAGTTGTAATGCTAAAGAATCTTGAATAGACAGCTCTTGTTGGATTTCCTTACCTAGGTCTGTTAGTATTAGATTAGACCCTTTTGTCCAATAATACTATGGACATGGGCTTCAATCATACACGTGTAGGGAAGTCTCCATAAAAACCAAGAGAATGGGGTTCAGAGAGCTTCTGGATAGTTGAATTTTTGGAGTTTTGGAAAGTTGTACACTTCAAGAAGCCACAGAAGCTTTAATGCTTCTTTTCCTGCACCTTGCCCTTTGCATATCTTCAAAGTACCCTTTGCAGTATCTTTTATAATAAGCGATGATTCTAAATAAGTGATTTCTTCGTTCTGTGAGCCACCTGAGCAAATTACTTAAACCTGAGCAAAGAGTTATGGGAGCCCTAATTTATAACTGGTTAATCAGAAAGAAAAATAAAATAACCTGGGGTTTGGGACTGGCATTGGTGGGAGCAGTCTTGGTGCTGAGCTCTCAACCAGTGGCACTGGATTCTCTCTCCAAATAGACAGTGCCAGAACTGTGTTAAACAAGGGAACACCTCCCTGATGTCCTCTGCAGAAATGATTTCTTGCTTGGTGTGTGAAGTGATTTGTGTTGTGACAGTATTACAGAAGAACTGAGTGTGAATTTGAATTAGTTTTACCCTTTCTATCTTCAGACTTACATTTTCTAGTCCCCTGAAAGTAGTTTGGGAGTTTTCATCAACCACTATGTTTTTGTTTTTTGTTGCTGGTGTTTTATACTGGAGATTGAGCCCAGTGCCTTTGCACTCAACTACATCCTAAGGCCAATTTTATTTATTTTTTTTTTATTTTGAGCTAGGGTATTGCTAAGTCACTAAGCTGTATGGCTGGGCTCAAACTGGAGAAAATTCTGCTTCAACTTTCCAGAGTGCTGGAATAACAGGCATGAGTCACCACGCCCTGGTGCCACTATAGTTTTTTGGCAAGTTTATCACTCTCTGAATCCACATCAGTAACTTGCCTGTTTCCCATCTGCACATTGCCTTTGCAGAAAACATTGTTCCTTTTTACTTTCTTTTACCTAGAAAAGCCTGTGGATTCTGTACCCTCAGATTTTTTATTTTTGTTTGTTTTATTTTGTTGGTCCATGTTAGCAGTACATAGTGTATATATCCCTGTAAGTACATTACACGTACATACTACATGTTATTTCCTTTTTTTTTTATGCCCATTTCTTAGTCCCTTTCCCAATTTGACATCACTATGGATATCCTATGATCACCTGATATTATTTCACACTGCCTCATCTTTTAGGTTAGTAAACATATGAGGAGAATATTTGAGATAGAACTTTGTCGGCCAAGCAGCATCACATAGGCTATATGTAGGCCCCTCCTCCTAGGCCACATTATTATCTTACCAATATCTCAAGGCATATTTGCTTTTTCTTTCAACCCTTTTGCACAGACCCTAAGTGCCCAAACCAAACATTCAGAAAAATAAGATAGGCTAGGGTTGTACTTGTGGATAGAGCTAAATTTTCAAAAAGCCAGGTGTCATATTGTCTAAACACATATACTGTGCCTATTCTGTAGTTTTACATGGAAATGCAAATTTGGAATAGTTAGCTATGTGTGCAAATGGCTCAGGTGTCTTTGCTGTTGCCAGAATAAAGTGTGTGGGCCTCTTAACATGCTCCTGTGAGGAGCAAGGAAGTAAATGTGGGTGATGTAGGCCAACTTCAGCCTCCCTTCGCCCTCCTCATTTTGGCAAGACTTGTACATCTTGGCTGGAGAATTAGTTTTTTTTTTTTTTTTTGGCTTTGTTTCTCTTTTCCTCATGTTGCAATTTATAGAGAAACTATTTCCTTTTGAGTTCATACTCATACTTGAATTCAGTGGCCCATTGAAGTTCATTTCTTCCAGATGTTTCTTTTGTAGAGCATAAAATATATAATGTATGGCATGCTTGTGGGTAACCATATATTTTCATTGGTTCTTATATTGGGTTTCTTGGCATTCTAAAATTTGTTAGGTGATGAGATTTCATGTAACATGATAACCATGTTTCACATTATTTGGGATTATATGTATTTTAAACATTTACAAATAGTACATTCATTCATTATGTGTTGCTAGATAGGACACAATTTCATGTTTCCACTTCTTAAGTGGGATTCAAGAAAAAAAGATTTTCTTGTAGCTAGTAAGGACAGATTCTTTTTAGCTACTCTGTTATATGAAAACTGAAAGAATGTGAAAAATTAATTAGAAAAAAATGTATTGTGTTAGTGGTTGGAAAACATTAGATGATAAAATAATTATATAATGTATATTTGACTATAGTGGGTGTAATGATATAATGACATGGGTAAATATGCTCAGAAATATTCTAAACAATACTAGATTTTCAATAATATGTAAATTGTTCAGAAAATTTACATAAATTTAAAGAAAAACATAAGTGACACAAATAAGAATCTGCTGTGTTTATATTCTTATCATGCAGTAGCGGGCCCAAGTGTTGTTGAGGTTTGACTAAATTGAAAGGTCCCAGCATACCTGAGACTAATAAAGTTAAAAAAAATAATGAAAATAATCACTTTAATCTATTTCTCAGACTTTTCCCATCACAGAACCAAAATAAACACTGTAGAACTTCCTACTATAACTCCAACATATGAAAAGGATGGAGGTTCTTACTCTTAAAATTAGAGAAAGAAAATATAAAACCAAACTGAAAATCCATTGTTTTCAATCCATCGGAGAACTGAGGTTGCAAGATATATCACCACTCTGAAATTTGGAAAGATTGGTGGCTACAGGGTGACAACTAAGATCTGCTTATCTGCAGAAGAAGCTGATGAATCTTAATGGGTAGGGCAATTAAGTGGTAATTTTAATGAATAGCTAGAGGCTGTGTTGAATAGCTGGAAAATGAGGAATTCCTGGTACCTCCAGTTTTAACAGTCCCCAATTTTTTTGGACATTAGCTCTGGGGATACTACCTGATTCTCACAGTGAAGATCTGAGAAAGAGTTTCTTGAGGTCTGGCAAGGGAAGAGTAATCATTATCAAATACTTCCAGAAAGTTCTCTAGAGCAAAAGCCTATTCTTTAGGGGAAAAGGCCTCTATCAACACTTTTTCGGACCTAGCAAAGGGCATTTCTCTTACTCCTACTCCATTTAGCTTACTGGTCCTACCTGAAATAGAGGGAAGAGGAACAGTTAAGAAAAATTTGTGAAGATCACAGTATAAAAACATAAGAGTCCAATTTAAAGATGAAAATTAAATGACAGTATTGTAGAATATTTCCCTCCCCTCAAATCTCTATATTATCAAGTATTTCCAGTATAATAACAGAGGATTAGATTTGCAAGACAGATTTTTTTCTGAGAGAGAGAATTTAGAACTTTCCAAAGTTGATAAGGAAGATTAAAAACAAGGAAAGTAAAGAAATTTGAAGTGTCTGGAAGGTACATTAAAAATTAAATAAGTTCAAGTTCCAGTCAGGTTAACATAAAGTCTCACATTACTAGCCTATTAACCTCAATTCCTGTTCTGAAAAATCATGTCCAGATTTATAAAAGAGTAAAAATTTAGAAGATATGCAAACAGGAAAGGAGTAGCACAATGTAAACCACAGGCATAAAAATAAGATTCAAATTTTATATATCACAGATTCTGGGGGAAAAAATGTGAGGGATTTAACTAGGATTTATATGCTAAGGAATCTAATGGTGGATATAAATAACAGACAAGAAGAGACAGGTAATGTAAGCAGAGAAATGAAGAATGATTAAAAAAGAATCAAAAGGAAATACTAGAAATAAAAAACACTCTAACAGAAATGAAGAATGAACTTGATGTACAATAGTGGACTGGAAATACCCAAGAAAACAATAAGTGAGGCTGTAGATAGGTTAACGGAAACTTCTCAAAATAGAGTGCACAGAGAATAAATTAATATGGAAGAATAGCCAAGGTTTATGAAATAATTTTAAAAGCCATAAAATTCTCTTAATTGGAATACAGTACTAGGAGAAGGCAAAAGAATAAAGCAGAATAAATATTTAACTGATAAATGATGTAAGTATTCTGAATTTAATGACAGATACCAGATTGAGAAAAATAGAGAATATCAAGTATGATAAACTTGAAAAAAGAATACATCAAGGCATATCATGCTCAAAATGAAGAAAACCAAAGACAAAGGGGAAAATCTTAAAATTCAGCAGAGTTAAAAAAAATCCACAAAAATCTCATGTGTGAAAAATAAGGATAAGAATTACAGAAAATTTCTCCTTGAACATGCAAGTAGAAAAAACTGGAGGAAATATTTAGGTTTGAAAGAAAAAAATGAATGTCAACTAGAATTTACTAGCCAGGGAGATTGTTCTTCATATAGGAAGGAGAAATCAAAGCTTTCTTAGATGAGCAAAAACTCAGTGAATTCAGTGCCTGTAACCTGTCCTGAAAGGCATACTTTTGTTCAGGGAGAAGAAAAATGACACATCAGAAACTAACATCTACATACAAAAAGGAAAAAAAAATGAAGAATAAATGAATAAAAGGAATATGAATTACAGTGAGATGAACATCATATTGTGCTAGAAACTAAAAATTGCTTAAAAAATACGAGACACTTCAGCCAACTGAAGGAATTGCCAACAGGGCTGGGGATTTAGCTCAGTGGTTTCGCCACCTGCTGCACAAGCACAAGGACCTGAGTTCGATCCCTGGTACCAAAACAAAACAAAACAAAAAAATCCCAAGAATTGCCAATAACCAAAGCTAGAGAGATTGACTGATATACATCAAATTTAATGATCTAGTTCTGTTTCTATGATTAAATGAATTGATCACTAAATGAGGAATTGGATACAGTATGAACATTACAATATTCAGAATGATGAAATGGTCAAAGGAAACTTGGCTACTTGATGACTTTGCTTTTATTTGTATAACTCTTACATACAGTACTGTAGTGTATGACAGAACATAAAGCTACAGTAGTGTACTGTACAGTACAATTGGCAAAAATAATGTTGCTGTATAAACAAGGTATACTATACAAAAAAGACATTGTGGATCTATGAACAAGATATACAAAACTGTACCAAAAAAACTCAAAAAAGACAAGTCTTAAGTCTAAGCCCTCAGTTGTAATTCAAAACAGCTGATTCGGTCATAAATCAGAATAGTCATTAACCTAGTAGGTTGCTAAATGAGAAATATCTGTGCACACACACACACACACACATATATATATATATATTATATTACATGTATACATATATTACATATATCATATATTTTTAAAAATTAATTTTCTTGGTACATTTAAGGTATACAATATAATGACATTCATCATTGGAAATTGGGACCTTTACATAATTTCTCTTGGTTCTTATTTTTTCCACATTCCCCTACCCTCCCTACAACCCCTCCATCCCTCCCTATCTACAAAGACTTTGTTTCGAATTTTTCTTTTTCTCCTATTATTTCCATTTCCTTCTTTCCTTTCCCCTACCCTCCCACTTCCCATTCCCTGTCGCCCCTTTTCTTCCTATTTCACATTATCTGTTATACCTTTTAGTCCTTATTTACACTTTCAGTTTCTCACATGAGAGAAAGTATTCAGTATTTACACATGTGTGTCCTATTTATTTGTCTTAAGAATATTGCTTCAATGTGCATCCATTTAGCAATAAATGTCTCTAACTTCTCATTCTTTATGGATGAGTAGTACTCCATTTTATTAAAAAAACACATTTTCCTCATCCAGTCTCCAGTTGATGGGCAGTTGGGCTGCTTCCAAGTTTTAGCTATTATGAATTGTGTTGCTATGAACATGGGTGAACATATATCACTGTGGTATGATTCTTTTAATTCTTTGGGGAAGATACCCAGCAGGGGAATAGCTGGGTCAAATGGGACTTCCAATCCTAGTTCATTGAGGTATCTCCATAAGAATTTCCACGGTGGTTGCACCAGTCTACACTCCCACCAGCAGTGGAGCAGGGTTCCTCTTTCCTCACAGCCCTGCCAGCATTTGTTATTGGTTGATTTTGTGATAGCAGCCATTCTTTTTGGGGTGAGATGGAATCTCAGCATTGTTTTCATTTCCATCTCTCGAATGAACAGTGATGTTGAACATTTTTTGATGTGTTTATTTGCTATTTCTACTTCTTTGTCTGAGAAATGTCTGTTCATTTCAGATGCATATTTTTGGATTGGGTCTTTCAATTTGGGAGGTCTGATTTTTTTTAAGTTCTTTATAGATTCAAGATAGTAGACCTTTGTCTTAGGGACAGCTGGTGAAAATATTTTCCCACATTGAGGATTATCTCTTCACAGTGTTGGTGGTTTCTCTTGCTGTGCAGAAGCTTTTTAGTAAGATATTCCACTTGTTGATTGTTTGTGCTAGTTCACATGCAACTGAGTTTTTGCTCATAAAATCTTTTCCTACACCAATGTCTTCAAGAGTTCTACCAAAACTCTTCCAGCAGATTTAGTCTTCTGTTTTCTTTATTCTTTTTTTATTTATATATTAATTGGTACATTTTAGGCATACATTACATTCACATTTATCATTGGGTGCTTGTACCTGAACATGATGTATCTTAGTTCTTAATTTTTTCCCCATTACCTGTGTGCCCTTCACCCCCACCACCCTTCCCTATTTACATAGACTTTGTTTCCTTTTTTTTTTCTTTCACATAATTTTTCCTTTCTTGCTTTTCCCCTTCCCCTCCCGCCACCCCTCCACTTTTGGACCTTTTCCTATTTCAAATTAGCAATTATTCATTTTAATCATTTTCATCCTTATTTACACTTTCAGTTTCTCACACTAGAGATACTATTCGGTGTTTACAAATGTGTGTCCTATTTATTTCACTTAAGAGTATGGCCTCAATATGCATCCATTTAGCTATAAATGACTGTAGTTTCTCATTCTTTATGGCTGAGTAGTACTCCATTTTATAAACTAAAATTGAAATGGATTAAACATCTAAACATTAAAACAGAAAGAAGTGAAAAAAATCAGACCCCCCCAGATTCAATGACCCAATTCAAAAATGGGCATCCAAAATGAACAGACATTTCTCAGACAAAGAAGTAAAAACAGCAAATAAATATATGAAAAAATGTTCAACATCACTGGTCATTCAAGAGATGCAGATGAAAACAACACTGAGATTCCACCTCACCCCACAAAGAATGGCTGCTATTGAGAAATCAACCAATAACAAATGCTGGCGGGGTGTGGAGAGAAAGAAACCCTTCTCCATTGTTGGTGGGAGTGCAGACTGGTGCAACCACTGTGGAAACCCATATGGAGATACCTCAAATAACTAGGACTAGAGGTTCCATTTGACCCCGCTATTCCCCTACTGGGTATCTTCCCCAAAGAATTAAAAGAATCATACCACAATGATATTTGCGCACCTATGTTTATAGCGGCACAGTTTGTAATAGCTAAGGTTTGGAAACAGCCCAAGTGCCCATCGACTGGAAACTGGATAAAGAAGATGTGGGATTTTTTAGTCTTTCTGTTTTAATATTTAGATGTTTAATCCATCTTGATTTTAGCTTAGCGCATGGTGAGAGATATAGGTCTAGTTTTAATCTTTGACAAGTTCAAACCCATTTTTTCCAGCACCATATATTAAAGTGTCTATCTTTCCACCAGTGAGGGTGTTTGGCTCCTTTGTCAAAGATGAGGTGGCTGAGTGTGTCTGGTGCTGTTTCTGCATCCTCTAATCTGTGCCACTGGTCCTCAGGTCTGTTTCTTTGCCAGTACCATGCTGCTTTTATCAGTAGTTTTGTAGTATATTTTCAAGTTGTGGATTGTAATACACCCTGCCTTGTTTTTATTGCCTGGTATTGCTTTTGTTATTCTGGGTCTCTTCTTGTTCCAAATGAATTTTTGGATTGTTTTCTCAAGGCCTGTGAAGTATGCTGCTGGGATCTCAATTGGGATTGGATTGAATCTGTATTCAGCTTTTTAAGTATGTCCATTTTCACTATATTAATCCTTCCTACTCAGAAGCAGAGGATGTCTGTCCATTTTCTGATATTGTCGTCAATCTTTCTTTTCAGAGTGCTATAGTTTTCAGAGTACAGGTCTTTGATTTCTTTTGTTAGGTTGATTCCTAGGTATTTCAATTTTTTGGATGCTATTGTGAAAGGAATTGACTGCCGCATTTCTCTATCCATAAGTCTGTTTTTTGTGTACAGAAAAACTATTGACTTCTCTGTGTTGATCTTGAATCCAGCCACTTTACTGAATTTGGTTATTAAGTCTAGAAGACTTTTGCTGGAGTTCTTGGGGACTTTGATATGAAGTATTATGTCATCTGCAAATAATGAGAATTTGTCTTCTTCCTTTCCTATCTTTATCCCTTTTATTTCTTTCTCTTGTCTAATTGTCATGGCTAATGTTTCCAAAATTATATTGAACAAGAGTGGTGATAGTGGACATCGTTGTCTTGTTCTTATTTTAGTGTGAATGATTTCAGTTTTTGACCATATGGTATGATACTGGCTGTTGGATTTTTCAGAGATGGCTTTTATCAGATTGAGGTAGAGACCATCTATTCCAATTTTTTGTAGGGTTTTTATCATAAAGGCATGTTGGATTTTGCCAAATGGTTTTTCTGCATTTATTGAGATGAAGATATGGTTTATGTCCTTAGCTCTATTCATATAGTGTATTACCTTGATTAATTTGTGTATGTTGAACCATCCCTGCATCCCTGGGATGAATCCCACTTGGTCAGGGTGTATGATCTTCTTGATGATATTCTGCATTGTAGTTGCCAGTCTTTTATTAAGGATTTTTGCATCTATGTTTATTAGTGAGATTGGCCTATAGTTCTCTTCTTCAGTTTGGTCTTTCTCTGCTTTGGGGATCAAGGTGATGTTTGCTTCCAGGAGTGAATTTGGAAGTATTGCCTCCCTTTCAATTTCATTGAAGAGTTTAAAGAGTAGTGGCAGTAGTTCCTCTCTAAATGTCTTATAGATTCAGTGGTGAAGCCATCAGGACCCAGGCTTTTCTTAATTGGTAAATTTTTAATTATATTTTCAAATTGATTGATTAATATTGGGTTGTTTAGAATTTTTAGGTTTTGTGTGTTCAACTTTGTTAATTTACATATATCTGGAAATCTGTCCATTTCTTCTGTATTTTCCATCTTATTGGCATATAGGTTTTCCAAGTAGGTATTGATGATCCACTGGATTTCTGCTGGGTCCATTGTAATTTCATCCTTTTCATTCCTAATTGCATGGATTTGGGCCTTTTCTTTCCTTTTCCTGATAAGGTTGGCTAAGAGTTTCTCAATTTTTAAAACTTCTTTCGCAGAATCAACTCTTGGCTTCATTGATTTTTTTTTATTCTTCTCTTAGACTCCATTGCACTGATTTCTGCCCTGATCTTCATAATTTCCTCCCTTGTATGAGCTTTGGTTTGTACAGCTCTTCTTTTTCTAGAAGCTTGAGGTTCAGCATAAGTTTAGTACTTGAGCTCACTCTGTTTTTCTAATATGAATATTCATTGCTGTGAATTTCCCTTGTAAGACTATTTTCATTGGGTCCCATAGATTCTGATATGTTGTACTGTCATTGTCATTTAATTGTAGGAACTTTCTGATTTCTAATTTAATTTCCTCTTTGACCCATTGGTTATTCAGAAGTGTGTTCAATTTCCATGTGTTTATGAAGTTCTTGTGATTTCTTTTGCTATTGATCTCCACTATGATCGTACTATGGTCTGATAATATACAGGGAATAACTTCAATTTCTTTGCACTTACTTAAACATGTTCTATGAGTGAGTATGTATTCTGATTTTGTGGGATGGAATACTCTGTTAACATCTGTTAAGTGTATTTGTTCAAGAGTTTGATTGAGTTTTAGAATTTCATTGTTTAGTTTTTGTCTAGTTGATTTATCTAGTTGTGACAGTGGGGCATTGAGTTCCTCCACTACTATTGTATTAGTGCTTATGTGAATTTTCATGTCCAATAGTATCTGTTTTAGGTAGTTGGGTGGACTAATGTTTTTTGCATACAATATTAATGATTGACAGATGTTCCTCTTGGATTGCTCCCTTTAAAAGGATGTAGTGTCCTTCCTTGTCTCACTTAATCACTATTGGTTTGAAATCCATTTGATTTGCAAAGAGGATAGCTACTCCTGCTTTTGGGGGATATCTGTTGCACGGAGTATTGTTTTCCACCCTTTAACCTTCAGTCTGAGTTTCCTTTTGAATTGTGTTTCTTGCATGCACCATATTGTTGGATCTTACTTCTTGACCCATTTTGCCAATGTATTTCTTTTGATTGGTGAATTGAGACCATTAACATTGATGGTTACAACTGAAACGTATTGATTTATCCTTGTCATGACTTTTTCTTTTTGTTGGAGTCTCCCCCTTTACCTTTAATTTCTTGGCATGCCTGATTTATTCATTCTTCTGGGATTCCAGGGGTTGTGATCCTCATTGTCTTTTCCTGTGATATTGTCTAAAATTTTTTGGAGTGCTAGTTTGGTATTCATGAAGTTTTTCATGTTCTCTTTGTCATGAAAGTATCTTATTTCTCCATCAATTTTGAAAGATAGTTTTGCAGGGTGCATCAATCTGGGTTGTAGGTTTTCTTTAGGGCTTGGAATATGTCACTCCAAGCTCTTCTTGGCTTGATGGTTTGTGTTGAGAAGTCTGCTGTGATTCTGATGGGCTTTCCTTTGTATGTGATTTGTTTCTTTTCTCTAACTGCTTGTAGAAATTTGTTCTTCTGTTGAGTTTCTGGAATTCTAACAATTATATGCCTATGTGTAGATTTTTTTTATCAAGGCTAGTTGGAGTCCTATATGCCTCACTTATCTACATGTCAAGTTCTTTTCCCCTATTTGGGAAGTTTTCTATCATTACTTCTGTAAACAGTTTTTTTTATGTCATCTGTACTCTCTCCTGTTTCTTCAATGACTTCAATCAGTCTGATATTATTCTTCTTTGCATTGTCTAGTAGCTGTTGGATTGATTTCCCATGGTCCCTTACTATTTTTAAGAAATTTTTCTTTTCCTTGTCAATAATTACAAGCCTATTTTCTATATCTGAAATTCTATTCTTGCATTGGCTCATTTTGCTCTGTAAACTTTTAATGGATATTTTAATCTCCTGAAATCTTTTTTATTGATTCCATTTGTTTCCTATGTTAGAATTCCATCATGTTCCTCAGCTCCTCTATTTTTTTATCTGTGTCCTCTCTAGATTTATTAATCTTGACTTGCACTGTGGGCACTCTCTCTGTGTTATCTGAGTAAATTATGTCTGATTTCATTTTTTCCAGATCCTCTTTTGTTGCCAGTTCAGGGACTTCAGGTGGTTGAGTATTAGAGTGTTCCATCTCATTGACCTTTGGGGTTGCCTTAGGTGATCTGGAAGTCTGGTTTTGAGACTTATTTACATTTCTTTTCATTTTAACAGATGCAGACTACTGTGCCTTTGTTGATGCAACTTTTTGATCACCCAGTGGTCTTGAATTCTCAGCCAGCCACCTGGGAGCCTTTACTCTGGTGCTCACCTGTACCCCAATTCCTGGAATCAGAGTGGTGGTCTTCTGGATGACCTGACCTGTTGTCTGGGTGGTCTTCTGGCTGGGGCCTGTGCATACTTGGGATGGTATGTAGGTGTGCCTCTTGGTGATTCTCCTATTAGCTGTTGTCTGGGAGGGGCTGTGCATCCCAGTTCCTGTTGTCTGGGCAGGCTTTGGCTAGGGTCTCCATGCACTTATCAATGGTATCGGGGTGGATTTCTGGGTATTGCTTGTGTGCCTGTGTAGCTCTTTTCCAGGCATATCCTTGGCTTTGGCTGATGGTATCTCAGGCTTCTGGCTGAAGCTTGTGTGCCAGTGCAGCTCTTTTCTGGGCATGCCTTCAGCTTGGGTGTGTGTGCAGTAGTTCCTGGGTTGGGGAGGGACCCCTGGCTGGGATCCACCTGCAGCTGCACTGGTCTGGGCCAAACAGCTGCTCCCTGGGATCTGTGCACACTTACTGATGGAATGTCAGGCCTCTGCCTGAAACTTATGTGCCTCTATATTATATATTTATATCACATTTATGATATAAGTGCACATATTTGATATATATACACATATGATATTTAAATCCCAAACATAGACAAATATAAAGGAGTTTATGTTATTATACATGTTAAATATTCCTTACCCCTTATTCCTTGGCACCAGAAATGTTTTTGATTTTTTACTTTTGAAATATTTCCATATATAATGAGATATCTTGGAGATGTGACCCAAATATAAACACAAAATTCATATATGTTTTATATCCCCCTATACACACAGCCTGGGGGTAGTTTTCTATAATATTTTAAGTGCACCTGCCCTTTGACTGCACCCCATCACATGAACTTTACACTTGTAGCATCATGCCAACACTCAACAATTTTTGCATTTTGAAACATTTTGGATTTTGTAGATTTTGACTATGGATGCTCAACCTATGTATAAGTGCTTGAGTGAGTAAATTAAAAAAATAGGTAAATCTCTCATGCCAAAACCTCCAATTTATTTACATAATTCATTTAATGTAGGTGGAGCATAATCCCTTTTTCCTGAAATGCTAGCTATGCCTAGTGACTTCCTCCCAAGAGGTATAGTTCAGAAATGGGCTAAAACAAAGTAACATCATAGAAAAGAAACTGAGAAATCCTAGCCAAGCCAATTTAACAATATTGACTTCAACAATGATAAGTCATTTTTCATAATTTACAACACTGATAGGATGTAATGTGAATGACACTTGACGTCTGTGGTCTTCCCTCAAATGATAATTTATCTAATCATGAGAAAAGCATCAGAAAAACCTGAATTGAGGATATTCTGCAAAATATTTACCCAGTACTCTTCAGAACTATCAAGTCAATGAAAACAAGAAAAGTTTGAGAAACTGTCACAACACACAGGAACCTTGAAGAAACATCATGACTAAATGTAAGGTGGTATCCAGGGTAGGATTCTAGAGAGAAAAACATGATCAGATAAAACCTAAGTGTATTTGAATAAAACATGGACTTTTGTAAATACTATGTAGGCATTGGTTGATTATGACAAGTGTGCTATATGAACATACGATATTAATGATAGTGGAATGTAGGCACCGAGTATCTGGAAAAACTTTTTAATATCATCACAATCTTCCTGTATTCTAAAATTACTTTGAAATTTTAACATTAGTTTTTGAAAAGATTTATATGGAACTCTTTCCTGACAAGTCTTAGAATTATGATTATATACTTACGGAAAGCATTGTACACATATTTCTGGTGCTTTCAAAGAAAATGAAAAAAATTCACTATTTGCCCTCATTCTCAATAGTACTTGAAGAATATATTTAGACTAGTGAGCATAGCAATCATTCTGGCTGGGGTTTCTTTGAACAGAATTAGCTATGGTGAATGTGAAACACCAAAGAAGTTTAAGTCTTTCAACAAATAGGAAGTGAGAAAATAATTTACTTGTAAATTTTTGATCATATCCCCACCTGACTTACTGTGACCTGCTCATTTCATATTAAGATCTCTGAAAATAGATTGACAAGATTAATTGTCAGAGAAAAACAACTTGACAATTCTTGGTTTTTATTTAGGAAATTAAATACAATTCTTTCTTAAAATAGTCGTTCTTAGCTCTTTAATTAAATGTAGTTTCAAGTTGCCACAGCACAGCTTAGTAGACTAATAAACTATACTTTGAGTATATTTTTGTAACATATAACTGTGTCTCAGCCAATCACAGCAGCCATGATTCAGCCAATCACAGGCTTCTGAATGGACTGTATCTGTGCAAGGCAAACATCTCATCCCACCATGCCAAATAAGGCAAATGATGAGCTATAATCAATGAAGTTGTCTTTTTCTTTTCTTTCCGCCTGGCTTGCTGTGTGGATCTCTTTGTCCCTCTCCTAAATCTGAGTTATGCCCAATTCACAAATTATTCTCTGCTAAAATAAACTCTACAATTATCTAAAGTTTTTCTTTTAACATAGCTTTTCCAGTTCTATACAACTTGGAAAATCCACTGAAAATTTTGGATATTTTTCTTTTCTATTCTTTTCCTTTTTTTCTCTTCCATGACCATGAGTCTATTTTTGCTTATGTCTTGGATTTTTTTGTGGTAGGGGCAGGTACCTGGGATTGAACTCAGGACCTTGCATTTGCGGGGCAGGCACCGTGCCACTGAGCTAAATCCCCAGCCCTGTCTTGTATATTTTTCTTAATCAAATCCAGGGTTTTAAACAGGCTGGGTACTTAACTAAATCCTTAACTCATGTGTCTGTTTTTTTCACATTAGGAAAAATAACCAAAGGTTTCATTGGATTCTTCAGTTCTTCAACTGGAAAACTGAAGCCCTAGGGTATCTATCTATCTATCTATCTATCTCAAATCTCAAATATATATATTTTCAAATATATATATTTGAAAATTTTATTTGCACCCCTGATGACCCTTTATAAATCTTACCTTCTACACTCTTGTTCTAAGGAATTTTACTATGATCTAAGTTTATATGAAACAAAATAATGGTTTTTAGTGGGCTGATTTGTCTCCAGGATAATATCATTTCCCCAATTTTTGTTTTTGTTATACTGAACTGTACTTCATAAGATATTGTAAGGTCTCACCTCCAATTTACTTGGCATATATGAGATGATCAAATGTTTTTGCTGAGATTGACTCTTTAAATTTATTCATTATATTTACTCTTACCTACTTAAAAGCAGACATGAAGACCAATGCCGTTTAAATTAATTTTAGATCAACAAACTACTAGAAAAAAATAAATACCTGATACAAACCATGCTTTTAATAATCCTAATCATTATAAATAAATGCAAGTCAATGAATTTTGCAGATATTTTTCAGAATAAAGTTATTTTTTATTAGAATGAAGCAAAAAGGATTAAAACTGCACTACCTATGGATTGTTAGCTTATAATTTAGTACATATTTCAAAAGATTATTAAAAATCAGAGAAACTTGAATCTTGCCTTCATTGTTTTCTGATGCCATGATAAATCCCTTTGTTCCTGGTATCACAGAAAATCAAACATTATTAATTAAATAATTTAAAATTTTCTATTAAATTTGGTTAAAAACAAACATACTTTCTACTAGGAAAGACATCACAAGAAATAATTTTCAAAAATCATAGAGGGTAAAATTAGCAAGGGATTTTAGGATTTACAGGAATAATAACATTGATATCAACAGTGATAAATACAATATTAAAAACAGTGATAACAATAATTAAAAGTAAATTTTACATACATCATAAGCATCATTTTTAGAAGCTTCTTAAACACTTCCCCCAAAGCAGTTGCTTATAAATGTGTATGCACACATGTGTGTCTTCTGCAGGAGTTGTGTTTTTGAATTTTGTGTTATTCAGATTAATAGATTTATACCAGAAAAGTATTTTACCATTAACACTGTAAAAAACCTCAGAAGCTACCAAATGCCAAGTGCCATCACTTAGTATAGTAAATAAGTGAACAAGGTAATGACATATTGAACTAGACTTATTCTTAAATCTGAAAACCTCTTCCATTCTGGTGCATTGGCTTATGAATTAAATGTTCATTACAATCTATAGAGATTTTAATGATCCCCTCCATTAAGTGTGATTTTGAATAGTGATTCTAACAGTCATACGTGAGCACTCACATTTCCAGTTCCATTTGGCCTCAGTGTTTCTGGCTTACTCTGAACAATACTGATGTAGGTAGCAAGAAGAGATAATAAAACAATAGATTACAAAGATGAGTAATAATACACCCAGAGATGGCCAAGTATTGATTTGACTATTGTTTTGGCCAAGTGACTTAAACTCTTAGACCACAGTCTTCTCACCTAAAAACTGTAGATATTATTTCTAGATATAGTTGAATGATTTCTAGATGTTAAGAGTCACATAGAGAAGTAATTTTAAACTGTTAAGAAAGCCTATGAGTATACATTGATTTTTCCTTGGTTAAAGCTAATTTTTTGACAATAAATATGTTTCGCCATATTATAAATACAAGTAGTTTCAGAAGTTATTACATGGTTGGGTCAAAAATCTCTTGGAAGATGTAATAGTTTTCCGAATAGTGAGAGATCATGTATAGTCACAAAGACCTGTCACTCTTCTTTTTTCTCCTGTGCATTATTATGAGCTGATTTTCCTGGAAAGTTGCATTCTTTACCCAAAATAAAAATTATTAGGGAAGTTAATTTCTTGAAATTTTCAAAACCATATTTCCTAAAATTTTAATATTTTATCCTTGGTTGGAAAAAGTGTCATTTAAATATTTATTTAAATATGTAAGTAGCTCTCAATTCATTAACAAATTCATTAAAAAATCTTATTCCAAAAGTTTGTTTTTAAAGCTGACTTTGGAAAATGGATAAATTTTCCAGCAAATAGTGGTCTGTATTTATGTATGAGAATAAAATTCACATACAAAGATAATAAAAAAACTTTATGGAATATTATATTTGAGAAAACAAACATGCAAACAAAACCCAGCAGCTTCAAATTTGTCATACACTTGTTCCAGAAAAAGATGCATGATATCAAATTTAGAGCAATGATGGGAACCTGAAGTAGAACCATTCCCTGAGGAAATGAAGCTGATTTAGACCTTCAGAATGAGGGACTTGGAGGGCCATCAAGCCCAGTGTGCATGTAGTCAGAAGCTGAACACAGGCTACAGCAAAGAGTGAAAATTCAGACATGACTAGGTAGGGACTACATGAGTCTTAATTGACCCAATTACACAGAACACCAAGTCTTTCTTTGATGCTTCAAGAGTGAAAATTGCTTTTTCTTGTTGAATACAAAAGAAGAACAAGGCCCAGGAGTCCCCGGGATGCAGCATAATATCACAGAAAGAGAAACCTCACAACAAATGACCCATCACCAAACAAATCAGTCAGGAAATAAAGAATTTGTCCTGCTTACATATTTGAGTCAACATCGGACTGAAAGATACTAGATTGTTCTCTTCCTCTTTTCCTTCCAGTGATGTCAAAATTAAGAACTGAGCTAAAAATACTACCAAGTTCAGAGTGTATTATGTTCCTCAGCCTAAGGCACAGCCCCACATTGCAGTGTTTATTTCCTCTTTCACATTAATCCCCATTCACATTCACATTTTTCCATTTTAAAATCATGGTCATGGGTATATTTATGCATTCACCTTTTAAAAACTACATAATGCTTTCTGTATCTATGTATTTTAAATTTACATTAGTAGTGTTTTTGCTATAAATTGTATTCTACTTCTTTCCTTTGTCACTCAGTATAGTACCTTCAAGGACCATAAACACTGTATAGATTTGGGTTCAA
Source organism: Heterocephalus glaber (assembly GCF_053883595.1). Lineage (NCBI taxonomy): Eukaryota > Metazoa > Chordata > Mammalia > Rodentia > Bathyergidae > Heterocephalus > Heterocephalus glaber. Next base: position 63,833,321 of record NW_028258317.1, on the reverse strand, counting down.
ACTGCTGAAAAAGATTCCCTGGCATTCATCCATGGCATCCTCATACTTATCCTATAGTAGCAAGTATCTAGTTTGTCTCTCACTCTTTCCTCTTACCCACAAGCTGTGTTTGTGGAGACAGTGAATGGGAAGCAAAATACTACTGGTAAGAAAATAAACAATCACATTTATGACCAGTGTTGGAAGTATGCAAATATTTCTCTGTGATACACACCCAAGATTACATTCAAGTCAGAGAACATATCAATCCACATTTAGCTACATACTACCAGCCTGTTCTGAATCTTACCCAATTTATATTTTATAATTCCACCAACAATTAATAAATGTTGTCTCCCCCATCATACCAATCAGTTGTCATTATTACATTACTATTTTGGTTTTACATATATCAAATTATTGGTTTCAACTATCTCTTTTAATACTTGTTACATGTTTTGCTTTTCTTTTCTTTTATTTGCCCATGCAAATTCTTTGTAACTTGTCCTTTGGCTTCTGGACTATTCCTTGTTTGTTCACATGAGTTCTTTTGTATATGCTACATGAGTTTTGTCAATTCTAAACATTAAGTGACTATGCCATGCTATGATTTATAAATAGTCTGTGTTTGTTTGTTTATTTGTTTTTCCCACACTCTTGTGACATTCAATGTGGGTCTGTAGCATGCTGAGGAACACAGAGTTCTGCTTATCAAATTGCTCAAGTGCAGGTCAATCTTTAAGGCTAAATACAAGGTATGTAAATTGTTGAACCTAGGCCTCCAAAGTCTAGACATTAACCCAGCAAACCTCTGGATTCTAATTAGCTTTCTCATTAACCTCATTTTACTTTCCTTTTCCATTTTCATGGTGTGAAATTTCAAGCTGTTAATGGGATAAAATTGCTTCTACCTTTGTTTGCAAGGTATGTCATTTCAAAATTTAATATCTGAAAAAATTCCAAGGGGAAATTTCATCAGATCCACTCTACTCATTAGTAGAAAGGTTATTGATGTTCTCTGTAGAGTATATGTAGCATACAAGCATCATTCGTTTTTTTGCTTGTTTTATTCTTTTTCATTCTTATCTCCTAATCTACCCATATTGACAAAGGTATAAACAGGCTTATTAATACATGCAGAAGCCCAGTAGCATTTTAATGAGAAAAATGTGCAATTAAACATTTTTGAAATTTGTTTTAAGCTAAAGTCCCTGGTGAATAATGGTTGTGTTCATGAACTGGTTAGTGTGATTTTTAAAAATTAGAGGGAGGGCTAGGGATTTAGCTCAGTGGTTTTGCTGCCTGCTGCTAAATGTCTTGTAGAATTCAGCAGTGAACACATCAGGGCCTGGGCTTTTCCTAGTTGGAAAGGTTTTAATTATGTTTTCAATTTCATTGATTGATATTGGGTTGTTTAGAATTTTTAGGTCTTCGGTGTTCACCTTTGTAATTCATACATATCTAGGAATCTGTTCATTTCTTCTCTGTTTTCCATCTTATTGGTGTATAGGTTCTGCAAGTAGGTGTTGATGATCCTCTGGATTTCTGCTGGGTCCATTGTAATTTCACCCTTTTCATTCTTAATTGCATGGATTTGGGCCTTTTCTTTCCTTTTTCTTATGAGGTTGGCTAAGAGTCTGTCAATTTTGTTGATTCTTTCGATGAACCAACTTTTGGCTTCATTGATTTTTTGTATCATTCTCTTAGTCTCCATTGAATTGATTTCTGCTCTGATCTCTAATTTCCTACCTTGTATGAGTTTTGGTTCTGTCCTCCTCTTCTTTTTCTAGAACCTTGACATTCACCATCAGGTTGTTTATTTGGGCTCGCTCTGTTTTCCTAATATGAGTATTCACTGCTATGCATTTCCCTCCTAAGACTGTTTTCATTGTGTCCCATTGACTCCGATATGTTTTACTGTTATTATAATTTAATTGTAGGAACTGTCTGATATCTTCTTTAATTTCCTCTGTGACCCATTGGTTATTCAGAACTGTGTTGTTCAATTTCCATGTGTTTATGAAATTTTTGTGGTTTCTTTTGCTATGGATCTTGAATTCTTCACACTATGGTCTGATAATATACAGGGGATAACTTCAATTCCTTTGTACTTACCTGAATACATTCTATGAGTGAGTATGTGGTCTGTTTTGGAGAATGACCCATGTGCAGCTGAAAAGAATGTGTATTCTGTTCTTGTGGGCTGGGACACCCTGTGAACATCTGTTAAGTTCATCTGTTCAAGAGTTTGATTGAGTTCTACCATTTTGTTGCTTCTTTTTGTCTAGTTGATCTATCTACTTGTGACAGTGGGGTATTGAGGTCTCAAACAACTATTGTATTAGTGCTTATATGATTTTTCATGTCTGTTAGTATTTCTTTTATATAGTTGTGCACACTAGTGTTTGGTGCATAGATATTTATTATTGTTATCTCTTCCTGTTAGATTGTTCCCTTTACAAGGATGTAGTGTCCTTCTTTTTCTGTCTTAATCAGTGTTGGTTTGAAATCTACTTGATCTGCAACAAGGATAGCTACTCCTACTTTTGGGGGGGTTCCTGTCACATGGAGTATTGTTTTCTACCCTTTCTCTTTCAGTCTATGAGTTTCTTTACGAAGTATGTTTCTTGTATGCAGCATATTGTTGGATCTTGCTGCTTGACCCATTCTGCCAGTCTATTTTTTTTTGATTGGTAAATTGAGACCATTAACAATGATGGTTGTAACTGATACATATTGACTTATCATTGTCGTGACTTTTTCTTTTTTTGGATTCTCCCACTTTACATTTAATTTCTTGTTGTGCCCGATGGATCCATCCTGCTGTGCTCCCTGGGGTTGTGATCTTCGTTTTCTTTTCCTAGGATATTGTCTAAAATTTTTTGGAGTACCAGTTTGGCATTCATGAAGTTCCTAAGGTGCTCTTTGTCATGAAAATATCTTATTTCTCCATCAATTTTGAAAGATGGTTTTACAGTGTACATCAATCTGGGTTGAAGGCTGTTTTCCATTAGGGTTTGGAATACATCACTCCAAGCTCTCTTGACTTGATGGTTTGTGTTGAGAAGTGTGCTGTGATTCTGGTGGGCTTTCCTTTTTATGTGATTTGTTTCTTTTCTGTAACTGCTTGTAGAACTTTGTTCTTTTGTTGGGTTTCTGGAATCTTAACAATTATATGCCTATGTGTAGATTTTTTTGATCAAGGCTAGTTGGAATCCTATATGTCTCACTTATCTGTATGTCAAGTTCTTTTCCCCTCCTTGGGAAGTTTTCTGCCATCACTTCTGTGAATAGTTTTTTTTAATGTCATCTGGACTCTCTCCTGTTTCTTCATTGACTCCAATCAGTCTTATGTTATTCTTCTTTGCATCATCTAGCAGCTGCTGGATTGATTACTCATGGTCCCTTACAATTTTAAAGGAATTTTTCTTTTCCTGGTCACTAATTGCAATCTTATCTTCTATATCTGAAATTCTGTCCTCACACTGGCTCATTCTGCTGTGTAGACTTTCAAAGGAGTTTTTAATATCCTGGTAATCTGTTTGCATCTATTTTATGGATTCCATTTGTTTTCAATGTTGGGATTCCATCATGTTCCTCAGCTCCTCTCTAGATTTATTAATCATGTCATTTACTATAAGCACAATCTCTTCTGTTATCTGAGAAATTATTTCTGATTTCATTTTTTCCAGATCCTCTTTTGTTGCCAGTTCAGGGAGTCCAGGTGGTTGAGTATCAGAGTGTTCAATCTCGTTTCTGCTTGTGGTTGTTTTAGGTGATTTGGAAGTCTGGTTTGAGACTTGTTTACATGTTGCCTCATTTCTACAGGGGTGGGGTGGGGGGGGTTACCTCCTCTGTGCTGGGAGTGGTGGGACGGTGGTCCGGAAGCCTCCTCTGTGCTGGAATTGGTGGGAAGGTGGCCCAGAATCCTCCTCCGAGCTGGGAGCAGTGGAATGGTGGCCCAGAAATCTCCTCTGCCTCCAATATTTAATTTTAATAAGAAACTAGGCATAGTTGCAAAAGAAATAAAAAACAGGAGATTGGATATAAACAACTTAAAGTAGAGCAGAGAAAAATGAAGGGGAAAAAATTGAGAGAAACATTGAGAATTGGATAATCCAACGAAGCTTGTACAGATTCTTAGGGACAAGTAATCCAGAGCACACAAAAATGTGCACCAAAACAAATTGGATTTGGTTTTCTCTTTCTCACACAGTTTTTCTAAATCAATATAATTCACTATTTAAAGAACACAATTTGGTGGTTTTAACATGTTCAAAAGTTATGCATTCATCACCACTATCTAGTTCAAAAACATGTTCATCATGCATAAATAAATTCCATGCCTATTAGGAGTCACTCCACATTTCACGTCCTTGTCTATGGAGTGGCCCTTTTTGCATACTTCATGTAAATGAAATCATATACCACAGCAATTTTCATCTAGCTTCTTTCACTTAGCATAATATTTATATGATGTACCTATATTGGAGCATATGCAAGCAATTCATTTGTTTTTAGGGCTGAATAATATTCCATTGTGTAGATATACTTTCACTGTATTTCTCCATTCATCAATGGAGTTCATCCTTTGGTTTGTGTCCATTATTTGTCTACTATGAAAAACGTTATTGTTATTTTATTTTTTCTAATGAATATTCTGCCCTCTTTAACTACATTCTCTATCACAATACTCATCTTCAGTGACAGTTTCTGAGATCCTGAACCTCAAATGCAGCTTCTTCTGATACCATGGAGCTTGGCCCAGAAACTCTGTGTTTAGAGGCAGGGAAATATAATATTTAATGCTACTTTTGTAAATTGATTTTAATGGAATCATTACATAAGTATTAGACTACATGTAGATTTGTTCAGAATACTCCATACTTTCAGAACCAGTCACATGATCTCTCAAAGCAAAAAGTAAAAAGTTAAATCATCTTACTGCTATAAATATGTGACCTGGAATAGATTTGTTATTACTTTGAAATGAAATTACCATACATTACCATTATTATATTATTTTTTCTTTAAAATTCATGAAGAAATTTGGAAAAAAGTTTTATTATACAAAATTATTATTATTATTATTATTATTTTATTTATTTATTTTTGGTACCAGTGATCAAACTCAGGACTTTGTGCTTGCAAGGCAGCCAGTGGGACCGCTGAGCTAGATCCCTGGCCCTATAAAATTATTTCTTAATGAATTATGTCCCACCTTTTTAGGGACATTTACTTTTTTGGTCTAATCAGCATCCAATTGAGAAAGATTTTGTCATATCAGAGTGCAATCAAATAGCTTAACTGAGCAAAGAAGAGTTTAGCAGAACTGAAAGACATACCTCAGTTTCACTTGCAGCCTTGTCTCTGTCCCACCTCAGAAAGCTTTAAGCCAGCATAGGAGTGTGCAATTCTTTCACCTTTGTTTAACAAAACAACAATGTTCAGGACCAAGGCACTCATGGCTGATACTGATCAAACCAGGCCACCCATTCAAAACCTTACATCGGTGAAGTAAAATTGGAGATCAGACATCCTTGGCAAAACTAACTAAACATTTTTATAAAATTACTTGCAGAGTCAGTGAGTGACCAGTGAATTTTCAGCATGAATGGGATCCAAAACACATTTCTGTGCCTATGGCTATGCTTTTATACATAAGCAAAAAATAAACAATTGCCTAATCTGCATTTACTAAAAATATAGAAACTGAAAGGTGGATGTGGAAAGGGCAAATTAAGTGGAAGGGAAAAAAAAAGCATTTTTCAGAAAAACCAACTATCCTAGAAGTTATGTTAACCTATTAAGACCACCTTGAAAGTTTGAAACATATATATATGCACATATATATGCACATATATAAACACACATAAACATTACAGAACTGTACATAGTGTTGTGACGCAGAACAGAAAGGAAGTTAAAATGCATTAATTTTGCACCTAAAGCAATGAAAATTTATTGTGTATATTGGATATAAATTTTATATTGTTTTAGTACCATGGTGCGTAAGCTGAAAATATCGATTTCTTCTACCTTATATATAATGTTTTTGGACTGAGATTCAGGTCATTGGCAAGAAAAATTGATTTGGTTGGGGGAAAGTTTTAACCAAAACTAATGCATCGTTCTTACTTGGCTGGCTTGCCAAACAGACTCTTTAGCCATGTCCACCTTAAAATAAAGGGGTGTTAACAATTTGTAAGAAAATTAAATCTGTGATAGCTATGCCAGATCCATTATTACCATAGAGTAAACAAATTTTGTTTGCTTACCTATGCAGTAGGCAAAACAAAACAAAACAAAACAAAAAACCAGAGAATGCTTTAAAATTAAGTTTTAAACAGAGGATCTATTGAGTTTCTATTGCTTTATCAGGTGTAACTTGTGTCTCTCCCCTGGGAATGTATTGTCTTTTTGTCTGTGGGTTGTTCTCTTTACACATTTTGATCTCTTAGATCTTAAATTATTATAATTTTGAGCATTTAAATTTATCTCTCCATATTTATTTTTGGACTCCCATTGTCTAGGATATGGTAGCTGCTCAATAAATAAACGCTGACTGAAACATTCCTTTGCAGCTATCAAGACTATGAAGACAGAATCATATAAACTAGGGGATGTTGTGAATTACTCTTCACTTGTAATCTTTTCTTTAAAACTGTGTTAATTACTTGGATTTAAGAAAAACTGCCTGAAAGTGGTCAGTGGCTTGGCTTTCCTTGAGAGACAACCAATAATTTTTCTTTTGATCCATAATTGCAACACTGTGAGGAAAGCCATTTATACATCCTTTCAGCAGTGTGTAATTTAGTCCAGAATCATAAAAGAAAGAGGAGGGATAGAAAGGGAGGAAGATTAAGAAGGTAAAGCCAGAAAAGAAGGGAAAAGAGCACATGAAGAAGACTGGTTATGACATTTCTGTTCTGTTTGTCTTAAAACATTAGCACCTTTTATATAATTGTAATTTTTGCCCCAAATTTTATGTCAAACACATGTGCCTTGTTTTAAATCAACTCCCAGAATTGTGTCATGAAATTTTCCTGATACAACATCACACTGGCATCCAGTTCATGAACCAGTTTCCAGTCTTCACCCTTCATCATTTATACCAGGAAAAATAGGCATTGCTGTTTACCATGTAGAGCCAGTGTGCTCTATTCCAGTTTCTCCTATTTTTTCATCACTTAATAAATTCACAAGAATAGAGAAATAGTGAAAATGATTTAGAAATTTTAATGAGAACTCAACACAGTCAACTGAAATTCCCCCTTTTTATTTTTCTGATTTGACATTACAAACATCTACAATGGGCAGCACCCTCTGAATGCTACTAGCTGCCCTTCATGCATGACTCTGGAACATAGGCATGTTGTAAGTGTAGATTCCTTATTTTAAATGCACATGTAATAGTTTTTAACTAACTGTTCAATCTTGTACTTACTGAATTTACATCACCAAGGTATAATACTTAAACACAATTTTTGAAACTTTTGGGTGACTTATAACTGTAGTGGCACCTTACCTGCTCTGTAGGTCCAAACCATTTTCGATTTCACATTGAACACCATTTGGAGCTATCATTGATTTTATTTGTCATTTCTACATCACTAATTTCTTTCTGATCACCTTTGTGTACATACTTGCTTTTAACAATTGTCCTTTTACAAGCTGTAGCAGGTTGAATTTTGCACACAGACACTATCAGAGCTGAAGGAATATTGCCATGCATTCTTTTGACAAACAGTATGGCCCATTTGTTGTCACACAACACTGAGTGATCACTTCCTTCCCAATGAATGTCTTTGTGAGAAATACACATCTCCTTCCCATCCTTAGAAATGTGTTGTTCACTGATATTTGAGTTTGAAAACATTCACCTGGGACATTTTCTTATGAATATTTATAAACTAAAATTTTACTTATGTGATGAAGTTCATGATTATTATAATACAAAGTGATGCTACCTGTTTGTTTGCATTCTGAACTACATTTCTCAGTGTTTCTGTTTGCCACTATTGACTGGACAAGAGAAATTCTGAATTCAAAATTGTGTTCCACGAAAACTACGAGTAAACCACAAAGACTATTTCTCCATTCTCTTAATATATCTTCTTCAATGATATCATATTTCAGACAGCACAGTATAAAACCAGAAGATTGCGGCAATAGTGACGTTGTAGAATTCTGTGAGTCCTGTCTGTGACCCATCTTTCTTCTATTTTCTCATAATTTAAGCTTTTTAAAAAATACCTTGGAATGATTGATAAGTAATGAAAAAATAATTGCTAGGACAATGAAATAGTAAAATGTTTCAAGATACAGGAAAACATGGAAAATCACCAAGAACCAATAATGTGACATATATAAAGGGTCCAATGACCCAAATGATAATTACATATATCAAAGGATCCACTGGACCTAATAGTGATTATAAAAAGAGTACAAGTTTGATCCTAGTTTAACTTTAAAGCATGAATCATTCTTCTGGTTCTTTGCAAGATATCTCAGAAAGAATAAAAGTCATGAAATGTCAATACTTAAAAATAGAACAATTCAGAAAAAGAAATTCAGAAATAAAAACTGGTTCAGATGAATCCTGATGGTATTGAGTTAATTGGATATAAAAAATTACTTCTTGAAAGCAGAAATTAGCAGTGTATATCTGTGTGCTAAAATACTACATCATTCTTCAACATTATGTACAGAATTGCAGTTAGTGTTCTGGTGTTCCACTTTCATTTTATTCACCACAATATTCCCAATAAATCCAACTTGGTATCAGTTCTCTGGAGCAGTCTTGAGGACTATGTTCTAGTTTAGTGCCCTGATAGGTAGAAGAGTGTAGAAATCTTGATTCAGTGAACAACTTGAGCTTTTGTTCTGAAAATAAACAGTTTCCAGGGAAAAAGGGCCAAAATATATTTTATTTCCCTGGCTCTGTCTGTCTCTCTTTCTAACTCAGAAACTCAAGCTGCATATAAATCATTTCCTTCTGCATTATATCCAGAGGACCTCTTGGGTATCTTGCTTGTGTTCAAGAAAATGTTCACTCTTTTGAAAGCACCACTTCTTGGTGTTGCCGATAGGAAGAGAGAAGTTCCTACCCACAGCTGTTGGGCCATGTGCAAAGTGTTTGATAAACCAGTGCCTTGGTTTCTTTTTTACAATTTATAAAATTATCCAGGATATTAATGCTATTGAGGAATAAAGGATATCTTTTTTTTCTTCTTCTTCTACAACTGTTGGCGGGATCCCATGGAATTATTTCTTGGGCCCAAATAGAAATTTGCCCAGGTTTTATGTACAAGTCTCTTTACCTGGAACTCTTCCCTTTCCTCTCCAGTCAGGATCCTATAAGGTCAAGCAGAGACCTTTCAAGTCAAGGTCACATGAAAACACTCTTTTTCTCTGTAGGTGAGTAAAGTATCTGGCTCCTATTTCTCTATTTAATCCTGTTACATCTCAGGAGGTTTTCTCTAGCCTTCTTGCAAATAAATTTCTATGGAATCCCCTCAGCTGGTCAATGAGATGTTTTCAAGTAAGCTCCTTGCAACATTATTTTGCCCTTAAAAATCTCAGATAAAATGCAATTCAAATTCATTTGGCCTAGAGCTGGGATTTAGCTCAGTGGTTCCACCACCTGCCTCGCAAGCACAAGGTCCCTAGTTCAATCCTCAGTAACCCCCCCCCAAAAAATGGTTTCTACCTTCAAATTCATTTTGCCCCTCAAACATTTACCAAATACAGTCAAATTTCCTTGAATTTAATTGGCTCTGAATATGTACTACCAAAATTCATGCTGAAACTTAACCACTGATGTGATAAAATTAAGAGGAGTAGTCTTCAGGGCATGATTAAGGGCTCTGTTTTCATGAATGGGGATAAATGACTTCATAGAAGATGTGCAAGGGAACTGTTGGCTCCTTCTGCCATGTGAGGGTGATGTAGGAAGCGCCATTTTGGAACCAGAGAGCAACCCTCTTCAGGTCCCAGATTTTCCGGGGAAGTCTTCTCATGTTGGACTTCCTATCCTCCAGGACTATGAGAAACAAACTTGTATCCTATATAAATTCCCACATTTTAAGTATTTTGTTATAGGAGCAGAAACAATCTGACATGGTACAAATTAAAAGACAGTATTTTAAATTGTAGTATCTCTGTAGTTGAATCACTTATTCTTTGGTTTTCTGCCAATAAATATTGTTAAGTCCTGTCAGAATTTGGACAAAAGCAAGATATATGAAGAACTATCTTAAAATCTTATGAAATTATGGACTGTAGCTTTCTAAATTCATGATTGTTAATTTGAATTTGAGATACACATGGAGAAAAATGAAAACTTTATTTGTAAGCTTGCAATTTATCTTTATTTCTTAATGTTTTGACAATATTTTGGTTGACTACTTGAAATATGTTGAATAAGAATAATTATGTGAAATGCTCAGTTTTGTAAAATTGACATCACATTGTAAATTCAGTTTTATATCCTATTTTTTCACCTAAATTTATATGAGCATTTTCTGTGTCATTAAACATTATTTGAAAATACAGTCTTAATAGCTTTACAATAGACTATTTTAAGGAAATACCACAATATATTTAACTAATCTCTTATTGTTAGACATTTAAATTGTATCCAATTTTTCACTACTGTAAAAAAAAAGGTTATAAACAGCCTGGAATGCAAGCTTTTGATGGCATATTTCTGGTTATTATTCCTCTGGAATGCATTTCTTAAAATAGAATTACTACCTCAAAGTCTGAATATTTCTAAGGCTTTTGAACACATTGCCAACTTGCCCTCAAAATGGGCATATGCATTTACAGTTTGTTCAATGCCTTTCCAATCTTTAGCAAAACAAAACAAAAACTTTTGACACTCTTTGTACTTCATCTAGAGTTCAGATATCCAAAAAATTTTAGAATTAATGTTTTTCTAAATGAATTATTTGGCTACTTTGTTTTCATAAATGGACATAAAATGTGTTTTTGGCCAAGAAATTCCAACATTTTAACATTTGTTCTAGATTATTTAAAATATCTGACTTAAAATATTTCACATAAAAATGACAGATTATGCCTCTGGCTGGGAGACACCAGTTGCTTGGAAATATTTTCATCAATTTTGAAGTGCCTATTTTAAGCAAAGTATATAGTAATTGGCTGTTCACACAATTTTGGAAAGGAAGCACTGTCAAATTTTGTTGCCTATATAAATGCTGATGGTGAGGCTCAGAGAGCTTTGTGTGACACAATATATAATAGAACTATGATCCAAACCCAGGTCTCTTTTTTAGTGTTATGGTTTAGATCTAACATATCCCCCCAAAGTCTCATGTGTTTGGAAGGTGATTGAATCATGTGGGCACAATATCATCTGTTGATTCATCTATCCAATTCATCCATTGATGAGTTCAGTAGCTGAATCTCATTTTAGAAAGTGGAGCCTGTTTGGAGGTTACTGGGAGTGTGATCTAGCAAAGCTTATGGTTCCTCCATTTTCTCTCTGCTTGCTGGCTGCCATGGGTTGAGCACTTCTTTTTCCTCCCACCCCTCTGCCATATTGTTTCTGCCTTGAAGCTAACCAACCATGGACTGAAGCTGTGGGGAAAAAGCCTCTCCTTTAAATTGTGGGTGCTGAATATTTTGTCCCAGTGATGGGAAAGTGACTATGATACAGATTTTTTCCATGAAGTTCCCTGTACTGTTACTGATGTCTAATTAGTAGAGGATCAGCTTTTTACAATACAAGTAATGTATTGTAGCTGAATTGCAAACATTTGGCATTAAAACAGGTTAGGGTGGAAGGAATTATTGTTTCCTCTCTCCAATCATTCTTGGATTCACCCTTGTTTATTCAGCTTTGTATATTTGCCAGATCTCATGTGAAGAAATGTTCTTCATGCTACCAGGATATGAAGTTCAGGAAGCCCAAGTTTACTCTTGTCAAGGAATACCAAATTCCATGAATTTACTATATTAGAAAGTTCAGCATGTAGGCAAAAATGAGCCAGCCAAAATAAATCCCAGGATCTGCTGATGTTAAATTTAACACTTTCTATAATCTGATTTCTCTGAATTAACATGGTAAATACTCTGAAGAGCTTTTCCTATTGTTATTTGTCATGCTTCAGATTTTACTCTATTTTTCTCCCAAGTTATTTTTGCTTACAACTGTATCATTCAGTTTGTTTAAGGAAAAGAAATAACAAAATGATGTTGGGTAGTAGAAAAAGAATACCAAGAGTAAATAGGGAGAAGAAACAGGGCTGTGTCCGCAAGGAAACCACACTTCAGGTGACACTGATTTGTATTTAGGGATAGCTAAAAGGCTCTCTGGTGATTCTAAATACTTAAAAGTATATTCATTCCTTTCTAGGAGAAACCAAAATTACCCAGTAATTTAATTCTTATTGAGCAAGAAAAGCAGTCAGTTATACACAGATGCATACAGACTCACCGGTTTGTTATGCTTGTTTCTCTGTGCATAGGATTGAAGAGTTAGAAATGTTATTTAAACAACATGAAATGGAGAGGCAGCCTTCAGCTATTGTTGACCTGGCCTTGGACTTCTTGGAATGTCCACTGCTCCATCAAGGAATTATAGCCAAATTGCCTATGACTATATTTTCTTTTAGAAAGGCTGGCAAATATCTATCATGCAAACTTGCTGTTCTCAGGATTATCAATAAAGTTACTAGCAGGATAATGCATTTTTAAAAAGTGTAAAGGAGTGGATCAGGACAACTTTTCAAAGCAAACATTTCTTCTTACACTCTTTCATTTGCCTTCATTTCTGTCCTGGACTTTGTTGATTATTGTCCCTTGAATATTTTTAGGTATATTTAAGAAAGTATTATTAACAACATCCTTGTGTTACCTATAAAGATAATGAATGGTTGATTATTGTTACCTGTTTGGGCAGAAGATTGCCATCTAAAATGTGTACTATAAGATGTAATTTTAATTTGCAAGTTCTACTTTGAATCATTAACACTTGTCTATAAAAAAGAAGATATCAAAAGCACACTTACTTCAATTCAGAGCAACTTTCTTGGGAAAAAATACCTGTCTGCATCCATCAATCAAAGTGCATAGCTTTACAGCAAGGGGAAGACTTTTCTGTTGGTATTAAAACCTCTTATATAGAATATTTCCCTCACAGGTTCTTTGCAGAAAAAAAAAACTTACCTGATTTGTACAAAAGAACACTGCTCTCTAGTGGAATAAGGAGAAAGAAATCCATTACCTCATTCACTTGCTTTCCTTGCATCCTTGGCTGCTGCTTACGAAAGGCGGCTGAGCTTTGTCTTGGGCTTATGACATGCTATGATGTATGGCTACAATTATTGTGGTATTATACTGTGAAGTGGTTTTGGTCTTGTAATCAAGCAAAAATCTTTTCCCCCTTAAACCTTCTTTTGTAAATTGAAGCCAGTAGGTCTCTCTAACCCTTCCTTCTCGGCTGCTTCTTGTTCCAACAAAAAAAAAGCCTGCAACTAATAATAATTTAATTTACACAGGAACTTCCAATAATTTAACTCACATCAGGTTTATTTGGAAGTGATTAATGATAGCATTTATGGGCCTGGAAATTTTTAATAATGCTTTGCTTGTGAATTTATGGCATTTGTGTTCCAGGTTGTGGGCTGCTTTTAGTTGTGCTGATCGTCTACCTCCCCCTTACTATTCTCATGTGAGATGTTCACCCTTCCTTTTTCTATCCTTCTACATGGCACAGGTTGAGACAAAGTGATAAATCTTCATGCTACATTATTTGTCTCAGTGAGAAGGGTTGTAAAATAGTGTAAATTTGCTCTGATGGGGGATTCTTTATCTTCTTGTTCTATACATCATTTTTAACAATACTTGCAGGAGTCCTGGCTCCTTTGATATCACTGTTCCACATATTCTGAGTGAACCATCATGAAATGGGCATTTTGGATTTTCCATAGTGGTTTCATACCTCTGAGTTGCCATAAATGCGGATGGAAATGTGTAATAACCACACATTCCAAACGAATAGGCACATTTTGAGAGATTAAATATGCAGCCAGCTGTTCTGCAAAGATTTATCATTGATGCACCTTATTCATAAGAGTCTGAAGAATCATTTTGGGTCAGTTCTTCTCCCCAACTTCTCCAGGCCTGATGGCAAGGGAAAGGCCTGCATGGCTTAGGATCTTCTGATGCAAATGGATAGGCAAGTAATGATACATGCTTTGCCTCCACCCACTACCACTACTTAAATTCTATCCATTTGTTGAGTAGAATTAGGATTTCAGACACAGCTGTAAGTAGCCAATTGAGGAAGCAACATTTTGTTTCCAAGATGATTGGGAGCAAAAGTGAGCTAGAGGTTTGGATGTCCTTATACTTCTGCTTGTGAGTGGAATACACAGTGATTGTAGCTTGAATCTTAAAAGTTCCCCAAAGCCATATATTGAAGACTTGGTCCCCAGCCTGTGGTGCGTTTTGGAGGTGGTGGAACCCTTAGGAGGAGAGGCGTACTGGGAGATTTTAGGCCATTAAAGGTCCTAGGTTCTTCCACTCTCCTTTGGCTCTCCAGTCATGATAGATGGGCAGTCCTTCCATCATCTGCTCCAGCCATTAGTACTGCTGTGCCCCAGGGCAAAGGCAACAGGTCCCAGTCACCAGGAATTGGGACATGCAAATTGCCAGCCAAAACAGACCCTCCCTTGCTTTAACTTGTTTATCTCAGGTGTCTGTCATGGTGACAGAAAGCTGAGTAAGACCATAGTGCTGCTACGTTGGTTCTGCTCTGGCTTTGTGGAGTGGTGTGTACAGTGTAACCAGCAGAAGTCATTAGCAAAAGAGAAAAAATAAGATGTTCTGTGAGAATGAAAAGTATATTTCTTTTCTTTTTATAACATTTATTTTCTCTCTACCTGTTCACATGGGACCAAAATTAATTACTTCTAATTAAATCTGTAATATGTATGTATGATAATTAACTTTATAAAGACATAAATAAATGAATCTGTTACTGGCAAATAAAAGGAGTAGAGGGGAAGGGAAAAATAATTGAAACATGTTAAGTACACTTACCAATTCTTCATAATAAATATAATAATTGTGTACTGAAAACATGTACTAATAAAGATTAAAAATTGAAAAGTCCCTCTAAAAAGCATTTAAAACATTCCTCACTCTGAACCATGTGTCTTGTGATATATAAAAGGTAGTAAAATCATGATTCTTTTTAACATTGTCTTCTCTAAGCCAATGAAACAAACGCTTAACTTCAAAAGTTTGGCCAAATGTTAGCTTCCAGATTTACATGAGTATGAATTCTAGAACACCATTGCTCAGGGAGAGGAGGTTACCGTTGAAATCAGGCTTGTGATGAGACGGAACAGGCACTGAGAGAACAAGTACATTTAGGCCTCAGTCCTTCCAAGATGTTTTGAATCCTGAGTCCTGTCACTTCCATGGGACTCAATTGTTCTTCCTGTAAGAATTACATACATCCAGGGGTTAGTATGGGATCAAATTAGGCAACATAAGAAAAAGTTCACAGCAGCACCATTTATAATAGCTACATTTTGGAAGTGCCCTATGTGCTCATCAGTAGGTGAATAGATAAAAAGTCAATATAAATGTGGATAAATTTCAGTCATTTGAAGAAAAATGGATGCATCTTGAGACCATAAGGTTAAAGGAAATAAATCAGTCACAAGGTTAAATATTGCATGTTTTCTATTATATGAGAAACTCTAAGTATAAATAATTTAAAGAGCAAAATAAAAGAGAGGTAATAGAAAAGAGGGAGGTAAACATTGGGGAGATGTGAAATGATTCAAGTATGGGAAGAGGGGAGGTAAAGGAAGAAAAGGGGATGTAATTCTACATAATGATTCTAATTATTCATTAAATATTACAAGCATATACCAAAAAATACAATAAAGTTTTCTGAAAAAAAATGTCCTATATTGTGTGTGAACATATTTTGGCTACATGCAAAGTATGTGCACCCTGATTTGTTTATTAATTCAAATTTCTCTCCAAATTTGACTTTATGCATCAGTAAATTAGAAATGCTAACTGCAGATGACCCCTGACTTACCCTGGTTAATTTTAATAATTTTTTTACTTTAGAATGGAATGGCATAAATATATAGTCAATGGAAAACACGTGGATGTTCCTTGGCTTAAAATGGAGTTAAGTCCCCCAAACCCATTGTACATTGAAATTATAGCAGGTCAAAGATGTATTTAATACACCTAACACAATAATATCGGAGCTTAATGATACAGTATGGTATTAGTTGTTTTCATGGCTGACAGGGAGCTCAGGTTCATTGCTGCTGCCCAGCACTGGGAGAGAAAAGCCCACCATGTATCACTGTCTTGGGAAAGATAAAAATTCACAATTCAATATAGGTTTCTAGGGCAGGCACATCATTTCACACCATTGTAAAGTAAAAAAAATGTATGTGGAACCATGGTAAATTGGGAAATATCTATACTTTTAATGTTGAATTTTTATCTCTTCTGAGGCTTTGGATATGTCCAGTACCCCCTTCAACTCTGGGAAGCATCAGAGTCTCAGCTCAGAGTCAGATCCATGTTTACGTGGGAAACAACCAACATCCTACAACTGTGCTGTTGCTAAGCTATGATGGTCAGTAAGTTAGGTAAGTATATTAAACACATTTTCAACTTATGATATCTTCAATTTATGGCTGGCTTATAGGGGCACAATGGCATCATGTAAATTGTAAGAGTCTGATTTTACTGAGATTGATAGAGCAATAATAAACAATGAGACAGGCCCTTGCCTTGCCTCTATGATTATTTTCAACAAAATGCTCCAGAAATGTAAGTTTGTCCTGCAGTTCTCCTGCTCAATGTATCAAAATGGTGTGTAAATGTGTTTTTTTCTAAAATTCTTTCATTGGTACATTTCAGGTGCACAACACATTTACATTTCTCATTGGGAACTTAAACCTTTACATGATGCATCTTGGTTCTTATTTTTTCTCCATTCCTAGCCCTCCCTCACTTCATCCACCCTTCCCTATTTACAAAGACTTTATTTCCATTTTTTCCAATTCTCAGCATTTTTTCTTTCCCTTCTTTCCTTTCCCCTGTCCCTCCCACTACCCCTACCATTTGGACCTTTTCTTCCTATTTTGCATTACCGATTATTCATTCTAATCATTGGTACATTTTAGATATACAATATAATGACATTCATCAACGGAAATTTGCACCTTTACATAATCTCTCTTGGTTCTTATTTTTTCCCCTTGCCCAGCCCTCCCTTCAACCCCTCCATTCCTCCCAATTTACAAAGATTTTGTTCCTATTTTTCCATTTTCTCATATTAATCCCATTCCCTTCTATCCTTTCCCCTATCCCTCCCACTTATTTCCCCTTTGTCCCTTTTCTTCCTATTTCACATTACCTATTATACATTTTAGTCCTTATTTACACTTTCAGTTTCTCACACCAGAGAAACTATTTGGTATTTACACGTGTGTCCTATTTATTTCACTTAAGAGTATTGCCTCAATATGCATCCATTTAGCTATAAATGTCTCTAATTTCTCATTTTTTATGGCTGAGTAGTACTCCACTTTATAAAAAAAACCACATGTTCTTTATCCAGTCTCCACTTGATGGGGATTTGGGCTGTCTCCAAGTTTTAGCAGTCACAAACTGTGCTGCTATGAACATGGGTGCACATATATCACTGTGGTATGATTCTTTTAATTCTTTGGGGAAGATCCCCAGCCGTGGAATAGCAGGGTCAAATGGGACTTCCAGTCCTAGTTCTTTGATGCATCTCCATACAGATTTCCACAGTGGTTGCACCAGTCTACACTTCCACCAGCACTGGAGCAGGGTTCCTCTTTCCCCACAGCCCTGCCAGCATTTGTTATTGTTTGATTTCATGATAGTAGCCATTCTTTCTGGAGTGAGATGGAATCTCAAGGTTGTTTTCACTTGCATCTCTCCAATGACCAATGATGTTGAACATTTTTTCATGTATTTATTTGCTATTTCTACTTCTTTGTCTGAGAAATGTCTGCTCATTTCAGATGCCCATTTTCGGATTGGGTCTTTAAATTTGGGAGGTCTGATCTTTTTAAGTTCTTTATAGAGTCAAGATAGTAGACCTTTGTCTGAGGAAGAGCAGGTGAAGATTTTTTCCCACATTGTGGGTTGTCTCTTCACACTGCTGGTGGTTGCTCTTGCTGTGCAGAAGCCTTTTAATAAGAAGAGATCCCACTTATTGATTGTTTGTGCTAGTTCACAGGCAACTGAGGTTTTGTTCATAAAATCTTTTCCTACACCAATGTCTTCAAGGGTTCTAGCTAACCTCTGTTCCAACTGGTTCAGTTTCTATTTTAATATTTAGATCTTTAATCCATTTTGATTTTAGTTTAGTGCATGGTGAGAGATACAGGTCTAGTTTTAATCTTTGGCAAATTGAAGCCCAATTTTTCCAGCACCATTTATTAAAGAGGCTATCTTTCCTCCAGTGAGGTTGTTGGCTCCTTTATCGAAGATAAGATTGCTGAGTGTGTCTGGCATTGTTTCTGCATCTTCTAATCTGTTCCACTGATCCTCAGGTCTGTTTCTTTGCCAGTACCATGCTGTTTTTATCACAGTAGCTTTGTAGTAGAGTTGCAGGTTGGGGCTTATGATACCCCCTGCCATGTCTCTGTTACCTAGAATTGCTTTTGCTATTCTGGATGTCTTCTTGTTCCAAATGAATTTTTGGATTGTTTTCTCAAGGGCCATGAAGTATGCTACTGGGATCTCAATTGGAATTGCATTAAATCTATATAGCAGTTTTGGAAGTATGGCCATTTTCACTATATTAATTCTTCCTACAGAGGAGCAGGGGATTTGTGTCCATTTTCTGATATCATCTTCAATCTCTCTTTTCAGAGTGCTATAGTTTTCAGAGAAGAGGTCTTTGATTTCTTTCATTAGGTTGATTCCTAGGTATTTCAGTTTTTTGGATACTATTGTGAAAGGAATTCTTTGCCCTATTTCTCTCTCAGTGAGTCTGTCATTGGTGTAGAGGAAAGCTATTGATTTTTGTGTGTTGACCTTGTAACCAGCTACTTGACTGAATTTGGTTATTAAGTCTAGAAGACTTTTGGGGGACTTCTTGGGGTCTTCTATATAGAGTATCATGTCATCTGCAAATAATGACAATTTGACTTCTTCATTCCCTATCTTTATTCCATTTATTTCTTTCTCTTGTCTAATTGCCATGGCTAATATTTCCAGAGCTACATTGAACAAGAGTGGTGATAGTGGACATCCTTGTCTTGTTCCTGACTTTAGTGTGAAGGATTTCAGTTTTTGACCATTTAGTATGATATTGGCTGTTGGTTTTTCATAGATGGCTTCAATCAGTTTGAGGTAGAGACCATCTATTCTAATTTTTGATAGGGTTTTTATCATAAATGCATGTTAGATTTTTGTCAAATGCTTTTTCTGCATCTATGGAGATAATCATATGGTTTCTGTCCTTGGCTCTATTGATATAGTGTATTACATTGATTGATTTGCATATGTTGAACCATCTCTGCATCCCTGGGATGAATCCCACTTGATCAGGGTGTATGGCCTTCTTGATGATCTTCTGCATTCTATTTGTCAGTATCTTATTAAGGATTTTTGCTTTTATGTTCATTAGTGAGATTGGCCTATATTTCGCCTTTTCGGTTGTGTCTTTCTCTGCTTTGGGGATCAAGGTGATGCTTGCTTCCAGGAATGAATTTGGGAGTATTGCTTCCCTTTCAATTTCATTGAAGAGTTTAAACAGTAGTGGCAGTAGTTCCTCTCTAAATGTCTTGTGGAATTCAGCAGTGAAGCCATCAGGGCCCAGACTTTTCTTAGTTGATAAGTTTTTTATTATGTTTTCAATTTCATTGGTTGATAGTGGGTTGTTTATAATTTTTAGGTCTTCTTCATTCAACTTTGTTAATTCATATGTATCTAAGAATCTGTCCATTTCTTCTGTGTTTTCCATCTTATTGGCATATAGGTTCTGGAAGTTGGTATTGATGATCCTCTGGATTTCTGCTGGGTCTGCTGTAACTTCACCCTTTACATTCCTAATTGCATGGATTTGGGCCTTTTCTTTCCTTTTTCTGACAAGGTTGGCTAAGGGTTTGTCAATTTTGTCGATTCTTTCAAAGAACCAACTGTTATCTTCATTGATTTTTTTGTATCATTCCCTTAGTCTCCATTGCACTGATTTCTCCTCTGATCTTTATAATTTCCTCCCTTGTATGAGCTCTGGGGTTGTCCTGCTCTTCTTTTTCTAGAAGCTTGAGCTGCAGCATCAGGTTGTTTAATTGGGCTCATTCTATTTTCCTAATATGAGTATTCACTGCTATGAATTTCCCTCGTAAGACTGCTTTCATCGTGTCCCATAGATTCCGATATGTTTTATTGTCATTGTCATTTAATGGTAGGAACTGTCTGATTTCTTCTTTAATTTCCTCTGTGACCCATTGGTTATTCAGAAGTGTGTTGTTCAGTTTCCACGTGCTTATGAAATTTTTCGTTTCTTTTGCTATGGATCTCCAATTTCATCTCACTATGGACTGATAATATACAGAGGATAACTTCAATTCCTTTGCACTTACTTAAACATGTTCTATGTGTGAGTATGTGGTCTATTTTTGAGAATGACCCATGTGCAGCTGAGAAGAATGTGTATTCTGATTTTGTGGGGTAGAAGACTATAAACATCTGTTAAGTTCATTTGTTGAAGAGTTCGATTGAGTTCTAGTATTTCATTACTTATTTTTTGTCTAGTTGATCTATCTATTTGTGACAATGGGGTGTTGAGGTCCCCCACTACAATTGTATTAGTGCATATATGACTTTTCATGTCTGTTAGTATTTGTTTTATATAGTTGGGCACACTAGTGTTTGATGCATAGATATTTATGATTGTCATCTCTTCCTCTTGGATTGTTCCCTTTACAAGGATGTAGTGTCCTTCTTCATCTCTCTTCATCAGTGTTGGTTTGAAGTCTACTTGATCTGCAAAGAGGATAGCTACTCCTGCTTTTTTTCGGGTTCCCATTGCATGGAGTGTTGTTTTCCACCCTTTAACTTTCAGTCTATTAGTTTCCTTTTGAATTAAGTGTGTTTCTTATATGCAGCATATTGTTGGATTTTGCTTCTTGATTCATTCTGCCAGTCTATTTCTTTGATTGGTGAACTGAGACCATTAACGTTGATGGTTATAGCTGAAACATATTGACTTGTCATTGCCATGACTTTTTCTTTTTCTTGGGTTCTCCCTCTTTAAATTTAATTTCTTGTCGTGCCAGATGGGTCCATTCTGCTTTGCTTCCTGGGGTTGTGATTCTCAGTGTCTGATCCTCGGATATTGTGTAAAAATTTTTGGAGTGCTGGTTTGGTATTCACGAAGTTCCTAAGGTGCTCTTTGTCATGAAAGTATCTTATTTCCATCAATTTTGAAAGATAGTTTTGCAGGGTACCTCAATCTGGGTTGGAGGCTGTTTTCTTTTAGGGCTTGGAATATGTCACTCCAAGCTCTTCTTGCCTTGATGGTTTGTGTTGAGAAGTCTGCTGTGATTCTGATGGGCTTTCCTTTCTATGTGACTTGTTTCTTTTCTCTAACTGCTTGTAGAACTTTGTTCTTCTGTTGAGTTTCTGGAATCTTCACAATTATATGCCTGTGTGTAGATTTTTTTTAATCAAGGCTCTTTGGAGTCCTATATGCCTCACTTATCTGTATGTCAAGTTCTTTTCCCCTGCTTGGGAAGTTTTCTGCCATTACTTCTGTGAAGAGTTTTTTTTTATGTCATATGCACTCTGTACTGTTTCTTCTTTGACTCGGATCAGTCTTATGTTATTCTTCTTTGCATCATCTAGCAGCTGCTGGATTGATTTCTCATGTTCCCTTATAATTTTGAAGCAATTTTTCTTTTCCTGGTCATTAATTACAATCTTATCTTCTATATCTGGAATTCTGTCCTCACATTGGCTCATTCTGCTGTTTAGACTTTCAGTGGAGTTTTTCATCTCAAGGAAACCTATTTGCATATGTTTTATGGATTCCATTTTTTCCTATGTTGAGATTCCATCATGTTCCTCAGCTCCTCTCTAGATTTATTAATCATGTCTTGCACTAGGAGCACAATCTCTGCTGTTATCTGAGAAATTATTTCTGATTTCATTTTTTCCAGATCCCCTTTTGTTGCCAGTTCAGTGGGTCCAGGTGATTGAGTATCAGAGTGTTCCATCTCATTTCCCTTTGGGGTTGCTGTAGGTGATCTGGAAGTCTGGTTTTGAGACTTATTTACATGTCTTCTCATTTTGACTAGGGGGCTGGGGGGTGCTTTTGGCACCTGTGCAGCTCACCTCCTCTGAGCTGTGAGAGGTGGGACAGGGGCCAGGTGTGGTGGGAGGGATGGTGGCCTGGAAGCCCCTTCCTCTGGGCTGGGGAGCAGTGGGACAGATGGCAGCCCAAAAGCCCTTTCCTCTGGTCTGGGAGTGGTGGGCTGGATGGTGACCCAGAAGCACCTTCCTGTGGACCAGGAGCAGTCTTTTGTGAAACCATTTGAACTGTGTGACCTCTCAAGAATGTTCTGTTATCTCTGCTCCCTTACAGGAATGTTCTGTTATCTCTACCCCTTTCGGGAATGTTCTGTAACTCCACCCCCCTGCTTCAATGAGCATGATTGCCTACCCCAGAGATCCTTATATAAGGAGGCCCACATTTCTAGTCAGCACTCAGACTTAGGAATTCAAACTCTTCTTATCCTTCTGGTGTAATAAAAGGTTCTTCTCCACCTCTTCAAGTGACCTTCAGATTCTTGAGTCTTCAAATTGGGATAGCTGCAACCCAGAGCTGTAACCCTGGGCTGTGACAGTGAGCTGTGCCTCAGAGCTGTGGCACTTGGCTGTGACACTGAGCTCTGACACTTGGCTCTATAGCACTGAGCTGTTCTGCTTTGCCACAAGATGACTCTTGTAAATGCTGGAAAAACCTATGGCCCAGTTCTTGGCACAGAAAAAGGGATCAACAAATGATAAATGGGATTTTATAAAAGACCATGATGATGATGGTGAGGAATAGTGCATGACAGACATTTAATCCTGCTCTGGTTATATAGTGAGCGCTTCTTAAATGCCAGATGGGATGATAGTGAGAAGAATAATGTTGTTAAATTAATGATGAAAATGTTGATTATTATAAAAATATCAATAAAAAGGACAATGGTAGAGAAGAAATGCTTTATGTGATAGTTGGACATTTTTAGCTAAAAGCATTATGGTATAGTCAAAATAACCTACTATATGTAATTTTAAATCAGATTCTGCTAGTCATATTTTTACCTTTAGCAAGCAACAAACTTTTCTGAGCCTAGGGTTTTTTTTAATTGTATGTTTGGTTCTGCTTAAAGGAGATATTGCTGAATAATATAACCAAACTAATCACTTTATAATATTCCCTTTCTCTTTTTCCAATGAGAGGCTGTCAAGGCATGTCTGGCATGGGTAAGCAGTCAGGAAATAAGGGAAGAGGGATCATATGTGGGAGCTCTGCATAAGGTGAATCTGCAGAGAGATTCTATTCCTTCACTCATATTTCATTGGTTAGAGTTAATATAGGAGACTAGTGATGTACAAAGGGATCTGCAGAGCAAGAGAACTCACTTTCCAACAACAAGCAAACTCTGGGGAAGAGGAGAGCAAGTCTGTAATAGAGAATTTGTTTCCTTTAAATAGTTGGCTTCTCTGGCCCTGTAGTATCTGTACCTCATCTCTACCAGTGCCCCCAAAACAAAACACACTCCCATTTTCCCCTAGGAAGAAACTCAACATTCACTCCTACCCTTCTATACTACTCAAAGTTTAGGATCTGGAGGATCTTGCACTGTCTTCACCATTGTGTCCAGACATAGCTTCTCCAAGTACAGCTGCCTAAAATCTAAAAGAACAAGCTAATCACAACTCTTTAGATTTCCATTATAAGAACTGAGCAGATATGGGATACTCAAATGGAATTTATTTTTTAAAGAAAGAGTTTAGTCATAACAATTGTGAATACCACAATTTAAAGATAAGGAAATTCCTTAAGTAGCCCAAGATTTTTGGAAGTACTCTTTGTTCCCTGGCCTTCATTATCCCATGTGCATAACTACCAGGGAAACATCCTTGTCCAGTAACCTCTACGGCTATATTTGAAGTGAAAATTGGGGTGAACACACAACCCAGAGACTATATGACCTCTGCAGGATGTTTCTTAATTAAATGTGAGATATCAAGAATTGCCTTAAAGCTTGACCAGTCAAGGATGATTGCTAAGAGGTGTGACTCATTCCTCAGCAATACATTTAGTAGAACTCTGATCCATTCTATTATAGAAAATTTCATGTTCCAATAACCCCTGCAATGTTAAACTTTACCTAAGCCTCATGTTCTGAAAAAACAGTGATGCTTAAAAGATATCTCCCATCCTTTTGTGCATGGAAAGAGCTTACTGCAAGGAACCACCCTTGTCTATTTGTGTTGGATAAGATTCTCAAATGACTCCTTTATTTATCTATCAAAAGGCTCTCCAAATTCATATTTCTTTGTCATAAATGATCCACTGACCTCTTTGTTACCATTGTCTAGTCTGAACAAAATACCCACCAACATGACCAAATTTTGTCAGCTTTTTCTCTTTCATCCAGACCCCCGAACTTTGTCTCACCCCTAAGCAACCATTACAAGCTCCACCAGGGAGCGGGCTGACTGCAGAGAGAATCATGGTGGCCCTGACTGTCCAATAGCACTGCTGAGCCCCACCTCACAGGGTGCTTTCCAACCGTGTTTATTCCTCTCTCTAAAAGAAAAGCCTTTTCTGTCTGACCTTGGGTATCTCATGGTTGAGGCAACTTCCCTAATTATGATGTACTTTTTCTAATAAAATATCTGCTAAACTATTTTGGATTTTTTTTTATATCACTATAGTTCATTTCTAGGCAAATTTTCTGTACTTTTTTAAACCTCATTCCTCAATTTTGCTTAAGGTTTTTTCAATCTTGACACCATCCAAAAGAACAAGAGGGGAGGCTACTTTCTTAATCCAGTTTTGTCCAACTATGAGATATAAATGGGGTGTGATAGCTTTGGGACATATGGAAAATCTTTATTTGTTAATGGCCAATTCTTTTGAGAATCTAAGAGTGAATCAACTGTAAAGCGTACACTTAAGCAAAAAGAAAATTATTAATAGTCTCTTTACCTAAAAGAAATTATTTGAGCTGCTTAAAACAAAAAATAACATGTCTATATAAGAATAAAATTATAGGAATCATGTAATAAAGCCAGGTGAGAATGAAAATGTCAATATCCAAAATTATGATCTAAAAATGTGTTTAACTTTGAGTCTGAAAAGTATGGACAAATGAGGAATTGGTTTGATCATGGGGTTCTCACTTATGTTGAAAGTAGACATCTGTGTGTAGCAGAATGAGAGGATAAATTGGAATCCTTAACTACAGCTCCTTTTGGAAAAAGTGAAAGACCACACTGATGATTGGGACATTCAAGTTAGGGAAGAAAAAATATAAATAGCTGTGTTTCTGTCCATAGGAACAAGAAATGTGAAGGTCCTGAAGCAACCTGGGTTGGAGGGTAAGACATTGAAGTGACTTAAGCTCTGGCCGATGTGATTTGAACCATCACCCTGATTGTCCAAAGTATAAATTACTAATTTTTTCTAGATTCCACTTATCTGGTATTGACTTTCTGTTTCTAACCTATTTAACTTGTCATCGGACCCCTAGGTCCATTCATGCTGTCACAAATGACAGAATTTCATGTAATTTTAAGGTAGAATGACATTGGATATATATATACATTTTTGCCTATCAATACACTAACAGACTCATAAAAAAATGTGCGTGTATGTGTGTAAGAGAGAGAGATAGAGAAGGCGAGAGGACATCTGTAACCCAGTACTCTGGGAGGCTGAGTCAGGAGGATCACAAGTTCAAGCCAAGCCCAGACAATTTAGTAAGATGCTCTCTTAATATGAAAGTAAAAAAGGGCTAGGGTGTAGCTCAGTGTGAAGGCCTCAGGTTTTATCCATAGTACCACAGAAGGAAGAAGAAGAAGGAAGGAAGGAGAGAGGAAGGGAGGGAGGGAAGAAGAGAGGGAGGGAGGGAGAAAGAAAGAAAAAAGAAAGAAAGGAAAGAATGAAGGGAGGAAGGGGATGGAGGGAGAGAGGGAAGGAGGGAGAAATGGAGGGAAGAAAAAAGCCAGTGAAAGCATTGTGTTTATTGCTTTATTTTTCTGAGATTATGGCAGACTATAAGAAAGATAATATTAGAACATAAATTGGCTATAAAAGAAAAATGAAAGATATATAATATATATAATGTATATATAGAAACACCCCAAACCATGAATATATTTTTAAATATTTTGTGACTTGTAATATTACTACTAAGAAATTATAACTTGGTATCTCAGGGAAAATTATAACTTGGTCTAACTAGTTTAAGAGAGATAATTTTCTTTTTTTATAAATGAAGGAAATTAAACTACATATATGATAAATTGTGCTGCTGAAAAATAAATTTCTACTTCTTTGAAGGTTTCTAGTAACAAGCCATCCCTTATTATTAAAAAGAATAAAGTGCAAAATTATTAACCTTCAGTTATAATTTTGAACATCCAACATCATGAAGAATCTGAAGGAATTTTTTCAGGCATACAAAACTTTCTTTTTAATATTTAATAAGAAAAACACCATATATTCCTAAACCTACTATGAACTAGTATGAACTAGTATGATGCTTCAATATATTTTTATTTAGGGGGTTGGTGTTATGCAGTCAAAAGGAAATTTTTTCTAGCCTTACCTATACTTATAGAGTTCATCCACAATGATACAATACACAAAGCCACTCTTCCAAAAGTTCAAAGACAGCAATATTTAAAATAACAACAAAAAGATCAACAATATAGGAAGTGACACCAGAAAGGTTAACACACTGAGTTTTAAGAGGAAAAAACACAAAACTAAATCCAACAGGGAGACGCAAGATGGGTCTATAAGCACTGATCATAGCCAAAACTGAAGAAAGAAGTTCCTAAAGTACTCACAAAAAAGTCTTTCATCATCTCCATCACTGTATCTTATGAGATCCTGCCTCAGAATGGCAAAAATGCAAAATATTTGAAAGACAGGAAAATAATGATTATGAGAATCATAGTTTCTGAAGTTCTCAGCATCATTATTTCTGCTTTCAATATTCACATTCTTTATGATGAGGTTTGTATTTTCTTCAATTTTCTTGGGGCAGATGTATTTCAATTCCTCATAACTTAATAGAGAAATTATGTCAAGATAATATAGAAATAAAAGGTGTCCTTTCATTTTCTTTTTCTTTTTTTTTCTTTCCCTAAGGGAAAAACAAAGAATAAGAAGTAGTAAAATGAAACTTCCCTAAAAAATACAGCACATGGTTTTTATATTGTTATTACTTTAAAGACAGTTCGAAATTTACATATAAACAGAGGCTTTCTCTTCTATTCAAAATGCTGGGATGCCCAGGAAAATATTAGTGAGCTCCCTTCATTCTCCCTAGCATTTTATCTTTATTTTATCCCAATCAGGTGCCAGATTGTTAGAGTAATTTGGGGGTTGGCAGGTAGATTTATCTCAGTTACAGGCTCTCAAATCCCAAACACTCTCATGCCTTATTCACAAATGTCTGAAATACCCCTATATTTCATGCTTCCAAACCACATCATGTAGAATTCTACACTGTCTTTTAAATCTAAAATTGACACAAGTCTATTGGTGTGTCACAAGTACCTTCTGGAAATGTGATAATTATATTGCTGGTGTTTGGGTGCTTACCAAAAAGTTGCTCCTCTGCTAATCCTCATCATAAGTTGAAAGTAAGGAAATGAAATTGCTCTTTGTGCACTGAGGTGGCAAAATCAACAACGAACAGAGTCAGGTGGTATCAAAGGTGTTCAGCCACCCTTACACAGCAGAGCAGCTTAGGGGGTAAGGGCACAGGCAGTAGTTCCAGGCTCCCTGTGTGTACAGTGACCTTCCCCCTCTTCTTCTCTGTGAACTTGAACAATTTGCTATATTACATATGTTTTGATTCTCTTCAGAAAAATGATGATGAAAATCATGCTATAGTACCTATCGCATGGATTTGTTGTGAGGCTACAGTAGACGATATCCATAAAATGCTTTTAGAAATGTTTGTCAGAAAGTAAGCGGTAAAATGAACTTTTTCCTCATTTATATGATTATCATTTTAATATCATTATCAGAATTATAGCTACTAGAGCTACCATTAATATCATCATCATCATTATTATCCCTGGGCAAGAAGACTAGCTTATAACCAGAGTAGGTGTAATAACATATCCAAGGAAATATGTCTGAGTTTGGGAGATGAAAGTGATTAAATTGTTCATTCCCAGAAAAAGGGCTAATTAAAGGAACAGAAACAAAGCTAGGAAACCTGCAAAAATGGTCAAACTATGATAAATTTACAAATTTACAGCTATTCCATGAGACTAGAAAAAAGACTTCTAGATATTTCCCTGTGGCCTCCAAAAATCTATTAATTGTTCTTTCATACCTTAGAACCTTTCTCTGCTTGGTCAACTGAGAAAAACAGATTACCACATTTATTATTCCTAGTCTACTTTTATAAATCAAAACATATTTTGTTTTGCACAAAAAGCCCACTAATTTCTTCTTATTATTACAAAAAACCCTAGAGTATAAGGGTTTAAAGAAACAGGAATTCTTGCAGTTTCATTTGAGGCTGACCTTTACAATACTGGGTTACTTTCTTCCAATTTCTTGTGCTACTGGACCTTCCTTTCTT
Source organism: Heterocephalus glaber (assembly GCF_053883595.1). Classification (NCBI taxonomy): domain Eukaryota; kingdom Metazoa; phylum Chordata; class Mammalia; order Rodentia; family Bathyergidae; genus Heterocephalus; species Heterocephalus glaber. The sequence goes on along the minus strand of NW_028258317.1, from coordinate 63,804,441 downwards.
ACTGGTGTTGATAATTTCAGTTGGGTTCAATTTACCCTGATTGTTAGATTAGAAATAATAAATACCTTATTAGCACTTTCCTATTATTATATTGAAAAATCTAGCATAGTGTAGGGTGGTGAATGTCAGACAGATCTTTAAGGGGAATCTGTTCATCTATGTCTACGAGACAGGCCTTATAAAAGCTATCTAGCCCCTTTGATTCTCAGTTTTCTCATCTATAAATTGGAAAGATTCCATTGTTTATATGATTAAAAGGGAATAAAATAAATAATAGAATGGATACATTCCCAATTCTTGACAGATGTTAGCTCTATCTTTCCTTTCTAAAAAACTGAATGTCACTAAACATTTTCACAAATTGTCTCAGTGAAACCAGGTTAATTATATTTCTGGCCATTACCCTGGTTTTCTTTTTAGCTTATTATTCTTTAATTTCAAATTGTTCTTTAAACAAAAGTCTATGGCAAAGCCTGGCAGTGTAGCTAGATCATGAGTTTAGCATATGCAGACCCTGGGTTCAATTTCCAGAACCCAAAACAACAACAAAAAAACAAAGCAGATTGTCAAAAGTGAAGGTCAGAATTAGTGTTGGCTGAATTTATTTAGATTGTGTATGTCATGCTAAGGATTTCGGACTTCTAGTGAGATGGAGATCATTGCAGAATTCGATGAGATGAATTATATGATATGACTTAAATTTTAATGGCTTTACTTTGACTGATGGTAAGAGAATAAATTGGAAAGTGAACAATAACAAAAGCACAGAGACTGAGAACTTATTGTGATATTCAGATAAGATTTTCTTTGATCATCTTCACATCAGTACTCTGTTTTCTTTTACCTGCTATTTCATCTAACTTCATGCTTCTCATTTCCTCTGAAACTACCAACCTCTAACCACTACAGTGCCTGTCCAGACTTGAGACCTATTGTAAAATTTGCTAATGAAGTTTGTTATAGCATCCACACAGTTCCACATCTGGGCCAAGGGGAAATCAATCATGACATCCACATTGTTCTGCTTCTGAATGTGAAGCTGCCTGTTGAGTGGCACATGCCCACATTTACAAAATAATATGTGATAATCAATATGTCTCCATCAGCTTCACACTTCAGTAAGTGATTACATTTGCTTATCCACATGGGCCAAAATTTAGTTCTCTACATCAGTTATTTCAAAAAAATAAGTACGAAGTAATTTGAGAATACAATTTCCCCCTAAAACTGAAAATTCTTAGAAAAGAAAGGAGAATGTTTTTAAGATTTCAGAGTAGGAAAAGTATACTGAAATACAATACTTAAATTTATAACTTTGAAGAACAATTAATCCACTTTCTATTAGATTCAGGCTCTGGAAGCTTACCACCCATCTTAGCAAAGGGAACTTTTCTTCACAGTGGAACTTGAAAGTTTTATACATTGTATGGAAATTTATATGAATGAGACATCTAGTTATAGGATGTTATGCTTATTTTCAATTCATACAACTGCTCAGATTTCATTTTATTAAGTAAAAGGACATTTTTTTCTAGTAATATGGCATTTAGAAATTATATTTTACATTTGGGTATTTGGGTATTTTCAATTTTATCTATAAAATGCAGCCAGCAACATACCTTATAACTACTTTATAAAAATTAGAACCGAATAAGACTACTTATGTTTGAGTATTTTGGATCATTTAACCACAATAAAAAAACAACTAATATTAATATGAAATAGCATATATACTAACAAGGTAGAGATCTAAGGCATGCATTAAGAAAACTAGATTTTTAAAAATTTTCTTCTATTAGATTTTCTGGTTATTTTAGACAAAATGAGTGATCTTGATTTATCAAATGGTTTTTCTTCAGCATTTCATTCTGTTAGAGTAGACTTGGGCAGTTTGTATCTTGAGAGATACACAATCTCTCCAGATGAAATGTAACCACAATGATTATCCGCATTAAGCCCTAGATTTTGCAGAAAAATGGAAAACATAAAAGCAGTTTCTAAAACGTTATACTCATGGGAGCCAAAATTTTTTCAATTGCATTTTCTTTTTCTAAGATAATCAGACTACTTAGAGGGGATATTGTTCTGTGCATTTGAGTGAGATAAATTGTTCATGTAAGTAGATGATCCCAGAATGCACTTAGATGAACAACCACAAAGCATTCATACACACACACACAGTATCTGAGTCTGAACAAGCAAACCAACATAAAGAACCACTGCGTTTATTAAGATGATTAGCAAAATACAGCCACTTTTATTGCTATCATTGATACATTTTAGATAGAACTGTTATACATACTTTATTGATAATGTGGAGATGTTGAAAAAGTTATAAAAGAAAAATGGGCATGAGGAGAGATCTATTGAAGTAATATTAATGGCAGCAAACATAAGCTATATAACATGAAGGACATATTAATTCAGCTCTCTTATTAGCGTTCATTACTAACCAGGTCAAATCATATGTGATGGAACATAGAATCAGAAATATCGTGTGGTATCTGGATTTCTATGTTAAGTGACTTTGAGTGGTAACTGGTATGAATTTCTCTCAATAGAAGGATGTATTAAGATGATAATTTGCAATTCCAGTGAGAGAAATTTTGGATGGTAGGTAACAGACACTACTTCATCAACTTCATATTTATTAATAGGATCTGTTTTGTTCTGAGAACAAATGTCCAGGGAAATTATTTACCTGCTCAGACCACCCTGCAGCCCTAAGTAGGCATGTAACTGATCCTGAACAGTGAGATGGAATTGAGAGTCTACCTGATGAACAAGCTTTACATCTTCTTATGCTCAGAAAGAAAACTCAGCTGGCTACCACTTGGCTCCGACCTTTTCTTCTTCCTCCTTTATAAAGACTGACGCAATATTAAAGATGGTCGCACAGAGCATTAGAAGGAACATCGGTCAACGATGACATTCTCAAACGTCTGCCTCAGCCCTGTACTCTCTATTTTTGGATTTGGATTAAATTAAGAACAAATAACAACATTTATTTTATTAAACCATCATAGTCAAATTTTAAACTAAGTAACTGGACAAAATCTTTTGTACAAAATAGTCAGAGAGTGGGTCACTCTGAGTAAGTATTTCTCAATATCATACAACGTGTACTCTGCCCAGGGGAGGTAAGTTCAGGTAATGTGCACTAAATTACACATACAGGAAAATATTTTCCAATTATTCTCCAGTCTTGACAACTTCAAGAAAGAAAGTCTCCATTTAGTGCTAGCAGATCCTAAGCTGCTCTCTAACATTTGTTTTCCCTCAAAAGAAAAGAAAAACTGATATGAACTTCAGGCTCAGAGTTTTGCTAAACATAATTATCTAGCTAAAATTTAATAGTGTGTCTTGTTCCCATAAAATTTAGTTTACAGTTTTTTTTTATTATTATACACAGGGTTAATGATTTTTCCCTTCATAATGATGACCTGAAGTTTCCTTATAAAATAAATGCAAATTAACATATAAATTGATTTAAAGAAATAGATTAAGTACAATTAAAAATCATAAAGAGGAAAAAATTATAAAAAGGGCAATGGTATACAAAGACCAAAATTTGATAAATTGAGCTCTAGGTATATTACATTCTCATTCTAGCCCTATAAAATAATTCCAGACTCATTAATAGAATGAAGACATTTTGTTCGACATTTTGAAGTTACTAGCTGTTCCTCAGACAAAGGACTAATATCTAGAATATATAAAGAACTCAAGATGCCCTACTGAGGTCCTGAGTCATGCAGAGCAGGCCAAATCACCCTGCTGCAGACAGGCAGCCACCTGGTTCCACACTACAAAGATGCAGAGGACACCAGACCACCAGACCACGGTACTGAGTCCCGCCGCTCCCAGCCCAGAGGAAGGGGCTTTGGAGCCACCATCCCACTGCTCCTGGTCCAGAGGAAGGGGCTTCTGGGCCACCATTCCTCCCACTGCTCCCAGCCCACAGGAAAGGGCTTTTGGGTCACCATCCCTACCGCTGCTCCCAGCCCCATCCCACCTCTCCCAGCTCAGAGGAGGTAATCTGTGCAGGCACCAACAGCCTCCCGCCCCAGATAAAATGAGAAAACACATAAATAAGTCTCAAAACCAGACTTCCAGATCACCTACAGCAACCCCAAAGGGATATGAGATGGAACACTCTGATACTCAATCACCTGGACCCACTGAACGGGCAACAAAAGGGGATCTGGAAAAAATGAAATCAGAAATAATTTCTCAGATAACAGGAGAAATTGTACCCCTAGTGCAAGACATGATTAACAAATCTAGAGAGGAGCTCAGGAACATGATGGAATCCCAACATAAGAAACAAATGAAATCCATAAAACAGATGCAAACAGATTTCCAGGACATGAAAATCTCCACTAAAAGTCTACACAGCAGAATGAACCAATGTGAGGCTAGAATTTCAGATATAGAAGATAAGATTGCAATTAGTGACCAGGAAAAGAAAAATTGCTTCAAAATTCTAAGGGAACATGAGAAATCAATCCAGTAGCTGATACATGATGCAAAGAAGAATAACATAAGACTGATTGGAGTCAATGAAGAAACAGGAGAGAGTGCAGATGACATAAAAAAACTCTTCACAGAAATAATGGCAGAAAACTTCCCAAGCAGGGGAAAAGAGCTTGACGTACAGATAAGTAAGGCATATAAGACTCCAAATAGCCTTGACCAAGAACTCAAAAAAATCAGATAACCCCAAATTTAAAGACCCAATCCAAAAATGAGCATCAGAAATGAATACACATTTCTCAGATGAAGAACTACAAATGGCAAATAAATATATGATAAAATGTTCAACATCACTGGTCATTTTAGAGATGCAAATTCAAACAATGCTGAAATTCCCCCTCATTACAGAAAAAATAGCTATTTTCAAGAAATCAATCAATAACAAATGCTGCAGGGGTCATGGGGAAAAAGGAACCCTTCTCCACTGTTCGTAAGAGTGTAGTAAGAGTTCAGCCACTGTGGAAATCAATGTGGAGATTCCTTAAAAAAACTAGGATTAGAAGTTACATTTGACCTAGCCATTCCCCTTCTTGGAATCTTCTGGAAAGAATTAAAAACATCATGCCACAGCGATATATGCACACCCATGTTTCTATCAGCACACTATGTATAGCTAAATCTGGGAAACAGCTCAAATGCCCACCAACTGAAGAATGGATAAAAATGATGTATGTGCATGTGTGTGTGTATGTGTGTGTGTGTGTGTGTGTGTGTTTTACTACAGTGTAGTGTTACTCAGCCATAAAGAAGGGAAAACTTGAGGCATTTCTAAGTAAATGGATGCATCTTGAGACCATGCTCTTCAGTGAAATAAATTGAACACACAGTGTAAATATTATATTGTTTCCCTGATGTGAGAAACTGATAGTGTAAATAAGAACCAAAATGTATACTAGATATTATGAAAGGGGAAGAAAACGCTCAATGGGAAGGAGAACTAAGGAAGTGTGAGGAGGAAAGAAAGGAAGGGGAAAGAAAAAAACCCAAGAAAAATGGAAACAAGCTTTTAAAATAGATGGGAAGAGAGATTGAAGGAGGGGTAGGGGAATGGGATAAAAAGAGGAATTAAGATATATTGTGTATAGGTACAAATTCCCTATGATGAACATGAGCATTATGTATATATAAAATGTACCAATAAACTTAATGAATAAAAAGAATAAAGAAATCAAGTTATCTTGATAGAATGTAAATTGTTAGTCAAATACTTTTAGTACCAAGTACCAGTCAAGTAAGGAAAAGGAGTTGAAGGGAGGGCAGGGGAATGGGGGGAAAAAAAAGAACCAAGAGAGATTATGTAAAGGTGCAAATTTCCAATGACGAATGTCATTATATTGTACACCTAAAATGTACCAATAAAATTAATTTTTTAAAAAATAAGGAAAACCAATATGCAAAATTCCTTCACCTCCCACTTTTCTGGGAGTCAATTAGAATTTTGTAGGCCTACTAAGATACCATGTACACTTAGTTAACAAATGCTCAATCCAAATTTCAAACTCTATCATCCTAAAAATTTCCAAATGTTTTCTATCCAGATGATCAGTCAGTATTTGTATACCTTGATTTTTGCAGAGAAGAGCTCAAGAAACATTTTCATGCTCTAATCCCTAACACCTAGGACCATCCATTTGATAATTTGGAAGTTATAACTTCACAGAAAATGCTGAGTATCACTAAACAACCCACTCTTAAATGAGCTCTCTACTCATTTATTTTCAGCACCAAATTTCATTACTCATGTAAATTCATTTTTCTGTGGCACATTTCCTTTGTTTGAGAAGACCCAGGTTCAAGTTATTTGGTATAATTTTATGTGGAAAAAAATCAAATTGTATAGGGAGTTCAAAAACTTTGCTGTTGTGGGAAAGGAAAATTTAGAAATTAGATTCTCTGATGATCTCCTTATTTATTGCAATGCTCACATAATTATCACAGTAAATGTAATATTTAGAGCTGTTACAAAGATTCACTTTGGATACTTTATGAAAGTGCTCTTTCTGCATAAACTGTGTGATCTTCTTCTTGACTGTAGTCACTTTAGCTTAGAAATATAAAAAATAAGCCACCCATGGAGCCACATGGGCAGAAGCACGTGGGCAAAGCACCCTGGGCTGACTGAGCCCAGCTCTGTCTGGAAGACTATGCCCACTAGTGACCAAGAGCCAACGAGGAGCCCCAGGCATGCCCACCAGCTGACCCTGGAGCACCAAGGCCTCCTGCTCCAACAGAGACCCAACCTCCCCTGGCCTCTGGTCTCTTATCTGTGCAGCCACCTGGTTCCACACTACAGAGGAACAGTGGGACATAAAGGACATTGTCCTGAGCTGCAGAAGTGAACAAAAAGAGAGAGGCCCTCTCTCAGGCTCCATGATGAAAACTGAAGCCCACTGGAAGAATGAAGAGAATCTCTGCAATAAAGGCACACCAGACCACTGAACTTGGTAAGTTGGAGGAATCATCACCTCCCATCAGAACCTGGACTATTTTCAGGGGAAAGGCAGCTGGGACCTGCAATAGAAACTTGCAGATTTCAATCCTACAGAAGGACAAGAAACTCAGCTTGGGAATTGCAGCCAGCAATCTGCCTGAATCTCATGGGTCTCTGACTGGCTTACTGATTCTCATTGACTTATAATCGCACACTGCTGCCCACATTGTCTATTGTGACAGCAGAGACATACCATGAAGGAGGCCCTTCACTTTTATCTATTATTTGTTATTTTCAAAATTACAACTATTTTTGCTCTTATTTTTAATTTTTTTCTTCTTTTTCTACTCATTTAAAATCTTTATTTTTCCCTTTTTAATTTCTTTTCTTTTTTCTTTCTCTCTTTCTCTCCCTCAATCCCTTGCTGTCCCACATTGTTCTTCATTTCCCTTTATGTTCCTGTTCTGGCCCTAATTAGTATTTCTCTTTATTTTTGTTTTCTTCTCTTTCCTTCTCTCATCTGTGTCCTCAGGCCTCACTGCTAACCTTCCCCTATCCTTCTACCTACATATTCCTCCCTCCCCAACTCCTTCTAACTCCCCATCCCCAAAGGTAAAGTTGCTATATTGAAGAGTTTATTCACTATAAACATATGTTGGGTTGGTCCTCGATTTTGATCTAATTCACATAGCTAAAGGTAATAGGTTAATAACTACCACAAATTGTCATTTTCTAAGAGGCAATTGATGCCATTATGTTGTTGATTGTATCACTTGGCTAAGGTGTTGTGATTGATCTAATCAGTTGTCCTTCCTGGTATAATGAAAATGAGATAGCCTCAGAGCTATTAGGGACTCAAAACCTAAAGACTAGGTATATGTGGAAGACACCTCTGAGAATCAATCATTCCATAAGGGTTCTAAATACATCAACAAAGATACTTGCAATAAGCAACTTCAAAGTATCAACCCAGGAATTAAACCAAGGATAGTACCAAACACAAAAATGAGAAGACATTTAAGCAAGTCACATACTCAGACTTCCACCCCACAAAAGGCAAATTCTGGGGGAAATATGGTGCACAAGTCTGATAATCAACCACCTGGACACCCTGAACTGATAGCACAGGAAGTGACAAAACAGATGAATGAGGCTCTAGAAAAATGCAAAAGAAAATAATCTCCCAGATAACTACAGAGATGGTGAGCCAAGTGAAAGACATTATTAGAGGCTCTAGAACAGAAAGAGATTTAAAAAAAAAAAAAGGATGAGCTCAGAAACATGCTGGAAGCCACTAATGCCCAGCATAGGAAAGAAATGGAAGCCATGATTGCCCAACATAAGAAAGAAATGGAATCCATAAAACAGATTCAAACATATTCAAGAGATTAAAAACTTCATTGAAAGCATGCAGAGCAGATTAGGGGAATCTGAAGATAGAATATCAGATATAGAAGACAGGATTGTGGTTAAGGACCATAAAAACAGAGATTTCTTCAAAATAGTAAGGGAACGTGAAAAATAAATCCAGGAGTTGCTAGATGATGCAAAGAAGAATAACATAAGACTGATATGAGTCCACAAAAAAACAGGAGAATGTACAATTGACATAAAAAAATCTGTTCACAGAAGTAATAGTAGAAAATTTCCCAGACAGAGGTGGAGAATTGGACATACAGATAAGAGAGGCATATAAAACTCCAACTAGCCATGATCAAAAAAATCTACACATAGAAAAATAATATTCAAGATTCCAAAAACCCAACAGAAGAACAAAATCCTGGAAGCAGTTAGAGAAAAAAAACAAATCACCAACGAAGGAAAGCCCATGAGAATCATGGCAGAATTCACAACACAAACCCTCAAATCAAGGAGAGCCTGTAGGAAAGTATTTCAAGCCCTAAAAGAAAATAACTTCCAACCTGGACTGTTATATCCTGCAAAATTATCTTTCAAAATTGATGGGGAAATTAGATACTTCCATGACAAAGAACACCTGAGAAATTTCATGAACACCAAACCAGCACTCCAAACAGTTCTAAGCAATATCCTAGAAAAAGACAATGTAGGGCACAACTCTATGTGGCCCAACAGAGGGAAGCCACAAGGCAAGGTAAGACACTATAGGAAAAGGGGGAAAAATAAGAAATAAAAGATCCAACAGCAGTAAAACATCATGAGAAGGATGAATCAATATCTATCAAGTATAACCATCAATGTTAATGGCCTCAATTCATCAATCAAAAGGAATAGACTGACAGAATGGATTAAGAAGTAAAATCCAGCAATATGCTATAGAAAAGAAACACACCAAACTCAATAGGAAATGCATAGACTGAAAGTTAAAGGATGAAAAACTGTTCTCCATGTGACAGAAACCCAGAAAAAATCAGGAGTAGCAATCTTATTTGCAGACAAAGCAGATTTCAAACCAAAACTAAGAGAGACAAAGATGGTCACTACAGCCTTGTGAAGGGAACAGTCCAAGAGGAAGAGATGATAATCCTAAATATATATGAACCAAATACAAATGCTCCCAACTATACAAAAGAAATATTAATGGACATGTAAAACCAAATAAGCACTAATACAATTGTAGTGGGGAACCTCAATACCCCACTATCACAAATAGATAGATCATCTAGACAAAAAATTAACAATGAAATTATAGAATTGAACCAAGCTATTGAAAAAATGGACTTAATAGATGCTTACAGAGTGTTCCACACCACAAAATCAGAATACATATTCTTTTTGGCTGCACATGGGTCCTTCTCCAAAATAGACCACATCCTAGCTCACAGGAATTGTTTAAGTAAATGTAAAAGCATTGAAGTTACCCTCTATATATTATCTGATCATAGTGCAATAAAATTGGAGATAAACAACAGAAGAAACTGCAAAACTCCCACAAACATATGGAAATTGAATAACACCCTCCTGAAGAACCAATGGGTCACAGAGGAAATTAAAGAAGAAATTAGACAGTTTCTACAAGTAAATGATAATGCCAGTACAACATACAGGAATATATGGGACACAATGAAAGCAGTTCTACATGGGAAATTCATAGCAGTGAATGCCCATATTAGGAAAACAGAGAGATCTCAGATAAATAACCTAATGCAGAACCTCAAGCTCCCAGAAAAGGAAGAGCATAAGAAACACAAAGCTCATACAAGAGAGGAAATTATAAAGATCAGAGCAGAAATCAATGCAATGGAGACGGAAAGAACAATATAGAAAATTAATGAATCAAAGAGTTGGTTTTTTGAAAGAATAAATAAAATCAATAAACCTTTAGCCAACCTTATCATAAAAGGAAAGAAAAGGCTTAAATCCATACAATTAAGAATGAAAAAGGTGAAGTCACAACAGACCCAACAGAAATCCAAAGGCTCATCAATATCTACTTTGAGAACATGTACTCTAATAAAATGGAAAACACAGAAGAAATGGACAGATTCCTAGATACATATGAATTGCCAAAGTTAAATGAAGAAGATATAGAAATTCTAAACACCCCAATTACAATGAGTGAAATTGAAAATGAAACAAAAAATTTACCAACAAAGAAAAGCCCAGGTCTTGATGGCTTCACTGCTGAATTCTACAAGACATTAAAAGAAAAACTATCACCATTACACTTTAAAGTCATCAAGGAAATTGAAAAGGAAGCAAGGCTTCTGAATTCATGCCTGGAACCAAGTATTACTTTGACTCCAAAAGCAGAGAAAGACCCACTCCAAAAAGAGAACTACAGACCAATCTCCCTAATGAACATAGATGCAAAAATCGTGAACAAGATACTGGCAAGCAGAATACAGAGGATAATCAAGAAGATCGTACAACCTGGCCAAGTTGGATTTCTCCCAGGGATGCAAGGATGGTTCATGCATTCATAAATGAATAAATCCAATACACTATATTAAAAGAGTCAAGGACAAAAACCATATGATCATCTCAATAGATAAAGAAAAGGCATTCGACAAAATGCAACAACCATTCATGATAAAAAAAAAAAAACCCTACAGAAAATTGGAATAGAAGGTCTGTTTCTCAACGTGATTAAGGCTATCCATGAAAAACCAAAGCCAACATCATACTAAATGCTCAAAAACTGAAAACTTTCATGCTAAAATCAGGAACAAGACAAGGATGCCCGGTATCACCATTCCTGTTCAATATAGCACTCTGAAAAAGAAGATCGAGGAGGATATAAGAAAATGGAAGACATTCATTGCTCCTGGGTAGGAAGAGCCAATACAGTGAAAATTGCCATACTTCCAAAACCACAATATAGATTTAATGCAATCCTGATTGAAATTCCAACAATATACTTCACAGAACTAGAGAAACTAATCCAAAAATTTATTCAGAACCAGAAGAGACCTAGAATAGCAAAAGCAATTCAGGGATCAGAGACATGGCTGGGGGTATCACAATCTCAAACTTGAAACTATACTACAAAGATCCTGTGATAAAAACAGCATGGTACTGGCAAAAAAACACACCTGATGATCAGTGGAATAGATTAGAAGATGCAAAAACAACTCCAGACATACTCAACCACCTCATCGTTGACAAAGGAGCCAACCACCCTCCTTGGAGAAAAGATAGCCTATTTAATAAATGGTGTTGGAAAAACTGGATTTCAACCAGCCAAAGATTAAAACTAGACCCATACCTATCACTGTGCACTAAACTAAGATCAAAGTGGATTAAAAATCTAAATATTAAAACAGAAGCCCTAAACTTACTGGAAGATAAGTTAGGTAGAACTCTTGAATACACTGTCATAGGAAAAGACTTTATGAACAAAACCTCAGTAACATGGGAACTAGTGCAAAGAATCAACAACTGGAATCTCATGTCATTAAAAAGCTTCTGCACTGCAAGAGACACCACCAGCAGAGCCAAGAGACAACCTATAATGTGGGAAAAAAATTTCAGCAGCTTTACCTTAGACAAAGCACTACTATCTAGACTATATAAAGAACTGAAAAAAAAAATCAGACCCCTCAAATTACAAAACCCAATTCAAAAATGGGCATCTGAAATGAACAGACATTTCTCAGGCAAAGAAAAAAAAGCAGCAAATAAATATATGAAGAAATGTTCAACATCACTGGTCATTTGAGAAATGAAGATGAAAACAACACTGAGATTTCACCTCACCACAGAAAGAGTGGCTGCTCTCAAGAAATCAACCAGTATCAAATGCTGTTGGGGGTGTGGGGAGAAAGGAACCCTTCCCCATTGTTGGTGGGAGTGCAGACTGGTGCAACCACTGTGGAAATCAGTATGGAGATACCCCAAAGAGCTAGGACTACAGGTCCCATTTGACCCAGGTATTCCCCTGCTGGGTATCTTCCCAAAAGAATTAAAAGAATCATACCACAGTGATATATGTGCACCCTTGTTTATAGCAGCACAGTTTGGGATAGCTAAAACTTAGAAACAGCCCAAATGCCCATCAACTGGAGACTGGATAAAGAAGATGTGGTTTTTTAAAAAATAAAATGGAATACTACCCAGCCATAAAGAATGAGAAACTAGAGACATTTATAACTAAATGGATGCATGTTGAGGCCCTACTCATAAATGAAATAAATATTACACACACATGTAAATACCAAGTAGTTTCTCTAGTTTGAGAAACTGAAATTGTAAATAAGAATTAAAATAATTAAAATGAATAATTGATAATTTTAAATGGGAAGAAATGGTCCAAAGCCATAGGGCTGGTAGGAGGAGAAGGGGAAAGGAAGAATTACGAGAAAAGAAAAAAAAATGGAAACCAAGTCTATGTAAATAAGGAAGGGTGGAGGAGGTGAAGGGTGCACAGGTAATGGGGAAAAAAATAAGAACCAAGATACATCATGTACAAGTACAAGCACCCAATGATAAATGTAAATGTATTGTTTACCTAAAATGTATCAATGAAAGAATTTAAAGGAAAAAAATAATAACAAGATGTAAGAAATTTTTAAAAAGAAATATAAAAGTCACAGTGTAGTCACTAGCATCAAAGGACAATGGATCACTGTGTTGTGAAAGAACATAGCTGGGCATGGTGGCCCATGACTGTAATCCCAGCACTTGGGAGGCTGAGACAGAAGGATCACCCTGAGTTCAAGGCCAGCCAAGACTACATAGTGAGTTCATGGCCAGCCTATAATATACAATTAGACCCTGTCTCAACAAAACAAAATGAAAAGAACATAAAACAATAATATAAGGATATGAGAAAGATAATGGGCATTTCTCTTGGATCTCAGATTTGCAGCTCCTCCCACAAGATGTGACCAGTACAGGGAAGGATGGGAGAGCCAGTGAGGCTCATGCAGTGGCCAGGTGCACAGGCAGGATGGGGACAACTCCATGACTTCAGAGACTGAAGCAAAAGGGTACAATGGAGGACTAGATATATTCTCCAGAGAGTTAGCTCCCAGATCACACCTTAATTCTAAAATATTTTTATTGAAATATACAGCTGTGAGAGGAACATGCACTAAAAAGGACAATACAGGCTATCTGGTGGTACGTGATACCACCTGCTGCCCTGCCTAGGGTACACAGCTCCCATTGGGTACACTGTGTGTTGGATCTCCAGGCTCTTGGTGGGAAAAAGCTCCTGAACTCCAGACTGGTCCTCACCATTCTTGGCTGGCCCAACACAGTCCAGGCTAGAGTGCATTCCTGGACTATTCTGGATCATTCCGATTCATCATGACCTCATTTTCATCCCACAATTTTTATAGTTAGGTCAAGTGGCAGGATCTAAAAAAAAAAAAAATGAAAACTTGGGCTCACATCTGGGAGTATGTTGGTAAATCACAATCATTATTCTGAAGAAAACAGAGTTTGGGACAAAGCATCACTTGCAGCCAGGAAAGGAAGGGTAGCAATCCAGTGGGTGTGTGCTCAAGAGTATCCCAGATACCAACAAGAATGCAAATGAACTCTGCTCTTGTGGAGGGCTTACCATGCCCCATGTAGGCTTGGAGTGGCTCTTCAACCAGCATGTCTTGAACCTAAGGTACAGGTTGGAGCACTGCTTCAATACTACTCATTGTCTACTCAGAAATAATGTTGACCTACTAAATCTGAAAGTATTATAAAGCAATGATATAATTCAAACTTAGTTGGGTATGCTCTGTGAGCATGAATGTCAATTTTAAAAGAGATATGATACATATGAATAGATGAGAACAGCAGGGTTTTTTTTTAACCTTTATATCACATAAAGCAGGCATTGCTGAGTAAATGCGGTAGTGCTGAGACTGTTAGGAGGCAGAGGTAGTTTGGAATATTTAAACAATAACTGACACTGTCTTCAAAGAAATAAATGGCTCCCACATTGAGGCCACATACTGTGATGTTTACTTAGAGGTTGAGTTGGTGATAGGCTTTGTATTACATTCAGGAAAGAAATGTAAGTCTCTGAAAGATGTTTCTTACCAATACTGTTGTTCAAGCTGAGCCAGATACTAATTTCTCACTTGAATTTTGCTTTTAGTGAGAAAGTAGAGTTACAACTTTTAATTGATTGGGAGTTGATTAGCACTAAACAAATATATTTGGTAACTAATTTATAACATATAAATGTGTTCAGAGAAATGTTATAGGTAAAGAAGCAATAAACTTTTTTAATATTTGAAGAGGGATGTTCTGGCATTCATATAGTCTCTGCTATTGCTTTTGAAATAAAATCTACAATTTAAAAATGGATAAAGTAAATGTCATCCATCTTTTAAATTTAAGTTTCACATTCTTAGAAAAAAAAATTAACCCTTCTCCTGGAAGTTGGGTAACCATGTGTGTCCAGAAAAACCTAGGAACTTGCCCAGGTGAAGCAGACAGGGCTCTGTGTTTCAAGAGAAAACATGACATTCTTGCCTACCTGTTGGGCTGATTTTCAAATAAAATTCAGTTTATTCAGTATATCTGGATTTTCTGTGTATAAGGTCAAATACTATAAATATATCAAATTCTTAGTATCAAGAGTATGAGAATCAAGATTTGGATAATCTAAATAGATATCAAAAAATTGCATAAAAACCATGGCTGCAAGTGAAAATTAACAACATAGATTGAATACTTTAAGTGCTACAGCAAACCAGAAGTAAGTGTGATGCACGGATACTCCATGGTAAAAACAGGACTCCAAAAATTGAGTGCTTTCTACGTCTTTTTTTTTGGTACCAGGGATTGAACTTGGGTCCTTGTGCTTGCAAGGCAGGTGGTGGAACCACTGAACTAAATCCCCATCTCTGCTTTCTACATCTTATAGGAGCCAATTATCAAAAAACAGTGGAGCAAAACTTAAGTTTGAACTTAGATGTATCTTTGGTGAAAATAAGTATGAAAATCTGTGCTTGGAATATTCTTAGAGTGCTCATTGACCCTTGCTCTTCCTCTGAAGCTGTAATTTATTGGATGCTGTGAATTTAATCCATCTAAAGCTCCCAAGTGTATCACCTCTCTCTTAGTAACTCAATTTGGGCAGCTCACTCTTTCTCTGCTGAGACTATGAAGATCCTTTTAAGCCTCTGTCATTCTCAGAACATAAAGATATTTCACATCTTCTTTCAAATAGCCATATCTATTTTAGGTGCAGCTGTATCTTGCTATGTAGAGCTTCATGTAGGCAAATAGAAATTAAGTGCACTTCTTTGGAACCAATTCATTTTTCTAAAGTTTTTATATCCATGATATTAATGTGAAAATTCAATCTGTATCTAAAATACCGTTATTCATTCTTGGCTATAATGAGACAAAATAATTTTGTATTTATTCCAAGGCAATCAAATATCATACTAATGGCAAATAGCAGGGCAAGGGCTACCACACAACTTTGAAAATCCAGTAAAACTTGTTTTAATGAAGAATTAAATACATACCCTTAAAGGAAATGTGTATAAATACAATACTAAGCAAAAAATTGCAAGAGACAGCTGTTTTGTTGTTCAGAACAGTTGCCTGTCTGTCTCCTTCACTCACTTTCAGGCTCTGTGCCCTAGAGTCTTTACCAAGAACTTGTCCTTTTTTTCCACAACCTCCGGATGGTGTTCTGTGCAAATGCTGCTCAATCCTTGTATTTCCCTCTCTTTTACACATCTTTCCTACTTCCTTCCTCCTGCTTCCTGTCATTCTCCTTCTGTCTTCAACTTTAAGGTTGCCTTAACATGACAGAACTGTATAGGTTAAGCTTTCTCCAAAAGAGGAATGGAGAAGTTGGTATGATAAGGATTCACTGCTGAACAGGTAAGCTTATTTTGCCACTTTTCTAAGTCTGTGCTCATCCTTACAGGACAGTCTTCTACTGACTCTCCACGGGGACAAAATCTCCTCCTAAGGATTACAGCATGACAGCAAGAGCACTCACAAGGCACCTGATTTGAGAAAATATAGTTTTCTCTCAGTGTTTCCTCTGGTTTCCGGGAGCCCATATCTTTAAATCACTTCTAAGCATCAATCATTCAAATGATCTCAATTCTTTCCTTCATTTAATCATTCCCCAGGGTAAGAGGAGAGGTGCTATTATATAGATCTGCTTTACTGGCTTCTGAAGGAAAGAAAGAGAACAAAAATCATTGGCCGTAGGGACTCACTGCAAAAGGACTCTAAAGCAGTGATTTCCAAGTGGATCCTTTTTTCAGCTAATCTTTTGCCAATGCTGCATTTCCTGGACACTCAACTGCAGTCTCAACAATTCTTTCCTACACCCCTTAAAGTCCCTGTCTGGGCCAGAATGCTCACTACAGTGCTGAATCTTTGTAGCCTGCAAGTAGCAGTGCTTTAGGACCTGGACACAGGCAACCATGACACTGATCCTGACCATGCTAGATTTGACATGGGTCTCTTAGTATCTCCAGTTCCTTATTCTCATCTCCAGCAATGACACAGCATCTCTTAGGCCCTAAAAGTTGATGATTTCTTGCTTCCTATTTTACATTTATGCCAAGAGAATTCATCATATGGCCAAATATATTTGAAGCATCATCTCTCCATTATCTCAATGGCAAAAATTGTCTTCCAATTCTAACCTCAGCAGAACCTTTGAAATAGGAAAATATCACAATGACAAAGTATTGAAGACAAACAGAACTATTCGGGATAGGCTAATAATTTAACACTTCCTCAAGCAAACAATCTTCACCTACATACGGGCATTTATTTTGTGAAGTTAAGGGAATAAGCAGAGGTCTCAGAGCTGGTGACATAGGTGTTAATGTTTTTTGCAACTTGCATGTGCCCATGGCCAGAGAACTCAACCTAGGCATGTCAGTGCAGCAAAGGCCTTATTTTTGTTTCCCTCCTTACCTGAGACTCTCTTTATTAAGGGGATGTGTTAGGAAGGGTCCTGAGATGGTCCCCAGGATTTCCATCTCCTCCTGTCCATGCTCTGTGTGATCCTTGCAGGTGTGGGTGACCTGTTAAAGTATGCTTTGATATTGCTCCCATTATTTATGTTCTATGGTAAAGGGAAATTAGAGAGAAAGGGAGTTGGTTTAATCTAATCAGGTGAGTCATTTAGAACAGCAGAACCTTTTTCTCTAGCTGGTCCCAGAAGAGGAAGTCAAACACACACATTCAATCTCACGTGAAAGAGGGCAAACAGCCAGGTTATGAGCTTTGTGTGGAGCCACACATTGAACTGCACCCAGTCCTAGCTGCTAAGCCTCAACAGCTGATTCATGAGGAAAAGCAGACCTCAGTCCTAATACCTCAGTCCTAATGTGTAAGGAATTGAATTGTCAGTAACTAGTTATCTTAGAAGATGAAACTTAAGCCCGAGATGAGCTCACCGCCCCAGCTGATGTTGGGATTTCAGATCAATGAGAGACTGAGCAGGATAGTTACTGCCATGTCTAGACTTCTGACCTGCAAGTACCATGAGATAATGTAGAAAACAAACACATAGGGAGACAAATTTATATTTTTCCAGTTATACATATAGGCATTCTTAGGAAATTTAATTAGGTGGAACCCAGTGATATTCTAGCAGCCCTTATGAATCTATATCTTGGGAAGATTCTCATTCTGTCCATTTCATTATCTGATGAGGGGAATCACAATATTGATTATACCAGAAGCAGGCTGTAAGCAGTGCAGGCTTTAAAGAGTTAACCCCACAATTGGTTTGTTTATAGAAGTGAGTCCAGCCAAAGCCTACATACCAAAGTCAGAGCAGCTTCCAACCAAATTCCATTGCCATAATTAAAACCTTCTTAATTAGAAAGATGATATTCTAACTACAACTGTATATTTTGTCTACTCTGTTCCTAATTTGAGAATGTTTTGTCTTTTCCTTTATAAGGCTTGTTTCCATTAGTTTCCATAGAAACTAGAGGATTGAATGTCCTTTCATATAGTCCCATCCTTGCATGTAGCTTGCCTTTATCCCAACTGATTACTAATAAGAATCAGTGGCTTGGACAGACCAGCACCTTTGCTGAATGAGCAGCATTGGTTGTCCCAGTCCCCCAGTTTCTCTATCTCTTTCAGTTCTGTCTTTTAGATTTTTGTTCAGCCTTGCATCATACACTGGGCAGGAGACTGGAGCCTATTATAGAGGTTTCTGGTAAAGTTTCAGGGGTTCCTAATAATCTGACACAAATTTTCATTAGAGAATATAAAATACAACAGTGTATGATCTCAGAAATTCCTATGGTTTTTTTTTAATCTATAGAGAATGCACTAAATAAAGTTTATGGTTCCTTTCGACCCAAATATGAATGGGTAATGTTCCCATATTTATGAGCTTTTATACTTAAATATGACCTATTTACAAGTATATACAAATAAAAGGTAAATTTGTGATATGAGTATAAAATGAAGAAAATGAATAAATATTAATTTGGTGCTCATTGTGAGCTAGAGTGTGTTTCTATACTCAGTCATTCAAGGGGCTATAGAGTAGATCTTATTGTCTTCATTTTACATTGTGCAGCAAGTATTTGAGTGTACAATGTGAATGGTTCAATATCTTTCAGAGAGTAAGAGGTAGGGCCATGATTCAGATAAGCACTCTTTGATTGCAAAGTATAGAGCCACACTCAGATATCAAAATCAGAGAATTGTTAACTCCATTATATAAAATCTTGATGTAATATTTACATATAACCTACACACTCTCACATACTTTAAATCTTCTCTAGATGACTTATTATACTGATTACAAGGGAAATTAGGTATAAATACTTGTAATGCATTGCTTAGAAAATGATGAGAAAAGCAGTGTATAAAATTATTTTCTAAATATTTTTGATCTATGATTGATTGAATCTGTGGATCTAGAATCCAAGGATATGGAGAGCCAACCACAGAAATTTTTACTACATTTATGAAAATTTATAAAATGTATAGAGTAGACTTACAATGTAATAATTTGAAAAAGCTATTTTTTAAAAAAAATATATAACTTTAGGGGCTGGGGATTTAGCTCAGTGGTTCTGCTGCCTGCCTTGCAAGTGCAAAGACCTGAGTTCAATCCCCAGTACCAAAAAAAAAGTATAACTTTATTATCATTCACTAAACACA
Source organism: Heterocephalus glaber (assembly GCF_053883595.1). Lineage (NCBI taxonomy): Eukaryota > Metazoa > Chordata > Mammalia > Rodentia > Bathyergidae > Heterocephalus > Heterocephalus glaber. Next base: position 63,784,925 of record NW_028258317.1, on the reverse strand, counting down.
CATATATACAAAAATTAAAATTATTCAAAGAAAGGCAATGCAAGAGAAAAAAATCATAATCATATTCAAATATAATAGAACTCAACCAAAGCAAAACTGAAAAGAACTTAAACATTTTTCCATATAAGTTCAAAAAACATCTCAAGCATTAACAAGATATCAAAGGATGTGATTTGTTTTAAAAAGATTTTCAAAACTAATATTGAACAAATAGTAGTCTGGAAGAAAAATTCTAAATTAGCTAGTAGACTCCACATAGGCCAAATTTTTCTAATTTAAATTTCAATACAGTCATGTGACACGTGATGGAAATATAATCTGAGAAATATGTTATTAGGCAATTTCATCCGTGTGTATTGCAAAGTACCACACTGAGTGCCAACTTCTAAGTGCAAACTGAGAAGGTATACGTCGATCATCTGTGACGGCCACTTGATATTATCCAAATACACACTTAAACAGGAGACACATGAGGCTATCTTTGGCATAGCCCCACACTGTTTTACAGTAAACTCTTTTATATAAGTAGGATCATGCTCTAAAGGATGAAAAGCACATGTTATGATAAGTACCTAAAACAGTAACAGTCATTTATCACACTATCGAGTGCTGTGTACTGTACATAGTTGTATGTGCTTCTTCTGGAAACAAACCCTCCACTCCTTTGACCTCAGTGACTCTTCCTTCCCAACCCACTGATGAGCTCCAGCCTAGTCTCTATCTACATCTCTTCCTATAGTTTTAAACACAATCTATATATGGATTTTTTCCAGATTCCAGCCTGTAACTCTGATCTCTCCTCTTCGACTCCAGCCACCCCTACCCCTTTGAACCTTTTCTTCCTATCTCAAATTATCAATTATTCATTTTGATCACTTGAATCCTTAATTACACTTTTGGTTTCTGACACTAGAGAAACTATTCAGTATTTACACATGTGTGTCCTATTTATTTCACTTAAGAGGATGGCCTCAATATGCATCCATTTAGCTATAAATGTCTCTAGTTTCTCCTTCTTTATGGCTGAATAGTACTCCATTTTATAAAAAAAAAAAACACACATCTTCTTTATCCATTCTCCAGTTGATTGATGGGCACTTGGCTTGTTTCCAAGCTTTAGCTATTACAAACTGTGTCGCTATAAACATGGGTCCACATATATCACTGTGATATGATTCTTTTAATTCTTTGGGGAAGATACCCAGCAGGGAGATAGTCTGGGTCAAATGGGACCTCTAGTCCTAGTTCTTTGAGGTATCTCCATACTGATTTCCAAGGAAGTTGCACCAGCCTGCACTCCCACCAACAATGGAGAAGGGTTCCTTTCTCCCCACACTCTCGCCAGCATTTGTTACTGTATGATTTCATGATAGCAGCCATTCTTTCTGGGGTGAGGTGGAATCTCAGTGTTGTTTTCATCTGCGTCTCTCGAATGACCAGTGATGTTGAACATTTTTTCATATATTTATTTTCTCCTTTTACTTCTTTGTCTGAGAAATGTCTGTTCATTTCAGATGCCCATTTTTGAATTGGGTCTTTGAATTTTGGGGGTTTGATATCTTCAGTTCTTTATATATTCTAGATAGTAGTGCTTTGTCTGAGGCACAGATGCTAAAAAATTTTTCCCATGTTGTAGGTTGTCTCTCAGCTCTGTTGGTGGTTTCTTTTGCAGTGCAGAAGCTTTTCAATGACATGAGATCCCAAGTGTTGATTCTTTGTGCTAGTTTCTGTGCTACTGAGGTTTTGGTCATAAAGTCTTTTCCTATGCCAACGTCTTCAAGAGTTCTACCTAACTTATCTTCCAGTAAGTTTAGGGTTTCTGTCTTCATATTCAAATCTTCAATCCACTTCGATCTTAGTTTAGTGCATGGTGATAGGTACAGGTCTAGTTTTAATCTTTGGCAGGTTGAAATCCAGTTTTTCCAACATCATTTATTAAATAGACTATCTTTCCTCCAATGAAGGTGGTTGGCTCCTTTCTCAAAGATAAGGTGGCTGAGTATGTCTGGAGTTGTTTCTGCATCTTCTAATCTATTCCACTGATTCTTGGGTCTGTTTGTTTGCCAGTAACATGCTGTTTTCATCACAGTAGCTTTGTAGTATAGCTTCAAGTTGGGGATTGTGATACCCCCAGCCATGTCTCTGATGCCTAGAATTGCTTTTGCTATTCTAGGTCTCTTCTGCCTCCAAATGAATTTTTGGATTGCTTACTCTAGTTCTGTGAAATATATTGTTGGAATTTCAATCAGCATTGCATTAAATCTATATTGTAGCTTTGGAAGTATGGCCATCTTCACTGTATTGGCTCTTCCTATCCAGGAACAAGGGATGTCTTTCCATTTTCTTATATTCTCCTTGATATCCTTTTTCAGAGTGCTGGATTTTCCAGTGTAGAGGTCTTTTGCTTCCTTTCTTAGATTGATTCTTAGATATTTCTCTTTTTTTGATGATATTGTAAAAGGAATTGTTTCATAATTTCTCTCTCGGTGAGTCTATTATTTGTGTATAAAAAGGCTATTGTTTTTTGAGTGTTGACCTTGTACCAAACTATTCTGCTGAATCTGTCAATTAAGCCTAGAAGTCTTTTGGCAGAGTATTTTGGGTCTTCTATATAAGGTATCATATCATCAGCAAACAATGACAGTTTCACTTCTTCCTTTCCTATCTTTATTCCTTTTATTTCTTTCTCTTTTCTAATTGCTGTGGCTAATGTTTCCAGAACTATATTGAACAGGAGTGGTGATAGTGAGCATCCTTGTCTTGTTCCTGATTTTTGTGTGAAAGTTTTCAGTTTTTGACCATTTCTTATGATGTTGGCTGTTTGTTTTTCATAGATACCCTAAATCATGTTGAGATAAAGACTTTCTATTCCAATTTTCTGTAGAGTTTTTATCATGAATTGGTGTTGTATTTTGTTGAATGCCTTTTCTGCATCTATTGAGATGATCATATGGTTTTTGTTCTTGACTCTGTTAATATAGCATATTACATTTATTGATTTACAAATATTGAACCATCCTTGCATCCCTGTGATAAATCCAACTTGGTCAGAGTGTATGATCTTCTTGATGACACTTTGTATTCTGTTTGCCAGTATCTTGTTGAGGATTTTTGCATCTATGTTCATTAGGGAGATTGGCCTGTAGTTCTCTTTTTGGGTTGGGTCTTTCCCTGGTTTTGGAATCAAAGTAACACTTGCTCCAGGAATGAATTTTGAAGCTTTGCTTCCCTTTCAATTTCCTTGATGAGTTTAAAGATTAATGGTGATAGTTCTTCTTTAAATGTCTTGTAGAATTCAGCAGTGAAGCCATGATGACCAGGGTTTTCTTTGTTGGTAAATTTTTTGTTACATTTTCAATTTCACTCATTGTAATTGGGATGTTTAGAATTTCTATATCTTCTTCATTTAACTTTGGCAATTCATATGTATCTAAGAATCTATCTCTTTCTGTGTTTTCCATTTTATGAGTAGAGGTTCTTGAAGTAAGTAGTGATGATCCTCTGGATTTCTGTTGGGTCTGTTGTGACTTCATCTTTTTCCTTCTTAATTGCATAGATTTGAGCCTTTTCTTTCCTTTTTTTGATAAGTTTGGCTGAAGGTTTATTGATTTTATTTATTCTTTAAAAAATTAACTCTTTGATTCATTAATTTTCTATATCTTTCTCTTAGTCTCCATTACATTGATTTCTGCTCTGATCCTTGTAATTTCCTCTCTTGTATGAGCTTTGGGTTTGTTGTGCTCTTCTTTTTCTAAAATCTTGAGATTGTGCATTAGGTTATTTATCTGAGTTGTCTCTGTTTTCCTAATATAGGCATTCACTGCTATGAATTTCCCACATAGAACTGCTTTCATTGTGTCCCATAGATTCCTGAATGTTTTACTGGAATTATCATTTACTTGTAGAAACTATCTAATTTATTTTTTAATTTCCTCTGTGACCCACTGGTTGTTTATGAGGGTGTTATTCAATTTCTATGAGTTTGGGGGTGTTTTGCAGTTTCTTCTGTTATTTACATCCAATTTTATTGTCTTTTTCTAGGACATTGCTTAAAATTGTTTGGAGTGCTGCTTTGGTGTTCATGAAATTTCTCAGGTGTTCTCTGTCTTGGAAGTATCCAATTTCTTCATCAATTTTGAAAGATAATATTGCAGGATACAACAGTCTATGTTGGAAGTTATTTACTTTTAGGGCTGGAAATACTTCACTCCAGGCTCTACTTGATTTGAGAGTTTGTGTTGAGAAGTCTGCCATGATTCTGATGGGCTTTCCTTTGTAGGTGATTTGTTTTTTTTCTCTAACTGCTTGCAGGATTTTGTTCTTCTGTTGCATTTCTAGGATCTTAACTATTATATATGTAGGTGTAGATTTTTTTTGAACGTGGCTTGTTGGAGTTCTATATGCCTCACTTATCTGTATGTCCAATTCTCCACCTCTGTCTTGAAAGTTTTCTACTATTACTTCTGTGAACAGATTTTTTATGTCAATTGTACTTTCTCCTGTTTTTGTGGACTCCTATCAGTCTTATGTTATTCTTCTTTGCATCATCTTGTAGCTGCTGGATTGATTTTTCATGGTCCCTTACTATTTTTAAGAAATCTGTTTTCATGGTTCTTAACCACAATCCTGTTTTCTATATCTGATATTCTATCTTCAGATTCCCCTAATCTGCTCTGCATTCTTTCAATGGAGTTTTTAATCTGCTGAATATGTTTGAATCTGTTTCATGTTTTCCATTTCTTTCTTATGCTGGGGATTCATGGCTTCCAGCATGTTTCTGAGCTCATCTATTTTATTATCTGTTTCTCTTCTAGAGCCTCTAATCATGACTTTCACTCTACTCACCATCTCTGTAGTTATCTGGAAGATTATTTCTACTTTGAATTTTTCTAAAGCTTCATTCATCTGTTTTGTTACTTCTTGTGCTATCAGTTTAGGGTGTCCAGGAGGATAATTATCAGACTTTTCTATCTTGTTCCCCTCAGAATTTGACTTTTGTGGGGTGGAAGTCTGAATTTGTGAGTTGCTTAAATATCTTCTCATTTTTATTTTTGGTGCTGTCCTTGGTTTAGTTCCTGGATTGATACTTTGAAGTTGCTTATTGTAAGTATCTTTGTTGATGTATTTAGAACCCTTATGGAATGATTGATTCTCAGAGGTGTCTTCCACATATACCTAGTCTTTAGGTTTTGAGTCCCTAATAGCTCTGAGGCTATCTCATTTTCATTATACCAGGAAGGACAACTGATTAGATCAATCACAACACCTTATCCAAATGATACAATCAGCAACACAATGGCATCAATTGCCTCTTAGAAAATGACAATTTGTGGTAGTTATTAACCTATTACCTTTAACTATGTGAATTAGATCAAAATCGAGGACCAACCCAACATATGTTTATAGTAAATAAACTCTTCAAAATAGCAACTTTACCCTTTGGGATGGGGAGTTAGAAGGAGTTGGGGAGGGAGAGATAATTAGGTAGAGGGATAGGCGAAGGTTAGCAGTGAGGCCAGAGGGCACAGGCAAGAGAAGGAAAGAGAAGAAAAGAAAAATAAATAAGAAATACGATTTAGGGCCAGAACAGGACCATAAAGGGAGATGAAGATCAGTGCGGGACACCAAGGGAGCAGGGGAGATAGGAAGAGAGAAAGAAAAGAGAAAAGAAAGAAAAAAGAGAAAAATAAAAATTTTAAATGAGTAGAAAAAGAAGAAAGAAATTAAAAATAAGAGCAAAAAATATAGTTGTAATGTTGAAAATAACAAATAACAGATAAAAGTGAAGGGCCTCCTTCATGGTATGTCTCTGCTGTCACAATAGACAATGTGGGCAGCAGTGTGCGATTATAAGTCAATGAGAATCAGTAAGCCAGTCAGAGACCCATGAGATTCAGGCAGATTGCTGGCTGCAATTCCCAAGCTGAGTTTCCTGTTCTTCTGTAGGATTGAACTCTGCAAGTTTCTATTGCAGGTTCCAGCTGCTTGTCCCCTGAAAATAGTCCAGGTTCCAATGGGAGGTGATGATCCCTCCAACTTACCAAGCACGGTGGTCTGGTGTGCCTTTATTGCAGAGATTCTCTTCACTTTTCCAGTGGGATTCAGTTTTCATCAGAGAGCCTGAGAGAGACCCTCTCTCTGTTGTTCACTTCTGCAGCTCAGGACAATGTCCTTTATGTCCCACTGTGCCTCTGTAGTGTGGAACCAGGTAGCTGCACAGCCAAGAGGCCAGAGGCTGCTGGTGGTGGGTGGTCTGTTGTTGCAGGTGCCTGCATGGCTAAGCTGGTGGCTGGTGGGCATGCCTGGATGTTCCTCACAGTTTCCTATTTGCAAGTGGGCAGAGTGAGCTGGATGGAGCAGGGCACAGTCACTAGCAACTGCTCTGATTACTAGGGTAACATCTGAAAAAGCTATTTACTTGAATACTATCTTATTTCTACTTCAACATGTCATGGTATATAACTATATGCAGTGAATGAGAAAAAGAAAATGCAAACCTCAGAAATAATTTTAAATTATTGTATTTTTTTCTTCATTCATTCTTAATTTGTTTACTTTCCATCCTCAGTTCTTAGAAATATGCACATGGGCAAAATCTCTGAATACACATAAAATATTTATTATTAAAGTTTTTTAAATATTCTAATGTTTAAAATAATATCTTTTAAGAAAAAATTTAAAATTTATACCTTTCTTTTTTCTTTCAACAATTAAGCAAGGTATTTGCGATTTTATAAATAAGTTCATCTTTTTTCACCTTTTTAAATATGAAGTTAAAAATGGGATCCAGAGTATAATTTTCCTAAGTGAATATATATCTAAAAATAAAGAAGATGATGAGCTCTGAATGCAGATACTGATAAAGAATAAGGTGCAATAACTCAAATGCCCACTTTTTCTGGATTTGAAATCAATGTATTAAAATGTGAAAATAATGCATGATATAATTTAGGGTTTAAAGGAAGGGAGAGTTTTACAGATGTGTATTTATCCACTGAAATTATGAACATTTAAATGATACATGCCTCACAAGGATAGATAACAGGTGTGCTGGCACTAAAATGAAGCTGTAATGTGGCATATTGTCAAGCACTGAGTAGGTTTTCAGATCCTTTAAATTTTTTTCAGAACATGTTAAGTAAATATTAAAGTTACAAAATAGCATTTATCAAAAAGAAAATATAACTTATTCTAGATGTAATTTATTCTAGACATACTTTTTGGAATCAATATTGGCCCCACTATCTGAAAAGTACAGAATTTATGACTGAATTGAATATTGGTTATACCCGTTTGAGATACCATTGACTGGCAGCCTCTGCTTTGGAAAATGGGTTAACTAGTTTTAATTCTACTCTGGTGGTTAGATCTGGAACCTAGTTCAGAGAGTTACACTGATGTATTTAATTATGTGGTTTTAAAAATTCTGTTTTATTCTGTCCTCAGAGGAATTAGTGTGATTATCATTTAATGTTGGTTTCTTCTTTCCTTGTGTTGCTAGAGAAACTTAAATCTATACTAGGAGAGGTTCATATCATGGTCCATTTTGCCTTTTATTTGAAAATATTTTTTGAACCTCTTAGCTTCCAGACATAGTATGGATCATAGCCATTTGCCTGGGTGAAGAGGCACAAAATTTGATTATAATTCTTTCACCTATCAGCTGAGAGACTGGGGATGAATTACTGCCTATTGTGCTCAGCTTTCTCATTCATTATTTGAATGTAGAAATACTTTCTTGACAAGGTTGGGAAAAGTGTACACAGTTCACATGCAACAGTTCTTTGGATGTAGGAAATACTCATGATTTTAGTACTTTCTGTGTTGAGATGGGCATGGTCAGACATTAATTTCCATTTCAATGAGTGTGTCTGTAAATATGTATTTATGTGTCCACCTCTTTATAATTGCTCAATTTCTTTTGCAGTGCTAGGGATCAAATCCAAAGTCTTAAAACAAGAGATGAATTACATCCCCAGAAATTAATTATCCCATACTTTAAAGAAAATTGGCATCATGTACTTCCTGTATGATGGGACCACAAATGACCATCAATGTTTTATTCTCTAAATCTGAACAGTTCTGGAAGCTGTGATGTAGCTATTTTCTTGCTTTTTGTGAAGGAAGACTTTTCTCTCACTGTTGTCATCATAGGAGAAATAGTTCTGCTTTTTCATTTCTATCTTGGAAAACTAAAGAGCCAGCCTTTCAAGAAATGACTTATAAAACTAGGTGATATTTATAGAATCATTTCTATAGGAAACTGTGGTAAGTGTCTATTTACAACTTTTATACAGAACAACTATTGTTTAAGGCCCTTTATTCTGAATAATGAATACATGTATTATTTATAAACTAAATATATACCTGGAAGTATATTAATATTGTTTAAAAAATAAAGAAAAAACCTGCAAATTATGAAAGAGGATTAAAGTTCTGTACTTAACAAACATAATTTTAAAAAATATTTTAGAACAAATAAGATGAGTTATTTTTATTGCAAATACTGTGCTTTATATTTTTTTCTTAAATACATGCCATATTTCATAGCTCAGTGGTGCTATAGGTTAGGAATTTTTTATCATTTAAAAAATATGGACCCTTGCTCTTATCCTCATGGAAAATATTTTTTGTAGTATATTTACAGTGACTGATGTTTCTCAATTCACTTTTTTGTTTCCTTTTAATGTTTCAAATTTATTTCAACTGAAACATTTGATTTAAGTGAACTCAAAGTCTTCATAGAAATTGAACTAGCATTTGCAATACTCAACATGTAAAGTAATGAGCAGAGTGACACAAAGAGAAGTATTGAGGAGTGGAAGTTACTTGACAGAACTGAACATGAGCAAACCATGTGTTGACCTTGTATTGAGTTTGGGGGAACAGCATGAGAGAGTGAGAAACACACTGGAGCCCAGCACATTGTTGGTGAGCAACTGCTTTCCAATATTTCCATCCTTGCTCTGAGAGACAAAGTATGCCACCCGGGTCTTCCCCTGGGTACACTATCTTAGCCAGAAAGGCACATAAAGCCATGTAAACTGAGAGCTCCAGAGCCTTCTCCTTTAACCATTTTGGAATTATTTGCTTGGATCCTATGGTGATAGGGCACAATACAATGAATTATGAAGCATGGAACATCATTTAGAAAATGTCTTTTGATTTGGGATTTAGGTTTGTGGAAAACAAAATAGCTTAACTGCTTGTTATTTCAGTGCAGATGATAAGACAGAAAAGAGAGTGGAGCGTTTAAGTTGATTTACTTTACTAAAATAGTAGTTAGGTTTATATCTAAAAATAAAAACTGTCTATTTTTAGGTATGTATTTGGCTAAAAGATGATTAGATGACTTCACATTTAATAGTATGTTTAAAGTGAAAAGGCAAGTTTAGTGAGTTGCATCATTAGCTGATTAAAGAAAGTGTTAACTGAAACATCACCATCAAACATATGGACCAATCTAATTAGTTGATTACTAATTCAGATTTAGTGCTGAGTACCTTTATGTTGAACATCAATTTCAGCTTAATATAAAGTTCTTCCTGGTTCTCTGTCATCACAGAAAACAAGCCCTGGCAATTGGGCAATTAAAAAAAAAGAATAAATGAACATTAGATTAAACCCTTTACTGACAATCATTTCCAAGTGCCAAAAGAAAAAATGCACAGGGCATATTTATTACAAACAGGAAGCCAACTCTTCTATCTAAGCAAAATGTCATCTTGTAACTATTTCAATAGCTCCCTCCATCCAAATCCATGTCATCAATTTAAAACTTTTTTTAGAACTAGTAAATTATCCTAGTACTCTATTCTACTGATGTAGAGATAGGGAAAAGTCAGCATTTCTTACCTGTTTCCATGTATTGGACAAGAGGGCCACACTAGTAATTTGTGATTGATGATGGAAGAAGAAGGTGGCCTCTGGTTATTACAAGGGGGAAAGAGATAAAACATATAACTGTCTCTCTGTTGGGTAGTTTGAAGTTACAGACGGCAAATATGGATTAGAACAATGGGAAATAGAAAGACTTCCCTCTGGATTTCTCACTTACCTTACTCAGTACTTTTAAAAATTGACACCTTTACTTCATTTCATTTCCAATCTCTTTCCCATTTCATTGGGTTCCTTCTCTTCCCACAAAACCCTGCAATTCCCTTTCCTCTGGAGTCCAATAACACTATCCATGCAGTGACAATGGCCTGGAGGTCTACTGACTACTAATCTCATTAATTCTCAGGATACATTTTCATCTAAAACATCTATAAATGGCAATTATTTCTTCAATTTTACATATGGAAATCTTGAGCTACAAAAATGACACGAGCTTGTCTAGGGTTAAAAAGAAAATGAAGGTGCCAAGATGAGAATGAATGAAATTCAAGAATTAGATTCTCAAATACTTCATATTGTTTAGAATTACCTTGTACTTCATTAATAGGCTTATTATTGGAACAGAAAATGTCAGCTTTCATCTAGAAGTATAACTGTATATGTGTTCTAAGGCAATATAGTATACATTTGAAAGTTGGAATTCTAAAGATTTCAGTATATAAAATTTTCTGTATTTAGTTTTTGTTACAACCATTTTCATTCAGTACTGTTGTAATGTTATGAAACAAAAATGCAATGTCTATGTGCATGTCTGTGTGTGTGCTTGTGTGTGTGATGTTTAGCCTGAGTACCATTGCTATTTAAATGCTTGACTAGTCTATAGAGATTAGTAGTAATTAGCATGACAGACAAAAGGAGCAAAGGTAGTCCTTTTATGCCTCAGGCTGAACTAATCTGGTGTTAAGCATGAATCTAATATCCATTAATAAGTAAGAGTTCTTAGAAAATGTTGAAGACAAGAACATATTTATAATTTTGCAGCAAAGGTAAGTATTGCCTAGCCTTAATCAGACTATGACTTTTGTGGTTTAGGATAATATTGATAAGAACAAATGTGACTGTAAATGAAACTTGATAAGAAAGTTAGTATCCAACAATCCATAGTTGTAAACTTGGAACTCCTCTTTTCTGATGAACATTAATGATTTTTTGGTACAATAGGTATTCAATCAAGAAAATGACCATGAGTTTTATAGAATGTTGAAAACAGAATCTTTATATAATATACATCTATAAGTTTATAAATTGTATCACTTTCTGTCCAAGCATGAAATAAATTTACTACAGGCTTCACTGTGTCCCACCCCAATGACTTTTTCACAACTTTACTGTAGAGGCCTGGCTCGTGTGGAGGGACAGCTGAAAGGACATCAGTGAAAAGACACTCACATCCAGGCCAGCCTGGCGTGTGGAACAGATTACCTATTACACTTGAGGACTTGAGTGGATCACTTAACATCTCAGAATCTAGTCCTTAAAATTATAGAGGTAATATAAGCTGTATTAGTTACTTTCTCATTGCTAAGACAAAATACTCAACCTCCAAACTTAATGGGGGAAAAGTTTATTTGGCTCACAGTTTGTAGAGGTTTCAGTCCCTAATTGACTGGCTCCAAGCCAAGTTGGCATGCAGATGGGTATTGCAGGGGAGAAGCAGTTCATGGCAGGCAGAAGGTAGCAAAGCAAGCAAGCGACAACCACAGTTCCTTCTGTCCCTTATATCTTATGCAGGATACTTAGAGCAGGTAGCACTCACACCCTTAATCCTAGTGCCCTTGAACTTAGTATTGCACCATGAATAAATCCCAGCATCACACACTCTAGATTCAGCCACCTCTGAAAATGCCCCGCCTGTGACTGCATGAGGCTTTGGGAGAACATCTAGACACAAACTATAACAAAGCCTCCCCCCCACTCACACAAAGCCCTTTATGTAAAAAGTGTTTAGTCCATCTCTAAGAGTTCCCAAAGTCCTAACAGTTTCAGCCTTGCTGAAAGGTCAAGTCCAAAGTTTCTTCTGAGATTTAAAGAAAACTCTTAGCTTCAAGCTCTTGTACAAAAAAAAAAAAAAAAAAAAAAAAACTAAACACTTCCAACATTCAATGCACAAGATAGACATTCCAATTTCAGAAGTTACAAACAGGGGCATGGCAAGGAATGTAAGCAAAGCAAGACCAAACTCCATCAGGGCAAAGATTAAATCTCATAGTTTGACTTCCAGAATCCCCAGCAATCTGTGGCAAGATGTAAACACCAAAAAGCTTGGGTGGCTCCATCCCTACAACACTTCCAGTAGTTATAGTTCCCATATCTTCTCTATTGGGCTGGCTCTGCTGTCTCCTTGAAGTTTTCCTCACATGATCTATGTTCCTGGTTTCTCCAAACTTCTGGGGTCTCCACTGCACCTTCAGCTTCACACTCACAGCTTTACATACTGCCCTCTCAGGGGCAAACTGTCTGGCCTCCCAGGCCTTCTTCTGAAATCTAAGTGAAAGCCTTCCGGACCTCACAACTCTTGTGTTCTGGATGCACCTATAATCAGCGCCATGTAGATGATGCCAAGGTCTGCTACAAGGTGGAGCAGTAGCCAGGGTTCCTTCACTCTTGCCTGTAGAGGTCAAGTGCCTATGAACCAAATCTCAAGGAACAACTTCCCTAGGGCACTGCCATTCTGCAACATGGTGCTCTGGGGCTCTCATCTCAAAGAAACTTGTTTCACCTTGGCAACTCTGAGGCTGCAAAGGCTGGAATTCTGTTGGTTCTTTTGATGTCCTCAGGTCATATTTTCTGTTGTCTTCTTCTGAAATACTTGGCTTTGTCTTGTTAGTCTTTTTAGCAACCAATTTATCCTCTGTTCCATCTTTTCAGGCTGTAACTATACTGGGTCTTCCTTTCTGGCCACACTCACAGTATTTTTAATCATTCTGCTGAGATTTTTGCTCTTGACTCTCAAAATAAATCCGCTAAAAGCCCCCATGGACAGTACCATGTCACCACCTCAACATTAGATTGTCTTGAAATTTCTTCTGCATGATTAATTAGTCGGCTGCCTTTAATCTTAGTCTGAGGCAAAGTCTCTGGACACAAGCAAAATTCAGGTAAACTTTCTGCCATGGTTAACACACCATGGAGTTCAACAGCCATTGCAGTCATTCTTCCCAGCAGAAACTTCCCAAGCCTGGTCTTTACAAGCAGCATTTCTATCAGCCTTCTGATCTTCTGATCTTGGACCAGAATCTCCCATCAAGTACTTCCTAAGGTGTAACAGCTCTACTTTTTTAGCTGGCATCTCTGAACCTTTCCAAACTTTCCACAAGCCAGTCCCAAAGGGTCCTAAGCCATATGGTCAAGTATGGTCACAGCAACAACACCACTCCTGGCACCAAATTCTGTGTTACTTACTTTCTCATTGCTGAGACAAAATACTCAACACCCAAAGTTAAAAGAGGAAATGTTTATTTGGCTCATGGTTTATAGAGATTTCAGAACTTAATCAACTTTCTCCAAGGCAGATTGGCATGGCAGACAGGTATTAGAGATGAGAAACAGTTAATGGCAGGCAGATAGCAAGACAAACAAGGGACAACCACAGTTCTTTCTATCTTATATATTATCCCTTATGTTTTATCCATTCTACTTAGGGCAGTAGCACTCACACCCTTAATCTTAGTTACATGGTTTTCCATTTGTAACTTCATTCTCTTGTGGTGGGAGAAAAGGTTAATTTTGTTAGATCTTTTGAAACATAAGAAATGGTATCTTCTGCAAAACGTCTCATGTGCCATTGAGAACAATGTGATTGCTTCCATTGAAAAGAGTGTGTGTGTTGTTAAAAAGTGTCCTGTGTGTCTACTAGATCTTGTTGGTTCATTGTAGTATTTTAATTCTCTGTTTTCTTATTTTCTGTCTCACTATTCTATACATTATTGAGAGTCAACTATTGAAGTTTCCACCTCTTACTGTAAAATTATCATTTCTCCTTGCAATTTGTTAGTTTTTGCTTCATATATTTAGATGGTCTGACATGAAGTGTGTAAAAGTTTAATTGTTTTATCATCTTGCAGTGTTGAACTTTTTATTAACATCTGGTGTTCTTCCTTGCATCTTATCTATTTTTAACTTAAAAACTATTTTGTCTAATGATAGTTTAGACATCATAACTCTCTTTTGGTTTCTATTTGATTGGAATATCCTTTTCTGTCCTCTCTCTTTCAATCCATTTGTGACCATAGGTCTAGAGTTTCTCTTTGAGAATATATAGTTGGATACAGAGGATGTAAAAAATGTAATAGGCCAACTAAGATTTGAATAGATATTTCTACAATGAAGGTATATGAATGGGCAATTAGCACGTGAAAAAGAAAGTCTTGACATCATTAAGTTAATGCAAATCTAAACCAGAGTGAAGTACAACTTCACATCTACTAAGTGTTGCTAAAAAAATTAAAAGGACAAAAAAAATCTGGAAAATATGAATGTATTAGAGTCCTCAAAATGGAAATAATGATGGAAGAAGTATTGCAAAGCCAGGGAGATTATTTTGAAGAGTGTTAATGACAAGGTGTCTGTGGCAAGGTGTCTTTTATTGTAATAAATTTGTTAAATTTTAACAATCACCATGTTTTTGATCCTCCCATGTATCAACATTTAATATGCTCCATCAACTCTTAGGACTACTAGAGTTGCTTTGAAAAGAGCATAGGTATAATTAGAATATAAAAGTGAATCTATGCACAAGATAGCGGGTATAAATCAGACAAGTATAAAATAAATTTCTTAAGTTCTGTATTTTACTCTTTAAATACCTTTTTAACTGGTATTTTGAAAAGCTCTAGTTTCAGGCAAATTTAGAGTCTCAGAGTCTTAGCCTTTTAAAGTTGAAAGTTTAACAAAGTTGTGGAGTTAGCTTCAGAAAAATTGAACAATGCTATGAAACAAGGCAGAATCCATGTAAAACTAATTCCAAATTCAGAAAGACTTGTCAGGGCAAGCCCTAGATCAGACAGGTTTTCTCACCTCAAGCTGGCCAAATCTTAATCCATTGGAACCCATCTTTGAATGAAAATGTTGCAAATAATCTTAGAATCTTTGCAAATGGAAAGATTGAGAGAGCATAGGCTGAGCGAACCGTCTCTGCTGCCTGCTATTTCTTTGGAAGAATTTGTGTTTGTTTCATGTACATTGCAAACTAAGGATGAGAAGTTAGAGATTCCCTACGAAAGGTGAAAACTACTAGATGAATATATAACCTCCATACAGGCTAAAGATGTAAAGTAGGAGGCTTCCAAATTCTAGGCTAGCCTGTGTCTGTCCTGCATGTGACATTCCAGCCTAGCTCTATTCTTCCTTCTCTCTCTCTCTCTCTCTCTCTCTCTCTCTCTCTCTCTCTCTCTCTCTGCTTTTCTTGAATCTAAGCATTAGGTTTCAAAATAAGACACACTTTGGGACCAGGGATTTATCTCAGTGGCGCCACAGCTGCCTCACAAGTGCAAGGTCCTGAGTTCGATTCCCAGTACCAAAAAAAAACAACAACAAAAGGACACATTTTATCAGTGACTATCTCCTATTGTTTTGGGGTGTTCTTTTTTTTCATCAAGTTTATCGGCACATTTTAGGTATACAACACAGTTACATTCATCATTGGGAACTTGTACCTTTACGTGATGTATCTTGGTTCTTATTTTTCTCCCCTTCCCCTGCCCTCCCTTCACCCCAACTCCCCTCCCTCTTTACAAAGGCTTTGTTTCCATTTTTTCCTTTTCTCATATTTTTTCCTTTCCCTTCTTTCCTGTCCCCTACCCCTCCCACTCCTCCCAAACATTTTCGGCTACATTCAGAAAACTTCCTATCAACCTTTGCAATGAATATGAAGATTTCTTCTGAATCCATTTCCACAAAGCGTTCCAAATACTGATCATTAATAAAAAGAATTTGGCAGCCTGAAGTACTGTGGAAATGTGACCAGTTCCTCATCTCATGCAGAAACATCTTTTGGCTCTATGGAGACAGCACACCACTATGGGCTATGGTTGGGTTAAAAAAATACTATATTCTACTCAGTGTAAATCTTTATGCTGACACTATCAATCTGAAACATACAGAAGGAGAAAAAAATAAAGAAACAAACATTTTCTAATAACTATTTTAGTACCAGGCATCATATCAAAAGTTGTAAATATGTTCCATATTTAACCCTATCAATAAATGGTTAGGTTAATATTATTATGCAATTTTGGCAAACAATTCATTAATGCTAGGTTTAGAATAAAAGCCCTTGTTTATTTTGGACAATGAGTCAGTAGTTTTTCATTCCACAAATCAAAAGAAAGTGTTTCTCTGAAAGAAAATTAAATATAGAGAGTTCAGTAGACATACTAGGTATAGTATATTATAGTATAGTGTATTCAGTTAAATATATTAAAATCAACTAAAACACAATTTCAATTACTAAGAGCAAAACAATTGGTATAACATTTTATGGTTACAGTATTTACCTAGTTTTCCAAAAGTGGATTAAAAAATGAAAATGAAAGGTAAGGAAACTTTCTGTAAAGGTTTAAACTGTCATTAAGATTTATCTATCATTTATTTTCTTAAATGATTATGCATAAGATTTAACATCTTTGTATGACTGCTATAAATTGAATAGAACCTATCATTGTAATAAACTTTTGTTACACATATGTCTTATATCAACTATTAGCCTCCAGAATTCAGGAACCATATATTAAATATCTTATATTCCTCAAGGTACATATATATTTGTACATTACATAACTCAATAATGTAACTGATTACAGTTTACATCTATATAAGTATTTGTTGGATAAAATAATTGTTGGCAATTTGAATTTAAATGATCTATCCATATATTTATTGAGCTGTGGGAAATATTTGTAATCTATTAACTATCAAGCTACCTATAAATTTTAGAAAATGAATATAATTATTTTGGACTTTCATTAATGTGAAACTCTTGCTATAGCATCAACATTTTATAGAGAGAAAGCACAGGATGAGAATATAAAATCTACTTTATAAATAGACAGGAAACAGAACTGTATATGTTTATGTTTTTATAAAAAGATCTCATATGAAATAATCAAGTTGAACAGGCTTGTGTTGCTCCTTAGAGAGATGGAAAAAAATTAAAGGATAATTTCTACATAATGATGAATTATTTTCCTGGCATTGTGCTTAACTGAACTACTTGCTTTTACTTTCTTCTTGTAATGCAGCAAATGCAAGCTCAAATTCTTAAGAGAAGGATCTGACAGAATCAAAGTAGGATATATTAATGTCTTTATTTTTAATTATACAAACATATTCACTACATATCAATATATTTATGTACATAAGTATATATATATTATATAGGCACACATCTCACTTTACCTACATATTAACTATATATCAATATAGTTATGTATATACATATTATATATATGCAAGTATATCACTGTCTTTAGAAATTAAAATGTTTTAGAAAATCACATACTGTGTATTTTTATACAAAAAATTATGCACTTATTTAAATAGGTTGGACATTCTCAGGGATATGTTAGTTTGATAACCCCTAGGAAGAATCTGGGAGCTACTAGTGGTTTTGCTCTAATGGATTTATTCCGTTTTTTAACAGTAACAGTTTAAGTCATGAAATGAAATCAATATTAGACAAAGTAGAAATAATTACATTGAAATTTAAAGTTTTGCTTTCCTTTGGTACTGAGGATTAAACCCAGGGATTCACATTGATCTATATCCCCAGCCATTTGTCTGTCTGTCTATTTATTTATTTATTTATATACAGGAGTCCTCTAAGTTGCTGTATGGCTTAGGCCTAGCATGTCCCACAAAACTCTCATGGGTTTCTGGAAGATGATTTGGATCATGGGGGCATTATACTCATCAGTGAATCCTGGTTGTAGGCAGGTCACTAGAGGTATGACCTGGAAGGGTAGATCTTTCTCCCAGACTCCTCCCTTCTCTCTCTGCTTCCTGGACACTGTGAGGTGAGCAGCTTCCTCCAGGAAGTTGCAGCCTTGGAGCTGTCAACTGTGGGCTGAAACCTCTAGAAACAGTGAGCCAAATAAATACCTCTTCTCCTTTCAGTTGTGGGTGCTAGGTATTTATTCTCAGAGACAAAACAGTATAAAGATAACCACTAAATTGCCTAAACTGGGGTCAAATTTGAGATTGTCTTGCCTCGGCTCCCCAGTTACAGGTGTGTACCATCATAACCTGCTAAAAATAGAAATATATAATGTCTGTTAACTGCACAGCTGCTTGACGCTTTACTTTTTAGTGATGATACTCATTCTTTATTGCTATGTCATAAATCATTGTAAAAAATGTAGTAATTTAAAACAACAACTATCTGTGACTAGGTATGGTGCTGCAAGGCTATAATTCCAGCACTCTGGAAAGCTGAGGCAGGAGTATCACAAGTTCAAGACCGCTGTGGGCAACTTAGCAAGACTGTTTCACAACAAAAAAAATGAAAAGGGGCTAGAAATGTAGCTCAGTGAGAAGGGTATGGGTTCAATTCCCAGTACCAGAAATATCAATTAATTATAAAAATAAAAAAGACTGGAGATGTAGCCATGAGTTTAATCCTTAGTATGTTAATCCATACATACATGCATAATCATTTAAAAACAACAACAACTTATAATCTCTGCATTCTATGAATCAAGAATTCAGTACTAGCTCAGTTGGTGGTTTTATCACAAGGTCTAATACGAGGCTGTAGTTAAATATTGACTGAGGCTGCAGTTATCAGAAAACTGGAAAGGGGCTGGAGGATCCACTTCCAATGTGGTTGATTCAGGGTCCTGACAAATGCATGCTGGCTACTGGCTGGGAACCACAGTCCCTCTTCATGTAGATTTCACTCCCCACTGGGCAATTTGAATAATCTCATGGCCTGGTGAGTGGCTTCTTCTAGAACTAGTGCTCCAAAAGACCAAGAAACTGTAATACCTTTTGGGACCTACTCTGCAATCGTGCATTTTTGCTTCCACTTCATTCTACTGGTCACTCAGGGAAAGTCCTGCTTGAATGCAGAGGTCAAGAATGCCAGAAGACAAGGACCACTGGGATGGTGGTGGAGGCTGATCACTGCAGGAAAGAGTTCTGTATTTGAACTTTTTATGGCAATCCCCTAAAATGCATTATTCATGTTTCTGCCATAGAAAATGATATGCTTCCCCCCAAAATAACTTTTTTTCTTTTTATGAGGTCTAGACGTGAAGAACATTAGGGTAGTATAGTGTTATATGACAATAGAGATTGTGGAGATAATTAGAGAACCAAGGGACCAATGACCTTTTGTGGAATTGTCATAAGAGATATGCTCTACTTGACATACTTTGTTATGTCACCTTAATATCAGAAATGTGTCTAGGTGAGCCCTTTCTCTAAATACTTCCAAAATATATTTCTCTTTTAATTAATTCATTTTCTTTTCCTCAATGGTAATTTCTGCTGTCTGGTGTCACTTAACAGGCTCAGTGATTCCATAGTTTGCCACTTTGGACGTTTCTATTTGCTTGTAGTGTAAGCAGTTGTCTCAATGTCTACTTTCAGTTCTCTTTCCCTACCATTCAGACCAGTAACACGCAGGCACGAAAACTTCCAAGTTTTGGTCATGGTAAGACTCGCTTAACTGTTCAATCAAATGCTACCCTGTGGCATCACCTCTTTCTCTCTGGCTTCATCTTTTCCATGTGAATAAAATAAAGGTAAGATCATTTTATATAAACATCATATTGAAGAAGTTTAACTTGAGCTGCAGTAACGGCTTCTATCTCCTGCCTCCTTTCGCTCTGGCTCCATCAACTCAAATCATCCCTGTGGAGCAATGACCATCCTGACATGAGCTGTGACTGTGACTGGTCTAGATACTGTCACACAAGAGAAATATCCTCCACCAACTATAATTTCCACTCTATAATAACTGGGAATATCATTCAAAGTAAATTAAATAACTGAACATGATTCTGAGTGAGAATTCTACAGTAACAAAGATGGAAAGAATTTAACAATAGGAAAAAAAATCATTTTATCTGATTCCACATTCTTTTCCTATTTCTCCAGGCTGGACTTTTCCCTCTTTCCTATCTGGCCAACAGATGCTTTCCCCTGGGGTTCTGCCAACAGAAATAAAGAGGAGGAAATGTCTACGTCATGATGCCGGGCTTCTCTTGGTCACCATTCCTTAAAATCGATTCTTCCTCCCCTTGTACTTTGGTGGGTTCATAGGCTGACTTGCTGTACTCTTACTGTAGATATAACAGCTTCCAAAGATGTTTGTATCCTAATCTCCAGAACATGGGATTATGTTACCCTCCCTGGTGAAAGGGGCTCTGGATATTTCTTTATGTTAAGAATCCCGAGAGATGGAGATTATCCAACATTATCCCAGTGGGCCCAATGTCATCACAAGGGTCCTTAGAGGAAGACACAACAATTTCAGACATAGAAGGCAAAATGATAATGAAGGCAGGAGAGAGGGAAGGGGAGGAGGAGTTAGGGAGGAAGGGGAAGAGAGAGAGAGAGAGAACTGAATATGCTACATTGCTGGCTCTGAGAATGAAGAAATGAGACACAGCTAAGGAATTCAAGCTGTGAACTGGAAAGGAATAGCTTATTCCCTTGAAGCCTCCGGAAAGAACACAGCTGGACCACACCTTGATTTTGGCCTCCAGAACTCCAAAAGAATAAATATGTATTACTTTAAGCCATTAAACTTGTGTTAATTTGTTACAGCAGTAATAGAAAAACAGAACAGCTAAGAACCCTGCACTACAATTACTGCAAAACAGATGACTGCATCTTTCCAGATTATTGCTCAAGATCCCAGCCAGGCCCTTGAGCAGCCATCAGTACACGGCTGAGATCTTTCTACAAGTGCCTCCTCACTACTCTAGGTGATCCTTTTGGATAAGGTTCAGGACAATCCTAAAAAGTGACTCTAGTATCACCTCCACCTGAAAGCTTTGGAACACTGGACAAAGGCCAAGTGGCTCTTTAACTGCAATATTCTACTCTGTTGGTGCAACCCGATCCAGCTACTCTCTTGCTCTTCTCCTTTCCCCAGTGTGAGTCTCCTTAGTCCATTCTGTCTCCTGAGCCCTAGGGAATGAGCATTGGAAGAAGCTTTCTGAGAGTTAAAGTAAGAATAAAGAAATCACCTTCCTTCCCTCACTACCAGCTTCCTCCAAAGGAAATCATAACTTTCATCTCATTACCATCTCAAGAGAAAAAGATCACAAAACACGTCTTTAACACATGTGATCTAACTCCTTACTGTGGAATACTAAGACATTACCAGCTATTTTTCTTCATGATAAAATGGAAATTGAGATGTGAAGGATCCTGTTAGAATGATGAAGTCACCAGTTTTAGATAAGCCTATTAAAAAAACAAGAAAACACTTAAAACAAAAAATGAGTGAACAGACAAAACCTCCCATGTTGAAAAGTGGTCCTTGATCTCTGTCTTTATCCTAATACTGTTATTCTTTTTAATATGCAATTTTCAAACAAATCAATGATCTGTTTTTCCAAACCCCATAGATGACTGATGGCAAGCTAAAGAACAGTCCTAGCCATCAGAAATACATAAAAGGACGTTGATGAAAAGTAACATTTGACAGTGTAACTGCAGGAGGGATGACATTTTTAAAAAAGTAAATTAAACACAAAACTAATCTGAGCTACTATGCAAGTTAGAATCACAAAGATGACAGAAGGCTCACAGTTGATGTTCACAACAATGATATGGGCTTGCATTCAAGGGAAAAAAATTCTATAGCCTGACTTTAAAAAAAAAGGATGGTACATAACTGATTTTAGGACATACGAATGAAAAATGTCTAAAACAAAAATGATTGCATGAAGTCATAATTTAGGCAACTTTTTTTCTACTAAACTAATTCATTTTCTATCCACATGAAAAGAAGTAGTAATTAACAGCAGCAGTTAACAATTATTGAATAGTTTGTTTACATGTCAGAAATAGCTACACTCAACTATACATAGATTATTTCATTCAGTTCTTTTCACAATTCTGTTGAAAGAACTGGGACTTAAGAAGACTGAGAAACTTGGCAAATCTCACAGTAAGTAAGTGGTAGAGAATAAATTCAAAACTAGCAAGGATGATTTTAAATCCCACCACCACAATACAATACAACCTGCCAGGTAGCAAGCCTGATGTGTATTATTACTGAAGGTCCCTAGTTAGCAAGACAGACTCCATATTGCTGCTTGACCCACCTGCCTGCCCTTTAGATGAACTCAGAAGGAGGAAGCTTAAAAACCTCCTCCCCTTAGAAAGTCTCTTTAGAAATAACAATTAATCAACTATTGTTTTACAGATGTTGTAAGAGCAGTATGTTCTGCTTCTGTACCTTTTGCTTGCTTTACTAGTTCTATCCCATAGGGGGGCCTAGGAACTGTTGGGCCCAAAGGTGTATAAAACATGTTTGTCTCCCCCCAGTCAAGGCTCGAGTCCAATGTTCGGCTCGGGTCCCGGACAGTAATAAACTCCTGTGTGGATTTAATATCAGTCTCCGGTTGGTTCCTTCTCACTGGGTGTAACAATTAAACCTAATTTTAAAGAAGAAGATCCTAGAGTAGGTACTTAGTACTTAAGACATTAAGCACTTTGCCCTGTTTCATAGGATCAGAATGCCAGAAAACAATCAAGATCACCTTATTTTATTTCTCTCTCTCTCTCTCTCTCTCTCTCTCTCTCTCTCTCTCTCTCTCTCTTTCTCTCAACACCTCTTTGATTATTATGGGAAACACAAAGCTTCTTAATCATTTAGAAACACAAAACCCTTCAATATAACTGCAGCAGGGTAGTATATTAATTAACGTGTATATGTGTCTTCTTCCAGGCATGTACAAACAGTGGCCCACATTTTTATCTTTTTTTAAATGAAAAGGAATTGTCTGAGGCCACATAAAAAAATATATAATATAGTTAGTATGTATAAGTAACAAACTTCTGTTTTAAAAATATTTTTATTAGGATGTTAATAAAAAGAGGTCCAAAAAATAAAAGGCGGGCTTCAGGTTGGACACAAATTATGTAAGACTAGGAGGCATTTCAATACTTCAGAAGAGAACTTGTTCACTAGAGAGCTAGGGCATGACAGAGTCAGATCTACAGCTTTTGTTAATGACAGTCAGATGATTAGCTTTTGTCTTCAAAACATAGTAGTTTTCATAGAAGTCCTGCTATGAAACACTAATTGTGAAATGTTTTTAAATAATTGATCACCACATATCAATCTCCTTGTCCCTCAGAAAATAGGTAAATGTCTCAGAGTCTGAGTCCAGGAGGAGAGAGGAAAAAGAGGGAGAAACATGACCAGGCGCAGGTGTGGGAGTCCTGAAACTTGAGTGTCCCATATAGATGGGTCTGGTGGGCCAGAACAAAATCTGCTCAGGCTATCAGCTCATCAAAAGCTCTATCAACACCACCAGAAAACTTAGTCAGCACTTGGAGGTCTAATATTCTTGTAAGTCATCAGTACCACAGTCGTCTCCCACACTGTGATCAGAGGGGACTTCAACATTAGAACAGCCAGAACCTCTTTTGTTGATTAATAACGGTGATGCCAATGTTATGAGGCTTCTTAGGTCCCACTTACCTACTACCCTTGTACCCAAATCCATCTTGCCTTCTCAAAATCCAAATCCGCATCCAAGGCAGAGAATATGCCTGGAACCCCCGGGGATGGGGGCCATATGGAGCAGATATCCAACTGCACCCCCACTGAGTACATTAATAGTCCCAGACTGATGACAGACTGGATGGAATCAATCTGAGCTTTTTCCCAAACCCCACAAGCAAACAAACAATAAAATGTGCTAGCTTGGCTTCTTTGGAATTTTTTAATGTGTACTCTTCCCACTAGATTATTATATTTTAAGGCTAAGTATAATAGCTTTTCTTTTTGCATTAGTCTCACATTAATTGTGATAAAATGTAGAGGCAATTAAGAGCTCATGGGAAGCTTGTCTCCTGGCAGGAGGACTGAAGAATCTTGGAAACTGTACAAAATGTGCTGACTGCTAAGGAGTTCTCCCCACCCTCTCTGTGACCACAACACTAAAAGGAATTGGAAATCTGTAATACTTAACAGAAATCCATATGAAGGTCACTTTGGCCAAATTGTTATTACTTGGGGGATAAGAATTATCCTCTGGGTCCCTAACTCCCAAATCACTAGGCATTCCAACTGAAGGAAATGATCAATCATTCATATCAGGCTGTAATTACCAACCATCATCTTTGGCAGAGCATGAGTATCTGTTCCTTGTAACACCTTTTCATTTGGCTTGACACCCAGATACTCTTAGCTCTTTTTTTTCATAAAAGGGGAAAGATATTTTTTAAATTATTGCAAAGGGTTTTATCTAAGGGTTTTTGTTTTATTGTTTTTGTAGTCTTGTTGTTTAATGTTTAGGAAGCAACCGGGACTGTGTTTGTTTGGAGACTTGTCAAAAGTTAAAGGGAGTCTTACTGTAACTGAGGGAAGCTGGAGGATGGCCCCTGACCTACAAGAGGCTAGAGACAGAGACTGTGAGCAGTCACATCAGCTGATATTGTGCAGTTTCTAAGTTTTAGTTTTGCTCATTTTTTAAATGTTTTGTTCACTAAATTCTAAGTCAGTCGCCATTCTTCCTGTTTGTTCTTGTCCAGAATTAAGAGAAAGGAATCAGGGTTTCCATGCTCTCAAAGTGCTGATTGCAAAAAGGATCAAGGTAAAGGTTCAAATTATTGAATTTCATAGCTCCTTGAAATGTTCAGAATGAGACAAGGAACTGGCTAAAAGGCAAATCATTTCAGACAAAAGTTATAATTCTTTAGTATGATGAGAATAGTCCAGTGTCACCTTTCTGGCTGTTTTTCAGCTCTCCTTTAAAAAGGAGTTATATATGGGATAAGACTTTTCTTAACATTTTTTTTCCCGGTGTATAGTGATGTTTTGGGTATATAAGATTTGAATAAAAGACTCTTGGCAAATCCAGCAATCTGAGAAATCAGTTTGAAGGATGTATGTCCGTCTTACTTTAAAATATAGACTTACCTATATTTGGAAACAAATGCTACAATACTGAGTGTTGTTGATATAGCATCTACTTTTGCCTCCCAAATAATATTAAAATAAAACGTTTAAGGGATTTTGTAAGAAAAGTTGATGTTTGCATGGTAATCATCAAGTTAGTTGATGGTAAGCCCAACATTTCTTGTTTGTTTAAATTTTAAAGCAGAGAATACTGATGCAAAAAGAGATGCTCACAGAAAGCCCTAAAAATCTTGTAAAGAAACAGGTGGATCATTATTTTAGATATTGTATTTTAAGTTAACATTTTATGTAGTTGCTAGATCTATTGGCTAATTTTAACTCTTCAGATTTGAAGGCTGTCCTCCTTGTTATTTTTCTGATAGTTTGGCCCAGGGACCAGATAGCTTTCATACTCTGGTTGGAAAGTACCCTGGAAAGTTCCAGAGACCATGACATCATCATACATCCCGCAGTGTTTTTACGTAAACTTCAACTTACAAATGAGGTCACCAAATTACCATAAGGTCAAATGATGTATCCATTGTCATTGAGTGTCTTAGCCAAATTTAAGGTTGACTTTAGAAGCTGATATTATTACAGTTGGATATTTACTCAAGCCCAGAACTCTGAATCTAAATAAAATTATCCATAATTCATAAAATTTCATGGAATTCACTAATGTTACTGATATAAATCTTTCAAAGAGTTCAGAAATTGGTTTACTAAGAAAATGCAAGTTTATATAGACATGGGAAGTGTATCTAAAATTTTCATCATTATCCCAGAATGAGATATTACAAAAATGAGGCTTTGAGTTCCAAAATTTTGTTTTTGTTCCAATTATTCTAATAACATTTTTTTTCTCTAATGAAAATCTTTACCTCTTTAAACAGATGGAATTAACATAATTCAATTTTATCTTGATGACCTAAGGTCATTATTATGAGAATCAACAGTGATTCTGTAAAGAGAAATAAAAATAGGCTAAATTTTTAAGTTAAGAATAATACGGGCCGGGGATTCAGCTCAGTGGTTCCACAGCCTGCCTCGAAAGCACAAGGTCTTGAGTTCGATCCCCAGTACCAAAAAAAAAAAAAAAAAAAAAAAAAGGATGCAGAAGAATGATAAATTTTTTTAATTATACAAGTTTTTTCCATTATAGAATAGTTTTAGTAGTACATTTCCCTAAACACACAAAACAACAGATAAAACATTCTTGGAATCTTAAATGCTATCTGAAAGAATCAGTGAATAATATAGGATAATAAATGTTTATTCTAAAATTATTTCCTTAATATTTAAGGAAAATGTGGATCTCAGTATATTATTGAAGTTAAAGACAGCAAGTGGGAAAACTCAAAATATGATTATCTCTTCTAATTCATTAAGAAAAAAAAACATGTAAAAAAAGAGTAAAATAAACACTCAGGAAATATAAAATCCAATTAAAAATTTAAAAAATTTGTATTATTTGTTTATGAGACAAATACACATGGTTAATTTTCTGTCTGTACATATAGTATACAAAATAAATATAAATTGTTTTTCTATGTTAATTCAGAGACCTTAGGATCAGGTCAAAAGAATACTTCAATTGTGTTGCTATATCCTAAAGCAAAAAACAAAACAAACAAACAAACAAACAAACAAAAATTTCAATTTAAATGTCCACAAAATATTTTTTAAAGCTAATTTACTAAGCTATGACAGAACCATTTTACCACTCCTTGCTATGCGTATTTAGGGTCTCCTGCACAAATTGAAGCAATGTTTTAAAATTTAATCAGTTTAGAAAACTAATTGTAAATAATGCAGAACTAACTAAGAGAAACTGTTCAACTTCCTTCTCTTCTGGAATCTTTCTCTTCCTGTGTCAATAAACTATCGCCTTTTCCAGGAGATAAGCAATCCACTGGGATAAAGCTGATACCATATGGGTAGATCATCATCAGTCTTTATTACAAGTTTAAGGATTCAGGAATAGTAGTAGCCAAATCAGCTTTTGTGAGAGAAGTCCACATTATTGAATCTATACATGTCCTGCAATCTAGTACCTATGGCCAGTTTGTACATGGACTTACTACACAGACTGAAGAAAGAGACTGATTTTGCCTCCCTGAAAACGGATGCTTGTTAATAAACACACACATGATTAAAAATACCTTCACACTCTGTGCTCATTCCAAGAAGTTTAACTGTTTCAGTTTTCTTACATCCCCTTGTCCCCATTTCCCAGTCCTGTTCAAATCTCTGATTACATAGATCCAACCAAGGAGTAATTAATTGTTCATGAACCAGTGCAGTTTCTAAGTGTCTCTCCATTGAGCCAGAGTAGAAAGCCAAATGTGCTGCCTGACATTCTGCCCATTTGGGGAATTTCCCATCACCATTTTGTTCAGGGATAAAATTAAGTGGGGCTGAAATTCTGCAGCTACCTACTTACAGTTGGTTCCAGGAAATCATGCAAAATCCTCTGAAAACCGTTTGAGATTTTTTCTTTCCAGTTAACTGAGCATAAAGAAATTCCATGAGAAATAGGTGAACAGTAGAAGAAAAGAAACAGTGCAGAAATTATTGTCCAAAGGATCCAGATGGTCTGCTCATGCAACTTACGTGTGATTTGTTATTTATCATTTCAGTGTAATAAATTGTGGTTTTGAGTACTCAGCTTCATGGCTTACAGGCTCAGATAACACTTTGTTTCTAATGAGTAGTCGAATCCCTCTGTCACTTGATGTTCCTCAGCTAGATATTCACTCTATGTGAGAGCTTTCTAGCAAACCAGGAACTGTTGCTCAGAAAAGAAACAAGTATCTTCAGAAGAAGAGATGGATTTACTTTAACATCTTGGCCTGGGATTCTACTACTCGGTCTTGTAACAAACTCCATACTAACATCTGGATTTATCTCCAAATCTTTGTGGATTGATAGATGTAGTAGTGCACATAAGAGGAAGGAAGCAGCTAGGCATGCTGACATGCTTGTAATATCAGAATTCTGGCAGGCTGAAACAAGAAGATTGCAAATTCAAGCCCAGCCTAGGAAATTCAGTGATTTAACAAGATCCTATTAAAAAAAAAAAAAGTCTGAGGATATTGGTCAATGCAAAGGCCCTTATTTCAGTCTCCAGTATCAGAAAAGAAAAGGGAAGAAAAGAAAAGCCACCAATGTGGATTGATGCTGAACTTTCTCTGACCCTGTTTCTATTCAAACCTAGCATCCATATGTATTATTCAATACATGGGTCATGCTAGAATACAGAAATATGTAAAAAGTTTTTTCAAATGAAAAGGACTTATAAAGTATTATATTTCTTTTATTTTGATAGTTGTGCAAGGTAAGACAACTTGTCTTTTCCACTGATGGGAATATTGTGGCATTATTCTGACTACTATGCCTAAAATTCTTCACTGAAAATGAGTCCCTGAACTTTCCTAGTATATGTTTCTGACTTCCTTAAGTGGCAGTTAAAAATGCAAATGTCAAAAATGTACAAAGCAATGTGATATTCTAATATGAAATGATCGAGATCTCTATATTATAGCAGAGACTTGGGCAATTAACATGGCCCTGAGACTAAACTGTAAAGATTTGATATTGACCTTGGTAGGTAAAAGAAATCTGCTTTATGTCATATGACCCTTGTGAGTTGTTACAGATGGGAAAGGAAGTTTCAGATCAATTATATGTATAATACATTCTAGGGTCCTGGACTGATTTATTTGAGGAATGATAACACATCTAGAACAGCAGCTACATTTGGAGTCAGTACTTCATTAACCTAATATCTATCCATCTCCAGCACAGGTAATGACACAGGTGTTGTCACTAATCTACAATTCTCCAGATATGTGGTGTTACTTAAGCTTCACTAACTTGCTAAGGAGGAGAAAGTACCAAGATTTTAATGGGCCCTTCCTACTACAACTGCTGAGTGGGGAATGTACCCCACTGTCAAATATGTCTATTAAAATCAAAGATTCAGAAAATGAGAAAGCAACCACAATTTGGATCCATAGACTTACTGGGCTAGTTGCGACTCAAACTTGAGCAAATGCTCTATTTATAACCTGGTTTCCATTATTTTCCTATTTGTCCAATAAACTACAATTAGGTTTTTGAAACCAACTAAGACATGAGGTCCTATAATCCCCATGTTCTGGCTATTTTCTCTCCCACAATGCATAGTCATTCTATAGTTGCTAGTTTCTTGGGGGAAGCTTTCACGTGAGAGTTACAATATACAGATCTGTAGTAGCACTTTCAGGCTCTTCATCAAGAGACTCTGTCCTTCTCCTTAAGAAAAGGTCTATAAGATATTTGTATTTGCTTAGTTATAGAAACTGAGAGGCCATAACTCTCCATATAGATGACTCAAGTCTTACTTCTTTCTGCAGTATTGAAATTTTAGCTGTCTAGATGAAATAAGATTTTTGTAAGCTGCCAAATATTTTGTCTTGAGGATGCCATATTTGGAATAAAGCAGTGCAATGACTGCTTTGTTTTTGCTGCCCATTCTGGAACTTTATTGCTGCCAGTTGATCTTCATTAGCCTAAGGATCCTTCTCTCACTGGAATCAGGATAAGCCTGGAAATAATAGAGGTTAAGGATGTCTGCCATCATTTGGCATTTTTTTATACCAAAGAAATATGACAGGAATTGGAAATATTAGCCACAGATATTAGACAAGAGAAAGAAGTAAAAGGAATAAAAATAGGAAATGAAGAAGTCAATTGTCATTATGTGCAGATGACGATACTCTACATAGAAGACCCCAAGAACTCCACCAAAAGTCTTCTAGACTTAATAACCAAATTCAGTCAAGTAGCTGGTTACAAGGTCAACACACAAAAATAAATAGCTTTCCTCTACACCAATGACAGACTCACTGAGAGAGAAATAGGGCAAAGAATTCCTTTCACAATACCATCCAAAAAACTGAAATACCTAGGAGTCAACCTAATGAAAGAAATCAAAGACCTATTCTCTGAAAACTATAGCACTCTGAAAAGAGAGATTGAAGATGATATCAGAAAATGGACAGAGATCCCCTCCTCCTGGGTAGGAAGGATTAATATAGTGTAAATGGCCATACTTCCAAAACTGCTATATAGATTCATTGCAATTCCAATTGAGAACTCAGCAGGATACTTCATGGACCTTGAGAAAACAATCCCAAAATTCATTTGGAACAAGAAGAGACCCAGAATAGCAAAAGCAATTCTAGGTAACAGGGACATGGCAGAGGGTATCACAATCTCCAACCTGCAACTCTACTACAAAGCTACTGTGATAAAAACAGCTTGGTACTGGCAAAGAAACAGACCCAAGGACCAGTGGAACAGATTAGAAGATGCAGAAACAACTCCGGACACACTCAGCCACCTCATCTTTGACAAAGGAGCCAAACACCCTTGAGGGAGGAAAGATAGCCTCTTTAGT
Organism: Heterocephalus glaber; assembly: GCF_053883595.1. Lineage (NCBI taxonomy): Eukaryota > Metazoa > Chordata > Mammalia > Rodentia > Bathyergidae > Heterocephalus > Heterocephalus glaber. The sequence continues at coordinate 63,754,497 of NW_028258317.1, read as the reverse complement.
AAATGGTGCTGAAGAAATTGGGTTTCAACTTGCCAAAGACTAAAACTAGACCTATATCTCTCACCATGCACTAATCTAAAATTGAGATGGATTAAAGATCTAAATATAAAAACAGAAATGCTGGACCAGCTGGAACAGAAGTTAGGTAGAACTCTTCAAGACATTGGGATAGGAAAAGACTTTATGAACAAAATCTTGGTTGCCTGTGAACTAGCACAAACAATCAACAAGTGGGATCTCTTTTTACTAAAAAGCTTCTGCACAGCAAGAGAAACCACCAGCAGTGTCAAGAGACAACCCACAATGTGGGAAAAAAATTTCACCAGGTGTCCCTCAGACAAAGGTCTACTATCTTGAATCTATAAAGAACTTAAAAAAATCAGACCTCCCAAATTGAAAGACCCAATCCAAATTTAAAGACCCAATCCAAAAATGGGCATCTGAAATGAACAGACATTTCTCACACAAAGAAGTAGACATGGCAAATAAACACATGAAAAAATGTTCAACATCACTGGTCATTGGAGAGATGCAAATGAAAACAATGCTGAGATTCCACCTCACTCCAGAAAGAATGACTGCTATCATGAAATCAACCAACAACAAATGCTGACGGGGCTGTGGGGAAAGAGGAACCCTGCTCCACTGCTGGTGGGAGTGTAGACTGGTGCAAGCACTGTGGAAATCAGTATGGAGATACTTCAAAGAACTAGGACTGGAAGTCCCATTTGACCCAGCTATTCCCCTGCTGGGCATCTTCCCCCAAAAATTAAAAGAATCATACCACAGTGATATATGTGCGCCCATGTTCATAGCAGCACAGTTTGTAATAGCTAAAACTTGGAAACAGCCCAAATGCCCATCAACTGGAGACTAGATCAAGATGTGTTTTTTTTAATAAAATGGAGTACTACTCAGCCATCAAAAATGAGAAATTAGAGACATTTATTGCTAAATGGATGCACATTGAGGAGATACTCTTAAGTGAAGTAAACAGGACACACATGCTAAATACCGAATAGTTTCTCTAGTGTGAGAAACTGAAAGTGTAAATGAGGACTAAAAGGTATAATAGATAATGTGAAATAGGAAGAAAAGGGGCAAAGGGGAGGGGGAAGTGGGAGGGCTAGGGGAAAGGAAAGAAGGGAACGAAATTAATATGAGAAAATGAAAAAATGGAAACAAAGTCTTTGTAAATAGGGAGGGATGGAGGGGTTGAAGGAAGGGCAGGGGAAGGGGGAAAAATGAGAACCAAGAGATTATGTAAAGGTGCAAATTTCCAATGATGAATGTCATTATAATGTTCACCTAAAATGTACCAATTAAAGGATATACCCTCCCAAAAAGAGATATGACAGGAAAATCAATTAAATAATATTTCTTCAAAAGGAAGAGACAGAATTAAGTCTCTATTTTCCTTCACAAAACTTACCATTTAAAAATATTATTATGTATATACATACATATACATAACAGTTTATATAATATATATATATATATATATATTATCAGAATCTGTTTTACTCCAACAAAGCCTTGTCTTATCTCCAAGCTGATAGGCATTTTTGTCTGTTTTGGTCATTGGTATATCATCAGCAATAAAGGCAGTGCTTACTAAATAATAATGATAATAGTGTTGTTGTGAGCCCCTTCCTCAGCACTCAGATGGAATACCCAACATCCACAACGTAAAGAAGATGTTTAGTTCTGGTCATGGTTTCAGTCTATAATCAGCCGGCTCCAATACAGAAATGACAGGGCAGACTCATTCCATGGCAGCCAGAAAGCAGAGAGAAGGAAGGCAGGAACTTGAGAGGGAGACTTGCTTGTCACGCTCCCAGTGAATCACCACATCCCACCAAACTGCATACCCTAGCAGCACATTCACGTAGGGATTTACTAGCACCCCATGATCTAGGCACCTTCCACACACAGGAAGCTTTGGGGAGCACTCTAGATCTAAACCATAACAAATGTGCTGGAAAAATAGTGGTCGATTAACCAAATACATGGTTATATGACCACAGAAAGTAAAATAAAATTAGCGGAAAAATCTTAGAATGAGTCATTTATAAAAGTATCTGGATAACAATAGAAATGTTGCAATATATTTCACAAAGTATCATATAAAATGAAAAATTCTACTAGCTGCACCAAGGTAAGCCAGGATGGAGATTCCATTAAGGAGTTCAGGGGAAAGGTAATAAAATGTAACAGAGAACAGTGGAGGTGGTAGAGAGTGGTCAGTTTGGGGAAAATTTTGAAATTAGAACTGGCATACCTTACAGGTGTAACTTGGATAGAGTATATATGAAATGGCAAACTTCTCTGTTTAATATCAAACTGTCAGCAGCATGTGACACTGCTGGTTACCATTCCTCTTAGAACCCCACCTCAACCTGCTCTTTGGACACCCTCCTCTCCTCCTTTTTCCCTTCCCCCCTTTTTCCATTTTATTTTATACAAAAAATCAGGTGATTTTATAAAGACTCAAATCAGATTATGCTCTTTTTTTTTTCGAGACAGGGTCTCATTTTGTAGTTTTTGCACTCACTATATATGCAAGGCTGGCTTCAAACTCAAAATCCTTTTGTCTCAGTCTTCCAAGTGCTGGGATTACAGGCATGTCCCACCATGCCTAGCTTCAAATTTTCTTAGTGGAATCACATCAAATTTGGGCATTTTAAATTACTACCAGAAAATTGAAAAAAATATTGATACATAGGAGAACTTGGCATATAGAAAAATGTCTACTTTCTCAATTCCTAGAACTTCTGAATATGTAATCATACATGGACAGAGACTTTGAGGATGTGATTAAATCAATAGCCTTGAAAAAGGGAGACTAGCTTGAATTATCTCCTTATAATTACAAGGGACCTTATAAGAGAGAAGTGAGAGGGTTAAAATCAGGAGAGAATATGTGACAAAGGAAACAGAAATCATAGATTTCTGGCCAAATGGGAGATTTGGGGATGCTATACCTTGGCTTAGGAGTGGAAGATGGGACCACAAACCAAGGAATGCAGGTAATCTCCAGAAGGTAGAAAAATCTAGGAAACAAATTCTACCTTAGATTTTGAAGAAAGGGCACAAAATTCCCAACATCTTAATCTTAGCTAGCTAGACTCCTTTAGCTATTTGATTTCCAGAACTGTAGGAGAATAAATTTATGTTGCTCTAAACTACTACATTTGTGGTGGTTAGTTGTATCATCAATAGGAATTTAATATAGAACTGCATAATATATATTTTAAAGTATTAAATTAAGTTACAGTAGAATAAAAGTACTAGATTTGAGGTCATGAAACCAAGGTTTAATACTAGTTCTCCCCTATTAGCTACATGATCTTAAGAAAATCAGTCATTGCTATAAACTGGATATAAGCTTTCATAATTCAAAACTATTAATAGCTGTATTAGATTCCTGTTGGTGTTGCACTATATTACCACAACTCTTGTGGCTTAAAATAATCCACATTTGCTTCAGGAGCTTGAATATCCAGACCAGCCTACCTAAACTAAAATCAAGGTATTGGAGGACTGACTTCTGGAGGCTCTAGGAAAGAATATATCCCTGGTGTCCTCTCTCTCTCTCTCTCTCTCTCTCTCTCTCTCTCTCTCTCTCTCTCTCTCTCTCTCTCCATTGTCACACAACCTTTTCTTCTTTTTCATACCTTTGGTTAAAATAATAATTTTGATTGCATTAAGATAACAGGAATAATTTCTGATAATCTTCCTATCTCTAGATCCTTAACTAAATAAGTTACAATTTTTATTTTGTGACATAAAGTGACATAGTCATTGATTTGGAGGATTAGGATTGTATTGGTTAGGGGACTGTAGAGTAAATATCAGGATGGGTTGTCCCTTCTCAGTTTGCTGGCCTACATGTCAATCATCTCTGGAACGAAATGGAGGCACAGTGAGACCATGCTCTTAAGTGAAATAAATAGGACACACGTGAAAATACCAAATCGTTTCTCTGGTGTGAGAAACTGAAAGTGTAAATGAGGATCAAAATGTATAATAGATAATGTGAAATAGAAAGAAAAGGTCAGAAGGGGAAGGGGAAGTGGGAGGGTTAGGGAAAAAGAAAGAAGGGAAAGGAATAAATATGAGAAAAGAAAAAATGGAAACAAAGTCTTTGCAAATAGGGAGGGATGGAGGGGCTGAAGGGAGGGCAGGGGAATGGGAAAAAAATAAGAATCAAGATATATTATGTAAAGGTACTCCCAATAATGAATGTCAACATATTGTATATCTAAAATGTACCAATAAAATTAATGAAAAAAGCAAAATATAAAAATAAATATATTATACACTCTTAGGATCCAAAGACCACTGTGCCAGTCTTATTCTCTCCTCAAAATTCATTTAAATGTCAGTGGAAAATATGAACTGTAATGGAGACACTCATACTGTAAAGTATTTGAGACTCTTTTTCAGTGACATCTCCTCCCAGGGCTATACTTTAATTGTGTCCTTTATCCTACAGGTATATAGCAAAACCAAATGAGATTAGACTTCTTTAATTGTACCTATATATTGCACTTGGATATATAAATTCACTTGTCTTTGTAAAAAAATAAAGTGTATAGGTTTTTATTGAAGCTTCATTGGCTGAATACAGAGAATCATTTTATACATAATTTTCTGATCTTCACATTGGAAAAATATCATGGTCCAATAATTGTTGAATTTTTGGGTCTCCTTTCTCTTAGCCAAAACTCATGAGCAATTTTAGGCCAGGTAGGAAAGTGATAATTAAATATTTCTGAGGCATCATTACCCAAGCATGTAGAAATTTCCTAGGTTCACTGAGTGGAAGAATACCTTTTATTGATTCAAAAGCACCAAGCCAGATGCAATTACATATTCTGAATGTTTTCCAATGGATACTTTTTTTGGTGCTTGTCAAAGTAATTACTGAGCAAATAAAGATTTGCTTCTTATTTCAGTAGGGAAAGCCAAGGAGTTTCTGACTCACCAATAAAACTTTACCAAGGGTTTTAAAAATGGTTTATTTATTAAGGAATATTTCCAAAATTTATATTTAGTCATCAACAAGTTTTTTCTTTGATCTAAACATTGTTTTGTTTGTACCTGGAAAATATAACTCCTCAAAAAAGAATCTTTAGAGAAGAAATGCTTAAAACTTGGCCATCTATTATATTCTCTACCCAAATTCCAAGTTTTCTTAAGTTATTAATTATATATATATATAAATATATATCATAGTACATAATTCATTTTTTAAAATTGCTGGTTTACTCTTTCCCTTTTGGCAGAGTAAGTATAAAAATATTTTGACATTTTCTAATATCTAGGAGTATTGCACTAAAAGAACAATTAAAGTATTTTCTATCAAAATTATTTAACCAGTAAAATTATTTAATGAGTAAAAATAAAAGTATCAGGTAATAAGAAACATTAAAAAGACTTGAAATAAAATCATATGAGGAAAATATTTACACAGACATAGAATGACAGATAGGCTAAACCCTATTTCTAAAGATTGAAATGAATTAGACTAATATTTTATTTTGTACAGAAAGAGGAAGAGGGAAATGAGAGTTCAATATAAAAGCCTCAACTGGATTATTGTTCTTTATCCTTAACAAAAAGAATACTATATGTTTAGAGCAGACAGCCTCTCAGAAATTATTGCCATACTGCAATCTGTCTCACTTGTCCCAAGATGACATGCTGCTTTCCAATGAGCCCTGACCTTAATAAGAAGGTGTCGGAACCCACTTCTGATTCATGTCTCTGGGAAATAAAAGAGCATACCCATATGTTAATTGATTTTACAGCCCAGGGGACTCTCAGAAGAACTCGTATTCTAAGAGAAAAGACTGAAGAGTTGTACATAAACAAAACTTAATTGGAAAAATCTCAAAGAATTGAAGATAAATTATTTGATCCTGAAGCCAACCTGTTTTCCTTCCTTCCTTCCTTCCTTCCATCAATCTTCCTTTCCTTCTTTCCTTGAAGGAGATACAGTTTTAGAATGATTCATCAAAATCTTTACTAGACTTGTTTTTGGACTGAAGTGAATACCCTTCACTTTATTTATAGTTATGAATAAATTTAAGCTGCTCTTGAAAGTAAAAAATATTTTGACAACTTTATAAAAAGAATTCTACATTATCATCTGATTGTGAATGTCACTGACACACTTCTAGTAGCAACTTCCAAATTAGTTTGCAAAACAAATATGATTATTCTGCTTCATACCTTCTAGATAAATGAAAAACTTCAGTAATTTTTTTCAGGGGATAGGGATCTCAGCTCAGGGTGACCTGGAACTCTTTATGAAGTTCAGGTTGGTCTCAAACTCAAGATCTCAAGATCCTCCAAAGTGGTGGATTTATAAGCATACACACTGCCACTCCAGGCTTCAACTTCAGAAATCTTTACTGGGTTATATTGGGTACTCTGGAATTTCTAAAAAGATGTACAAATGAGAGAGCTCTGTTTTCCCCAAATGTTACCAAGGGAACAGCATGATTCTAATTTCTTACAAGCATAGGACTTTTCCCATAAATTTTTATGTGAAGAAATAATTATATGAAAGTATTTCAGAGAACACTAAGCAAATCTGTAATTCAAGGAGTGAAATCAGAAATTTCAAAGAAACAACTTTTGAAAGATTTAAGGCTTGGTACTAGCTGCAGAAAGACGTAGTTACTTTGGTGAGTTTGCAAATGTAAAGGCCCCCACCTTGTTGGAATTTATCAGTGTTCCTGATCTAGCTTCCCAACCCATTCATAAAACTAAATGACTGCCCTTGTATTAAAGGATACCTCTCCCAACATCAAACACCACGGCATATCTGTACTGAGGGCAGGATTTCCTACATCTTACAGCCTTCCCTGCTCCATTACCTAGTTGGATATGTTCTATTTTAAAATCACAATGACTACTTTCTTGATAATTTGTTCACAAATCTTGATAATTCTGTTCATTGTCTCAAGCTTTTGTCAGCAAAGGCAGCCACCAAAAAGGTGAAGAGACAATCTACAGAATGGGAAAACAATTTTCCCAGCTCCTCCTAAGACAAAGTCTAACATCTACAATATACAATGAGGAAAAAAAAAATCCTCCCAAATTTAATGACCCAATCAATAATAGGCATCTGAAAAACACACTTCTCAGATGAAGAAATACAACTGGTCAAAAAATACATGAAAAAATGTACAACCTCACTGATCACTCAAGAAAGAAACTCTATCACATTCCAGAAGGAATGACTACCGTAAAGAAATGAACCAATAATAAGTGCTGGCTAGGCTCTGGGGAGAAAGAAATGCTCCTTCATTTTTGAGAGTGTAAACTCATACAACCACGATGGGAATCAGTATGGAGATTCCTCAAAAAATAAAAAAAATAAATAAAGTAGAAATCCCATTTGACCCAGATATTTCCCTTCTACTTTCCTTTCTAAAAAAATTAAAAATATCATGTCATAGTGATGTATGTGTACTCATGTTTATAGTAGCACAATTTATAATCACTAAACCTTGGAAACAGCCTACATGCCCATTAACAGATGAATGTATGGAGAAAATGTGGAATCTATACACAGTGAATGTTACTGCACTGTTAAGAAAGATAAACTCGAGGCATTTGTAGAAAATGGATGCTTCTTGAGACCATAGTGTTAAGTGAAATAAATCAGACAGGCAAACTCTAGCAGTAGACACTCAGAAGTACTCATCTTCATAAACCAATATCCACATGGCTCAGGTTCCTTTTGCCTAAACTGCCCTGATACCTTCTTATCTTGCTGATGGTTGGTATTTCTTTGCCTACATATTATTTTTCTACCTTTGTTTATTCAAAGCTTCACTGGCTCATTGCTTTTACTACTATTTAAAAAAAACATTTTCATTGAGATATAATTCACGTCATAAAAATGCATCTATTTAAAGCATGCAATTCATTAACTTTGTATTCAAAATGCTTTAACTAAGGTTTAAATTTTAAGCATTTCAATCATCCCAAAAGAAACTTTGTACCTATTAGCAACGACTGCACAAATCTACCTCTAGCCAACCACTAACCTACTTTCGGTCTGTATAGATTTTCTTACACTGGATACTCTATATGGGCTATATCTTGTGGTCCTTTTTAACTGCCTTATTTCACTTAGCATAAGGTTTGCAAAGTTCATCCATGTTGTAGCATGCAACAATACTTCCTTCCTTTTCACTGTTGAACAATATTCCATTGTGTGAATAAACTTCATTTTATTTATCCATTCATCAATTGATAAACACTTAGGCTGCTTTTGTCTATTATTAGGCTGTTCTTTGTCTATTATGAATAATGCTGCTGTGAACATCGGTGTGTGAATTTTTCTGCAGTGTACATCTAGGAGTGGAATTCCTGTGTTATTTGGTAACACTACTGGTAATTTTGGAGGAACTGTCAACCTGTTTTAAAGATGTATTTTTAAATTTTTAAAGTTATCATATTACATAAAATGATACATTGCTATTAATTTCCCTCAAAATACGTCCTTTGCTTCAAACTCAGTTATCCCATCTTTAATGACACTTTCTGAAGCATTTCTAGAAGTTCTCTTTCATGGGTGTCTCTAGTTGCACTCTTGTGGCTGTCTCAGTGTACTGAATTCTTTCAAAATGTTCACCTTTGTGGTCATTTAAAGTCAAAATGAAGAGCCAGAAGGCAAAAGGTGGATAAGGACTCATTGTAACAAGGCAGATGAGACACACTGTAATGTTTTATTTGACAGAAATTGCTGCAGATATTTGATCAGCAAGGAGCAAAAGTTTAAATTTTAAAAATTTATTACAGTAAAAGATAGATTGCCGTTAATCCCACTCAAAACACTCAAAATAATCCCATTCAAATCCCATTCAAATCCCATCCTTCTAGGCAATGTGTCTTTATTTTAATATTTTTTATTTTATTTTATGTGTGTTTTTAAAATGTAAATATTCACCATATCTTTCGACCCTTGTACATCTCCAGTAACAATTCATAAGAGTGCTCATTTTTTCATCTAAAGAGACAACACTGGTTACTTTTTGTCCTAGTAGATCTGAAGAAGGACCTTCCTGTGGTTTTGATTTGCATTTGCCCAGTGACGAATGATGTTGAGCATCTTCTCTTCTGCTTAAAGGCCATTTGCATACCATCACTAAAGATATGTCAGTCCATTTTTTTAATTGGGTTAGTCTTTATTGAATTGTATTGTAGTCTAGTTATGAGGCCCCAATAAGATATATGATTTGCTAATATTTTCTCCCATTCTGTCAGTTATTTTTAAAATTATTGATGTTATTTATCATTTGCAGCACAATGTTTTAAATTTTGATGGAGTCTTATGACTATTATATTTTGTTGTTCATGCTTTGGTGTTAAATTTAAGCAATAATTCCCAAATCCAAATTTATGGAAATTGACTCTGATGTTTTCTTCTAAGATTATTATAATCTTAGCATTTCATTTTATGTGTTTGCTCCACTTCTGCTTTTTCATGATTCTCCATTTTTGGATATTTTACTCTTTCTCTCTTTATATGTCTTCATTCAATGTCCCTAAGTGACTTCTAGGTAACTAACTATATTCTCAGAAAAGGTAAGTGTACAACCACTGGTCAACCATTTGCTGTTAGTCATGTTTGTTCAGACATCACTAAATAGCCAGAATATTTATTGAAAATATTTTATTGAAATTTCTGCATAAAAACTATTACCATACTTTTTCTGATAATGTAGATATAATCACAATTCAAACAAACTTAATGAAAAAGGATATTAGCTAGAAAACCCAAAAGCATTCTTTTACTTTACTGTTTCCTATCAAGTAATCACATCTCTCTCCATTCACTTTCTATTATTTAGCTCTCTGTTTTTTCTCTCTCTCTCCACTTTACATTTTTCAGCTTAACTTTGTTGATTTTATTTACTGTAGGCTCTCACTACTTGACAACCATAATCTCATCTAATAGCTTTAAACCTAATGACATCTCAATTCTAAAATAAAAAAAAGAGAGAGATTCCCCTGTGGCACGTTAAATAATACCTCTGCCCTAAGTTCTCCACATCCTGATCTATAGAACCTATGAATATGTCACTTTCCATTGCAAAAGGGACTTTACAGATGTTAATTTAAGGTCCTAAAATGGGAAGATTAACATGGACCATATGGGTATGCAAATCGCAATAGTCCTTGTAAGAGAGAGACAGAGCATCACAAATATAAAAGACCATGTGACAAAAGAAACAGAAACTGAAGTGATTCAGTCACAAGCCAAGGTTGTCAGCTGCCCTGAGAAGAGGAGCTAAAAAAGGTAGGAGGAGGAACCAATTCTAGTGACACCAGAAGGTTCATTTTGAACTTAGGAATTCCAGAACCATACAAAAGTAAATTTGTATTGTTTTAAGACATTAAGGTAGTGGGAATTTGTTACACTAGAAACAGGAAACACTGGCTTAGCAGCCATATATTCAAAGCTAGGTTCCTTACAAATCTCTCTAGTCTGGGAGTCCACTCTACTAGTATGAGTCATGGACATCACTGTATAATACCAGGGGGGGTTGGAGATACACAACACCCTTTAAGTCCATGAGGACTGGTTGTTCATTGGATTGTACATTGGATTTCCCCAAAGAAAAAGTGGAAAACAAATGCCAAAGTATATAAAACAGGTATCTAACATTTCACCCTGTGGTCGCATATAACAATGTACCTCACCACCCTCTCTCATATACAGTTGAAAGATGTCCTCGTGTAATGTAGTGCAACTACTGAAACATATACATCTCCTCACTGGAGTAGACCAGACTGCTTCTAGCCCCAGTTCACCATCCCTGGGTGACTAATATTTCTCTTGGTCAGAAATGAATTTGAAATTTTATCACCTTTAATAAATAATTTAACCATTCTCTTCAGCAAGAGTAAATATTTAACATTATATGAAAATGGGAAAACAATAAAAATTTCCTTAAGAAAACTGAAAAGAAACTGGTTATATTCAGTGATTTGTATTATGTGTCATACCTTGCTTCCAGTGAGGGCCAGGACTTCCTGTTGTGACTGTGAGGTGACTCCTCTTGGCCATCCACATGGCCCTGCATTCTGCTACCACTTAGATCCATGCTGACTATGGATACACATAGAGGAGTTTGTAAAATGACCATGCTGTCACAACAGCCCATGTTTGATTAGACTGATAGGGCTTCGCTATTGAAATTGCATTAGACTTAACGATTATAGTCCTTATTTTAAAATTATTTTAAAACTTAACAATATTTTAGCATGGTAGCCCATTTGAGTTCTGAAAAAGCATTAAGTCATCAAACTGCCAAGACAATAATACTCTTCAATCATGTCCTGGATTGGGTTTAATAGAAAAAGAAAAGTTCTTTGCATTCCAACCAAATACATGGATATCTAATTCTTAACCATCTTAAACTGTTGATGGCAGTAAGAAAGAAACTGCTAAGAAGGTTGAATATTCGTTCCTTTTAGCTATCAAGTGGCCTCTGGCTTATATGTTGGAGATAATCCCAGATTTTCTATCAAATTTTCTCTATCAAATTTTTTTAAGTTTTAATCTGTGGTCTTGGTCTTGAAGCACAATAAGTGACAGTTTACCCAATTTACTTTATTGACACTAAAAATAGTGGCTGACTTATCAGTTAAGCATTCAAGATTTTTCAATGTTTTTCATGGTGTAGTTTTTCCCATAGAAATCCTTTATCAAATTAAGCGAGTTTTGCTATATTCCTAATTTGTTGCTAGTTTTTATCTTAAATTGGCATTGGCATTTTTCAAATTCTTTAATCCAATACTTTCCACTCCTACTCTTTTAGTAAGATACATTTTTAAGTGTAAAAACAACCCTGAATTGTCAAGACAAATCCAGCTTGGGCTTTAGGTACTATATCCTTTTGAGTAATACTGAAACCAAGTTACACACATTTTGTTAAATACAGACAACCCTCTATGTCATGAGTTCCACCTCCACAGAATCAACCAGACATGGATGGAAAATGTTAGAAAAAGAACACAAAGTTTGAGGATGTCCAGTCTAATATAAAATGGTGAGATATTTGTGTATAACCTATTCCCATTTTCCTGTATATTTTTAAATCATCTCTAGATTACTTATGGTACTTAATGAAATGTGGATGCTATATAAATAAATCATCATTATACTACATTATTCAGGGAATAAGGACAAAAAAATTTGTTCATATTCAGGGAAGATGCAATTTTCAAATATGTATATTTCCATGGATTCAGTAACCATACATAAGGGCCAGGGATTTAGCTCAGTGGTTTCGCCACCTGCTGTCCAAGTGCAAGGACCCAAGTTCGATCCCCAGTACCAAAAAAAAAAAAAAAGTAAGAGAAATGTAACCATACATAGATTCAACCAATAACAAATCTACCATATGCATGCATAGTAATTAGGATTAAATGAGTTCATAAGGGCAGGGTCCTAATCCAATAAAAAAAGCAAGAGAGAGGTGCACTGTGGTAGTTAATCTTGGTTCTCACCTTCCCTGCATTAAGACATGCCTAGCAGAACGGCAAAGCTCACTTCTGTGTTTGTCTGTCTGAGTGTTTTCAGAGATGATTGCCATAGAGACAAGCAAAGTGAAGGGGAAAGACCCACCCGATTGTGGGTGATGAAATCCAATAGGCTTGAAGCCCATGTGGAATGGAAAAGGGGATAAGGAGGGAGTTGGCTGTAATTTCAAAAGCTGCATTCTGCTTGAGTGGATGCATCTCTTGCTACTGCCATAGCTTGTGGACATCAGACTCCAGCTTTCTCAGTCTTTCAAAGTGGACTCACCTCAGCAACTCTCCAGGGAGCTCTCAGGCCTTTAGCCTCAGGGTAGCACTGTATCCTTGATTCTTTTTGATCTTCAGCTTCCAGCTTGTTGGAATGAGAAGCTCCTGGATCCTCTGTCTCTCTAGCACACAGATGGCCATTACTAACTACCTTGCCTGTGATCCTAAGCTTGTCATATAAATTCCCTTGCATGGATTCTACTGATTCTGTTGATTCTGTTCCACTAGAAACCCTGACCAATGCATACACAAAGAGGCCATGTGAGTAATAATCAATAAGCTGTGACATCTGTCCTCAAAATAAAGATAGCTTGCTAACACCTTGATCACATACCTTCCAGCCACTAGAATTGTTGGACATAAATATATGTTACCAAAGCCTCCTAGTCTATGGTATTTTGTTATCATAAACCAAGCTGACTAATACAATCTGAGAACCTTAAAGTAATACATTTTCTGTATTAAAATTATTAAATACATTTTCAATTTCTGTCACTTTTTCCAATTGTTAATTCCCTCTCAGAATTTGTTATCTTTAGTCAATAGTCAGTGCTTTCAAATAATTATTTAATGTATTTTATCTAGAAGTTATAGTTGTTACTTGTGGTATAACTAGCCTGATTAGAGACACTAGGTCATTATTGGAATGCCAACTTCCTCCTCTTCCTTAAGAAAGAAAAAGCTTCGAAAAGTGTCCCACAAGCCTAATGTGCCATCAAATTTGAGCACCATGGTCTTGAGCCCTAATATCTACCCTGCGACTACAGGTTACAGTTTAGTTCCAAATTGCTCTCGAATTACTACAGTTTGCTTGTCCTATAGATCTAAAAGTTAAGAGTAGTGACAACAAAAAATCAGAGAACATCCTTCTTTGTGTCTTTAATGTTTTCAACATAGCTTTTAGACTTTTAGCAGATGATTGGTAAATACTTCAGAAATTGGTGGAAATCTGACATCTTTAACTCAGAAAGGGAAATAATATAACAAAATGCTTGATTTTACTAAGAAATGATGTAATTTTTATACATGCAGGACAAATTTTTCTATGTGAAACTCAGTTAAACCAAATACAACACTAAATAAATCACTTACTGCTAATTGTAATTTTTAAATAACCTGGATTAGCTAAATGATAACATATAAATGAGGGGTACTCTTTTTGTCTAGCAAGCAACTACAGTGTACCTCAGTTCACACATGCTTTTATTTTTTGCAAACAGAAACATTTGGCAAAATTTTGTTTTTATTTACCAATTCTGCATCAGGTGACCAACATGATTATGGCCATCTTTCCCGCACAAAAATTAATGTGGCCATCCTTTGCAGAACAAATTAAGTTTCTTTTCTCTCTATAAATGTTGCCACAGTGATGAAAACATACAGCAAGGATGTATATACAAAAAGAAAAGCTTGTATATCATAAGCGTAAGACTCAGGAATTACTCACAAACAGAACCCAGCTGTGTAACCAGCAAGATCAAACAGATGAATTAACCAACATTATCAGGCTTCACTATCCCTTACTGTATTCTTTTTCAGAGTACTTATTCTAAAACACACAAGAGTACACTGATTATCCACTAAGCCATCGTGGCTATTCTGAAATCACACTATCCCAATTTCTAGCACCATTGACTGGTCTACCTTCTTTACTTTATATTTTCAAATAGAATCATATGCTACAAACATTTTTGGGAATGGGGACCTGGTTTATTTTGTTCAATGTTTTGTTTGTGGGATTCAATTAATTTTACATGTGGTTATAATTCATTCATCCTTATTATTTCAATATTTTATTTTGTGAATACACCCAAATTCACAGTTTATTGATATTTGCAGTTGTCCATTTGAGGCTATTGCAGATAACATTCTTGAATATTTAAAAACATATTTTGGTGAACAAATGTATGCATTCCCATTGAATAACAGCTAGGGAAAGAATCAGGTAAAAGCATATTCAGATTTAAAGATATTACAGAGTAATTTTTCAAAGTTGTTGCATAATGATACACCTGAGAGTGCTAACTGTTCCATTACTTCACATTTTCTATTTTTAACTTTTTCTTTTCCTCTTTCTGATGAATACGTAATGCTATTACGCTTCAGCTTCCATGTATATCATATGTTAGTAAGTAAAGTTTTATAATTAATGATTCAATATGAAGATATTATTATTTACTAAAGTCTATATAATACTTTATTCAAATTTCTTCAGTTTTTACCTAGTATTTTTGTTGTTGTTCTCCAGTTCTATCCTGGCTACCATATTACAATTATTTATCATGTGCTTTTAGGCTACACTTGACAGTGACAATTTCTCATGCCTTTTATTTGATGATTTTGACAGTTATAAAGAGCACTGATAAGGTGTTTTGTAGCATATACATCTATTGGGGTTTTTCTGATGCTTGTCTCATGAATAGATTGATATGAGGTTTGGGGAGAACACAGAAGTATCATTTCAGCACATAATACAAAGGCATATGCTATCAATATGATGTGTCACTGCTGATAACTTTGAGCACCCGAGTAAGGTAGTGTTTACCAGATTTCTGCACAGTTATTCTTACCTTCCTCCTTTACATATTCTATTTGGAAGGATGATACTGAAGGGAATTTTACCTCATATGTATAATCCCCTTGAGAGGGAATTCTATTTGTGTATTACTTAGAATTTCTTCCCGAAATATTTTCCTATTTTTACTTCAGCATCATTTATTTTTAATCTTTAAAACAGTCCTTGTCTTGGTTACATTTCTTATTGCTAAGACAAAATACTTGACACTCAAGGTTAAAAGACCAAAGGTTTATTGTAGTTTACAGTTTGTAGAGGTTTCAGTTCATAGCTGGCTGTCTGTAAGGCAGGATGGCATGGGAGAGGGCATCAGAGAGGAGAAACAGTTCATGGCAGGCAGAAGGCAGTAAAACAATAGCAAAGAAGCAGCAAGCAATAGCAGTACCCCTCTTTTTAACACTTATATTCTATCTAGGCTACATACCGCAGGGTGAGTCTTCCCATTATCCACACCCAGAACTATACCAAACTAATCAGTGGACTAATTCAGTAATCACGCACCCTTAATCCCAGGATCACACACTTAATCCCAGCTTCACATACTCTATATTCAGCCACTTTAAAAAGTCCCACCTATGACTGAATTAGGCTTTGGGGGGACATCTAAACACAAGCTATAAAAGTCCTATACCATAAAAAAGAAAAGATATATATATATATATATATATATATATATATGTTGATATAAATAAAGAAGCAGAATACTTGTGATCTGAACACTACAAAATATTTCTGAGATTTAAAAAGATACCAGTAAATAGAAAGATATGCAATGCTATGAATTGGAAGATTTAATATTTCCAGAAATCTATATTACAATGATCTACAGATTCTAAGCAAACTTTATCAAAATCCCAAGACATTTTTATATTTGTAGAAAGTAGAAATTTGTTAGAATTGCGAGGACTACAAATAACCAAAACAATCTTCAAAAAGAAGAAAATATCAAAACTTATTACAAAGCTACATTAATCATAACAGTGTAATAATGTGATTAAAACACATATAAATTAACCAAACAAAATAAAGAACTCAGAAATAAATCCTTATATAAATGTTCAAATTATTTTAGATAAGATCCCAAGAGCATTTGGTAGAGGTAAGAACAGTCCTTTCAACAAATCATATTGCAAATGCTGGATATTTACATGCAAAACTATGTGGTTGGACTCACATGACATGAATAAATGTCTTAGTTACTTTCCTTATTCCTGAGGAAAAATACCAAACACCCACAATTTAAAAGAAAAGAGGTTTGGGCCAGGATTTAGCTCTACGGTGCCTCTGCCTGCCTAGCAAGTGCAAATGGAAGGTGTTGAGTTCAATCCCCGGTAGCAAAAAAAAAAAAAAAAAAAGAAAAATGAGTAGAGGTTTATTTTGGCTCATAGTTTCAGAAATTTCAATCCATGACCATCCAGCTCCAGTGAAAATATGCATGGTTGCAGAGTCAGGGGAGAAAAATGCTGCTCATATTATCCTGGCCAGGAATCAGAGAAAGAAGCAGCCAGGGAAGGAGATATACCCATCAACGTCATGCTCCCAACATCGCATCCTTTAGTAGATGACTGTTTGGGAGATCATTCTTGTTCTAAACCAATTCTTCCCCTGAACCTCAAAGGATATGTCTATCCTTTGATCCAACAGGCATTTAGTCCATCTCTGAGATTCATCAAAGTCTTACAGTTCCACCATTGCTAAGTAGTGCAAGTCTAAAGCCACCTCTGAGATTTAATGCAAGCTCTTAGATATGAGCCACTGTAAAAAATTTAAAAAGAAAGTTAAACATTTCCATAATATAGTAGCACAGGGTAAACATTTCCATTCCAAAGTGGAGAAATGGGGAAATAGAAAAGTTTGAGAACAAAGCAAGACCATAACTCAAAAGGGCAAACATCACATGCTACAGTTTCATGTCCAGCACCTGGGTCATGCTGCAAAGAGACGTGAGCTGCAAAAGCCTTGCATTGCCCAGCCCCTAGAGCCCTGCTGGTTGCAGTCCACATGACTTCTCTCCTGGCTGGCTTTGATCACTGCCTGTGGCTTTCTTCAAATGTTCCATGATTCTGACATCTCCACCTTTCTTTTATCTCCACTGTAATTTTGGCTTCACTTTCCCAGCTTCATGAAATGGACACTCAGGGACACACTGCTTAGCTTCTTTTTTCTGAAATCTGGTTGGAACCCTCCTTGACCCCACAACTTTTGCATTCTGCATAACTATAAAACCAGCATCATGTGGATGATGCCAGCTCTCTGAGTAGCCAGGACCCTTTTATCACAGCTGCAGAGGCCTTCAACTGCCTGGATGTCTGAGCCCTTTGAACTGAATACCAGGGAAACAATTCCCTAGGTAGGTGGCCCACTGGAGCAGGGTGCCCTAGAACTGTCTTTTCAAAGCAGTTTTTTAATTTTATGTCTTTGAGCCTGAGATGGGTGGGGTCGCATAGATTTCTGAATGCCTTCAAGGCTTATTTTCTGTTGCTTGGCTTTCTAAAAATACTAATCATTTCAGCAACCAAGGTTTCCCTGGACAGAAATTTAAAACTTTGCAGACACTTCCTTTCTGACCATAAGCAAATTTTTCAAATCATTCAACTTGGCTTTTTCTCCTGTTTCTCAATGTAAATCTTTCTAAAAACATGCTACAGCCTGTACCTTAGGCTGTCTTGAAATTTCCATTGACACACTAATTAGTCATCTTCCCTTAATCTCAGTCACTCTTAAATTCTCAGGTCATGAGCAAATTGTAGACAAATTTTCTGCCACAGTACAACATGCATGGTCTTGAGTCAAACTATCACTGGTGTCCATGTTCCAAACTGAAATCTCCTGAGGTTAGCTTTTACTATCAAAATTTCTAACACCATCCTGATATTCTGTGGTCTGACTAGAATCTGCCATCATTCTTGACTTATAGTATTGCAGAGTATCTGTAGCCAGTATCTCCAGACCTTCCCAAACTTCTTCCGGCAAAAGAATTACAAAGGCTTCTAATCTTCTGCATGTTCAGGTATAGTCCTGGTAATGACTCCATTCTAGGTACCAAAATCTTAGTAGATTTTTTCATTGCTTAGACACAGTAAACAACACCCACAAGTTCAAGGTGTAGAGGTTTATTTTGGCTCAGAAGTAGAAGTTTCAGTCCACGGTTGACCATCTCCAATGCAGAAACTGCATGATGGGATGGCAAGTGGAGTGATGTTTCACATGTCATGAAAGCCAGAAAGCATAGAGAAAAGAAAGAAATTAAGTAGGGAGATATATCCTTCCAGGTCACACCCCCAATGACCTGCCTCTGAATGCACGAGCATGTTGGGGTCATTCTTGATCTATCCCATAAAATCAAAATAATTCAAAAATTAATCTAATATATAAATATAAGATCTAAAACTATTCAACTCTTGTGCTCGCTTCGGCAGCACATATACTAAAACTATACAATTCTTGAAAGAAAACAGAAACAAAGTTTATGACATTGCATTTGGCAGTGACACAGAAGTCTAGATAATAGAAGTAAAAATGAATAAAATGGACTACATCAAAAATTAAAACTTCACTACATTGATGGACTCTATCAACAGAGTTATAGCTCATAACGAGTTAAAATCAAGAATATATAAAGAAATCCTACAAATCTAAAACTGTAAAACAAAACAACCCAGTTCAAGATGATAAAGGAATACGGACATTTCTCCAAAGAAGATATACATATGTTCAATATCATGTAATCAGAAGACAAATGCAAAAGATCCATAATGAGATACCAATTCATAGAGACTGGAATGTGTATTACTAAGAACATTTTTAACAACCTGGAAGTAAGAAGTGTTGGCAATGAAATGGAGAAAATGGAACTCCTGATGGAAATGTAAAGTGGGACAGCCACTAAGAGAAACGGTGGCTGCTTCATCAAATAATTAGATGACTTACCATGAGACACAGTAATTCCCCTTCTAGGTATATACACCAGAGAATTGAAAGCAAGGTCTCATACAGATATTTATACATCTAATTATTCCATAGTAACCAAATTGCAAAAGCAATTCTAATGTTCACTGACAGATAAATACATAAACGAAGAACTGTATATGCATACAATACAGGATTATTTCAAACTTAAAAAGAATGAAAATCTGGTACATGCTACAATACAGATGAAACTTTGGAACATTGTGCTAAGGCAAATAAGCCAATCACAAAAGGACAAATATCATATGATTCTATTTATATGAGGTGCACAGAGTGATAAGATTTATAGAGAAGGGAAGTAAAATAGTAATTAACAGAGGAGGGAAGGAAGGAGAAAATAAATTATTATTTAATGGGTAGACTTTTAGTTTGAGATGAAAAAAGTTCTCTCTCTAGATGGATGATAGTGGTTGTATTTTCCTCTTTATTCTTGTCTCTCTCTAGAAAGTGGCTATAAACTCTATCTCTTCCTTCATAAGACTCCAGGGATACATTCATGGATATTTACAGTTTTCCTTTTTATGGAATAACTCCTTACCTTGGCAGGTGGCCTAATGCCTAAGTGTTCAACCAGTGACCCGTCTAGTTTAAAACACAATTATATTTTATCAGTTTTATAGTAACATTCTTTTGACTATTACTTTTATTTTTCCCTACATTCCTTCTCACAGGCCTTGTGACCCTAAAGGTACAAAATATATCATGCCTAAGCTCATGGTGGGCACACTCTTTTTTTTTTAAATAAAGGGACATTTAGTAAATTTCTTAGGTTGTGTGGGCCCTCTGGTCTTTGTTGAAAGTACTCAGCTCTGCTTATGTAGTGTAAAATCAGATATAGATGATACAGTAATGTAAACATGTGTGTACTTGCATGACAATAAAATTATGACCAAACCAGATCATTAACAAATGTGACCCACTTTTAACTATTTTAAAATTTACCAATGACTTCTCATTGTCTTTAGAATAAAATATAAGCTATGATCAAAATACAGAGTGAATGTATAAATTTTAAAAATTATTACAGTAGAAAACACATTACCATTAATTTCCCTCAAAATACTCATCTCAAACACACTTATCCTATTGTGTTGATGCTTTCTGAAGCAGTTCTGGAAGTCTTCTTTTGTTAGATTCTTTAAACTTTGCAAGATGTGATTAAAAACTTTTCTGAATGCTGCTGCCAAGTCCCCTTTCAGTGGAAGGACAGGCTTATAAAAACACTGCAGTGTGCTCTCATCCACCTTATTCACGGGACCTGGCACTAAGCAACATCTGGCTCTTCCGCAAAGTTAAAATGACCCTAAAAGGTAAATATTTGAAATAATTAATGAGGCAGTAACACAGTGAAACTAATAACATTGCAAAAGACTTCCAGAATTCCTTTAGGAAGTGGTGAGAAGGATGGTGTAAGCATGTCTGAAGCAAGAGGGAGTCCTTTGAGGGGGATTAGCAGCATGTGCATTTTATTGTATTAATTTTTGTTTTTTGGAAATTGAACATTCACCAGATTTTTATCACACCTTTTACAAATGTTTATTTTATTTTTAAATTAATTTTTTAAAAATTTTATCTTAATGTAATACAAGTAGCTATTAACAAACTATAAAGCCATTCTATGAAAAAATAATTTTTCATAACAAAAATAATTAGAGTAACAATGATAAATACACTGTGTATCATGATCTTAAAAGAATATACTCTGATTTGCTAATCTATCTCTCAACTCATTTCTTGATTCTATACCTTTTTGCATAATACATTTTAATTATTAACAAAGTATCTCACACACGATATAATTTGAAAAATTTCTTCCTATTTCACAATATCTATTTTACTTTTGGTATGCATTTATACTTTCAGTTTCTCACACCGGAGAGATAATGTTATATTTACACTTGTGTTTGATTTATTTCACTTAAAGAGTATGGCTTCAAGGTGCATCCATTTACCTAGAAATCTTTCAAATTTATCCTTCTTTACGGCTGAATAGTAATCCATTATATTAAAAAAAATATCTTTTTTATCTTTCATCCCTTTATGGGCATTTGGTTTGTTTCCAGGATTTAGCTATTATAACCTGTGCCTTATACACGAGTGCGCAGCCAGGAATTTGGCTAAGTGGCACCGTGCCTGCCTGGCAAGTGCAAGGTCTGAGTTAGATCTCGAGCCCAAAAATAAAAGTTTTTATAACATGAGTGCACATATATTGCTGTGGTATGATGCTTTTAATTCTTTTGGGAAAATACCCAAAGAACGAATAGCTAGGTCAAATGAGACCTCTAGTCCCAATTTTTTGAGGAATCTTCACACTGAATTCCACAATGATTCCAGCAGTCTACACTCCCACCAGCAGTGGAGCAGGGTTCCTTTTTCCCCACAGCCCCACCAGCATTTGTTGTTGGTTGATTTCATGATAATAGTCATTCTTTCTGGAGTGAGATGGAATCTCAGTGTTTTAATTTGCATCTCTTGAATGATCAGTGATGTTGAACATTTTTTCATATGTTTATTTGCCATTTCAACTTCTTCATCTGAGAAGTGTGTATTCATCTCAGATGCCCATTTTTGGATTGGAACTTCAAATTTGGGGCGACTCACTTTTTTCAATTCTTTATATGCTCTAGATATCAGTCCTTTGTCTGAAGGACTGCTGGCTAAAATTTTTTCCACATTGTGGGATGTCATTTCACTCTGTTGGCGATTTCTTTTGCTGTGCAAAAGCTTTAATAAGATGAGATCCTAGTTGTTGATTCTTTGTAATATTTCCACATGGTCTGCGTTTTGTTCATGAAATCTTTGCCTACTTCTATGTCCTAAAGCGTTCTACCTATTCTCTCTTCAAGCAGATTAAGTGCTTCTGTTTTACTATTTAGATCTTTGATCCATTTCAATTTTAGTTTAGTGCATAGTGAGAAACATGTTTTAGTCTTCAGAATGTAGAAAGCCAGTATTTCCAGCACAGCTTATTAAAGAGGCTTTCTTCCAGTGAACATATCTGACCCCTTTGTCAAAGATAAGGTGAAAGCATATTTGAGATTTTCTGCATCTTCTAATCTATTTCACTGATCCCCAGGTCTGTTTTTTGCCAGTACCATGCTGTTTTTATCACAGTAGTGTTGCAGAATAATTTCAAGTCAGGGATTGTGATGGCTCTTGTTTTGTCTTTGTTGATCAGAATTGGTTTTCCTATTCTAGATCTTTTCTGATTCCAAATTAGTTTTAGGAATGCTTTCTCTAGTTCTGTGAGGTACACTAATGGTATTTTGACTGGGATTGTATTAAATCTGTATAACAATATGGGGGGTGTAGCCAGTTTCATTATGATGGTTCTTCCTACTCATGAGCAAGGGCTATCTTTCCATTTTCTGATACCCTCTTTGATCTGTTTTTTCAGAGTACTGTATTTTTCAACGTAAATATCTTTCACATCCTGAGTGAGACTCATTCTTAAGTATTTCTCTTTTTTTGATGCTATTATGAAAGGTATTGTTTCAAAAACTCTCTCAGTGAGTTTGTTATTTGTGTACAGGGATGCTATTAATTTTTGAGTGTTCATTTTATATCCAGCTACAATAATGAATTGGTTATTAAATCTAGAAATCTTTTTGTGGAGTTTTTAGGGTCTTCTATGAAAAGTATCATGTCATCCACAAATAATGATAATTTAACTCCTTCCTTTTCTATATTTATTCTTTTATTTCTTTCTCTCATTTAATTGTTCTGGTTATTGTTTCCAAAACTATGGTGAATAGGGATGGTGGTAGTGGCCATCCTTGTCTTATTCCTGATTTTAGAGTGAAAGCTTTCAGTTTTTGACCATTAAGTCTGATGTTGGCTGTTGGTTTATCATAGATGGCTTTTGTCAGATTGAGGTAAAGACCATTTATTTCAATTTTCTGTAGCGTTCTTTTTTTTATATATCATGAATGGGTGTTGGTCTTTGTTAAATGCTTTTTCCAAATCTATTGAGGTGATCATGTGATTTTTGTCTTTGGCTCTGTTGATCCGGTGTTCTGTGTTTATTGATTTGCATATGACAAACCATCCCTCTATCACTGGGGTGAATCCTAGTTGGTCATGGTGTATAATCTTTTTGATAATTTGCTGCATTCTGTTTTCCAGCATCTTGTTGTGGATTTTTGCATCTATATTCATTAGGGGGAATGGCATGTAGTTCTTTTTTCTGTTTAGATTCTTCTCTGGTTTTTGTATCAGGGTAATACCTGCTTTCAGGAATGATTCTGGGAGTATTCCTTTCCTTTACATTTCATTGAAGAGTTTGAAGAGTAGTGTCATTAACTCTTTAAATTTCTTGTAGAATTCAGCAGAGAAACCATCAGGACCTGGGATTTCTTTGTTGGTAACTTTTTAATTACACTTTTAATTTCATTGCCTGATATTGGATTATTTAGAATTTTTTTATCTTCTTGATTAATCTTTGGTAATTCATATGTATCTAGGAACCTGTCCACTTCTTCTGTGTTTTCCATCTTATTACAATACATGTTCTTGTAGTAGGTATTGATGATCTTTTGCATTTCTACAGGATCCCTTGTGATTTTAGCCTTATCATTTCTAATTGCATAAATTTGAGTATTTCTTTCCTTTTTTGATAAGGTTGGCTAAGGGTTTATCAATTTTATTTAATCTTTCAAAGAACCAACCCTTCAATTCATTGATTTTTTTATTTTGTTTTCTTACCTTGAATTGCATTAATTTCTGCTCTGATCTTTATAATTTCCTCCTTCATACAAGCTTTCAGCTTGAGTTGTTATCCTTTTTCTAGACATTTGAGGTTCAGCATTAGGTTGTTTATTTGAGATTGGTCTGTTTCCCTGATGTGAGAGTTTACCTCTATAAATTTTCCCTTAGCACATCTTTCATTGCCTTCCATAAGTTCTGGTATGTTGTTTTAGCATTATCATTTTAATTGTATATACTGTTTAATTTCTTCTTTAATTTCATCAGTTGTTCAGGAGGGTGTTATTTAATTTCCATGTATTTATGGAGTTGGGGGGGTTGCTGTTGATTTTCAATTTCATTGCATTATGATCAGATGATATGCTTGGAATAATTTCAATTCCTTTGAATTTACTTAGCAATGTTCTAGTATGTGGTTTATTTTGGAAAATATCTCATGTGTAGCCCAGATGAATGTGTATTCTAATGTGGGGTGGAACACTCTGTAGACATCCACTAAGTCTGTTTGTTCATAGGTTTGGTTCGGATCTAATATTTCTTTGTTGATTTTTTTTGTCTAGTTGATCTGTCTATTTATGACAGTGGGGTATTGAGGTCCTCCATTATAATTGTATTAGTGCTTATTTGATTTTTCATGTCCATTAATAATTGTTTTACATAATTGGGTTTGGTGCACATATATTTATGATTATTATCTCTTCCTCTTGGATTGTTCCCTTTACAAAGATATAGTTACCTTCTTTGTCTCTCTTAAACAGTCTGAAATCCACTTTGTCTGCAAATTGAGTAGCTACCCCTGCGTTTTCCTGGTTCTTGATGAATGAATATTGTTTTCCATCCTTTGAGTTTCAGTCTATGAATTTCTTTTTGAGTTAAATATGTTTCCTCTATGCAGCATATTATTGCATCTTGTTTCTTGATCCATTCTTCCAGTCTTCTTCTTTTGATTGGTAGTTATAACTGCAATGTATTGGCTTATCCTTGTCATATTATTTTTTGATTGTTAGTTCCCTGTCTTTCCCCTGTGTTTAATTGCTTGCCCTGCCTGGTGGCTTCTTTCTATTGGTGTTCTTGGAGATGTGGTCTTCATTGTGTTTTTCTAAAATATCCTTCAAGGCATTTTGTAAAGCTGCTTTAGTGGTCATGAATTTCTTCAGTTATTCTTTGTCATGGGAGTATCTTATTTCTCCATAGGATTTGAAAGAGTTTTGCAGGGTACAGCAATTTGGATCGGAGGTTGTTTTCTTTCAGAATGTGAAATTCTTCACTACAAGCCCTTCTTGTTTTAAGGATTTGCATTGAGGAGTCTTCTGTGATTCCTTTAAAGGGCTTTCCTTTACAGGTGATTCTTTTCTCTAGCAGCTTCTAATATTCTATTCTTGTGGGGAATTTCTGGGATCTCAATAATTGTATGCCTGGGTGTAGATTTAGTTTGGTCATGGCTAATTGTGGCTCACTTATTTGTGTGTCAAATTCTTTTTCCATGTTTGGAAAGTTTTCTGCCATTACTTCTTTGAATAGGCTTTGTATGGCATTTGTACCATCTCCAACTTTCTCATTGTACCCAATCAATCTTATATTGTTCTTCATTGCATCATCTTGCAATTGTTGGATTGATTTTTTTCATGGTCTCTTGCCATTTTAAAGATATTTTTCTTTTCATGGTCATTAACTGCAATCCACTCTTCTAGATCAGAAATTCGGTCCTCACTTTCGTTCAATCTATAGCATATAATTTTGATGAAATTTTTAACCTTCTGGATACCTGTTTGAGTCTGTGTGATGAATTTCATTTCTCTCTTATGTGGGACATTCATGGTTCCCATCATTTTCTGAAGCTCCTCTAGTTTTTTTAATCTGTATCTTCTCTAGATTCATTGAGCATGTCTTTCATTTTGATCATTTTTTTTTAACCTGAGAGATTATTTTCCCTATAACCTCATGCTTCTGTTTTTTTTACTTCTGCTTCTGTCTTTTCAGGAAATTCGGGTGGGTTACTTCTGATTTCTCTATCTCATTGTCTCCTGGATTTGTCCTAGGTGGGTTGGAAGTCTGGGATTTCATTTTGCTTCTACGTTTTATCATTTTGTATTTTATTTTATTTTTTTGTGTTATTGATTGTAAATTTCTTATGGCAAATTGCTTTATCATTAGTACTGAGGCTTACCTAGGAAATGTCTGTTTCTCAGGGATGTCTTCTGAGCATATGTGGTTCTTGACCTTTGTGTCTGTCCCAAGATCCTACCTTCCCAATTTATTAAGGATGGAAAGTTGCTATTTATTTGGCTCAGCACCCAGTCCTTTGGTAATAGACTATGGGGATGGCTATGGTCTCAGACAATCACAGTGTTATCATACAAATGAGAACAACTGATTATAACAAGTAGGATATCCTGGCTAAAGCAATACATTTAGCAATATCAATAGGATCAAGTGCAGCTTAGAAACTGACAAACAGTGGTAAAAATTAATTTGGTACCTTTAACCATAGAAACAAAATCTACAGTTATATAACACAATCCAACATAAACCAGGAGCTTGTGTGCAATAAATTTCCCTTAGTGAAGTGATTTTACACTCTGGAGGGAAATTTAAGGGAGATAGGAGGAAAACAGGGAGATACATGAAGGGAAATGTAGTGGAGGACAACACATGATCACTCAAGGTTTGGGAAATTGGAGAAGAGGGCAGGAAAGAAAGCATGAAGTATAAAGCAAAATAATATTGAAGTGAACCGGAAAGACAAGAGATGATTTTCTCTCACATGAAAATATCAAACATACAAGAGAGATAGTTGAGGAAAGAGAAAGAAGGTGAATAGAATAAGATAAAAGTAAAGGTAAAAACCTAAATAACAACAACAAAAACCAGACTGAAAAAGGAAACAAAACCAACAAAGAAAGGAAAATGGATAAAAATTTAAAAATAAAATTCTTCAGAGTCCACAGTTCTGTGGCAGTGCCCAAAGCAGGTAGTGTCCCAGAACTGTGCCATGTACGTACACCACGTCTGCAGTAGGATTAGTGCTGGATAAGAGTTTGATCTTATGGGAGTTTGGGCTGGTCCTCAGCCAGCAGCTATTTGGATGTCTCTCTCTGGCCCACCTAAGCCTCCATACTGTGGGTCGCTGTGCCTTCCTTAGGCAGGAACAGCCCAGAGCTGCTCCCAGTCCTGTGTACATTTGGCTCAAGTACAGTTGGCTTCACTGGTTCTTTGCACAGCCTTCTCTGTTTCACCCTCACAGGCACTTCTCTGTCCTGTCCAGATGCTTGTCACAGGGCGGATGGGCTGGGGGTGGGAGGGTGGGGGCTGATGGTCAGTTCAGCTTTAATCTCTTCCTTAGTGGGTTAAGGGCTGTTGGTCAAATCCCTCCTGCTTCTGCATCTTTCGCTCAAGCCACTAGTTGCCACTCACTTCTTTCCACTGTGCTGCAGTCCCTAATTTTGGAGTGGATGACAGAGAAAGAAAAAGGGGTGGAGGGTGCCGGCAGCCCTTCCATCAGGAAGAGAGCAGAGTTCTGGTCATCTGGCTCTGTGTTTTCCAGTGACATCTGCTGCCAGGCTGCAATGTCCTTTGTGCTCAGGAAGCCTAAAAGGACAAGAGGTCTTCTTTCACAAATCTATCCTGTGTGGCTTGAATTAGCTGCACTTTTGGGGTCCATCAGTTCCTGGGGACTTCCTAGTATGGCGATTCTTGCTCTTGGTGATGCCCATGCCACTGGTAGACCTGTGGGCTGATGAACTATTTTATGAAGTACCGTCCCTATGTTTTATTTGATCTACTAGTCTCTTATTTCAGATTGGTTTTGGCATCAGGATGTATGTCCCTCTTGTTCTTCCAATTACCTGTGCCTTAGTTGATTTTTCTCTGAGTAGGTCCAACATGTTTTCTCTTACTTTCAACCATGTTGAATCTCCCTTTTAAAACCTCTTTAACCTGACCCACAAGATTTACATGATATGACCATATGTCACTCTCCTTGTTACTCTAATAGACTCCTTGTTACCCTAATAGGCTCCCTTAATAGGCTCCTTGTATTGAAGACTTGGTTGCCATCTGATGTTTTTCAGGAAGTGGTCATACCATGGAGGAACTAACCTCCTTGATGTAGTAGTTAAAGACTGATGAGTTTGTAGCTGAATGGGCTATTAGGAGATGGGGACTAGTTGAAAGGAGTGGGTCATTGATGTGTGACTATGTCTTGTCCTTAGCCCCTTCTTCTCTGGGGCATTCCTCTCTTTGCATCCTGACCATTATAAAGTCAGTAGGTTTTTTCTGCCACGTTCTTCCACCATGATGTTTTTGCCTCAACTCAGGCCAAAGCAATCAAGTTGGCTGACCATAGACTGAAACCACTGAAAATGTGAATCAAACTAAATCTTCCTCCCTTAAATTGACCTTCTTGGGTAGGTTGTCACAGCCATGGAGTTGACTAACACACTCCCCAAGATCTTGCTCTACTACTTTGTCTGTCTACATATACTGAGCATGTATTTCTCCTTCCCTTTCCAATTTTCAAGCACAAATTTATTGTCAAAATAAAGCCTACAGATTAACTTTTCACTCTGAGTGAGACACTGCATCTGATTTGCTTGCATCTTATAATTCACCCTTTTTAAATAGTAGCTTTTTAATAAGGCTGTCAAAGACCACCCATTCCAAAGTTCTTCAGCTCTATCATTCCCTATCTAAACCACCTGCTTTATACTGTATGATGTATAACATTTTCTTTCAACTGAAATAACTGTTTCTTTGTGTATTGTCCAGACTATATATTCACTGATACCCTGCCTCCCAATTAGATAGTAAGCCTTGAGAAAACTGGGCCAGTACATTCCCTGTGGCCAACTCTATCCTCCACATGTAGCAAGTCCCTGGCACATAATCAGCACTTGCTACATTGTTAATATCAGAAGAAATGATAGATATATTTACAAGAGATGTTCGTATATTTATTTTGTGCCTTCAAAATAGAATAATCCATTAATGTCATAATTTAATATACCCAACAGATAAATCCCAAAGATCATCACTACAAGCAACCTAATAACCATAATAACAAACCTTGCATTTTTATGTAATTATAAACACAAAATTACTTGTTTTATACTTCAAAATTGTGTAATACAAAATTAAATTTTAGTGCTATAATCATTCATCTTATAAAATCTTTTGATGGTTCCCAGATATTGTAGTTTAGAAATAGTTTGCTGTTATGTTATAAAAAACCAATGAAAATTTTCATGAAGCATTCAAATACAATATAGCCATTAATCTTGTTTTATTTCTTATATTATTAACATTTTTGGTTTTTATTATTCTTTTTTATCATTTTTGTTTTTATATTAATGTTTCACATAATTGTCTCTTTTTTATATTTATATTTATGTCCTTTTCTATTGTAATGACATTTGTGCAATATAAACATGACTTCTACAGATTGGCTTTAAATTATACTTAATAAAATAAACAACAATTATTAGCTGTTTGTTCATAAATTCTGATTTCAGAATAATCAAATGATCTTCCATCTTATTTAGTTCTCTGTTTTTGCCAATAGGTGCCAATGAGCATTTCTCCTTAAGGATACTTCCTCATACTTGGAGACTAATGTAAAGTATAAGCCATGTGTTAAACCAGTGCGGGATTTTGATAATAAGTAACTACAACAGGAGAATATAATCTTAAAAACAACCCCTTCTTATTGTCAAACAACCCTAACTATTTAAACAGTTATTTCATATGTAACAACACAATTATTATCAACAATTTCTCATAAAACATAGCTTCAGACATTCCATTCTTCTTGACTTTCTTTAACATGTTCCAACTAGCTTCTGTCCTTGTTGAAGCATGGCACCATCCTTGACCACGGTTTATTATCTAGCCAGTGAGGAATTCAGTGAGGCTATTATCCAACTTTGTATGCATAGTATATTTCTATTCATCCACCTCAAAATTTTGTGACCTTTTTAGTTGAGCATATGACACTGTGGGTTGAACAAGGTTTATATATTATTTATTTATTTTTTGATAGCAGGGATCAAACTCAGGTCCTTCAGCTATATATTATTTTTAAAAGATCATCATCAGTGCTGTTGTGAATCCAAGTGCAGATTAACCCCACTATATTCATTAACCCCACTTATATTGTAACAATCTTTGGTATTTTAATTTTATATCTCAGCATATTGATCTCACTTTGAATACTGACTCAATCTTTTCAAATATCTGATCATTATTCTAAAATTTATCAACAAAAATTTGGTTAGGTTCTCTTCTTTCTTTTTTATGCAAATAATTGACTTAAAAATGTGAAGTGTTCTTAACTGAATTGAAAAAAGTCTCTAGTTCTGAGGTCTCAGCTGGGCATAGCTTTTCCTGCTGTTTTGAAACTAAAAATTGTAATCCACAGCAGAATTATGTTCATCCATTTACTTGGAACTATGTGAATGACAAAAATCAGAGTTTTGGTAATCAGAGATATCAGGTGGGGCTTTGCCATCTCTGTAATATGACACATTTGAGTTATTTTTATAATTGCTATTGTACTATCTATAATTCTCATTATATAGCAAAATATGAAGAATCATTTTTCCATCAAAATAATCTTTAAGCCATAATTTTTACATCATTCTACCCATTCAAACCCATTAATATCTTGATTTGCTTTACTGTTGAAAATTACATTACTGACTTAAGTCTTGTAAAGTCTTTTAAATATTACTTTTTTGCTATCATTTCAATGGCCTATGAAAAGTCAATATTCTCATTTTCAAGTTTTATATCTTTAGCCATTTCCATGATTTTTCTTATTTTGAGTATAAATTGTGAAGGAAACACATCACACCAAAATAAGTTCTCATCAGTTTATGTCCTTCATGTTTACAAAAGCATCATTGCCTAATTACAGCTGTATTGGTACACAACCCACAGATTAAAATTGTTCAGTATAAGGCAATAACAGACTCTTTGATGTAGAGCCCTTAATGCAAGACAATGCAAATGACATTTACTAGCAATTTTTCCCCCATTAATGAACAGTACTTCAGGGAGTGTAAAGGCAAGAGGCATATAATTTCTGAACTATTTAAATTGCTAATTAGATCTGTACAGGAGGTGTATTCCTAATGCAGACGATTACAAGGGCTCCTAAGTGTTTGCCTTACAGTTGCTAATTACTGCAGAAGCCAATTAATTGTTGTTGACTTTTTGTATTCTTTTGCATATCGCCAGTTAATATTTACATTTATAATGAAGACAAAATTGGCAAACACTGTGTCATTTTGTAATGAACAATTCCAATGTCTAAACAATGAACACATTATCCTCATTTGTGCCTGAAGAGTGCAGCTGATTAACATATGTTCTGTGCATGCTAGAACATTGCTCTTTCTTCTCAAGAGTAAAAACATCACTTATGTGCAGAACATACAGGTGCAATGTCTCCAGGGCTCTTGGATTTGGTTCCTACCATATGCCATATACATGGCAGGGAACAAACAGCAGGCATACGAAAGTTCAAGATCGAAGTGATCTGAGCTTCTTTACCTAAGTGTGCCAGTCAGCTTTCCATTACTATAACATATATCTGAAATGACCAGTTTTTACATAATAAATGTTTATTTGGGTTCATAATTTAGACATCTTAGTTCATGATCTGTTGGGCCCATTGCATTATGTCTGACAAAGCAAAAACATAACGGCAGAAACATGTTGGCAGAACAAAACCACTCATCTCATGGCCAGGAAGTACGAGAGAGGAAGAAGGGGTTCGGATCCGATCTCACTCTCAGTTACCCGAAGACTTCCCACTAGGCCCATCTCTTACAGGTTTCCACCACCTCCCGGGGTGACACGCTGGGAACCACACCTTTAACGCATGAGGCTCCAGATCCAAACTGTAGTAGTAAGTATTAAGCAGATGCTATGGAAAATTACAATTATTTTTAGCACCCAGTATCTCTGTTAATACCTATGCACGAGGAAGTTGCCATATTCTGGAGATTTCCCATTACAAACGCTGCAAAGGTCAGAAACAAAAATTCCTAGCTTCTTTCACAACTGTAATTGAGCATTAGTTAGGAATGATCAATTAAATGCACCTTTCCAGGTCTGCAATCAGAATCAAACATGGAAAGAGCAGAAGGAACACAACGGACTTTTCTGGTCATGACTGCTATTAGGGAAGGTGGTGGTAGCAGTACCATAACATCCAGTGTTCAGTGTTCAAGGGGTCAACAAAGAAAGAAATAGCAAATAGCCTATGTTTGGGCATTTTTAGGAAATAGATTTTCTGGTTTGCAGCCTTGTGGCCAGTTTTTCAACCATATTGGTGATTCTGAGAGAAACTCAATCACTTAGAAATTTATTTTCCTGCCAAAAATCAGTGTTTCTTTTATTGGCTACTAAGAACAATTACATGTATTTTGCAGGTTTTAAAAAGGTTAGAGGACCCGTCCATGGCCCAGAGTGCCATGTATTTTCTATTTTTCATCTTTATTTAATCAAATAGTTTATTCAGATGCCATCTATTAAAGACCTAAAGGAAATGCAGATGAATCCATTTTTAGCTTTGATTTATAATGAAAAGCAAATACACAAACCAAAAACACAACCACATATGCCAACTTCTGCTTTGTTTTTTACCTGCCAAAGAGAGTAAATTGGAAATAATTCTTTTCTTAACCAACATATTTGTCAGAGTGTGTATTGTAAACAGCAGGGGCCTGAAGTGATTTTGTCAACCAGTTTTCCAACAGTGAAAAGATAACTTTGATTCAAAACAACCTCTGGGCACTGCAAACAGCAGAGGGGTGGAAAATGATTTCTCAAATGAGCAGACTTCCTCCTGTCTCATCTATTGTAGATATGCTATTCTGTTGCCCCAGTATTTCATTATTGCTTATGACATTGTGGACAGGTGCCAGAAACAGGATTAGAAAACAAGAATAAATAAGTAAATAAATAAATAAATAAAGTAGGTAGAGAATAATTTAGCATACAAAATTAAAAGGCAAGAGTCCCCAATATACAAGGGTACTAAAAAGAATATGGGTCTTTCTACAGTTTATACACTGAACTTTTAAAAAAGTGTGATAAATGTTTAAGGAAACGATCTCCCAAAGTACAAAAAACAAAAAGCTCTGGTTTGGGCTCCTACCTTCTGCCTCTTGTAAATACCATCATCATGGGCAGTTTCAATTTACAAATGGGATTTCACTGAATACCAAGTTGGGAAGAGATGTTCAGTAGCACATATATAACATTTCTACTGTACAGATGGTAAGTCAAACTATATACACAGACGTAAGTAACTGAAAGAACATAAGCAGTAACAACATGTAGTGAAATCATTGGCATATGCAAATTTTATATTGTTATTCATTTTATTATTTCAATTATACAATTCATTTAATTATATAAACTTATATACTTTAATATATAATATAATTTTATTTTTAATAACCATCATTCAAAATTGATGATATCAACAGTTGCTTTGCAAGTGAATTGGATTTGGTATACCACTCTAATGGCTGGAAATAGTTACAGGATGCAAAGACTCTACTTCTTACTAGCTAAAGTTGAGTTTTGTTCATTTTTAGGAAAAGTTTCAAGATTTACTTTACTTTGCTAATCCTTAAATGAAATCAACTTGACTGAGTTATGGTTAATTTGACAATTATTGTTCTGTAACTCTTTAAAATGTTTTTAATATAAATTCTAATAGGTACTACTACTAATAATACATTGTATGTCCCCAATCATTATTACTTATTTTATGTATGGCTATAGTATCTGCTATGATGTAGTCTTGCCAAATGGATTTTACATTATTTCCCAAGATTTTTTCATTGCACAGGGAACAGAAAGTTACTTACTGTGAACTTATAGTCAATTTTTAAAAAATTCTCAACAATCAGTCAACACACATTCAAAATCATTATAGTCTTAATGATAGTAAGACACTGTATAATCCATTAATCTCACTCTGATTAAAATGTTCATAAATATTCAAATTAATGCAATATTCAGTTTGAGAATAACGGAGGGGAAATAGAGGGAAATCTGCAGTCTTTGATAGTCAGCTTTAAATACATTATCACATGTTTTATGTACATGTATGTGTGCATTGGTGTTTGTGTATATGTATATGTGTGTGTGTGTGTGTGTGTGTGTGTATATATATATATATATGTATTCTATTGGTATTTTAGTTTTATTTTTCAACCAAAACATGGATATTTTAACATGACTTGGAGGTACTAACATAATTATTTTCAAAGTTGCTCTTCCAGTTTTCAAGACATATTTGTTTGTTGTCATTTTGTCTGTTCTGATACCTTATCTTAACCTGGTTATTTCACCATAATCACCAACTTCTTACTATGGATCATGATCAAAAGCCACAAAGTCTAAGCATTAACATGCTTTAAAGGCCAAGAAAAGTCATGAAATATTTTCAGCATCTTCACCTATGGCACATGTTATTTGTTTTTCTTTTATGACAAAAGATGTTAATATATGAATTGCTTTTTCTAAACTAAATCCTCAGTATTCAGGTTTAATTGTGGTGTTGGCATTTTGCATAAATAAGTGGGTTTTTGGTTGCAGTTTGGGCATTTGGTCTCTAAAAAGTTCACCATCACTAACCTATTGTATACAGAGTGAACACACAGCAAATAAAATCACCTAATGTGTACTAACAGAGTGAAAATGAGATTTGGCTTCCTAGGGAAGCAAAACTAATCTCAAGAACATTTACAGAGTATTTCCTTTCTCTAAGTTGCTAGAGATCTGATGATTATACTTGAATTTTTCCTTTCTCTACTTCTTTACTTGTTTAATTTCATCCATTAACTGCTTTGAAAGTTCTCTAAAGTAATGACAGGAGCTTCATGTTTTTCTTGTCATTTCCAGATAGCAAAGCTAGAGGTTCTTACAAACAATTCCTCCTCTGATGAGGCCACACATGTGTCTTGCCTCTGACGTTTCACTGATGCAAGGACACTGTGATAAATCAGCTTCCCATGTAATTACAGGACCTAAATGTATAACATCCATCAAACAACTGTTTCTGTTTTTTTCACTCTATGCTCTTTTTGGCCCCTCCCTCTTAGGAATTAAAACAGAGTGCTGGATTTATACAATCTTCCTTCTTCTGTTTCTTTAGATACTCAGCTTCATTCTACACCTCCTCTGGGTTCTCTCCTGTGACATTTTCTTCCCTCCATAAGTCTCATTCTTCCAGCATATTTGACAGGACACTTCAGCACTTAATGGGAAGAGCTTAATGGTAATCAAACCCTAACTTGATTGTGTCATTAAATGAAATTTAAAGGAAACGCAAGAAAAGATTATTCTGAAAACAAATAGAATATTTAAAAAGAAATAAATTACAAACTTAATTGTTTCAAACTAAGTCACTGTTTTATGCAAACAGAACAGGCTTCCTGTCACTCTGGAAACCTTTCTCATTGGACTACTCACTCCTCTGCACTGATTTTCTGAGCACAAGAAGAATGACATAATTCAAGTTGAACTGAAGGTCACTGGGAGAGCTCCCAGTTGTCCAGTTAACTAAACTGCAAAAAGAAAGGATTTGAGTCTCTCTCTTAATTTAATTTTCTGTATTTTCACTAACTTGCAGTTAAGGATGTATGAATTTCTTGATGAGTTTCCCTGGCTTCCCCCCAGCACAGTGAACCCCTCAGGCATCTTATCTGTGCTTTGTTCTCACCCCGCACCCGCTTTGTTTGGAGCTGGTGGTGATGGATGTATGTGGCACAAAAAACTCCTGTGAAATCACTCAAACAAAAGGAACAGGGGAAGATTAGAGGAGACCAGCTGGCTAGAATGAAATTGGCAGGGTTCAGCCAGCGAAAGTCAACTTGCCAAGATTTAGTCTTCTGCTAGGTCATCTGTTTCCTCCTAACTAAACAACTCTTGGATATTTATAGACATAAATGAATTTTTATTCTCCACAATGCCCAATACCTTGTCATTTCTGGTATTTGACTGTCAGTCATTGGGGAAAGCAAGGACTTGAACAGAGAACACTCGCATTTAGTTGCCTACAAGTAGAAAACAGGACCAGATATACTATTTTTCTACACTGAATCCAAAAAAACCCCAGAATTTATAGCGACTTTATATAGTTGCCAGACACTTTACAGATTGCTAGACAGCTGAGCCTTATTTACTAGACTTTCCAAAGTGTAAGTATTTTCAAATATGTACATTTCCAGTCCCCTGACTTCAAGCTTCCAGATGACCTGAAAGGTCTATAACCATTGTTTCATCACCTAATTTCAGGTCTGAATCCCAAAACCTAAGGCTCAAAGCTCAGTTTACGCCTCCTTTGCTCAGGCAGTCTGTCTTTATTTATGGTTTAGTGCCTATTTCTACAACTCATTATTGTGTGATTTTCATATCAAGTTACCATGTGATTGCATTATTTTTTCATTTTCCATTGAAGTTCCAAAATATCAAAGTGACTTTCAGTTTATTGTCATTTAGAACAAATTTTTGCTTCCTGTGAGGCATTTGGGATTTAATTTATGTGTATACATGTTTTATGCAGCCATGGGTTGATATACATGGACATATAAAGGTACATGTATGTTTAGAGCAAACATTTTATTTTTGTAAGTGTAACCCATGTTTTTGTCTACTTTTCAGTGACTTTAAAGGCCCAGGATCTATAGTAATTTGTATTTTTCTGAATCATGAATTCAAGTCCTATGAGTCACAAGTGGGATGAGTCAAAGGGACCAGGTCAGCAGGTAGACTTGTACACTTGACTGGTTTCAAGCTTCACATCAGCAGAATCTTAGCATTTTCTTCTAGTTATGAGGTGCACAGTAACTTCTGTCAAATTATTAAAATTTCCCTAGAGGTAAAAATAACTGGTATATAAAATAAAGAGGTTTGAAAATGTTTAAAATGTTGCTAATTCATGAGGTGAAAATATGCATAGGAAACATAATTTAGGGTAATTCAGACATCGCTAATACTTCATAAACACAAGGAATTTCGGAGATTGAAAGTACACAAACCCTTCATTCTATTCTCCTTCAAACCCTAAGGAAAAGGCTACAAATTGTAAAATTCCTAAGACCCAGGAACATAGTAATATTAATATACAAAAGCAACTAGGTGTGAAAAACGTTCGAAGAGGTGAGGAGCTATAGAGATGTTGTGACTGCTTGCTGCATCTAAAACGCCCAAAAGGCAGCTATGCAGGGCGGCTCCTGTCTGTAATCCTAGAGCTCTGAGAGGCTGGGATATGAAGACTGCAAGTTAAAGCCTTACTTGGCAATATAGCAAGACCCCACCTCAAAATAAAAAAGGGTGGAATATAACCCAGTGCAAACATGCTAGGTTAAATCTCTAGTATGGTGGGGCGGGGACGTGG
Source organism: Heterocephalus glaber (assembly GCF_053883595.1). Classification (NCBI taxonomy): domain Eukaryota; kingdom Metazoa; phylum Chordata; class Mammalia; order Rodentia; family Bathyergidae; genus Heterocephalus; species Heterocephalus glaber. Next base: position 63,716,989 of record NW_028258317.1, on the reverse strand, counting down.
AGACAACAGGTATTTGGAGCCAAACATCAGCTAACAGGGGCGAGTATTGCCTGATTTTCAATTTCTAGGAAAAGCCATGTATCCAGATTTACATAAGAAAATTCTGTTTGTAATATCAGTAAAAAGTACTGAATATATAAAAAAAGCTCTGGAGAGAAAGAAAGAGAAAAAAAGAAAAAGAAAGAAAGAAAGGAAGGAAGGAAGGAAGGAAGGAAGGAAGGAAGGAAGGAAGGAAGGAAGGAAGGCAGGCAGGCAGCCAGGCAGGCAGCCAGGCAGGCAGGCCAGGGATTTAGCTCAGTGGTTCTGCCACCTGCCCTGAAAGCGCAAGGACCGGAGTTCGATTTCCGGTATCAAAAAAAAAAAAAAAAAAGAAGAAAGAAAGAAAGAGAGAGAGAGAGAGAAAGAAAGATAAAAACAAAAAGAAAGGAAAAAGAAAGTCATAGTAGCTAGGTAGTTTACAACTTCTGGCCCAGTTGCTCCGCAAACACATGTTCATACCCTTAGATAAAATGGTATGAGTATTCAAAAATCAAAAATCTTCAGGTACATAGAAAGAAAGATCTTCAACAAAGGAGGAAACTAGTTGATGTTCTCATCTTTCTCACTTGTAAGAAGTCACACCACACAGCGCCTTGTCAGCTTTCTCCTAAGACTGCTTTATGGTGATGCAGAAGCAACAATTTCCAGAATATCTGCCCTGAATGGAGACATTTACCAAGGAGAGGAACTTACACAAGGCTTGGAAGGCAGAATGGAAAGAGGTCATTATTGTCTGAAAGTGGCTCAATACAGACATGTAGGAGGATGTGATTCACAGGAGCTTCTCAGTAAGCTCTTGACAATCACTTCTTTGGTGCCACAGATTGAAATAGTTAATGCAGACTTTCCAGATTCTAGAGAACTGCCACACCTTCCTGAGACATTCTTGAACCATGTTATTTAGTCCCAGGCTGAGGAAATCAGTAGTCAGCAGTGGCTACACCACCCCAAGTATTTCTAAAGATAGTCTAAACCTCCTATCCCTTGTGTAGAAAGTATCCCTCCTATACCTTGTATCTTTTGTAACTGGAATACACAGAATGGCTTTCAGTTTTTTATCAGAACAGATAGATGTAGCATTTGAAAGAATAGGGATATGAAAGTAGACTTTGAAGAGTTAGAGTCATAGTGTTATAGAGGAAAAAGAATGTAATTTTAAAAATCAAGTTGTTGTTAAATGAGACCAAAAAAAATCATTTTCCTTCATAAATATTTCATCTAGACTCTGCTCAGGTAAAATGTTGTTCATTAACATATTGTTATCTTCTTGAATATGTTGTACTTCAAGCAGTTGGGTGCAGGATCAAGAGAAAAGGGTGGGAAATAAAAGATTATTCCAAACTATTATGGACTTCTTTAGAAGTAGAACTAACTTCGTTATAAACTACTTCCTGTCTTTATTTCAGTTTTTTCTGCATTCAGCAACAGTCAAAATAAAAGGCCAAATATGGATTAAATTAATTCTAATCCTGGCTACCTCAATGTTCCAAACTAATTCTAAATGTTTACCTCATGGTCATTTTGACTTTAGGGAAGACCAGCGTCTCAGGATGCTAGCTACTTTGAATAAGATGAATGAGGATGCATCGTAATATTTTACTAGCTTGAACCTGGCAGCAGTGTTCACCATATTTTTAATCACACTTCATAAAGACACTTATAAAAGAGGACTTTCAAAACCATTTTGGAAAGTTAGAAGAAAAATGGGATAAGTGTGTTCTAGTGAAAGGTAGGTATTTTGAGGGGTATTATTGGCAATGTGCCTTTTATAGTAATAAGTTTTTAAAACAATCACTATAAATTTTGATCACCTCTTCATACCTGCACACATACACTCTCATAACTAATCTTAATTGTGATATATTCTTAGAATAAGGAAGTGTTGTGCTGTTTTTAAGCTATTCATTTGCACAACAAATAATTAGTGAGCACCTTCTAAATGCCACATATCTCTTCTAGGTATCTAGGGTAGAGAAATAAAGTCAATACCTTCCTGGAATTTATTTACACTCTATCAGGGGAAAACAGATAATTGACAAATACATAAGTAAATATGTAATAAGTGTCATTAGTTGTTGGAAGTTCAATCTGTGGCAGGCTGGGTATTTGAGGAAGACCTAAATAAAGGGCTCTATTAATATGAACACCAAGGACAAAGCATAATAATGTGTCTGCTTAGCAGACGATGAGCTGCAAGAGGAAGCGAACTTCTGCAACAAGGATGTGACAAGGATGTGAGATTCCTTCAGGAGGGAGGGAAAGGGGCAGGGCCTCTATGGAGGAACGATGTGATCTGATTTCGGTTCTGACATGATCACTCTAGGTGGCTATGTGAGAGGTCAAGAGTAGAATTTTATCAAATTAAAATGGAAATTGTCTTTCTAGTATCAGGGAGGAATGTGTCAGGTCCTCAGTTCCTACATCCAAAAGACAGGAAGTGACTGGTACTCAGCTCAGAGGAGCGCTGCAGGGCTTGCATGAGGTAACACAGGGTACACAGAGCCTCGCTGGTTCTCTGACCAGAGGGGCAGAGCCTATGGAAGGAAACAGCCCCAGCAGAGCCACTAGATCTTGGCCAGGGCACAAGGCTCAAGAAAAATTGGTAATTTGTCTTCCCAACATCTTCCCTGCTCACATGCAAACTATCATACATGCATTATTGTACAGATTTGCTTTCTTTCAGCAGTGAGAGCTTATGTCCCTTTTTTTTTCTTTGAATAATCTATTTTCTTAACAATAATATTTTTGTGGGCATTTTACTGTGTCAACACAAGAATATCTACATAAATTGAGTACCTAATAGTATAGAGACACTATAAACTTTCCTATAGATTTTCTGGTTTTGTGTGTGTGTCTATGACTTACATTGCTGTAACCACTACGTGTCTTCATTCAGCACTTGTTGAGTTACTGTGACATAGCAGTGGGACCTAAGGCTTAATAGCCATGTGCATTTCAAATTTGGGTTGCTATATCAAATTATACTTTTAAAAGATAGTTCTGAGTTACTGTCCTATCGAAATTATGTTTCAGTGGCATTTTTACACAATTCTTAGCCAAATTATTTTTAAATTTTTAAAAGTCTAAAATCAAAAATATATCTCATTACTGTCTTTTTTTTCTTTTAAATTCTTTCATTGGTACATTTTAGGTATACAATACATTTACATTTATCATTGGGTGCTTGTACCTGAACACGATGAATCGTGGTTCTTATTTTCTTCCCCATTATCTGTGCACCCTTTCCCCCCATCCTTCCCTATTTACATAGATTTCATTTCCATTATTTTCTTTTCTCATAATTTTTCCATTCTCTTCTTTCCTTTCCCCTTCTCTCACCACCCCTACACCTTTGGACCTTTTACTATTTCAAATTATCAATTATTTCTTTTAATAATTTTAATCCTTATTTACACTTTCAGTTTCTCATGCTAGAGAAACTATTCGGTATTTACACATGTGTGTCCTATTTATTTCATTTAAGAGTATGGCCTCAATATGCATCCATTTAGCTATAAATGTCTCTACTTTCTTGTTCTTTATGGCTGAGTAGTACTCCATTTTATAAAAAAAAACACATTTTCTTTATCCAGTCTCCAGTTGATGGGCACTTGAGCTGTTTCCAAGCTTTAGCTATCACGAACTGTGCTGCTATAAACATGAGTTCACATATATCACTGTGGTATGATTCTTTTAATTCTTTTGGGAAGATCCCCAGCAGGGGAATAGCTGGGTCAAATGGGACCTCTAGCCCTAGTTCTTTGAGGTATCTCCATACTGATTTCCACAGTGGTTGCACCAGTCTGCATTCCCACCAACAATGGAGAAGGGTTCCTTTCTCCCCACACCCATGCCAGTATTTTTTATTTCTTGATACCAGCCATACTTTCTGGGATGAGGTGGAATCTCAGTGTTATTTTCATCTGCATCTCTTGAATGACTAGTGATGTTGAACATTTTTTCACATATTTATTTGCTGCTTTTAACTCTTTGTCTGAGAAATGTCTGTTCATTTCAGATGCCCATTTTTCAATTGGGTCTTTGAATTTGAGGAGTCTGATTTTTTGTCAATTCTTTATATATTCTAGATAGTAGACCTTTGTCTGTGGTATAGCTGCTAAAATTTTTTCCCACATTGTAGGTTGTCTCCTAGCTCTGTTGGTGGTTTCTTTTGCAGTGCAGAAGCTTTTTAGTTAGATGAGATCCCAGTTGTTGATTCTTTGTGCTAGTTCCCATGCTACTGAGGTTTTGTTCATAGTCTTTTCCTATGCCAATATCTTCAAGCATTTTGCTTAACTTGTCTTCCAGTAAGTTTAGTGTTTCTGTCTTAATATTTATATCTTTAATCCACTTTGATCTTAGTTTAGTGCATGATATTAGGTATGGGTCTAGTTTTAATCTTTGACAAGTTGAAATCCAGTTTTTCCTACACCATTTATTAAATAGGCTATCTTTCCTTCAGTGAGGGTGGTTGGCTCCTTTGTCAAAGATGAGGTGGCTAAGTATGTCTGGAGTTGTTTCTGTATCTTCTAATCTATTCCACTGATCTTCTGGTCTGTTTCTTTGCCAGTACCATGCTGTTTTTACCACAGTAGCATTGTAGTATAGTTTCAAGTTTGGGATTGTGATACCCCCAGCCATGTCTCTGTTGCCTTGAATTGCTTTTGCTATTCTAGGTCTCTTCTGGTTCCAAATAAATTTTTGGATTGTTTTCTCTAGTTCTGTGAAGTATATTGTTGGAATTTCAATAGGCATTGCACTAAATCTATATAGCACTTTTGAAAGTATGGCCATTTTTACTATATTGGCTCTTCTTACCCAGGATCAAGGGATGTCTTTCCATTTTCTTATATCCTCCTTGATCTCCTTTTTCAGAGTGCTGCAGTTTTCAGTGTAGAGATCTTTTGCTTCCTTTGTGAGATTGATTCCTAGATATTTCACTTTTTTGATTGCTACTGTAAAAGGAATTGTTTCCCTAATTTCTCTCTCAGTGAGTCTGCTATTTGTGTATAAGAAGGCTATTATTTTTTGAGTGTTGGCCTTATAGCTCATTACTGTCTTAATTTGAGTGACCTTAAGAGATAGAAATATTAAGTATATTTTCATATTTTATTGGATGTTTTTTCTTTTAAGATTAAATAAGTTATGAATTTTGTGCTTTTCCATTAATTTGGTTGGTTGATTTCATTGCTGATTTGTAAGAGCTCTCTTCAACATTTTTGTATATTATCCATATTTTCTTCGAATGTGCTGTTCAGTTTCACCTTTGTTGTTGTGACTGTCTGATTTCTAAAAATTTTTGTGCATAATCAAATTTGTCTTTTTCTCTCATAATTTCTGGCTTTTTTATGTTGCTTTGAAAATATTTCCATGTCAAAAGCCAATAATCTTCTAATAATTTATAATACACAAGTTTTAAGTGTAGAATAGTAATTAATCTGATAGACTACAGAAATTTGATAGGGTAGAGATAAATATTTCAGATGAAAAAATACTCAAATATGTACTAAGTTTTTTCTAACATAGAAATATACTTCCAGAAAGAGCTATAAAAGCCACTGTGACATAGTCCACACTCTCCCTCTCTGTACTTACTTAGGAGGCCATGATTTTAATAAATCAGTATCAAAGCAGGAGCCTGGATGCCTGAGCCACAGCGAGGAAGAGACTCTATAAGGAAAGCTTCCTCTAGGTTCACACTTGGCTCTGAGAAAAACAAGTGTTTCCTGAGGGCCTTTGGTAAGGGGACTTATTTGTTATTGCCGTATGCAGAAGGTAGCCCTTACTAATACAAACATGACATGTACATAATTATATTATAGTATGTGTTAAACCTGATGCCTTCTCACTGAGACAAAATACCCAATATCCACAACTTAATGGAGAAAAGGTTTATGTGGCTTGCAGTTTGTAAAGGTTTCAGTCCAATAGTCTACCGGTTCCAAGGGAGGGCAACAAGGCACAGGGACATCGCAGAGGAGAGTCAGCTTATGGCATGGGTCAAGAATCAGAGGCAGTAACCAAGGGAGGAGGAGGGACATAGATCTTTCCAGGCCATGCCCCTGAGAGTCACCTCCTCCAATCAACCTTCACCTCCCGACATATCATTTAGCTACAAACTCATCAGGGAACTGATCCACTGATGACTATCACACCCTTATGATCTAATCACCTCCCAAAAGCCCCACCTATAAGTACCGAAGGCTTTGGGGATGTCTAGATATAAACCATAATACCTGCTCTATGATTTGTTAAGAATAGGAAATCCTTTGCAATAATAATGAAAATGAATTATCGCATGTAAAAGTTTAGGGATTTAAAAGGAAGAGAACAAAGAGAGCACGTATACTGGGGCCCAGAAACCTTATTAGAGAAGAAGGTATAAGTTATACTAGATAAGTAGAGTAGACCCAGATGATTAACTAACATGAAAACACTAAGTTAGAGGAGAGACAGGTAAATCAAGCAAACTGTTCCATATGCTGCTTTCTGGAAGGGACTTCTTTTTCCTGTCTTGAGGAGGCTTCTCTTTTCATAGTGATTTATTCTGGGTATTCTATCTGTAGGAGATGCTGCTGTATTAACTGTGTGTGTGGTGGGAGAGGCTGCCCTCCTCTGTTGATTGCTGTCCTTCTGGTCTCAGGGGAACCACTTGTCACCTGACAGTTACTATGATATCTACTACTGCAGAGGAGAAGAATTTTTTAGCTGTTGCAAAACATTTTCTAGTGATTTAAGGATCTAGCAGTCCACCAACCCACTGTTCTAATGAGCTGTGAGGCTTCTCCCTTGAATTTGGCAGGACGTGCCCTTGAATTATCTATAAGAGTGGAGCCCCCTGCTTGTGATGCTTTTCCATTTGCCTGGTGCTCACCCAGCCTTGTCACTGGCATTGTGGGCACAGCAGCACTCTGCTCCTCACCCTCCAGTCCCCTGTTGGAGTGGTGGTGACCGTGACCTGCCACACACCTTCATGGTTCTTTTCCACCACAGCCATGGCCTTCATCTATGAAATTCCTTCTGCTGCATTATGAGCACCTGTACTGGTTTGAGTGTTCAATCAGGTGTTGTTAACTCCAGTGTTGGGGAAAGTCTCTCTTTTCTTTTTGTCCTGGAAGATGTAAATTTATGAAATTTACATTTCTGTTGACAAAAGACAATTCGGGTGATGGGAAGGGAAACCAATCCACCTACATTCAAAGTGCAGCCCTGTGCTGGCAAACAAGTGCCGTGCACACTCTTTTCTTCCTCCACTTTAACAAAAAGAAGCATTACATATTTGGGTAGACAACAAGAGGTTCCATTTAGATTCAGAAAGTTTAAAACCTAGAGTGCAATGAATTAAAAAAAGTCTCAGGAGAATTTGTAATAGCTTTCCCACTTTTTAGTTGTATCCTTCTATTTTTTATTCCCCTCGCAAACAGTGTTCACAAACAATGGCAAAGAACATAGCTGTGATTTACATTTATGGACAGGTATACATGCACCCTGACCTCCTGCTGCCTCTGTCACCCTCCAGACCAGAAGCAATTTATAGAGGCTGGTCTAAATAAACATTAAGGAGGCAAGGCCACAAACTGACAGCCAAGAAAATCAATGGTCTCCAGAAACCCCCAAGTAGGATCAATGAAAGAGATTAGGCATCACAAGCTAGGGTAAGGCCGTTACAGGTGGACATAGCTTGCTCTGCCTCTGGCAGCATACTTGGCAACAAGATAAAAACTCATATGCACAGAAGTACAAAGCACACAGCCAATGCAGGCTGCTCCAGAGTTGCAGAGACTGATGGATGACCCCAGAATGAAAGGATTTATGTGGAGGCCTATGGGAATTTTCTATGGCTTTTCCAGCATCATCTCACATAGCAGGATAGCTGCCCACAGGAAGTAGTACAGATGTATGTTTTGAAAAATGTCTCTGTTTTCATTTCTCATTAGTTAGCTTTCCCTGTATTTATTTATTGCTTCTCCCTGGACACAGGCCAGACAACTTAGCCCTTGCTGTTCCCTTGTGCCTGCATGCAGTCACACAAACACACACACACACACACACATAAGCACATATACACACACACCTCTTTAATATTAGTTCATTAAGACCATTTTTTTTACTCAAAAGTACAGTGAGTATGTATGGGAATTGTTGCAATGCAGATTTAGCATGTTTTTACGTGTCTCAAAAAGAAAATGCATGCAGTCTTGAAACATTGAACCACTAACTTGCAAATTTAAATTGTCAACAGAAAAATGAAGGATAATTACGTTGTTGAATTTGCAGGTTCATGCCTTGCTTTTGTCTATAGAAGAATGGAAAATACTTATGTTCCTGCAAAGCAAAAATACTAAAAGAACTGGGAGGAAGGCAAAACGGCCTTTGCCTATAAATGGAACTGATCAGTTAGAACCTGAAAACTCAAATCTTCACTTTGTGGGAATGGTCACTTTAAAGACAAAACCCTGTGTCAATTCACCTCAGGATTTCTACTTTAGAAATAGGAACATAGTCTCTGCCTGGCAGTAATAAAATTGAACAGCAAGTGAGGATGGAGATAAGAAAAGCAAAAGTTCAGTTTTCTTGAATGCTAAAAGGTGATTGAATTTAATTCCCTTTCATCTAGGAACAGGGCTCACCTGAAGCTAATACTTTCAGTTGTAGTGAGTGGGAGAAAATACGGCATCATTTTGCCACATACCTTCTCCCCGAGCTGACTTGAGACCTTGCTTTGACCAATGTGATGCGGAAGCTGTCATGTGAGTTCTAAGCCTAGGTTCCAAGAAACCTCCACACTTACTCTCCTGAGATTCAGAGTGACACAATGTGAGCATATTCCTTGTCTGTAGAATGCTAAGCACTGAGTGACTCAGTTTCCCTATTCACTCTGGCCAACCGTTGGTGATGTGGGTAAGGTTATCTCAGATCATCCGGCTGCCCATTGACCCACCAACTGACCGCACATGCAGGAGCGAGCCCAGCGGACAGCAGGCCACCTCAGACCACAAGAAATGTTCAGTCAAACTGTGGCTCGTTATCTAAAAATGTTCCTGCTGTTTTAAGTCATTATGTTTGAGGATTGTTTATTATGTAACAAAAGCTAACCAATTCATTTAGTAAAAAATCCTGGTGGTCCTGGGACTGGTGGAGGGGTTAATCTAAATTTTGTCTGCATTTTCTAGTTGATCAGAAACTACCATGGAGTCTATTAGGAGATCTCTTTTTTTCTCTCTTCCTCTTATTCAGGCAGGACAGGGTGAAACAAACCCACAAGCTGGTTATCTTCTTATCCTCTTGCCAGTGCCTCTCACTGGTCAAATACAGCAGGAAGGCAGAGGACAAATGAAGCCTTGTGATCTATTCTGGGGAGGTCAGCCTCCTGGCGTACAACAGAGAGGCTCGAGCAAAGATTCAAGAGTGATAGTGACAAGGAGGTATAGTCAAGTAAGAATGTCTAACATACTTACTAAGTAAGGACGTCACTCTTTCCCCCAAACTTCTTTCTAGATGGTGTTCTTTCCCTACTCCCATGAAGGGTTTTAAGTAGTCCTTCATAAAATACACAGGGGTAATCCTATCTGCTTACACATTCTCAGAGCCTAAAATTCTCCTATCTTCTGGTCTACCGGGAAAACATGTTTTAATTTGTCAAGGCCAAGAGGTTTAGCTCCTGTGAACCCGTCTTCATTGCTCTTAGTGTAATAAAACACCTAAACTTTCTCTTTACATGGCATTCGAATTATCAGGTAGCTTCATGTAATTATTAGATTACATTTCTTCCTTCTTCACACAAAGGAGGAACCATGTTCTGTCTCCTCCATACACTTCTTGTTTCATACTTAGTACGTACTCAGTAAATAGTTGATAAGTGACGTAAAGTAGCTTGGATGTATAGTGGCAATAAAAGCATACTTTGTAGATACAGATCAATTAGAGGAGAAAATGTATACATATAAATGTACATATGTATATGCAGGTTTATGTACATATATAGCTTTACATATATACACGTTGTATATATGTACACATATTTGACAGAAGTTGAGATGAAGAATAATCTTTTTCTTTTCTAAGGCCAGAGTGGGTCGTATTTTTGTGTTCAAATAGTCATACGTGATCATATAAGAGGATTTTATGCTGTGCCTATTGCCATGAGACTTACTGAGCCTTTGTTGGGAGAAATCTATGCTCCCACTTCAGTGACCTCAGACCTGGTGCCCCATGGCTCCTGACCAGCAAAATTGAGCAGAAGCTACAGGTGTTAAGAACAGAGCTGCAGTAATAAGAGCATTAAGTATTTTTGCCCAATCTCTTGCCCTTTTCCCTAAGTCTTGACAGTAGTACAACTATTTACAGGCTAATCTTCAGCTTGGAATAAAACAATAAGATCTGAAAGTACTCAGAAGATCCATGAGCAACATGCCATGTAAGTGAGAAATATGGTGTTGTCCTTATAAGCCACTGAGGTTTGGAAATTGATACCACAGCCTGACCCAGTAACAGCTGACTAGTATATACACTTGTATTTGTTTTGCCAATTGAATGGCAGTCATAAAGACAACATAGTTAATAAATGTAAGGCAAGGCAGAGTGTAATTTATAGCTGCCCTCATTTCTAAACCAATTAGAGCTCCTTTCTTACATTATATCCTACAGTGAACAGTTAAAAGGAAAAGATCACAGATTTATAAGTTCTCTTTTGATAGTTAAAAACGAAAGACAGCGTTGTAAATATTCCTAGAGTTGTGCAGCAGTATGCCTGGTGAATACCAGGAAGTCAAAACATCATTTGAACAATCTCATCATTGGCAGTGTTTGTTTAAAAAATGTTTCTGTTTCACAATGTGCAATAAAAAGGATGAAAATTGCAGGTTTCTCTGAATGTGCTAAGCATTTTTATTTGATAAGGTTTTTAATTTTAATGATAATTAAATATGAAATAAGTGGTGATAAGAGAAAAATCATTAAAAGTTTTTGCAGAAAACAACCACAGGACATTCCTGGGGAGAAAGCCTGTAGCTGTACACTTTTCTAATTTACCTTCAGTAAATAAGAAGTCTGCATTTCAAACCCAAGTAAAGAAGGAACCTGGATGGCCTAAATCTTCTATATTTGCTTATTAGAAGACACACCTTCTAGCAGGCTTAGCCTTTCATTTCCAGAAAACACAAGAAGTTTGTTCTAATGGAAAAGAAGCATGAGAACCAGACAACGGTCTCTACTTCAATACGCCTGACACTTGCAAAGAAGTGGGATCACTTTCCCATTGTTAAAAAGAGTAACCTGACAACATGCCTGTGTGTCTCACAGAAACTTGTCAGAAAATAGGATCATGAGATGGTGGCTGCATCCAATCTGTCCTATTAATTGAAATTCTCCAAAGCCTCAACATCTATTTTTTTGTGTGCTTCCAAAAAGAAAATCATTTCAAAGAGAAGAAATGGGACGCATAAGCTTGCATAGACTCCTACCATTTCATTAGAATGATGTGTGCTCATTTCCTAACAAACCTTCCACATAAAGAAAGAAAGTTTTTTTCTTAGATCTCTCAACCGCGTTGCTTCAGATGTCATCTCATGTCATTATCTACAGCATATAAGTTGTCTAAGGTGTTGCTACTACCCTTCCACAGTATTCTGTCTTCCCACTTGTGCACTATCATCGGTGGTTTTCCTCTGGGACCTTAGCGTATTTATTTTCTGTTACATTCTGAAGCATAAAGATGACAGCACAACTCCCTTTATTTCAGGGTTAGTCGTCACTGGAGGCCATGCCAGCCTCGTGTTGTAGATGCTTTGGAGAATTTGAACTGTCTATCCTCCTTTGATCCATCCTGGATACACAAAATGAAACACCAACATATACCATACATGGGCTTTTCTGAAATTCCTTGCTGTGAAAAAAATTCAGGGTATATGATTCTGTATACTTGGTATACTTGGTTGGGGCACATGGGGATTGTGTTGGATCCTGATCCACTTCTCTCAGGCCAAATCATTCCTCATCACACAGAACCAGGTCAGTCCCCTCCAACCTGGTGGTAATGATCATTTTAAAAACTCAGGTACAGATTGCTAAGCTTTCTGAACTGCTTCAAACTTTCATTTTTAACATCTCTCATGAGATAGGTATTCACAGACTGAACAAATGTGGAAATTGTTGTGTTATCTTGATTTAGGGTTTAAAGGGACTTCTATCGCTGTGAAGGAGAATAATTGCTAACCTGGGAGGCATTGGCAAAGTTTTGAACTTTGTATTGAGACTGGTTTTCATGGCAAGCCAATATATACAAAACTCACAGCGTTTGTTGACCTGAAATAAAATTATCATGGAGAAATCATTAAGTGTTTCATTCTGAAACTACACTGCTTATTATTCAAGCTTATTCTCACATTCCCTTACTCACAGATCCAATTAAAACCAAATTTGAGGTCCAGGGATTTAGCTCAGTGGTTCTACCACCTGCTTTGCAAGTGCAAGGTCTCGAGTTCGATAACCGGTACCAAAAAAACTCCCAAAAAACAAATTTTAATGATGTAATTGGCAGAACAGATACTGTTTTGAATACAATGAGAAAAATTACAGTATGCTCAGTCTGAAAATCCTTTCTAACATCTGCCATTTAATTGTCATGTGAACTTAGATCTAAGTCATTTAACCTCTCCTCCTTCCTCAGAGGATGAAGATGCTAATGTGTGTCTTACCTGCCTCACCAGATGGTTGCAAAGTTAAAAGCAAAGAAATAGCTTAGAAAAAGCTCTATATCAAATGTAAGTGACTATAGAGTATAAACTATAAGTAATGCAATTTTTATGAATCTAATCATTTGACAAACAGCAGATAATTACTGTACCATAACAGCTCACCATGCTAGGATACTTGTAAATATGGGCTTAGATCCCAGCTTCAAAAACAAATAAATAACATACTATTGGAAGAAAATGAAAGAGATGGAGATCACCCATCTCTACCACCACTTCCACTTGCTAATACACATTAAGAGCTAACAATGTCTGAGGCCTATAATACATGCCCTTTATTCACTATCCTATCCAAGCCTCAAAATCTTCTATGAATACAAACTTATTGTCACTATTTTACACACAAGAATAGTGAAGTTTGAAAATTCAAGGCAAAATGTAACACTAAAACTGACACTGTATCAGAAAAGGTGGAAACTTGGTAGAGGGCTATCGTGAGCTTAGTTTTAAACATTTTGAGTGTCTATGGATCATCCAAGTCGATGAATTATTCCAGGCCACTTAGAAATAGGTGTGGAGCACTGAGGAGGAGAATCTGAGTTGCGCAAATGGACACCATCAGTGTCTACCCAACCTTCACGTTTTTGTATCTCCAAGGGAATCCAAGTAGAAAGAAGAAGAAAAAACTGTGTCTGGGTGACCATTTTTCCAAGAAGAACCCAAGTTCCGAGAAGATGATTTCTCGGCCTTTTGTGAGTCAGTTCAGTTTTTGCCTTGGTAAGGCCACCCACAAGAAAAAAGTCCTCAGATCTTCTTTTATATACTTGCAATTATCCCATCCTTAGACAAGCAAGTAAAAGTTACACTGTAAATCATCAGTTACTGTGATGCTCAGAATTCCAGACCATTATGACATCTGAGCACTCGATAATGACCAAGGATTGATTGTAACAAACAATAAAAGACTTTATTTGAAGACATTAGGTGTTTTGTATTATCTTTTATATCTTTATTTTTAATCATTTCTCTTATTTATATTTTTTAGAAATTGTATAATCCATATTTGTTTTTTACTTAGTAAGAGAGTGTTTGCAGTAATCACAATTTTGATGCTTGAATACAAGACTCCACTGCTGATATATATTGACCTCTGAGAACCCATATGCCAGTTTTCCCATTCTGGAAACATCAAACCTATGGGTGTGGATTCTCTAGGATGATAACTTTGCAACTTCACTTCTGCTAAGAGTAGCAGGGGCCAGGGATTTAACTCAGTGGTTCCACCACCTGCCTCGCAAGCGCAAGGTCCTGAGTTCTATCTCTGGTACCAAAAAAAAGAATAGCAAAAGCTCCTACTGCAACAATATGGGAGCAATAGGAGGCTGGTGGACTAATCTAGGAAGAGATGGGTCACAATAGTAGACCAAGCAAGGCATAGTCAAAACTGACAGGTAAAATAATTTTACAGCTCATGATTTTGAAGGAACAGTTTCTGAATATGACTTAATCAGTTAAGATAATATTTATGCACGACAGTTCTCCAGCTGACCTTGAACCAAACCAGTTCTTCTCTGTTTCTTGTTTATAGTTCTCAAAAATAACAGTACAATGTGGGGGGGTGGGGCAGCAATATCTTGAGGTAAGAGAGAAATGGCTAGAACAGCTCAAGTTCTGTTTCAACCCCTCTGCAAATAAGATGCCCTTCAATGTTTTACATCAATAGCTCCTGTAGAGTCTGGGATGTAAAAGCTAGGATGGTCCACTTCCTGGGCAAATGAAACACACACTTTTGATACTTTTTCCACCCCAGGTAGCTTTACTGAACCTTGGGGAGCCAGCTCATACTGAATCCTAGGTATCTGTGTCCCCACATTATCTATCTGAAGTAATAAACCTGCTTGTGTGTAGATGTTCAGTCTCACCAGACTCAGAGACAAGTCAGTTAGGACTGTACAGCGAACCTGTTTCACAAGATATTTAAGATAATAAAATAAACCTTTACATCTTTCAAAGCACTAGAAAACACTATTACTTAAATACATCTCTAAAATTCTAGAATCTGAAATACCTTTCTTTAAAATTTACATCAAAGTCGGAGTGGGCCCTCTGCAGAAATGCAGGTCTGTGCATGCCCTACTGAGGTCCTGAGTCCTGGGGAAGATGCCAAATGAGCCCACAGCCCCGGCAGAAATCCACTGGACCCCCACCCCCTACTCCTCTGTACAGCCACCTGGTTCCACACTGCAAGGATGCAGAGGACACTGGACCACCAGACCATGGTACTGAGTCCTGCTGCTTCCGGCCCAGAGGTAGGGGCTTCTGAGCTGCTGTCCCACTGCCCTGGTCCAGAGGAAGGGGCATCCTGGCCACCATCCCTCCAGCTGCTCCCAGCCCACAGGAAAGGGCTTTTGGGCCAACTTCTGTCCTGCTGCTCCTGGCTCAGACGAAGGGGCTTCCCAGCCACCATCCCTCCTGCTGCTCCCAGCCCACAGGAAAGGGCTTTTGGGTCACCATCCCTACCGCTGCTGCCAGCCCTTGTCCCACCTCTCCCAGCTCAGAGGACATAATCCGTGCAGGTGCCAACGGCACCTCCCCCCCAGTCAAAATGAGAAAACACGTAAATAATTCTCAAAACGAGACTCCCAGGTCATCTACAGCAACCCCAAAGGGGAATGAGATGGAACACTCTGATACTCAAACACCTGGACCCACTGAACTGGCAACAAAAGGGGATCTGGAAAAAAGGAAATCAGAAATTACTTCTCAGATAACAGGAGAAACTGTGCCCCTAATGCAAGACATGATTAATAAATCTAGAGAGGAGCTGAGGAACATGATGGAATCCCAACATAGGAAACAAATGGAATCCATAAAACAGATGCAAATAGATTTCCAGGACATGAAAAACTCCAATGAAAGTCTACACAGCAGAATGAGCCAATGTGAGGACAGAATTTCAGATATAGAAGATAAGATTGCAATTAGTGAGCAGGAAAAGAAATATTGCTTCAAAATTATAAGGGACCATGAGAAATCAATCCAGCAGCTGCTAGATGATGCAAAGAAGAATAACATAAGACTGATTGGAGTCAATGAAGAAACAGGAGAGACTGCAGATGACATAAAAGATCTCTTCACAGAAATAATGGCAGAAAACTTCCCAAGCAGGAGAAAAGAACTGAACATACAGATAAGTGAGGCATATAGGACTCCAAATAGCCTTGAGCAAAAAAAATCTACACATAGGCATATAGTTGTTAAGATTCCAGACACTCAATAGAAGAACAAAGTTCTACAAGCAGTTAGAGAAAAGAAACAAATCACATACAAAGGAAAGCCCATCAGAATCACAGGAGACTTCTCAACACAAACCATCAAGGCAAGAAGAGCTTGGAGTGACATATGCCAAGCCCTAAAAGGAAACAGCCTCCAACCCAGACTGATGTACTGTACCCTGCAAAACTATCTTTCAAAATGGATGGAGAAATAAGATACTTTCATGAAAAAGAGCACCTTAGGAACTTCATGAATAACAAACCAGCACTCCAAAGAATTTTACACAATATCCTAGGAACAGACATTGAGGATCACAACCCCATGAAGCAAAGCAGAATGAACCCATCTGGCATGACAAGAAATTAAATGGAAAGAGGGAGAACCCAACAAAAAGAAAAAGCCATGACAATGACAAGTCAATATGTTTCAGTTTTGACCATCAATGTTAATGGTCTCAATTCACCAATCAAAAGAAGTAGACTGGCAGAATGGGTCAAGAAGCAAAATCCAACAATATGCTGCATACAAGAAACACATTTAATTCAAAAGGAAACTCATAGACTGAAAGTTAAAGGATGGAAAACAATACTCCATGCAACAGGAACCCAAAAAGAAGCAGGAGTAGCTATCCTCTTGGCAGATCAAGTAGATTTCAAACCAACACTGATGAAGACAGATGAAGAAGGACACAACATCCTTGTAAAGGGAACAATCCAAGAGGAAGAGATGACAATCATAAATATCTATGCACCAAACACTAGTGTGCCCAACTACATAAAACAAATATTAACAGACGTGAAAAGTCACATATGCACTAATACAATTGTAGTGGGGGAACTCAACACCTCACTGTCACAAATAGATAGATCAACTAGATTAAAAATAAGTAACAAAATACTAGAACTCAATCGAATTCTTGAACAAATGAACTTAACAGATGTTTACAGAGTCTTCCACCCCACAAAATCAGAATACACATTCTTTTCAGCTGCACATGGGTCATTCTCCAAAATACACCACATACTCACATATAGAACATGTTTAAGTAAGTGCAAAGGAATTGAAGTTATCCACTGTATATTATCAGACCATAGTGCGATAAAATTGGAGATCCAAAACAAAAGAAACTTCAAAAATTTCATAAACACATGGAAATTGAACAACACACTTCTAAATAACCAATGGATCACAGAGGAAGTTAAAGAAGAAATCAGTCAGTTGCTTCAATTAAATGACAATGCCAATACAACATAATGGAATCTGTGGGACACAATGAAATCAGTCTTACGAGGGAAATTCATAGCAGTGAATACACATATTAGGAAAACAGAACGAGCCCAATTAAACAACCTGCTGCTGAACCTCAAGCTTCTGGAAAAAGAAGAGCAGGACAACCCCAGAGCTCATACAAGGGAGGAAATTATAAAGATCAAAGGAGAAATCAGTGCAATGGAGACTAAGACAATGATACAAAAAATCAATGAAGCCAAGAGTTGGTTCTTCAGAAGAATAAACAAAATTGACAAATCCTTAGCCAACCTTATCAGAAAAAGGAAAGAAAAGGCCCAAATCCATGCAATTAGGAATGAAAAGGGTGAAATGACAACAGACCCAGCAGAAATCCAGAGGATCATCAATACCTACTTCCAGAACCTATATGCCAATAAGACGGACAACACAGAAGAAATGGACAGATTCCTAGATACATATGAATTACCAAAGTTGAATGAAGAAGACTTAAAAATTCTGAACAACCTAATATTAACCAATGAAATTGAAAATGTAATTAAAAACTTATCAACTAAGAAAAGCCCGGGCCCTGATGGCTTCACTGCTGAATTCTACAAGACATTTAGAGAGGAACTGCTGCCACTACTGTTTAGACTCTTCAATGAAATTGAAAGGGAAGCAATACTCCCAAATTCATTCCTGGAAGCAAGCATCACCTTGACCCCAAAACCAGAGAAGGACCCAACTGAAAAGGAGAACTATAGGCCAATCTCACTAATGAACATAGATCCAAAAATCCTTAATAAAATAATGGCAAACAGAATGCAGAAGATCATCAAGAAGATCATACACCCTGATCAAGTGAGATTCATCCCAGGGATGTAGAGATGGTTCAATATACACAAATCAATCAATGTAATACACTATATCAATAGAGCCAAGGACAAAAACCATATGATTATCTCCATAGATGCAGAAAAAGCATTTGTCAAAATCCAACATCCGTTTAAGACAAAAAACCCTACAAAAAATAGAATAGATGGTCTCAACCTCAAACTGATAGAAAATGAAAACTCTATGAAAAACCAACAGCCAATATCATACTAAATGGTCAAAAACTGAAATCCTTCACACTAAAATCAGGAACAAGACAAGGATGTCCACTATCACCACTCTTGTTCAATGTAGTTCTGGAAATATTAGCCATGGCAATTAGACAAGAGAAAGAAATAAATGGAATAAAGATAGGGAATGAAGAAGTCAAATTGTCATTATTTGCAGATGACATGATACTCTATATAGAAGACCCCAAGAACTCCACCAAAAGTCTTCTAGACTTAATAACCAAATTCAGTCAAGTAGCTGGTTACAAGGTCAACACACAAAAATCAATAGCTTTCCTCTACACCAATGACAGACTCACTGAGAGAGAAATAGGGCAAAGAATTCCTTTCACAATACCATCCAAAAAACTGAAATACCTAGGAATCAACCTAATGAAAGAAATCAAAGACCTCTTCTCTGAAAACTATGGCACTCTGAAAAGAGAGATTGAAGACGATATCAGAAAATGGACAGACATCCCCTGCTCCTGGGTAGGAAGGATTAATCTAGTGAAAATGGCCATACTTCCAAAACTGCTATATAGATTCAATGCAATTCCAATTGAGATCCCAGCAGCATACTTCATAGAGCTTGAGAAAACAATCCAAAAATTCAGTTGGAACAAGAAGAGACCCAGAATAGCAAAAGCAATTCTAGGTAACAGAGACATGGCAGGGGGTATCACAATCCCCAACCTGCAAGTATACTACAAAGCCACTGTGATAAAAACAGCATGGTACTGGCAAAGAAACAGACCTGAGGACCAGTGGAACAGATTAGAAGATGCAGAAACAACGCCAGACACACTCAGCCATCTCATCTTCAATAAAGGAGCCAAATACCTTCACTGGAGGAAACATAGCCTCTTTAATAAATGGTGCTGGAAAAATTGGGCTTCAACTTGCCAAAGATTAAAACTAGACCTATATTTCTCACCATGCACTAAACTAAAATCAAAATAGATTAAAGATCTAAATATTAAAATAGAAACTCTGAACCAGTTGGAACAGAGGTTAGGTAGAACCCTTGAAGACATCGGTGTAGGAAAAGATTTTATGAACAAAAATCTCAGTTGCCCATGAACTAGCACAAACAATCAACAAGTGGGATCTATTCTTATTAAAAGGCTTCTGCACAGCAAGAGAAATCAACAGGAGTGTGAAGAGACAACCCACAATGTGGGAAAAAATCTTCACCTGCTCTTCCTCAGACAAAAGTCTACTATCTCGAATCTATAAAGAACTTAAATAGATCACACCTCCCAAATTTAAATACCCAATCCAAAAATGGGCATCTGAAATGAACAGACATTTCTCAGACAAAGAAGTAGAAATAGCAAATAAATACATGAAAAAATGTTCAGCATCACTGGTCATTTGAGAGATGCAAATGAAAACCATGCTGAGATTCCACTTCACTTCAGAAAGAGTGGCTGCTATCATGTAATCAACCAATAACAAATCCTGATGGGGCTATGGGGAAAGAGGAACCCTGCTCCACTGCTGGTGGGAGTGTAGACTGACGCAACCACTGTGGAAATCAGTATGGAGATACTTCAAAGAACTAGGACTGGAAGTCCCATTTGACCCTGCTATTCCACTGCTGGGGATCTTCCCCAAAGAATTACAAGAGTAATACCACAGTGATATATGTGCACCCATGTTCATAGCAGCACAGTTTGTAATAGCTAAAACTTGGAAACAGCCCAAATGCCCATCAACTGGAGACTGGATAAAGAAAATGTGGTTTTTTTAATAAAATGGAGTACTACTCAGCCATAAAAAATGAGAAATTAGAGACATTTATAGCTAAGTGGATGCACATTGAGGTGATACTCTTAAGTGAAATAAATAGGACACATATGTATAAATACTGAATAGTTTCTCTGGTGTGAGAAACTGAAAGTGTAAATAAGGACTAAATGTATAATAGGTAATGTGAAATAGGAAGAAAAGGGACAAAGGGGAAATAAGTGGGAGGGATAGGGGAAAGGATAGAAGGGAATGGGATTAATATGAGAAAATGTAAAAATAGGAACAAAATCTTTGTAAATAGGAATGGAGGGGTTGAAGGGAGGGCTGGGCAAGGGTGAAAAATAAGAACCAAGAGAGACTATGTAAAGGAGCAAATTTCCAATGATGAATGTCATTATATTGTATACCTAAAATGTACCAATAAAAGAATAAAAAATAAAAATAAAAAAATAAAAACGTAAAAAAAAAAAATTTACATCAAAGTCTTTTTGTGTTAGATGCAGGTGTATTCTAGGCCCATAATTACCTGTTTTATTAATTAGATGCTACTGGCCATGTTGTTCATGTAGTCATCTAAAATCATCATGAATCATTAAAATTATATTTTTATCTCTTCAATATATGTATTCTATTTTTTTAGATATACGTATCTGAAAATGGAATGAGATATTAATATATAATTCCTACCTCTTGTAGTATCATTCTGATTATATGGAAATTCTCCATTGATAACAAAACAAAATGACTTGTTTCAGAACAGACATTATGTAAATGGGTCACACACACTTCTGGTCTTGATTCTGAATGAACTTTCATTGGCATTTGGATGTTCATTTCATTAAGAAATGGTTGCCACTGGCAAAAAAATAATTCATTCACAAACAGTGGTTTGCAAACAGAAATATTTAAACCATAAATTTTTTTAGGTGTAGATTGGCCATTTGCCACACTATTTTTTAAAATCATTTTAGCATAGACTATAGTGAGGCAAAATGACAGTTTTCCATCTGTGAAATTTGAGGTGTGAAGAAAATGTGTTGTGCTTTTTTCTAATTCATGTAAAAGGGATTTGGGGTTGCTTTCCAAATGAAGAAAATATTTTTTCTTAGGTGCAATGCTAGGATATTTTCAAATGGACAGAACAATAGTCTTCTTTTCTGAGGGTCTGAAATTTGAAATATAATTTAAGGTGCTCTGCACATTCACAGGGCAATTCAGTTACCAATGCACTTCCAAATTCATTATCTCTTTCTAAATTTTATAAATTTATTTTTATCTGATATTTTAAAACTTTAAAAGTAAACGTATTTATGGAATATCATATAATGTTTGGATACATGTATATAGAGTACAATGTTTAAATCAAGTAAAACATATCAATCTCTTCAAAACATTTTTCATTTGTTTATGGTGAAAATATTCAAATTTCTTTCTTCTTTTAGAATATAGTAAATTGTTGTAGATTGTAATCACCCTATTATATTCATGATCTCAGCTGAGCTTTAAAAAGCCCCGAGAACTGGAAAGGTAAAAGTTACTTTTGACTTCTGAAGTAAAACTTAGCTTTATTTTCACTAGTTAGAAAACTAATATCTGCTTATTTTGTGTAATATATGATAATTCAAAGAAGTTATTTAAAGAAATTCAAGAATTCTTGATATCATGCTACACAGACAATCAATATAAACATTTCTGTGAATTCACAAAAAATTAGTAACATTTAAACATTATATTGTTATTTTATAACCAGATTATATTTTGATTGTTCTTAAATTGCTTTTTCCCATAAATAATTATATTTTATGACAGTTAGATATTTACATCATGCTTTTTAAGTGGCCATTCATTTGATCTTAAAATATAATCAGTGTTTAAATACACTATTTCAGTACTACTGAGGTTTCTAGATAGATACTATTACTACTAAAAACAGTTGATGTGTGTAGCAAATAAATTTCTCAGATGTTGTGGGTTAAATTTTACATTATAAAGCAGACCTCAGAAAGACTAAAACAATATAATGAAAGTTAAAATCTTACTGGGTAAATTTCTAAAATACGAACATGCAATATAGACACTTTCAAACCAAAAGTGTATTGAACAACATTTGGCTGGGAAGTAAGTTACAATTTGTCCATTCTTGGCAAACGTGATTTTCTTTATAATTCCCTATTATAAATACAAATTTGTTTGACTTGATAGAATCAACCTCATAATTGATAAAGATGTTGCATTATTTTAAACTTTATCATGCAACCCAGCTGTATTACTTTCTGTGGCCTTTGAATTTCTTCAGAAGAAATCATCCAAGACTACTGCCTTTAAAAAAATCAAATTGGAGACTAATCCTAATTTGAAATATCTTAAAACATTTCTTCATTCTCTCTCATTTTGTTTAAGGGCCTGTAATGCTCTGTACACACTACCTCATTAATTCCTACAGGATCCCTGGCAGCAGTTGTAGTAAGGGTTTTCCTATTACCATCACTGTTCCCATGAAATGGAGACCCAGGGAGATTTCATGAGTTGGCCTAGATTAAAGATTGAAGCTGAGGAGTAGTGACATTCAGAATCCAGACTTCAAGATCGCTTTCCATGTGGCATTTTCCCTCTGCAGTAAATAACATTTCCATTCTGGAAGCTGACTCTTAGATCATCTTTTATGCGGCAGAATTCAAATTAATATGAGTTGCTCAATGCTATGATATTTATTTTAGATGTAGGCTGTGTATACTTATGAAACATGTGAAATGCAGCTCTTGGACCATTTATTTTGACCTCTTAATGATCTCTGGGGATTGTCCTGTGATTGGTATGACTACAGAGATTGATATTTATCATTAAGAAAACTGAAATGGCAATATCTGCTCATTCACAATTCCATCACCCATTGTCTATAGACATGGACAAAGTTTAAACAAGTTGAATAAAAGGTCCCTCAAAGTCCTGCAAAGTGTGAGTTAGAAAAATCACTGAATGAATCGTGTAAATTTTTCTAAATCGAGTAAAGACAATTTTAAAAACACAGAACACTTGGAGGAAAAAATAAGAGTTTCTTCCCTGGATTTACATTGCTCCCAATGCATTTTTAAACAAGCTAAAGTTAAAACAAATTTTTAAACAGTGAGATTTTCTCTGCTTCTTCTTGGCATGAAGTCATAATCCCCTGTTTATGTCATCATAGACATAACTCAAGACATCATAGCCAGAGCTCAAGACAGGAGCTTCAGAAGAGAAAAAAATTACTGGGTCAGATGATCTCTAAAAAATAAAGATTATGTTCCCAATAGAAAAGAAATGATTGAAGTAAATGAAAAGATTCTCAACACTGAAGGAAAACCATAACTAGAATGTAGACTCAGCTACTGATATCTTTTCTCAAACAAAGGGCAGAAATAGGGAAAAAACAACTTAGACAATGTATTAATTTGAGAATTTCTTCTGGACTAATCTTCTGTTTAATATAGAAGGCTATGTATTTCTTAAGTATAGCTGAGATTGCTTTATATTTGACATTCAGTAAAGAAAAAAATTGCTAGGAATTGCTGAATCTGTAAGAAATTTTTATTTTTAATAATTTTTATTAGTACATGACTTCAGTACATAATGGTTATATTCCTCACGGGGAGTTGATGCATGTACATAGCACATCTAAATATTTCTCATCCCCTTCCTCTTCCTCCATCTCTTAAGCCCCTTCTCATGTGCAAATTATCTGTATCACTATTTCCTATTATCTATCTTTTATTTTGCTCTTTATATTTTGGGTTCAAAACCATGTGATATTTAAGCTTGGGTGTTGGTTTATTTTCCTTAACATGATGGCCTCAAGATGCATACATTTTCCTACAAATGACTAAAATCTACCCATCTTTATAGCAACATAGAAATGCATTGTATATAAATACCACAAGTTTTTTATCCATTCATCTGTTGATAGATATATAGACTCTTTCCAAGTACAACCACTATGGAAATAAGTATGAAGATTCTCAAAAAAGTAAAACTAGAAATTCTATTTGACACAGCTATTCCCTTATAGGTATCTCCTCATATGTGTAAGAAATTTTTAATTTTGAAATTTCATAGCGGTATTTTGAGGAAAATGTGGCATAAGTCATGCTCATATTAGTGATAGGAGCAATTTCACACTAATTATCAGAATGCAGATCAAAGCTCTCATATTTTATCATCATCTCATTGCCATGACATACTGAAGCAAGATTCACATGTTTCAGATTGGATTGGTTCCTGAATATATTGATGGGCATATATATCTAGGACGGTATCAAGAAATGTGGACTCACTCTCTATGCAAACTATTGTCTTCTTATTTTTTACTGTAATAGAAAAACCATAGGAAAGGAGAGGGTGGTGACATAGGGAGCTTCTAAGTTGGCCCCACTGAGCCCTGCTTCCTTGTATTACAAATGTATATAATTCCCCTTTGGATGTTGCTGGAGTTATTAATTCCCTTCCAATAGAGTGTGGCAAGAATAATGGGATATCAATTCGAGGATACATTTTTAAAAGGACTATGTCTTTTATCCTGTATATTCCCTCATGAGTTGTTTAATTTTGAGAAAGCCAGCTACCATGTCTTGTTGCAGTGATCAACTATTCAAGTTTTCCCTGGAATTTTCCTGGTTTTTACACTGAAAGTTAAATATAAGAAGAGCTGATCACCTTTCCAAAAGGCCCTGTGTGTGAGTTTTGAATACTTTCAGGTCTGCCAATAGCCATTAGAGTAAAATTTGAGATTATCTTCTAAAGAAAGGGTAAGTAACTTTTTTTTTTCTGTAAAAAGCAGACAGTAAATATTTTAGGCCTCAAGCGTTGCATGATCTTTGCTAATATATTTTAATGGTATCTGGGAGTTAATTAAGTATAGTAAAATCCATAGGCATAAAAATAATTGTCATAGAGGAAGACATTTTCTTATAGTCCCAGTTCTTTAGAAACAGGAGGCATGGTATATCACATGGAGCCACCCAAGGATGTGCCATTGTGAGAGAAGTGGACACAGAGGATGTGGACTGAAACTTCTACTGTGGTTTTTGGGGGAATGAATGGGTAAAACAATGAGAAATGTTAAACAGGATTAAAATTGGACTGCTTGAATAATTTGAGAGTCATCTGGGGTGCAAGAGCTGTCCCTCCTGGTGTGAAAACTGACTCTCAGCCACAGAAGGCAGAAAGAAGTGTCCCAGAGTATGAAAGTCCAATAAAAGGAGGCACTTAGGGGAATTGTCTCTGAGTTGTTTGGTTGGCAAATCAAAGATGTGTGTAGGCAAGTTGTTTAATATCTCAAGTAATCAGCTAATCCCATTTTTTTCCAATTTCTGTCCTTTGAAAAAAAGATATCAGTATTTCATATTACCTATTATACATTTTATAGGTAATGTGAAATAAGAAGAAAAGGGGCAAAGGGGAAGGAAGTGGGAGGGCTAGGGGAAAGGATAGAAGGGAATGGGATTAATATGAGAAAATGGAAAACTAGGAACAAAATCTTTGTAGATAGGGAGGAATGGAGAGGTTGAAGGGAGGGCTGGGCAAGGGTGAAAAATAAGAACCAAGAAAGATTATGTAAAGGTGCAAATTTCCAATGATGAATGTTATTATATTGTGTACCTAAAATGTACCAATGATTAGAATGAAGAATCGATAATGCAAAATAGGAAGAAAAGGTCCAAAAGGGTAGGGGTAGTGGGAGGGGCAGGGGAAAGAAAAGAAGGGAAAGAAAAAATGATGAGAAATGGAAAATTGGAAATAAAGTCTTTGTAAATAGGGAAGGGTAGAGGGGGTGAAGGGAGGACTAGGAATGGGGAAAAAATAAGAACCAAGATGCATTATGTAAAGGTACAATTCCCAACGAGAAATGTAATTGTGTTGTATATCTACAATGTACCAGAAAAGAATTTAATACAAAAAAAGAAAAAAGATATCAGTAGCTGAGTCTACATTCTAGTTATGGTTTTCCTTCAGTGTTGAGAATCTTTTCATTTACTTCAATCATTTCTTTTCTATTGGGAACATAATCTTTATTTTTTAGAGATCATCTGACCCAGTAATTTCTTTCTCTTCTGAAGCTCCTGTCTTGAGCTCTGGCTATGATGTCTTGAGTTATGTCTATGATGATATAAACAGGGGATTATGACTTCATGCCAAGAAGAAGCAGAGAAAATCTCACTGTTTAAAAATTTGTTTTAACTTTAGCTTGTTTAAAAATGCATTGGGAGCGATGTAAATCCAGGGAAGAAACTCTTATTTTTTCCTCCAAGTGTTCTGTGTTTTCAAAATTGTCTTTCTCTTAGGCAAGCAGGACTCCAGATATTAAAACAATAAGAATATAGAAAGTAAGAAAGCATGGTTAATATACTCAGTCACTCAATTCTATTATAATAGTGTGAAGACAACTATAGACATGATGAAGCTAATTTATGTGATTGCAATACAACAAAATGTTGCTGTCTCCTTTTAAAGGCTTGCAAACAGTCATTTGATTTGTAAGTTCAGAGGCCAAGACCTTTCCCAATTGAACCTTCAGATGAGACTAAAATTCTGGCCAAAGCTTGATGGCATCTTCTTAAGAGACCTTGAGCCAGAACCAACCAGCTAAGACTACTCAGATTCTTAATCTATAAAAAGTAAGAGATAATAAGTACTTGTATATTTTAGAACATCTGTTATACAGAAATAGCTGATATAAATAAATTAAGTAGAGAGATTACAGAGAATAAGGGAATCAGCAAGATGTCCGAATAGGAGTCTTCCGGCCCATAAGCACCCACAGCGACAATAATTTTGCATATGTCCATGGACAAAAGTGCCTTTGTGGGAACTTTAAGAGTTAGGTGGAAGGTTGTGAAAGCCTACTGAAGGTCACAATTTGGGGCAAACCCTTTGAGAGGGCAGACCCACACTCAGGGCAGGCTCACTAACTGTGGTCCAGGTTTCAGAATTAGACATAGATTTATACCCCTGTGGACTCATCTCTAGCTACACTTAAACTTGATTCTGCTGCCAGAACTATTCACCAGTCACAGCCACCAGTGCCTTGGATTACAGCCCATCAGCCTTGGTCTCAGCAGTCAACTCTGGAAAGGATGTCTGTATAAGTTCCAGCTCCTCTCACCTTGCAAAGGGACCCAGAGGGAGATGTGCCTGCCTGACTTCATGAGGTAACTCTGCCAAGTCCATTTCATAGATATAAAATATCTCTGAAATATCTCAGCTCCACCTCTTTCATCTACAGTCTGAGAACAGTTCTAAATATGCAAAGACTCAGCAGGAGGCAGTGTAGGCAGGCCTCCTGAGGATCTTGAAATGGCCCAGTAAGTCAGCTCCAACCTCTCTCAGCTACGGTCAGAGAGCAGTCTTGGCTACTCAGACACCTCAAAAGAGATATGTCGATCTTTATCCCCTGAGATATACATGTTTACCTCAGTCTTGGTGGTGAAATTTGAAACTACCCTGTGCCTTTGTTGAAGATCTCAGCCTCAGTCTGGAATCAGTCTTGCCTGCCCAGAAATGTACAAAGGGTCCTATCAAAGGCCTTCCAAGGACCCTAGAGGAAACTGTACCTGTCCATGTACCTGGGGACACACTTGGCTTTGGCACACACTGAAGTGTACCCATATTTCAGCACCAGCCCAACTGACTGAGGTCCTGGAGTCAATCCAGTACATCCAGAAATGAGACAGGATCTACATCTGCTCAAGGTCCTGGTAATGGACCCACCAGCCATGGAGCACACTATGGACACGGGAGTTACCACATGAGCAGGCCCCAGCCCTACATGACTAAAAACCTAGAGCCAATTCCATCAGCCTGAGAACCGAACAAAAAACTCTTTACCTGCTAAAAACCATCTATAAAGAGAAAAAGTATTCTTATTTCAAATGAATAAAGACCAATCCAAGGTCACATGGGCAACAAAGAATCAGGCAAACATAATACTAACAAAGGAAACAAAGCTTCAATAAAGAAAGATATAAAGTAGGAAATTATCACACACACACACACACACACACACATACACACATTTTTGGCCCAGATTTCCTGGCTCACAGCTATCATATTTCTTGTAATTTTTAAATGACTATAGTAATGAAGGCATTTGTTAAATATTTGGCCTTTCTTCATGGTTCTTGCCACAATTACAGAAAAAAAGACAGTCTTCTTATTTATAGAAAGCCCTTTCAGAAATATCTGAGATTATGTGAGTGATGTGATATTTCTTTCCCTAAACAGTGGATGAGAAAATAGTTGCCAGGCTGATAATCCATGTCCTTAGAGGGCTGAAACTTTCAGTTGTACTTACTGACCTTCATGGAAGGGAGAAGAAATAAAGGTTAAATTGATTGTCGATGTTTTATGATTTAATAAATCATGCTGTATAATGAAATTTCTATTAAAACCTAAAAAAGACTGAGCCTGAAGAGCTCTCAAACAATTGAATATATGAAAGTTTCTGAAGAGTGGATTTCCCAGAGAGGGCCTGGAAGCCCTGTGTTACTCTCCACCTAACTTCCTTCTGTGTGTCCTTTCATGTACCCTTTATAATAAACCAGTAAACATAAGTTTTGTGTTTTCCTGAATTCTGTAAGCTGCTCTAGCAAGTTAATCTAACCCAAGATGGAAGACTTGGGTAGCGTTATACATAATCTGATAATTAGAAACATGAGTAAAATAACCTCGGATTGAAATTGGCAGAGGCAGAAGCAGTCCTCTGGGACCTAAAGCTATCCAAAGTTGGATAATGTCAGAATTGAATGGACTTAGAGGACACTTAACTGGTATTTGCTGCAACACTGATTAAATGGATGCCAGAGTGAGAAGATCCATGTGCACTTTTTTTTGTTAAATTCTTTTATTGGTACATTGTAGGTATACAACACAATTACATTTCTCAATGGGAATTGTACCTTTACATAATGCATCTTGGTTCTTATTTTTTCCCCATTCCTAGCCCTCCCTTCACCCCCTCCATCCTTCCCTATTTAGAAAGACTTTATTTCCATTTCTCATCATTTTTCCTTTCCCTTCTTTCCTTTCCCCCACCCCTCCCACTACTCCTACCCTTTTGGACCTTTTCTTCCTATTTTGCATTATCGATTATTCATGTTAATTATTGGCATACTTTAGGTATACAATATAATGACATTCATCATTGGAAATTTGCACCTTTACATAATCTCTCTTGGTTCTTATTTTTCACCCTTGCCCAGCCCTCCCTTCAACCCCTCCAGTCCTCCCTATTTACAAAGATTTTGTTCCCATTTTTCAATTTTCTCATATTAATCCCATTCCCTTCTATCCTTTCCCCTAGGCCTCCCACTTCCTTCCCTTCAACCCTTTTCTTCCTATTTCACATTACTTATTATACATTTAGTCCTTATTTACACGTTGTACCTCACACCAGAGAAACTATTCTGTCTTTATACATGTGTGTCCTATTTATTTCACTTAAGAGTATCGTTTCAATGTTCATCCACTTAGCTATAAATGTCTCTAATTTCTCATTTTTTATGGCTGAGTAGTACTCCATTTTATAATAAAACCACATTTTCTTTATCCAGTCACCAGTTGATGGGCATTTGGGCTGTTTCCAAGTTTTAGCTATCACAAACTGTGCTGCTATGAACATGGGCACACATATATCACTGTGGTATGATTCTTTTAATTCTTTGGGGAAGATCCCCAGCAGTGGAATAGCAGGGTCAAATGGGACTTCCAGTCCTAGTTCTTTGAGGTATATCCATACTGATTTCCACAGTGCTTGCACCAGTCTACACTCCCACCAGCAGTGGAGCAGGATTCCTCTTTCCCCACAGCCCTGCCAGCATTTGTTACTGATTGATTTCATGATAGCAGCCATTCTTTCTGGAGGGAAGTGCAATCTCAGCGTTGTTTTCATTTGCATCTCTGGAATGACCAATGATGTTGAACATTTTTTCATGTGATTATTTGCTATTTCTACTTCTTTGTCTGAAAAATGTCTGTACATTTCAGATGCCCATTTTCAGATTGGGTCTTTAAATTTGGGAGGTCTGATCTTTTTAAGTTCTTTATAGATTCGAGATAGTAGACCTTTGTCTGAAGAAGAGCAGGTGAAGATTTTTCCCACATTGTGGGTTGTCTCTTCACACTGCTGGTGGTTTCTCTTGCTGTGCAGAAGCTTTTTAATAAGAAGAGATCCCACTTGTTGATTGTTTGTGCTAGTTCATGGGCAACTGAGGTTTTGTTCATAAAATCTTTTCCTACACCGATGTCTTCAAGGGCTCTACCTAACCTCTGTTCCAAGTGGTTCAGAGTTTCTATTTTAATATTTAGATCTTTAATCCATTTTGATTTTAGTTTAGTGCATGGTGAGAAATATAGGTCTAGTTTTAATCTTTGGCAAGTTGAAGCCCAATTTTTCCAGCACCATTTATTAAAGAGGCTATGTTTCCTCCAGTGAAGGTATTTGGCTCCTTTATTGAAGATGAGATGGCTGAGTGTGTCTGGCGTTGTTTCTGCATCTTCTAATCTGTTTCACTGGTCCTCAGGTCTGTTTCTTTGCCAGTACCATGCTGTTTTTATCACAGTAGCTTTGTAGTAGAGTTGCAGGTTGGGGATTGTGATACCCCCTGCCATGTCTCTGTTACCTAGAATTGCTTTTGCTATTCTGGATCTCTTCTTGTTCCAAATGAATTTTGGGATTATAGTGTCCTTCTTCATCTCTCTTAATTAGTGTTGTTTTGAAATCTACTTGATCTGCAAAGAGGATGGCTTCTCCTGCTTTTTTTCCACCCTTTAACTTTCAGTCTATGAGTTTCCTTTTGAATTAAATGTGTTTCTTGTATGCAGCATATTGTTGGATTTTGCTTCTTGACCAATTCTGCCAGTCTATTTCTTTTGACTGGTGAATTGAGACCATTAACATTAATGGTTATAACTGAAACATATTGACTTGTCATTGCCATGACTTTTTCTTTTTGTTGGGTTCTCCCCCTTTACATTTAATTTTTTGTCATGTCAAATGGGTTCATTCTGCTTTGCTTCCTGGGGTTGTGGTCCTCAATGTCTGTTCCTAGGATATTGTGTAAAATGCTTTGGAATGCTGGTTTGGTATTCACAAAGTTCCTAAGGTGCTCTTTGTCATGAAAGTATCTTATTTCTCCATTAATTTTGAAAGATAGTTTTGCAGGGTACATCAATCTGGGTTAGAGGCTGTTTTCTTTTAGGGCTTGGAATATGTCACTCCAAGCTCTTCTTGCCTTGATGTTTTGTGTTGAGAAGTCTGCTGTGATTCTTATGGGTTTTCCTTTGTATGTGATTTGTTTCTTTTCTCTGACTGCTTTGAGAACTTTGTTCTTCTGTTGTGTTTCTGGAATCTTAACAATTATATGCCTATGTGTAGATTTTTTTTGATCAAGTCTATTTGGAGTCCTATCTGCCTCATTTATCTGTATGTCAAGCTCTTTTCCCCTGCTTGGGAAGTTTTCTGCCATTATTTCTGTAAAGAGATCTTTTATGTCATCTGCAGTCTCTCCTGTTTCTTCATTGACTCCAATCAGTCTTATGTTATTCTTCTTTGCATCATCTAGCAGCTGCTGGATTGATTTCTCATGGTCCCTTATAATTTTGAAGCAATTTTTCTTTTCCTGGTCACTAATTGCAATCTTATCTTCTGTGTCTGAAATTCTGTCCTCGCATTGGTTCATTCTGCTGTGTAGACTTTCATTGGAGTTTTTCATGTCCTGGAAATCTATTTGCATCTGTTTTATGGATTCCATTTGTTTCCTATGTTGGGATTCCATCATGTTCCTGATCTCCTCTCTAGATTTATTAATCATGTCTTGCACTAGGTGCACAATTTCTCCTGTTATCTGAGAAATCATTTCTGATTTCATTTTTTCCAGATCCCCTTTTGTTGCCAGTTCAGTAGGTCCAGGTGTTTGAGTATCAGAGTGTTCCATCACATTTTCCTTTAGGGTTGTTGTAGGTGATCTGGAAGTCTGGTTTTGAGACTTATTTATGTGTTTTCTCATTTCAACTGGGTTGGGGTGCGGTTTGCACCTGCACGGATTACCTCCTCTGAGCTGGGAGAGGTGGGACAGGGGCCGGGAGCAGCAGGAGGGATGGTGCCCAGGGAGCCCCTTCCTCTGGACCAGGAGCAGTGGGACAGTGGCTCAGAAGTCCCTACCTCTGAGCTGGGAGGGGCGGGACAGAAGGTGTCCCAAAAGCCCTTTCCTCTGGGCTGGGAGCAGCAGAAGAGATGGTGGCCAGGAAGCCCCTTCCTCTGGACCAGGAGCAGTGGAAAGGTGGCTCAGAAGCCCCTACCTCTGGGCCAGGTGCAGCGGGACTCAATATCGTGGTCTGGTGGTCCAGTGTCCTCTACGTGTTTGTAGTGTGGAACCAGGTGGCTGTGCAGAGGAGTGTGGGGCGGTGTCCAGTGGATTGCTGCTGGGGTGCAGGCTGATTCATGTTCCGTGTGACTCGTGACCTTGGTAGGGTTTGCGCAGTCCTGTCTGTCTGCAGCGGGCTGATTTGGCATGTTCCACGTGACTGCCATGTACATTTTGATGGGCAAAAGTCAAGAAGTATTTTGTGTTACATGAATATAGGGAAAAAATGCGAGTTTGTTTATTCCTATATTCCTAGATACAGATTGTCTAAAAAGAAATTCATTCTAATGAGACATTCAATAACATGCAAGACAACACAGATAACTAAATAATTAGGAAAACATTGCATAAACACAATTAGAGAGCCCAGGACTTAGCTCAGTGGTAAAGTCCTAGCCCAGGATCCACAGGCCCAGCTTTCAATTCCCAGTACCATAAACACACACACACGCACGCGCACACACACACACACACACACACAAATATTACAGGCTTATTGAAGAAATGGAAATAAAATGAGATTCCAGAGCTGAAAAATATCATGATAAATCT
Organism: Heterocephalus glaber; assembly: GCF_053883595.1. Taxonomy (NCBI): domain Eukaryota; kingdom Metazoa; phylum Chordata; class Mammalia; order Rodentia; family Bathyergidae; genus Heterocephalus; species Heterocephalus glaber. The sequence continues at coordinate 63,683,950 of NW_028258317.1, read as the reverse complement.
GAAAAATTGAATAGAAAGCATTAATAGTGAACTCCATTGTGCTGAAGAAAAAAATTGATAAACTTGAAGATAGGTCATTTAATATTAGCCAGTTATAGAAACAAACAGAAAAAAAAAAGAATGAAAAATGGTGAAGTAAGCATAAATGACTTATAAGATAGCACCAAGCATACGAATAAAAAAAAAAAATATGTGTGCACCAGAAGGAAGACACAGAGAAATGAAGGACAGAAAACTCATGTAAAGAAATATTAGCTGGAGATTTCCCAAATACTGGAAAGTTATGAACATCTCAGTTCATTCCGGAAGAAAAGGAGATTGACAGATGTTGTAAAGAGATATTTGTGCCTCCATATTCATTGCAGCATTATTCAAAATAGCCTATATATGGAAATATCTAAGTGTCCACTGATGGATGAATAAAGAAAATGTGATACATACATGGATATAATGAAATATTACTGAATCCTATAAAGAAGGAAATCTAGCAATTTGCAACAACAGTATAGGAAGTGAAATAAGCCAGGCAAAAGTAAGAAAAATACTGTACGATTTAATTTCAATATGGAAGTTTTTAAAAACTAATCTCATAGAAACAAAGCATAGAATAATGTTGTCAGGGGCTAACAGGTGGGGGAAATCTGTAGATATTGGTCAAAGTGTTGATATAGACTTTCACTATAAATAAATAACTCTGGGACTGTAAAGTACAGTATGGTGACTATAGTTAATACTGTTTACTTGAGGTTTGATAACATATTTTAAGTGTGTTCATCAAACATGTGTTCAATCTCCACTACACACACCCCAAAAAATGACAATTGTGGGTATAGATAGATGTGTTAATTAATTGGGCTGTGATCATCATTTACACACTGTGTACGTATATCAAATCATCATATTATACAACCAGAACACATACAATTATTTTTGTCAATTTGACATTTTAAAATTTAAAAAGAAGTATTATAGAGTCTTGGAGAGGATCTTGAGACTTTAATTACTTTTTCCTCCTTATGTTCCACAGTAGAGTCTTTTCAACAGAATCTTTTTAAGCGATCATCTTTTCAAATCTGCTTCAATATTTCCTCTAGAAGATACTTAGTTCTCAAGAAGCCCATTTCAAACTTGGGACACTTATAATTGATTTGAAGAGTATTTCTTGAGACTGGAAAGAGGAACAAAGCTTTCCATCTAAAATCATATATTATTGTTCCACCTCCAGTTCAATCATTAGGCCCTCCCTCTAAACTCGGTTTTTGGATAGGCACACCCATTACACTTGAAATCTAGAACAGGCTATTGTTTTACAACCTCTTCCTTACAGTAGTGATAATGTACTAATTAGTAGCCATTACTTTTTCAACAGAAAACTGTAAATGATAATGTGCTAATTAGTAACCATTACTTTTTAAACAGAATAGTTTAAATGAAAGAGTAAATTTAACTTCAGAGATAGTATCAAATAAGTAATATGTCCTATGAAATTAAATTTCCACTTGCCAAATAAAAATAGTATATGCAGTTCATAGTATGTATCAGTGTTTTATAGTTCAAAAAGAAATGGTACTTCAGGTGATCACACAGAATGACAAAACTCCCATAACTCCAGTTCTGTTTATCTTTCCAGTCACTTTATTAAAATAGGTCATTTCAAATCTATTTAACCACATGAATATGCAGTACCACAGAGCTTGAATATATGACTTTATGCAAACGAAAGTTGGACAATTCAAAACCATTAGAAATTTACTAATTTATAGAACTCAATTCTTATAACTTGGTCTATGTACATTGGAAGGTGGGAGTTTTCTAAATTAACTTCCATGGATATGACAATGTTTACTCATGTCTACAAAACAAAAATGTGAAAAATCTGAACCCTATGAACACACATACATACATACTAAAACCTAAGAGGAGTTACAACCATTCTTTTGAACTAAGACTAACAAAACCTTTTTGGTGGAGAAATGTTTTTTCATTAATATTGTTTAGATCTGTTGGCACATTTGATAATAAAAAGTAGACCAATACTTTATTTTTATTTCTAAATCATCTTCAGATAAGACATCTCCTGTTGGTGTCACCCAGAGCTGACTTCCTTATATCCCTTGGGTCTACCCTTGGAAGCCCACTTTTTAAAATTGGGAAAAATATAATTTCTCCAGTTGAAAATTGCACAGAAGCCTCTATGCGACCAATTCTATGAATGGAGATGAAGTGTGTGTGGGGGGGGGTGTCCCCATCCAGGGGAATCAAGATCAACCTAAGGCATTCACACAGATGCAATAGAGATCCAGGGGAAAAATTATAAAGTATTCTTTTCTTAGTCTGAATTGCATTAATTTCTGCTTTGATCTTTGTAATTTATCTACCTCTTGTCAGCTTTGGCTTGACTTGTTCTTCTTTTTCTAAAAGGTTGAGGTTCATCATTAGGTTGTGTATTTGAACTCATTCTGTTTTCCTGATGTGAGAGTTCACTGCTATGAATTTTTCTCTTAGAACTGCTTTCATTGCATCCCATTAGTTGCAGTATTTTGTGTCAGCATTATCATTTAATTGTAGATATTGTTTAATTTCTTCTTTAATTCCATCTGTGACCCATTGGTTGTTCAGGAGGGTGTTATTTAATTTCCATGCATTTATTGCATTTATGAAATTTTTGTTATTTCTTTTGCTGTTGATTCCACTTTTGTTGCACTGTGGTCAGATAATATGCATGGGATAATTTCTTTCCTTTGCATTCACTTAAGCATGTCCTATGGTCTAGTATGAGGCTTGTTTTGGAGAATGTCCCATGTGTAGCTGAGAAAAATGTATATTCTGATGTTTTATGATAGAACACTGTGTAAACATATATTAAGTCCATTTGTTCAACAGTTTGGTTCAGTTCTGACATTTCTTGATTTTTTTGTCTAGATTATCTATTTGTGCCAAATATTCTAAAGGTACCCCATTACAGTTGTATTATTGCTTATTGGATTTCTCATGTCCATTAATATTTTGTTTTGTTTTGTTTTGGTACCAGGGATCAAACTCAGGACCTTGCGCTTGTGATGCAGGTGGCGGGATCACTGAGCTAAATCCCCGGCCCAATATTTGTTTTATGTAGTTAGGTGCACCAATATTTAATGCATATATATTTATAATTGTTATCTCTACTTCTTGTATTTTCCCTTAACAAGTTTGTAGTGACCTTCTTTGTCTCCTTTGATCAGTCTTGGCTGGAAGTTCACATATCTTCAAATAGAATAGCTACCCCTGCTTTTTTCTAGGTTCCTGTCACATGGAATATTGTTTTCCATCCTTTGACTTTCAGTCTATGAATTTCTTTTCTGGTTAAATGTGTTTCTTCTATACTGCATATTGTTGGATCTTGTTTCTTGATCCATTCTACTAGTCTATTTCTTTTAATCGGTGAATTGAGATCATTTACATTGATAGTTATTACTGATATGTATCAGCTTATCCCTATCATATTAGTTTCCTGCTGTTTGTTCCCCCTCTGTTTAATTGTTCATCCAGTGTGGTGACTTCTTTCTATTGGTGTTCTTGGAATTGTGGTTTTCAATATTTCTTTCTAAAAGGACCCATCAAAACACTTTCTAGAACAGATTTATTAGTCATGAACTTCTTCAGTTCTTTGTCATGGAAGTGTCTTATTTCTCCGTTGATTTTGAAAGATAGCATTGCAGAGCATATCAATCTGGTCTGGAGGTTGTTCTCTTTTAGGGCTTAAATATGTCACTCCAAGCTCTCCTTACTTTAAGGCTTTGTGTTGAGAAGTCTTTTGTGATTCTCATGGGCTTTCCTTAATAAGTGATTTGTTACTTTTCTTTCAGAGCTTTTAATATTCTGTTTTTGTGCAGGATTTCGGGGATCTTGATAACTATATGCCTTGGTGGAGATTTACTTTGGTCATGAGTATTTTGAGTTCTATGTGCTTCACTTATTTGTAGGTCAAATTCTCTTTTTGTGTTTAAAAATTTTCTGCCATTACATTTGTGAAGAGGCTTTTTATAGCATTTGCACTATCTCCTGATCTTTCATTAATTCTGATCAACCTAATATTGTTTTTCTTTGCATCATCTTGCAATTGTTGGATTGATTTTTCATAACTTGATATTTTTAAGATATCTTTCTTTTCATGGTCAATAACTGCAATCCTGTCTTCTAGATCTGAAATTCTGTCCTGATCATGGTTTAAATGATTGCATGTACTTTCAATGGAGCTTTTAACCTTCTGGATGTATATTTGGGTCTGTTTCATAGATTCCATTTTTTTCCTGTGTTGGGTATTCATATTTCCCATCATTTTCCTAAGCTCCTCTATCTTTTTATCTATGTCTACTCCAGATTTGTTGAGATGTTCTTCATTTTGATTGTCATTTTTTTTGCCTGAAAGACTATTTTCTCTATAGCCTGTTCTATCTGTTTATTTACTTCAGTGATGATAATTTCAGATAGTTCAGGTAGATGACTTCCAATATCCTCTATCTTCCCTGGACTGTCCTGGGTGGGCTGATGTCTGGGGTTATATTTTGCTTTTACCTCATGTCATTTTCTATTTTTTAATTTTATTTTGTTTTCAGAGTTGTTTCTTATGGTAGATAGTAGTATTGAACTAGTGCTGAGGCTTCTTTAGGAAATACTTATTCCTCAAAGATGTCTTCTGGATGTAGGTGTTCTTGGTCTTTGTGTTTATTCCAAGATCCTACCTTCCCAATCTACTGATGATGACAGGTTGTTATCTATTTAACTCAGCACCCAGTCCTTTGGAACTGTACTACAGTAATGGTTGTGATGTCTGATGATCACAGTGTTGCCATACAATGAAGAACAACTGATTACAACTTGTATGACTACCTGGCGAAAGTAGTACAATTATCAGTATCAATAGCTTCTAACAGAGCATAGCAACTGACAAACTGTGGTCATATTACTTCAGTACCTTTAATTATATGAGCAAGCTCTATCATTATAGAATAAAATCCAACATAAACCAGGAACTTGTATACAATAAATCAATGAATTGAAGAGTTGGTTCTTTGAAAGATTAAATAAAATTGATAAACCCTTAGCCAACATTATCAAAAAAGGAAAGAAAAAACTCAAATTCATGCAATTAAGAATAAAAAGTGTGAAACACAAGGGATCCTATAGAAATCCAGAAGACTATCAATACCTACTTCCAGAGTCTGTACTTTAATAAGGTGGAAAACAGAAAAAAATGGATGGATTCCTAGATACATATGAATTACCAAAGCTGAATCAAGAAGATATAAAAAGTATAAATAAATATCAAGCATTGGATTGAAAATGTAATTGAAAATTTATCAACAAAGAAAAGCCCAGGTCCTGATGGTTTCACTGCTGAATTCTACAAGAAATTCAGAAGAGAGCTAATGACACTACTCCTCAAACTCTTCAATGAAATGGAAAAGGATGGAATACTCCCAGAATTATTTCTGCAATGACTTCATGAACAAAATCCAGACTGCATGGGAAATAATACAAAGAATCGACAACTGGATCTCATCTTATTAAAAAGCTTTTGCGCCACAAAAGAAATCACGAAAAGAGTGAAGAGACAACCCGCAGATGGGAAAAATTTTAGCCAGCAGTTCCTCACAAGACTAATATCTAGACCATACAAAGAATTGATGAAAATCAGACCCCCCCAAATTTAAAGACTCGATCCAAAAATGGTTATCTGAAATGAATACACATTTCTCAGATGAAGAAGTAAAAATGGCAAATAAATATATGAAAAATGAACATCACTGGTCATTTGAGAGATGCAAATAAAAACAATGCTGAGATTTCACCTCAACCCAGAAAGAATGGCTGCTATCATGAAATCAACCAATAAAAAGTTCTGGTGAGGCTGTGGGGAAAAAGGAACCCTGCTCCACTGTTGGTAGGAGTCCAGACTGGTGCAAGCACTGTGGAAAGCAGTGTGGAGACTCCTCAAAAAACTAGGATTAGAGGTCTCATTTGACCCAGCTCTTCTCCTTCTGGATATCGTCCCAAAAGAATTAAAAGCATCATAACACGGCAATATATGCACACCCATGTTAATAGTGACACAGTTTGTAATAGCTAAATCTGGGAAACAACCCAAATGCCCACCAACTGATGAATGGATAAAAAAGATGTGATTTTTTTTATACAGTTGAATACTGTTCAGCCATAAAGAAAGATAAACTTAAGACATTTATAATTAAATAGTTGTTTCTTGAGACTTTACTCTTAAGTGAAATAAACTGGACACACATGTGTAAATATTGCATTATCTCTCTGCTGTGAGAAACTGAAAGGGTAAATAAGAACCAAAATGTATAATAGATAATGTGAAATAGGAAGAAATTTTTCAAAAGCAAAGGGAGACTTGGAAGGAGGGAGGAGGAAAAGAAGGAAGAAAAAAGAAAACAACACAAGAAAAGGATAAAATGGAAACAAAGCTTTATAAATAAGATGGTTGAAGGGAGCAGAGGGGATTGACTGAAAAAGAGGAATCAAGATATACCATGTACAGGTACAAATTCCCTATGCTGAATGTACCCATTATGTGTATTCAAAGTGTACCAATAAAATTAATTTTAAAAAGAAATTTATAAAATATAGTCAAATCTATTTAGAGGCTCCTCATTTCCAAGGCAGTAGGAAAAGGAGGCATGACATGGACAACATCAAAACTGCTCTGCAGAAAATTTCCTCAAATGTCAATAGGAACATCTAGGTGGATGGTGGCTCATTCCCGTAATCACAGCACTGTGGCAGGCTGAGGCAAAAGGATCAAAAGTATGAGCCCAGCTTGGCCAGCTTAGCAAATTAGCATGATCATGACTCACAATTAAAAAGTAATAAAAGGGCTGGGCTGTAACTCAGTACAAAGGCCCTGAGTTTAAACTCTAGCACCAGAAAACAAAACAAAAGAAAAAATTTAAAAATATCAACTATGGCAGGAGATGGAAATACCTTTCCATTTTCTCTACCTCACTATTCTTTTCTAGATATTAATATAAAAATGTATATTACATTATAAACATTGATGGAATTGAAATTTGAAATTTTTTTCAGTCTACAGTCCAAAATGTAGGTTAAAATCTGTCTTAGAGGTGTATCACAGTTAACTAATAAAACACTACATCATTTTTCCTGAACTTCGTGTTCTTCTAGCATTTGCTACTGAAACTGAGGAAATGCCTGAATAAGCCTCTTGTTCTGCATGTTTTTGTTGTTGTTGTTATTTGTTTGGTTTTTTGAGACAGGCTCTCAGTGTGTAGTTCAGGTTGGCCTTAGGCTCATTAGATACCCTGGCTGGCCTTGAACTTGTGATGATCCTCCTGCCATAGCCTCCCCAGTGCTGGAACTATAGGCATCTAAGCTCAGCTGTATGCTTTTTTAGTTACTTGCTTTTATCATCAGCTTTAGAAGTCACTTGGATATGCAGTACAGTTCCACTAGTTTCACTGTAGATAATACCACTTATGTATGGTGGTACCTTGGTAAAAATTGTTTAAATTAACTTTCAGGAACTTGGAGGCACTTTTGGTCTATCTCAAATTGATGAGTCTATCAGTGCTCCACTTGGGCCTGTTCAGGTGTCCCATGGGTGACCCTTTGATGTTAGAGGGCAGAAGATTCCACCCTCTGACCATGCAAATGGCACCATTTTCTAAGCAAGTGTTTATGAAAAGTCAAGAACTTTCACACATATGTGTGGACCACAGATTATGTCACTTTGTCATTTCAGCAATATTGTACATGCGGTAGGCAAAACAGGCCTTGTTTGGCAGCATGTACATCTTAAAAATTGTCATTAGTAAATGGACATAAATTTACATGTGCAATTTTATTTTATTTTCTTAAAAGGGATCCCCAAATTATATACGTTTTAAGCCTCACAAAATTTAGATCGAAGCTGCTGAAAAGCATGAATTTGATCAAATTCACTCTCCTTTCTTGCCCTTTGCTTCATATTTTCATTTTTCATACTGAATCCAGGGCCTTGCACATGCTAGGAGAGCACTTTACCACTGAGCTACATCCACAGCCCATTTTATTTTTAATTTTGAAATTTGGTCTTGCTGAGTAACCTGGGTTAGTCTCAAACTGGGGATCTTCCCCTCAGTCTCTGGAGTAGTTGAGTGGTTGGGATTACAGGTGTATGCCACCTCAGTTGGCCCCTTCTCCTTTAAAAAAAAAATATTATTAAGGAAATAGACACAAGGAAGTTTATTTCATCCTTTTGCTACCAGGTACTGGGGGACCTAGGAGTCCCTTTTAGGCTCTCGTTATCCTGTTCAAAGAATTGGACAAGACAAGCAAGGAAAAGAAGTGATCTGCAGAATGAGCATGAGAAAAGGAAATACGCTCTGCCCAAAGAGTGAAGAAGGCCCAGAGACTGACGGCCACTGTCTTTTAGAACCTCATTCTGATGTCAGATCTAAACCATCCTATCTTGTTCCTGAAGAGTTGAGAGCAACATTGTCTGACTGGTATCAAGTGCAGGGCTTGGAAGCTGTCCTGTACACGTGTTCCGGATGTGATTAACATCTCTTGCCCACCTGCACAACCAGTTTGCTACACCCTAATCTCCTGCCTCACTCTGGCTTTAAAATATATAGTGACAGTCTTCATGTGTCCCTAAAAGTTTTTTGCCTTAGATAAATTTTGTTAGAAACATTTTTGCAGTATCCTCAGACTCAAATCCAGTGCTAGCAAAATACTACTTTTCCTGAATAAAATTAGTTCTTAATTTTTAAAATTGTTTTTCATACAATTTGTTTCTTAGATCTATAAAATATTAACCATCCAATTTTCCATTTTTGAGAATATTCCAGACTGCTGATATAATGTAGCACCTAAAGCTGGCCATGATACCTGAGTTGTTATGTTCCATATTCACCAATTAAAACACCTCACATCATCCTTCCTTTAGGCTGACTCCAGTAATCACTCCACACCATTCCCTGGGCATCCCACTGTAAATGTGGTCAAAGACTTAATCAGAAACAATGAGAGGCATGACATGGATACTTCAAACCTTATCATTCTTTTAGGAAATATTTTAAAATTCCAACAATCGTCTCAATGCCAGGATCAGAATTATCTGATAAAGTCATTGACAGAATGGCATTTAAAGCACAGGGTAAGGAAAAATAATGAATGAACAGTTGTATTACATATCACAGGTTCCTCTCTTTTAGCACCCTCAGGCACCAGAGCCATAGCCAGCCTGCTGCACAGTTATCTTAACATGCATCACCTAAGACCGTAGCATCAAGAAGAAACATTAGACAATTGAACCTGAGTCTTATACAGTAGCTTCTGTCTGATCAAGGTGTCCTGGGTAGAGGATGTTTGGGAAACTGTAAAACATTTTTAGTCATTCTAAAACTTTGAAGCTCTTTCCCTTTTAAAATCTTTTCTACTGCCAGGAGAGAGCCTACACACTTGCTCACCCTGTCGATAGGAAGGCTTCAAGCTTTACATTTTTGCTTTAATATTTGGCTTTTATCTGGCTGTTGAACAAGCTCCCAGGATGAATCTATGAGTTACATGAAATTAGACACAGGTATTTTTTGCAATATAAATCTAATATACACAGAGATTGGCCTGGATAATAGGGATTTAGAACTACAAAATAGGCATGCTATCCCTTGTCTCCTGGATTCTCTATTGGGAAGAAATGGAATTTACAGTGCCTATCCAATAAATTCTTTAGATGTCAGTTATAGGTCCCACATTGCCATAGAGTACATTCAGATGTGGGCATAGGCAAACTGTATTGCACAGAGAGCATGTGAGAGTCTCCAATCTTCTTTTTGACAAATGTTTTTCAAATGCTAAGCTCTGTCTACCACCTTTTACTCTGTAGTTTTCCTCTGGTTTTCTGGGAAACTTCTCTCTGCAAACCCTTCTCATTTCCTCAGTCCCTTGGAAAGTGTTATGTTCTCCATTTATTTTTCCAACAACCATCACCCACCAAGTAATTGATCTCCAGTATCAGCTCACCCATGTCTTCCTATTATAAAGATGAAGAATAGACTCAAGAGAGGTAACCTTTTCACTTTTATTTTAACTTAGACCTACTGTAAGAAACCTGTTTTGGGTCCTGAGGTACACATGCATCCACAAATATAAATGAAGCAAAAACAAAGATTTTATAAAAAACATTGTAGTAGACACTTTATAATGTACTCCACTTCATTCTACCTGTTTGGTCAATTCTTGCTAGCTCCATATTATCAGTCTCCACTACAGAGCCACATTGTTGATTGAAAAGTTGTGCCATAAAGAAAACCTCAGCAGCACCCTCTGGCCTGAGCCATAGTAGTGAAGGAAGAGTAACATATATTGTCACAGTTCTGTGTAGAACATGGTAAGTAGGCTTGAAGGTTGGAAGGAACATGAAGGGCATTTTCTTTTTTACTTAGTAGAGCAGCCTGCTCTTGATTCAGTTTCTCTGCTGTACTTAGTAACAATATAATAACACCATATGTATTATTTTATACTCCTTTGGCCTGCTTTCTCAAATATGCATAACAAGGAAAATGCATCACACTAATGTCATTTTGTTAAATATGTCTATTATGGAGACGCTGTGGTTCAGCACTAATGGAGTTTTTGGTCTTTTTGAGTTTCTGATACTGCATGTTACAGTGATTTATGGGAGGCCAGAGTGTTTTGCGGCAACAAAGGTCTGTTGTGTTAAACACCATCCCGCTCCCTGCCTATTCTGTTCCTCAATCCACATGAATTTTCCTGTGACTTGACCCTACACTCAATCCATCATAAGGCCTACCTCCAAAATGTATCCCATATAATATGACACTGGCTCCCTAGGCCCTTCCTAGTCACATCATCATCCCTTCTGCCAAGGGCACTGCAGTGGTTTCCTAATGGGTTTCTCTGTGTTTAGCCTGACCTTCCTATAGCTTATTGTTCATCCCAAGGTCAATTTGTTAACCTCAAATGCAAATTAGGCAAGTCTGTGGCATTGCTTAAGAGAAAGAAATGGAAAGAGATGTGTGTACCTGTACTTGTGTGTGTGAAAACATCTCTCAATTAATATGTCTTTGTTAAGGGAGGAATTCCACCGGAGATGTCCTGAGACATACAGATTTCCTCATGGGTAAGGTCTTTAATTGTAGGAGTTCTGCATAAATACAAAAATATGACTGGTAAAAAATTGAAAACAGTAACTCCATTTCAATTTCATTTGAATTCTCTATCATCTCCCTCTTACACACACACACACACACACACACACACACACACACACACATCTGTGGCTTCCAAATCCTTAATCTTACCTGGCTTTCAGTGCCTGGCTGAACTTTCAGCACTCAGCCCTCAGGTACTACTCACCTTGTCCTCATCATGCCTCAACCATACTCTCCACCTTTGCGTCCTCCAAATGCATGGAACGTTTGTGTCTCAAACTCTTCTTTTGCATGACTAGCACTTTTTTATTCTCCATGTGTCAGCTCAAATGTCAGAAGTCTCCCGGAAGCAGCATTTCCAAAGCTGGATATTTCATCCTCCACAAGCTGAAGCAACCTGTTTTGTTGTTGTTGTTGTTGTTCTTGTTGTTATATTTGCTTTTTTATTGCTTGTCTCCCTCCATTAGAATATAGGGTTGTACAAGGTATGTTCTCCACTAAATCTACTACTCAGAGCAGTTCTTGTTACATACATAGTAGACTTTCGGTAAATATATGACAATTAGAGACTTGTATGAATAGCATGTGTTCAAAGTAATTTTTAAGCCATTTTTATATCAATAAATTAAAAAATTTCATTGCCCTCTGTACTTTCCCCAACTGACAGTTATTTTCAAAAAAATGTGAAAATATAATTTATTAATTTGTTATTCACAAAAGTTGATTCCTCAAACATGCAAATGTATGCTCTATTTCCCCTATTCAACAAAAATGAATGCAGTTTGAAGAACCCTAGTTAAATCATACTGATATTCATAGATAATTACTTTACCAGGGCAGATAATAGTATCAATTTGATCAATCACTATTCTTCATATTTTCACTTGATTAGTAATCTTCATATTAGTTAAATCCAAAAGTTTAGTAAACAAGAGTCTAGTTGAATCTTTGTCCCTCATTTTTTGTGGCAACAATATTTGTTGAGGACTTTTCAAGGACACTTTAGAGCAGCCCTTAGGTTAAGGGATACCCGCATACCCAGGATCTAAAATTTTTAAGCTTACTTCTTAACGCTGGACCTCTTAAAAGTCCTGAACCTATTTGAAGCCAGAATGTTGCCTAGATGTTCATAACTATTCAAAGGCCCACTTTCAAATTTCTTTAGGAACCTCTACACTGGTTTCCTTAGTGGCAAACCAATCTATAATGACACCAACAGTGTACTAAAGTTTCTTCTTCTCCACACCTTGCTAACATTTGTCACTGCTTATTGTGTGTAATAGGCACTCTAATGCATTTGAGCTGATTTCTAAGTACGTTTTAAACTGTACATCCCTGTTGACTAGTGATGTTGCTCACCTTTTCATACAGGTATTGACCCTTTTTATGCTTTGTTTCATGAATGTCATCAGGTCCTTTGCTCATGTTTAAATTGGGTTATTTTTTGCTATTGGGATATAAAAGTTCTTTATAATTTTTGGATTTCAATGACATCAGATATGAAGTTTTAAAATATTTCACGAGTCTGTATGTTGCCCTTCCATTTTGTTGACTTTTTCCTTTGCTATGCAGATGCTTTGTAATTTGATGTAGACCCATTTACTTCTGCTTTTGTAGTCTAAGTTTTTGATGTAACATTGAAAAATTATTTACAAGGCCAATGTCAAAAAGTTGTCACCCTGTGTTCTCTTGTAGGACTTCATGGTTTTCAAGTCTTATATTTGGGGTTTTTATCCATTTTTGAATTGATTATTGAGTTTAGTAGAAGTGTCCAATTTCATTCTTTACCACATGAAAATTCAGTTTTCCCAGAAACATTTATTTAAAGGACTATTCTTTTCCCATTGTGTCTTATTGGTATACTTGTTGAAAACTGTTTGGCAGTACATGCTTGCATATCTGAGCTCTCTATCCTATTAAATTGGTCTTTGTTTCTGTTTGTATACTAGTACCGTAATGTTTTGACTACTGTAGCTTTAATAATTCATAATTTTAAATAAAATTTAAAATCAGAAAACATTATGCCTTTACCTTTGTTTTTCTTTCTCCATATTACTTTAGCTATTTGTAGTTCAATATAAATTTTAGAAATCTTTCTGTTATTTCTGTGAAGAATGCCACTGGAATTTTAATAGATATTATACATTGGATCTGTATATTGGGGAGTATGTACATTTTAACCATATGATCTAGTGATCCTTTTCCTGGGTACATATCCATGGGAAATAAAATCACCAGCTCTAACTAAAGATAGGTATTTATATTCTCATAGTCACAGTAGAGTTGTTTACAATAGTCAAGACACATAAACAATCTAAATGTCTGCTGACAAAGGAATAACAAGAGAAACTAGTAAATATATATATATCATATGTAATGGAATATATATGCTATATATGATATATATAATATATAATGGAGTTTTATTTAGCCTTTAAAAAGAAGATCCTGCCTTTTGCCACATCATGGGAATGTCTGAAGGGAATTATGCTAAGTAAAATAAGTCAGACATAGAAATATATTGCATGATCTCTTTTTATGTGGACTCTTACAAAATGGGGCAAATATATAGAAATAGAAAATGAAATAGTAGTTGCAAGGGATGAGGGAGAGAAAACGGGGAGCTGCAGTTCAAAAGATACATATATGTAAAATAAACAAGCATAGAGGTCTAAGTATAACATGAGAATTGTAGTTAATAAAATTATATTATATTAGGAATTTTGTTAAGTGAATAAATTTTTGCTTCATATATATATATATATATATATATATATGCTAGGTTTTTTTTGTTTTTTTCATTCATTAAGATTACTGGTACATTTTAGGTATACAATATAATGACATTCATCATCAGGAATTTGCCCCTTTACATAATCTCTCTTGGTTCTTATTTTTTCCTTATTCCCCTGCTCTCCCTTCAACCCCTCCACCCCTCCCTATTTACAAAGATTTTGCTTTCATTTGATGCTATATATGTTAATTGCTTCACTACAGTAAGCATCTTACTAACTAAGTGTGTCCCATAACATCATATTGTAAACTTCAAATACATCCAATAAAATTTACTTTAAAAGGATAATAAACAAAGTGGAAAAACACTGAAGTGAAATGAAGCAAAAACAAGAGGGGAAGCTTTCTGTAGAAGACTGTCCTCACTTGGTTCAAAGAGGAGTTCGGAGCCCCTCTACGCAGAGCTCTTCCTGAGTTCATTTTTTCCTTAAGGTCCATGCCTGGATACATTAGAACACCTAACATATTCAAGCATTTAGCTAAATATACACTTGTCCTTCATGACAAAGTCCATGTCAAAGTTTCTTCTCTCATCATTGTTGATTTGGAGGCGAAAGGTTTCTGCCAGCTTTAGGATCTTTGCTTCACACCATTAATGCCATCAGCAACTCACTTCTAATGATCACTGAATGCTAGTCCTGTGTTCATCACGAGTTATTCTGTTGATTTGATTATTCTGGAAAATTCTTCAAGAAGCTACAATTCTCAATCTCTTGCTGCAGGTGAGAAATATGAGGCCCAGAGAACTTGTTTTCCCAGAGTGATACACCTGAGATTCAAGCCCAGCTCTGTGAGTCCTGCCCTGTGCTCCCAGGAATCAGTGGGGCTTTTCCTGTCTGCCCGAGGGCAGTGACTCCTCATCACTGGCCCACTGGTCTCCTGGCCTTTGTGTTCTGTGTCTCCCAAGACCAGAAGGCTCATCTTCTGAATCACCGTGACACATACAGAACCGTGAAAGACAAGTGTTCTTTGCTTCCACTTCTCTGCTTGTCTGTCCTTTCCCAAGCTTTCCCATGAGCATGAGAAGCTCAGAGCAGTCTCTCCTCTACTGGGCCTCTCTTCTCTTCCTGTTCTTCTAGAGGAAGTGGGAGAACATAGGGATTGAATCAATTCTGTCCTCCTCCCTGATTAGAACAAAAAAGGCAGTCGTGCAGTCAGACAGTGCCACATCTCCACTCATGCTCTTCCTTCCTCTCACCCTTGGGAGCCTGTGTTGTCTCCAAGGGAGTAGGTGAGTGGAACCATGTTGGAGTGAGAAGCCCCACACCTCTCTCACTCTTAACAGCTTAAGACAACTCCAAGGTCATTTTTTTACCAGGCTTAACTTAATAACTACTTGCAACAGGGAGAAAAGAGAGGAATGATCTATTTTTTCCACCCAGATAAGCAAGTGTGCAGGTTCATGACTGATTTAACATTTTGTATCTGGGTGCTGCACTCAGCATAAAAGTGATAGAAATGGCTACGTATTCATGCAAGGTCATAAATAGAGATGGCATTTTAAGGTGTGATGGGTGAAAAACCTTCAGCTTTTGACCAAAGTCATTCTTAATGAAATATTGACTAATAATTCTTTACTAAAATAAGTAAAAATGGATGTAAAGAGTCAAGAAACCAGGCTTTGTCCATCTTAAGCCATCAGGCTCCACAAGTATATTCCTCTCACAAAGAAATGTTTATCTCATACTTGCAGTTACACAGTTTGGCAACTTACTAAGAACTCTACTTGTTTCTCCTCTTTTTTCTATTATCATATTTCTTTTACACACTTTTAAAAATCATACCTCTTAGGTCCCAATTTGTAAATTGTTTCTTGAAAATAAATGCACAACCATTTTCAAAAGAAATTTGATTTATTATAGCTTTAAAGTCTTTAAGATATAAAAATAAATCAGCATCCTAAAGTAAAATTACATAGGGAAGATTGCCTAACAAATGTTTTAGGTTGACCAGATTACTATGAGTTTTTCAAGGCAGTAAATCTTCCATTGCACACACACTTATGTACATGCATGTGTATGCATTAGATAGATGGATGGATAGCTAGATGATTAGATAGATATAGATAGATAGATAGATAGATAGATAGATAGATAGATAGATATAGTAGATAGACAGACAGCCTTAATGCCCTGTCATTTGATGCACTTGGTTATCGGATACCAAAACATTCAAGCTGGATTAAATTTTCCATGTCAGTCCCTGAAGATAGCTGATTGTAGATACGACTTTATGAGATTCACTGTGTTTCCCTTTTAATCAATGCTGGAATGAGCTTCTGCTAAGTGGGATACATAAGGATCCTGTGGGAAAATTTGAGCCATTTAAAAAAATAATGAATCTCCTTTTTGCCCCTCTGCATTTCCATTTTGGAGCTTTATTAAGCCAGGATAACAGTTTTCATCTAGGCTGCACAAAACAGCATCAACATATACTTCTCATACTTTATAGGGAAAGAGGAGGCTAGGAAAGGTTTTGGGGAGTTCTGAGTATAGGTGATACTACAATGGGATCAAATGGGGGAAAATAATTTGGATGCAAAGTGGTTTTGTGGGGCTTTTAAGCTGCAGCACCACGGATTTTAGCAGAGTAATTGGATCCCTGTTGCCTGTGCAATCACACAGAATTGGAATCATCTCCATTTTGTCTTGCCACAGTAACAAACTTGAGAGTTCAGATGTAATTTCATGAATTCTCTAGTTCAGTTACCAGTGCTTTTCTCATAACCCACATTGTGTGTGTGTGTGCATGCGTGTGTGCATGCGTGTGTGTGTGTTTCATGCCCCCAATTCCATGACCTTAATTTTCTGCCCCATCCTTCTGTGAAAATGAGTAGCATAAAGGATGTAATCAGACCTTGTGTGATAGGACCGAATGGAGCCAGCAA
This sequence comes from Heterocephalus glaber, assembly GCF_053883595.1. Lineage (NCBI taxonomy): Eukaryota > Metazoa > Chordata > Mammalia > Rodentia > Bathyergidae > Heterocephalus > Heterocephalus glaber. Next base: position 63,667,093 of record NW_028258317.1, on the reverse strand, counting down.
TGAGACTCTTTCTAAGGAAGCAATCAGCGCATTAGGGTCTCCAAGACTGAAACCACTTTTAACAAGGTTTGGGGCTTAGGGAATGTCGGTCTAGGCTTCTGTTGCTTCCCCAAGAGGAAGCTCTACCCAGAATACTAATCATCATTTACCATTTCTACAAAAAGGAGGAAAAGAACATTAGCTACTTTATCACACACATAATGAAGCAAACTGAGCTATTAACTTTTTTTTCCCAGCAGTAACTGAACTGTTCACAAATGCTCTGAAGAATAAATGTGTATTTCATCAGTATTTAAGAATCATTCCCTATGTTTTTATCATCAACTAGTAGAAGACAATACCAAATCATACCAAAGAAAAGCAGACTTTATGCCTTCGGGAGCATGCTGAACTGTTCTACAAGAAAGTAAGATTTAGTCAAATAATATTCATGAAACGTGCATTTAAATAGTCAATTCCAACTACCCTAGACATACTTGCAGACTGAAAACAACCTGTTTGGCAACACTTTTTTCTGTGATATATCAAAGTAAACTTTTATGAAGGAAAGTGTATGCTCTATTTATAGACCAGAAGGCATTTTTGAAAAGCCGCAAATGACAAGCTAAAGAATGAAGTAAGTCATAATCAGTGTCAAACCTTAAACTTCCTCACACAAAACATATTTGGACAATGGAACAAAAGTCAATTATGCTATTAAAATTGTTTCAACGATGAATTAGGTTATATCTGGGTATGTTTTAGTTTGTTGTGTTGTTGAAAACTTTCAATATATATCACTCACACTTTCAAATACTGCTTAAATATAATGGATAAACCTAGCAAATGCATTACAGTAAGTGAAAAAGTCTGACATAAAAGACCACATATTATATGATTCTTTTTATATGTAATGTCTAGAACAGGCCTAACTATAGAAACAGAAAGTGGATTAATGGTTGCCTTAGATTTGGAGCCCTGGGAAGACTAGAGAGTGATCATTAAAGAGTATAGAATTTCATTTTGTGTTGAGGAAACTGTTCTCTAGCTAAATTGCAGTGATGGTTATATAACTGAATACAGTAATCCCTCTTTATCCAGTATTACTTTTCAGGATTTCAGTTACCTGTGACTAAGGACAGTCTGAAAATATGAAATTAAAAATCCATAAACAATTAACAAGTTGTAAATTACATTCTATTGTGAATACTGTGATGAAATATTGCATTGTTCCATGTGGCCCAAGACATTCTTGTACTACCCTTTTATCCAGAGTATTCATGCTAATATTTGCTACTCATTCCTTAGTCATTTAGTAGCCTGCTCAGTTACCAGATAAATTGTCAGTGTACTGTTGTGCTCAGAGAATCCTTATTTAACTTGATAATAGCTCCAAAACACAAGTGTAGAGATGCAGAGGAGTTAATAGGCATAAAATATGGAAGGACAGACCAAATCTGGTACTCAGTAACAACCCTGCAGGCACACAGGAAAAAGCAGTATATGTGGAGTTTGGAACTATTCTTGGGTTCAGGCATCCAATGGGGGTCTTGGTTACTTCCCCTGTGAATAAAGGAGAACCATGTGTAATAAAAATGGAACTTAATGGAACATTTAAATTGGTGAATTATATTATGTGAATAATATTTCAATGAAACTGTTACCAAAGAAATAACAAGCTATTTGGAGGGCTCTGGCAAATCTGAATTTATTATTCCAATTCTTTATCCAGTTCTTTTAGTCTAACTTCCTTTTCTTCCAATTGTCCCATCTTAATTTAAAAAATATACAGTTGAGATTTTCTTTGTGTTAATTACATGCATTTAACTGTGAAGTATTATTTGGGCTGATTCTCGGTGTTTTTTGCAAATATGTAATGGAGAACTTACTATATTACAGACTCTGGGAAGATCTCAATGCATAATATAGATGTGACTCTGTCTTCTCAAAGCCTATGATCAGATGTAGATACTGAGTTCAAAACAGGAATTTGTAAGAGAGGTTTAGCTCAGGTTTGCAAGAAGTAGATTACTGGGTTATGTAATATCTAAGCTAGATTACAGAGGACAAAGCATAAACCAGGCAAAGAAAATTTGGCAAGGGAAATAGTCTAATAGTACAAATATGAATTTTAAGATTGAAGACAATACAGAATGTGAACCTGTACATGATGTATCTTGGCTCTTATTTTTTCCCCATTCCCTGTGCTCACTTCACCCCCTCCACCCTTCCCTATTTACATAGACTTTGTTTCCATTTTTCCCTTTTCTCACAATTTTTCCTTTCCCTTCTTACCATTCCTCTTCCCCTCCCACTTCCCCTACCCCTTTGGACCTTTTCTTCCTATTTCAAGTTATCAATTATTCATTTTAATCCTTATTTACACTTTCAGTTTCTCACACTAGAGAAGCTATTCGGAATTTACACAGGTGTGTCCTATTTATTTCACTTAAGGGGATGGCCTCAAGATGCATCCATTTAGCTATAAATGACTCTAGTTTCTCGTTCTTTATGGCTGAGTAGTACTCCATTTTATAAAAAGCCCACATCTTCTTTATCCAGTTTCCAGTTGATGGGCACTTGGGCTGATTCCAAGCTTTAGCTATTACAAACTGTGCTGCTATAAACATGGGTGCATATTGACATAGGTTCTTATAAAACAGGAGGAAAAGACTGAAAATAGAAAACTAATGATAGATTTGAAGCAGTGCCATTCCATGGTACATTTTATTAAACAAAAAACACTTTGATGAAATTTTATGTAATAAAGTAGAAGACAAAAAGATAGCAGACAAGAGCTGGGACAATACTGCAAAATCTCGACCAAAGAGATGATGAATTGTGTTTCGAACAACAGAATTACAAAGAAAAGCAAGTGAACCTGAAAAAAAGTTAGGATGCTGAATTCTTTGACTGGACTTGATTAAATGGAAAATGATTATAAGGAGTAGAGAAAATACTAGGTGCAAACCCCACATTTTTTCTTATGGTCTCACATTTTTTAATTAAGAGACTACAGTTTTTAGAAGAGTTTTAGATTTAAAAAAAAAAAATTAAACAGATAGTGTAGAGTCCCCAAATTCCTCATCCTGTTTTCTCTATTATTGTTATATGTTAGTGTGATGCATTGACTATAATTAATGAAATAATCTTAATAGTTTGTCATTCTCTGAAAGTTACAGCACTCATTCTTCTTTGAACAGTGCTGTGGGAGTTGAAAAATGCGTCATGTCATGTATCCACCACTACAGTCCATGCAGCAGAGTTACTGTGCCTAACAACCCCTCTGGCTCCCATTCTGTTCCATTAACCTAGTCATCTCTTCATTACCCTTTATTGATTATTGCAACTACCATTAAGTTGAATCAGTTTTCCATTCTTCACTAGTGTTTTATTGGCTCTTCTGAATCTTCTGCCTTTCAATATAAACTTGAGATTCAGTTTGTTGATATTCACAAAATAACTTGCTGAGATTTTGATTATGATTTTGCTGAATCCATAAGTCAAGTCAGGAAGAATTAACATTTTAACTATATAGAATCTTCCTGATCAGAACCATGGAATATCTCTTAATTTATATAGATTTATCTTTGCTTCTTTCATCATTGTTTTGTGGATTCCCTTGCACAGATCCTATAATGTATTTTATTAGTTTTATATAAAACTATTTTATTGCTTTATAGTGCTAATGTAGGTGAGATTGTGGTACTAGATTGAAATTCTAATGGGTAAATACTGGTACAAGCAATTGCTTTTGTTCAGTGGTCTTGTGTCTTGCAACCTTGCTATAAATGCTTATTCATTGCAGGTTTTGTTGTTGACTGTTTTAGATTTCTATATAGAAATTCATATCATTGCAAACAAACATATTTAACTTGTTCTTTCTTGACCTAGGGATGTTTATTTTATTTTCTTAATTTGCTAGGAGTTCTAATAGCATGTGAAATATGTGTGTTGAGAGAGACCTTTTTGCCTCATTTAAAAAATTAGAGGGAAAGCACATAGTTTTCCACTAGTAAATATGCTGGTATTTTAAGGATCTTTGCAATCTGAGGAAGCTCTCTTCCAGTTCAAGTTTGCTGAGACTTTGTATGACGAATTAGTCTTGATTTTGTCAAAACCTCTTTCTGCATCTATTGGTATGATCACCAGTGATTCTTCTTTAGCTTCTTCATATCCTGGATTAAGTTACTCCATTTTCCAATGTTGGATGAGCCTGTCATGTTCACTTGGTGGTGGCATGTATTTAATACATTATTAAGACTTACCTTTACCTTACCTTTATACATTGTTGAATTCACATCATTCATATTTTGTGGAGGACTTTTACATTTATATTAGTGAGAACAGTTGGTTTACAGTTTGCCTTTCTTGTAATACCTTTATATCCTTTAGTGCTCTTACTTCTTAAGCTATAAATGTAGACCACAGCTGGAAATATATGGAGAAAAGATATGTAGATGTGTTTGCATGTGACTACTCACTGACTTCCTTTATTGTTTCCTTGTGTTATGAACCGTCTGCAACTGGATTCTCTTTCCCAATTTTCTACCTATTTCCTTAAGTTAAAAAGGTAGAGCTACCGAAACCTAAGATTCGCACAAGCTGAGGCTCCCTATAGAGGAATATTTTATTGTGAAGATTTATTTTCCTAAAAATGATGTAAAAAAATAGATATCTCTCTCAATCCATATTTTTCACCTCTCTCTCTCCCTCTCTCTCTCTAATTCTCTTCCCCCTCCCCCCTCTCTGCCTCTCTTTCTTTCTATTACACACACACACACACACTACAGAGGTCACAGTTGGCTATCTCTCTAGTAAAATTGCTTTATTACAAGTTATCTTAAGATTGTTCTCTTCTAATCTTTGAATAACTCACCAGGAAAAGTTGATACTCTAGATTTCACGAATACTTCATTACCTAAAACTGATTCCTTTTGCTGACTAGTGGGTCACCTTTACAAAGATTAAAGTTATGGAAAGATGACATTGTGTCACTAGAGATAAATGATGTGCTTTGGCTGCCACATTTGTCTTTTATCTCTTCTGCTTATCTGTACATAAATAAATTCAGAAAGCTGAAGTATTTTTGCCTTTACATTGCCTCAAGTCAGTCATCTTAGTAGAATATTGATGCCAAATATAGAAACTATAAAATATGAAGTCTACCATAAAGAATGAGAATTGTTCTTCTCCTGTGAATTTAATATTGTGGTACTGACTTACACATGAAGGCAAAACATAAATGAAGACCATTAGACTTCCCTTTGGTCAACTCTGTCAATGCTGTTGGGGAGCTGGCAAGGTAGAGCACACATTTTAGGGTTTGAACCCTCTTTTTAATCAGATTTTTAAAACTGCAAAGCACCACAGAAATAAATTGTTTGACACACAAACAAATCACAACTCATCAAGCATAGACAGTAATGAGAAGAAAATAACAGTCACTGGGGGAATAAGAAGCAAACAAAAAGATCCAAATCAACTCCTCATAAAAGCAGATGATTAGTGTTAACATCTCAGTTTGAATCACCTGAAGCCTTAACAATGATGTTTCTTTTATGCCCATGATGTGCATTGTCATTGTACATGGTAATTGTTCATGTAGCCTGGGAAGATTTCAATCATAGCCAATTGTTATTGCCTCTGAACTGTAACGAGGTGAGTGGAGTAAGAAGAGACTTAAATAATCTCAGGGCTTTTCTCAGAGAGCTTCAAGAGGAGAAGTGCCCACCAAGAGGGTTCAGAAGCCTAGACAAATAAAGTGGGAAAACAATAGCTGCTCTGTGTATCATCTATTAAATTTTCTTTTAAAGAATTTTTCCCTTTCTACTTTTCTCTTTCTTAATTTTCACAAACTCTAAGGATGTCAAGAAAGAATAGTTCAAATCTATTTCTTTTCTCTTCTCACATACACAGTGACTCACGGTCTATTGTTAAGCACTGATTTATAATCCTACACTGTTAAAACTAAGGGCATTAATGCATAGAGAAAAATATCATTTCTTTTTTTAGGGATCAGAAAATTTCCTTTTAAATGAACATAAGAAAAATAACAGTGTCTGTTAATTAAATATACTACTTATTTCTTCTAGTGGAAATATAACATACATACTCCCAAATTCAGAGCTAGCTATCAATTAAAGAGAATTCCTGCATTCCAATTCCAAATTTCAGAGAAGGAGATAATGATTTGTTCAGTGAGGGGAGGTGCCAGCACTAGCTTGAACTAGGGGAGTGCTATTGCCCAGTATGAGCATGGGCTCAAGGATCTTCTATTGTGTATGTGTCATCGGTGTTGCATGTAAGTGAGGGTTGGATATTAAAGGAGTTGTTATGAAGTGACATGATTCTGAATCTCAATGAAGTGGCTACAGACTGTAGAGATCCCAAGTGTATCTACTCTAATTTGAAAATATCAGTCTTCTCCCTAAAGGCTGTCCATCAAATAATTTAAAGGACAGCATTAAGCCTTTGGTAAACCATCTATTTTGCTCAGGTTAAATAATATCACATGTTACAGAAGTTAAATAATATCAAGAAGTTAAATAATCAAGATGTCAAATAATATTATATGTACAATTTGACTCTCTGTTATCCTTGGAATATAATTAAATATCAACTCCTTACCAGAACCGCCAACTAGAGTAGTCCATTCCTACAGTTAAATTGAAATGGAAGTCTTAGCAAGACATTGATGTCTCCTTCCATTATGGTACCAAAGAAATGCTGAAAAGAGAGAAAACTTTGTGGAGTTAAGTGGTTCCTGAAGTTCTGGAATACATTCTCAATTTGGGGCATAATATTTAGAGGGCCTTAGTATTATTCTAATTTTATTTCCATAAAAATAAGCTTCTATCAGGGACTCAGGAAACATATTTCATTTTTGAGGACTTTACTTCTAGCTTCCTCTTAAAATGTGGAAAAAGAATCAGTCCCACCCTCAAAACAAAAACAAAGTTAATAAACTGCAAAATTATAATGGAATCCATTGGGAAGACAGGGTCCAAAGGTAAACAATTAACAAAATGCAAGGGAATATAGGTGCCTGCAGGCAGCTAGGGAAAGTCAGCCCTTGATTAGCAGGGGCAGATGTCAGACACTAGACACCATGTAAACTGGTAAGAGAAAATCTAGCTAACTATGCAATGGATTGCTAACAGCTCAATATGGGCTGCCCTGAAAGTACAAGCCAGAGGAAAGAGCACTAGCACACAAACTTTTCTTTATGAACCTCAACAATGACTCAAAAGAACAATTGGGAACAAGGTAAAAGCCTGCGAAAATGTTCCTTGATGGAGACCTAGAAGAAGGGAGAGCAGCTATTGTGGTAGAGGCACAAAGCCCTACCTAGATTCTCTGCCTGTGTGTTTCTCGTAGAATAAAACCATAAGCATCAACCCTTCTACTCTCTCAGGGCACAGGCAAAAAGCCACCACAGCTCAGGAAATGTAACAGGATTTAAAAACCTTCCAGGTGGTGCAAAGGGCATGCAATTACACTGGACCTGGCAGTAAAACCTTGATTGTTGTGGGAGAGGCAGAGTTACTGAAAAGACCTTGTCAGGGAGACCCAAGATCACAGTGCCTGCCCGTGGCTGAACCAGAACTACAAGAAGCATACGCTACTTCATCCCCAACATCAAACTGAGTGTTCATTAATAAGTAACAGCATGATATTTCTGGAAGAGTACCAAGAACAGGGAGAAAGACCCTCTCTGAGATACAGGTGCAAAAGGAATACCTCAAGCCAAAGAAGGAAAACATGAAAGACAAAAACAAGAAACCAGTGGCAAACCAACTCACAATATGTATGATTGCACTAAATACTAATTACCTCAGGCTCTACTCTCTTACAACAATTGATCAGCTCTCTACCGAATGCTCCAAGACATATAAAGAACTTTAAAAAGTAACACAATATCAAGAGACAAAGGAATACACATAACTAGACTCAGACATCATCTCAGTGTTTGAACTATCAGATAAGAAATTTAAAATAACTATGATTGCTAAGTTAAAGTACTTTCCTGGAAAAAGGGACAACATGCATGAACAGGTGGAAATTCAAAAAGATATGAAAACCAAAAGACAGAAAATACTGTTAGAAAATACTAGAAAACTTCAAATGAAACACACAGTAATAAAGATAAAGAATACCATCAACAGATTCGTCAGTAGACTTGCCAAGACCAAGGAAATAGTGAATTTGAAGATGTCAGTAGAAATTACTGAAACACAAAGAATAAGAAAAGATGAAGGAAAAAAAGATTATAACATCTAAGAGCTGTGAGATAAATTCAAATTTCCTAGCGTACTCATAAATTGCAAAAGAAAAGTATATAATATAACAGAAAAAATATTTTAAAGGATTGTCATTGAAATTTTTCCAAAATTAATCAGCTACATTCTTCAGAAATTAAAGGTAATTTTTCCGAGGTTAATCACATATTTCAGAAAATATCAAACAAAATATCAAAACACACATATACACAAATTTATATATACATCCATACCAATGTAGACAGCAATATTAATATCAGAAATATATATTAAGAACAAAAATGTTACTATAACAGAAGTACATTAAATAATGATATAATGATAAACTTACCCAAAAAAATATAGTAATTCTAAATGTATACATACTAACATCAGACAGCAAACATCATTAGAACTGGGGAAAAAAAGGGAAAGAGAAATGTACAGTTATTCTTGAAAATTTCAAGTTACCTCAGTAAAAATGAAAAATATACCAAAAATCAAAAAGGTTAGAAGATCTGAGCATTATTTCAATCAAATTGGCTTAATTATACTTACAGAAAACCTCACCCAACTAAGGAATGCACATTCTTTAGAGTGAACTTTTACCAAGATAGACCATATTCTGGGTCATTAAACAAATCTTAACAATTTTAAAAGAACTGATATCTTCTAAAGTGAAAACTATGATCAATTTGTGATTGAATGTCTGTATAACTCACTGCTAGAATGTTTTTGGCACCCTCATGATAACTTGCATAAGGCACAATCTTCAAAAAAATTTTCAGGCTGTGTAAGATACTTAATTACTAACGCCAATGATGAATTTATTCTGAAAGTAAAGACTACAGCTTTAGAACCCACACCTAAAACCATATAGATTACAAAATGAGGTTATGATAAGTTAAAGTAGGTCACCGCTAAAAGCATTGTGTGTTAAGAAATTCAGATTTCCCCTTCCTATCTTGAACCAAATAGGTATCTCAGTGTTCCACTCTAGCCCTGTAATTTGTCAGCATCCCTTTGAGTCTCACCCTGTAACACTGCACGAAGAATGGGTCTTCTTAGTTCTCATAGCCTGCACATATGCAGTGTTAGCAGTCGCCTCAGACCGCAACACCACATCTATCAGGCAGACTGTCAGTGCAAGAGCTGCTAGGCTGCATTATGTATATGCTGTTACCTACATTTTTTCAGTCTTTCTAACAGTTTAACTATAGCCAACCTTGTTGGCAGGATATTGTCATTTCCTGTCTGATGGCAAACTTTTTAAAGTTGGCTTACTGGCTGTTCTGAATTCAGAGGAGGCTTACAAAATATAGGAAGAAGCATATGTGCTAGCTGCATGTCTTGCTGTTAGTCCACTTGTAGTAACATCCTTAACTTTGTATTTTGTTTCTTAAAGTACAGTATATACCATACTATTATAGAAAAGGTGACTCAAAACCTTATGTGGGATTGAATGCATCATGATCATGTGGAATTATTACATCCTCAGTAGGAGGCCAATACAGCTGCCTCTCCTAGTCTCTTGTCACTATCCAATCACATGCATACATGTTTATGATTTCTTGATTAACAAGTGCTTAGAAATTTAAATTTGGTACAATATTATTTATCACAAATCTAGTGAAGTACGCACACATCAACTAACTCCACGACGGCCTAGTAGCCTTAGAGAACTTGAAAAACGTATCCATGATGGAGGACCTTCTCAACCCAGCTCACCTGGTTGGTACAACTCAGTACAACTTTGATCCCAACGTTGACCTCATGTTTGCTGCCAAATATATACATATATATACTGGAGATTGAACTCAGGTCCTTGTATATGCTAAACAAGATCCCTACCAATAAACTACACCCTTAATCAACTTTTATTATTTTTTTTCTTTGGATTTTGTTACCTTCACTCTTCTCTACCTATCTTATAATCCTGTCTTCCCACCTCATTATTCTACCTCTCAAGGGTATGGTACTCAAAATGAATGAGGTTTATTTCTGATTCACTCCTGAGTCACTGGATGAGTTAATGCCATCATCACCTTACCTGCTATTCCCTTATCCATCTCTACCTATTCTACAATATGGTAGACTCTGCAGCAGTTATTCACCACACCACACAAATTCAATGACATCAGGACTCAATTCAATATTGCTAGAAAGGTTATCAATGCTTACAAAATGTTATTTATGTAGTGAAATTTTTCTCTTTTTTCCTTTTTTCTTGGATGGAGTTTGAGTTTCACTAAGTTGCCCAGATTGACCTCAAATTCACCATCCTTCTCTCTCATTGCCCCAATCTAGTTTTATTTATGTTATGGATGATGCTAAGATTAGACACATAGTGATTCATTATTCATCTACACATTTCAAGGAGTTGACAGTAGAATATCTGAATCTGTTTGGGGGATTTACATGTCTTCCTTGTCTACTTTTTGACACAGTCAACTTCTGCAACCAGTCTGTTTCCTTTCCAGATTTTATCACCTGCACCCTGCCCACCACCACCCAATCACCCTGAAGAATTCCATACCTTCCATGCCAGGGCCAACTGCATTCCCCTAATAAGTACTGTTCATACTCCCCCTAGCTCCATTCCCTTATACAAACCTTCTCAGTGCTCAGTACAGGTTTCACTCCCTCATTGCTGTCTCTGCTTATGTTTTTTCCTCCCTTCTCCAAGGCCCACTTCATTCCATCATAGTAGTGACCCCCATCTGGAGTCTCTCCCATGATATGTACTTGCTACTCATTGAGCATATACAGTCCAGGTCCTCTGTTGTACTATTTGCTGAGATTCCCACCAGTCCTTAGGTCGGTCTCCAATTCTCATTATTGCCTCCAGTTATCCTCAATGAAGATTTACTTTGGACAGCCCCTTCCCTCCTGTGTGCCACTCCACCAGACTAATTAGCTCTCAAAATATTTATTTAAATTGCTTACCTAGCTTCTTCTGAATTTTGCAATTTATAAGAAGCCTCCTTGCTTTGTTACATACCAACAAACCTATTGGCACTTTATAAAATGTTTTCCCCTTAACTTAGACAAAATTCTTGATCCCCAGGGTCTCAGATTTTACTTTAATAGTACTTTCCTGTTCTAATATTCTTACACTACCAGGACTTCTCTCTACTATCATACGCACTCTACTAAGGACTAGAGAGTAACATTTCCTTTTGGGCCCTTGCTCCAGGCATGAAAGGGAAACTAAACTGGCTTGGTGCTCACTGACACTACTCTCTACCACAAATAAACCAGTCACCAAATACTTACCATTACTATTGGCCAGGAAATGACAGACTAAATGTTTGATTCCCCTGACAATTTCTATGTTGAAATCTGATCCCCAGTGTGACGACATTTCAAGGTAGGATATTTGAGAGATTATGTCAGGAGAACAGTCCCCTTGTGAAGGAACTAGTGTTATAAAACAGGCCCCAGAGAGCTTCATTTCCCTTGTGCTATGTGACAACACAGCGAAAAGACAGCTGTGCTCACTAAACATCGAGTCTGCTAGCATTTTGATCAGGAACTTCTCAACTTCTAGAACTATGAAAAATAAATTTGTGCTGTTTGTAGACTACTTAAGCTATTATATTTGTTGCTACCCAAACAGACTAAGAGAGGCAATATAAAAAATTTCTAAGCATAAAAATCAAGTTGCTGAAGGCTGGATCCCTTTAATGAAGGGCTAAACTTCCTGGTCATCTTAGTTTTGTAGTCTGGCCTTGGACTATGTCAGCAGGGGGTTATTTTATTCGCATAAAGGTGATAATTGCTACATGTGACTAGTCATCATGGGTGGAGTCATTCAAATAACTCAACAAATGAAATGAGGTAATTTTGTTAATAATAGCAGTCTTTTTTTCTTTTTAGCAAATGCCACAAACATTCTCTGACATTGTTTTTCCTGGTTCTCAGCTTAATATGATGACAATATTCTTTGTCCAAAGTCTGTTATTTTCATCATATTTTGTTCTAGGCATATGGGCTTTAAAACTCATACCTTACCACATTCAAATTCAATCGAATGAGACACAGCATATTTCCATTATCAAACATTGCCATGAATTGTAATAAGGAATCCAGTTTTGTGTTGGTCTTCCAGAACTCACAGTTCTCAAAGCTGCAAACCTCCAGGTTCCTCTTTTGGGACATATCTGGACAGGTTGATTTTTTAAAATCCATCAATCCTCTTTCTTGGTGGCCTTGAGAAGTTCAAGCCATAGAATCTCATCCAGAAATCAGAAACCTTCACCCTAGACATCTTAGCCATAGCCCCAGCCAGAGCCAGAATACCAGCAATTCTTGTTCTCTCTTGGGTTCCCAGATGAGATCACAACTGTCCTGCTTTGCCAAGAATCTTTTTGTGAGTGCTAATCTTCCTTTTGAAGTCTCTGGATGTGTGTGGTGTCCTCAGCTTCAGCACCTTTACCTTCAGTAGCTTAAAGAGAGTCTATCTAATGTTTGTGCTGGGTAAATACAGTATGTGTTTATGGATCTCAATGGAATTAATCTAGAAATTAATGGCAGAGCTAATATGAAAAAATTCCCAAATATTTGGAGATTAAATATCACCTTTTAGAAGTAAGTTAAAAATATTTTAATTTGAAGAAACCTGAGAAAGCAATATGCCAACAGTTTGAGAGGGTAGTAAATTGTGCTTAAAAAAGAGACTCAAAACATTTAATGCTCATATTAGAAAGCAGATCCCACATGAATTATCTGTTTTCTCTTTAAAAAATATAAGAACATATTAAACCAAAAGGTAATATAAGAATGACAAAAAGCACAAATCAATGAAGTGTAGAAGAAAGAAAGAAAGAAAATCAAACCAAAAGCTGATTCTTTGAAAAGTTCAGTAAAGTGATAAATCATTAGTTAGAATGATGCAGAGAGGGAGAGCACAAATTACAAGCAAGAATTAGTAAAGTGACATCACTACAGAATCTACAGACATTTAAGGATAAGGGAATATTTTGAGGCACAGTAAGTCCATCACTTTAATAACTATGATGAAATGGGCACCTTTTTTAAAAGATAACTACTAAAACTCAGAGTGAAATTAACAGGATACTCAAGGGTATGCACTATTATTGTGGAGATTTCAGTTTAAAAGAAAGTGTTAGGAAACAAAAAAGAATGAGTCCTCTTATTCACAGTGTTTTTATCCTTTGCTATTATACTTAAGTAGACTAAATATATATATTTTGCAAATTTAATTTAAAAATTACAATAGTATTAGGAAAGTCACACAGCCATTAACGTAAGACAATTTGAAACATAATTTTTTTCATTAAGTTTGTTGGTACATTTTAGGTATACAATACAATTACATTCATCATTGGGTTCTTGTAACTGTACATGATGTATCTTGGTTCTTATTTTTTCCCCATTTGCCTACTCTCCCTTCACCCCTCCACCCTCCCCTATTTACAAAGGCTTTGTTTCCATTTTTGAAACATAATTACTAATATAAGCTACACATAATTTTCCCTCTTGGAAATTCCATTTTAATTTTTTTCCAAACCTGGTTTTGGAAGTGATTCAATATATTTTAGAAACTAGATATTCATCGATTATTTTTATAGTCATAAAAATTTGAAAAAATTCACCAGAATCTAGAGATGAACTTGTTTTGCATGTTGTTGGCCTGAAAGATGAATAGAAATTCTTAATATTCTCAGTGAAGGATTTAATCAGATGAGAAAAATTTTACTTTGTAATTTCAATATAATTGGAGCTTCATTTGTGCTATTTCATTTTTAACTATAAAATTTCTCATTAGTCTCTGAGTGGTGATCCTGTTTGGTCTTCCAGGTTAATAATATTTTATATCCAGTCAGAAAATGAGAAAGAGATAAAGAATGAGAAATTTTCTATAGCATATATTCTGCCACCCACTAATTCCATTGTATTTTTAAATCTTCATATTCTACAACTAAAGTCATCTGTAGAAGGATTTACTAAGAATTCTTTCTTCAATGGAAATGAATTAAAATCCTGAGAACAGAGGCAGTACAATATTCATGCAATAAGCTCACACTGGATCAAGAGAAATACTGTGGCTGACCTTCATTGAGTTTTGTTTTACTTTTCTTGTTTTTTTAAATGTTTTTAAATTTAGGAAATTTTTTGGATACTATTATAATCATTTATTATTTATATTGCAAGCTGCTAAACAGTTACCTTACAAATTAATTCTGGGTTTTGGTATTTGACACTCAAAGTTATATTGGCATTGAGACTAAAGACATATTCCAAACAGGTCATGAAGTTTAATTAACCTTTTATCACATTCAACTACTTTAAGTTACATGAACTTGACTCTGTCCTCTAAATATAACAATACAATTCTGGCATCTCATTAATAAACATGACAGCATTTATTAACACTGTCATGTAACTAAAGTAAAACTTCATCAATTCAGATCTCAAGGAACCAGAAGTAATCAACCTAGAACTAAACAGGAACAAATTATCTGACATCATATTTTAGTGGCCGGGAGAGCTGAGAAGCTAAACAACTTGCTGTTTCTGTCAAACAGCCCTGATTACTTGTCATTGCAGAAGAAGTTGGTAGAGTGTGGAATAAAAGGTTAATTTACTTGCACTCATACAACCTCTCCTTCTCTTATTGACAAATAACCAAGTTGAAGTTTTGCGAATCAATTTTGATGAATTTGTGAATCCTGATATCGTGCAATATAAGTTAAAAATAAAAGAATATATGAAGTTATCCACGCCAAAGTATTCTATTTATCATTAGTTTTACATGACAGCATCATCCTTTAATGTTTGCAGATTTAAAAAGTCTACATTTCTTGCATCAAATTTCTAAGATCAAATTTTACTCATTTGCTTTTCATTTATTCATTCATTCATCAGTGCCCTTTCCTTCTTTCCTTCCTTCCTCCCTTCCATCCTTTGTGAATAAAGAAAGTTAAACCATTTTAGGTGCAAGGTAATAAGTATATCATTCATATCTTTTTGTTGGTAAAAAGTGTCCTCATTTTGATTTCTTCATTTGTACTGGTGTTGGACATCTACATTGAGAATTTAGACAATAGTAATTTTTTTAAAAGTTGCAATTTTTTATTTGATATACTGTATGTACATCATCACATTTAAATCTCACAGTAATACTTTAAAGAAGGTACTTTTATCTTCATATTATAGGAACACAAATCTCACAGAAAAATCAGATATTATTGTTAAATGTCAGAATTTTCATCCAGTTTCTTTGCAATCCAAAGTCAGCATACTTAATGACACGTAACATTTTCTCCATAAAGGAAAATGTAAAAAAGATCGATATATCTTTTCTCCAATTTGGAATATTATTTATTGTTGCTGTTACTCTACTGACTTTATTGTAGAATAAAAATTCTTTCCTTCTTTCTTTTCTTCGTTCCTTCCTCCCTGCCTTCCTTTCTTGACTAGCCATTTTTAAAAAAATATTCTATAGTATGGAGCCTTGTTGACCTTGGAGGTAGTTAGCTCATTTCAGAATTAGCTAATTTGTAAAAACAGAAAGCAACTCACCCATGAAGATGACTTCCATGCGCCTACCAACCAATCTCGACCATGAACTTCAAAAGAGGTCCTTGATTAAGCTGTGACAGTCTGAGCTACAATTTACTTTCCCTTATCATCCCAGAATAAGTTACTAGACAACCAGAGATAGTTCTAAGACTGGAGACTGCCAAAATAAAGTAATTCAAATTAGCCTAAATTCGAAACCCATTTTCCCTCTTCCTAACTGGGGAAATCACAATAGATGTTCCTATCTCCAGATTTTCCCTTCCCTTTTTTCCTTGTTGTCCCTAGCCCTGCCCGCTGCCTCTGTTTCCCTGTGTGGCCCCTGTGGTGTGACATGACCCCTCCTCTTGGTGTCTGTGTGTTTCCTGAGGCAGTTATCTCCTCATCTGCTGGTCTTACTGGGCCTAAATAATCGGAAAATCCGCTGAAGCTCCTTGTCTCTCTCCCTGTCCCACGCTCTCTCCCTTCTCTCTTACTTTCTCTCGCGCGCTCACCTTTCCTTGAAAAAGAAACCTCCTTCCTTCCTTCTCTCCTCCCTTCTTCCTTCCTTTCCTCCCCATCTTTTCTCTTCTTTTCCATTTTCTTTCTTCATCTTGTATATAAGAAATATGTAGAAATTAGTAG
Organism: Heterocephalus glaber; assembly: GCF_053883595.1. Lineage (NCBI taxonomy): Eukaryota > Metazoa > Chordata > Mammalia > Rodentia > Bathyergidae > Heterocephalus > Heterocephalus glaber. Next base: position 63,650,684 of record NW_028258317.1, on the reverse strand, counting down.
CTATTTAAATGAACGGTTATCAAGCTATTAAAGTGTTGTACTCTGTTGGTTACATTATATAAAATAAATTTTAGCGAAATGAGTACTACGAATTTTGAAGGGACATATGTTCTTTCATATTTAATGATCTTGAGTGTGAAGAAACATTTCAGATTTCTCCCTTGAGCTATCTAAACTTTAGATGAGTGGGTCAGTCTTAAAATATCATTAATAATTTTAGAAATGAGGGAAAATTATTCACCAGAGACTTAAAATGACAGAATATGTTCTTTCCTTCTTATTAACGATAGACAAATACTAAGCTTAAATGTAAACTTTGCTTGGCTGCTAAGACAAAATATGGGTAGAAATTGAATGAGTGCCAACATCACTCTACCCTGAATTTAGAAAATACAATGAACAAAAGTAGCTTAAATCAAAGAACCAAAGGATGAATTAATATTAAAATATTTTACCACCTTAATAAAAGCCATTTTTAAATTGGATTTTTTATTAATTACAGATAATATATACGAATTCTATTTTATTTAAATGTCATACTTTCTTATATGTGTATTTCAGGTTTTGGGGTCTGTTTTATTAATTTTCTGCTGTACAAAAGCTTTAGCCCAATTCTGCTTTATATTTTATTTTAAGTCTTCTATATTGTCCTTACTTATATTTATTACCATTTATTTTTTAATTCCCTTATCTCCTATTTTTTGCTGGCTACTTATCTATCCTTTTTTTTTCTCATGAAGAGAATGCTCTAAACCCACACTTTTCCCCTTATATTTATTTACAAAAATTGTTTTGTGCACTTACCCCCTACCAGTAATAATGGAAATTTATGCAGATATAAAGATGATAAAGATAATTTCTGTTTTGTAGGAGATGAAAAGAAGAATGAAAGCCTGGGATTTAGCTCAGTGGTTCCGCCACCTGCCTCGAAAGCGCAAGGACCCCATTTTGATTTCTGGTACCAAAAAAAAAGAAGAAGAAGAATGAAAAACCAAAATTAACTAATGGTAAATGTGAAAATTGTTGCATCAGAAGTAAATAGTAAATGCCATCTGAGAACAGTGAACAACATCTCAAGCATAGAGGGATGGGATAAAGGACATTTTCACAGGGGTACTGCTGTTAGGACAGAGCACTGTAGAGCAAATGAGTGTTTTCTAGGGAGACAAGGATGTGAAGAATACTCATAAAAAATTACTAGAAATATAAAATGCTGAAAGATTCAAAGCCATAATAATGGTGTAACAGAGCTAAGTTCAGAGAGGCTGGGATGACTATAATGTTCAATTTGCCCCCTCCTCACAAGTCAGTTTCTCTTAATTGCCCTGTATCATAGCCATCTGACACTTTGGACTGCTTCTCTAAACTTCCTTAACACTCTGGCTTCTGCTTGGATTCAGCCAAGGGTTGGCACTAGCTTGAGGTTAGGAGGGTGGAATCAGAGGAGAGACTGTGCCTTACTTCACTCTTCCTAATTCAGAGCAAATGTTCCTGGTGGTAGCTGTATTGCCCCATCTCTGTGGCTTCCCCCTGGAAAATCTTTCCTCTAAGTATCTGATTCTCACTGGGCTCTGGTAACATCTATCTTACCTTGTCTTTTTGATTGTAGGGGTATCAAAAAATACCTACAGTTTCTCCTGCTGGGAGTTACCAATTTTTATTTGTTCAAATCCCAGCTGCAACTTTTCAGTAATATTTTCAATAAGCAATTTGCATTTTAGCCATTTTAGCATTCGTTTCTTATTAGTATACTTACATGGTAGGAAAAAGTTTACTCATGAATTATCCTTAAAATATCAATCATTAAAAATTTTTTGACCAGGTTCAATATAATCTTGGCCTTTAGTAGCTATTTGTATAAACACAAAAATAAATAAAAAATCAGTAAAAGTACAGTGGGAGATAGGAAAATAATAATATTAAGAATTTCTGAATTCCAGACAATATTTCTCAATTAAACTTGGTTATAAAAAACAGCTAAATGGGAAGTTTATTTTTTTCCAGCAATAAATACGTATTGTAGTAGAAACTATGACAGAGATACAAGATAGGTGAATTTCTAGCCAGAAGTTCCTGTCAACCTAGAAACAAAGTAAGCAAGAAACCGTAAACAGAGTCTTTCTGGGGAAAAAAGTTACTCTTGTGTCCTTTTCCCTTCTCATCTTGACCTTGGAATAATAATTGCCAATCCTATTCACATAGAAGGACAAGAAACAGCAAAGCCATCCAGAACCAACTGAAAACAAAAGATTATGTTCAGGAGATAGCTGAGATTAAAAATATAACGAAGAGAAAGCCATTAGCCCTCCAGATACCTCCTCAAATCCCGTTCCATAAATGCCATTTTCTAAAGAAAAACATGTCCAGGTTACATAGGAATGGCAGGTAAAATCAACAAATAAACAAGAAGCCAAGATTGCAATATATTAACGGTGCTAAATTCCTCCCTAAACTATGCTGCAAGAATATATGAGTGTCCTGGGCCTGGTCCCCAATAAGTATGACCATTCAAACTAATCCTAATCGATAATAATTGAAAGGTAAAATAGAAGTAATGATAGGTTAAACTGCCAAGGTTATTTGAGCCTCTGTGTATACATAATATAATAAAATAGCTAAGCATTATGAGAGAAAAATAAAGAATCTACACCAGAGAAAGCAAAATTAATGAACTAGACAAATTAATAATGTAGTTTAAGCATAATTACCTTCAAAGATAAGAGAATTTAAAGAGTTATATTATTAAAAGAACCAAATAGATCTGTTGAATTAAAAAATACACATACAATTGTTGAAATAAAAAAGTCAGTAGGATTATTCCATAAAAGAATATTACCAGCTATAAAGTGCAAAAAGTTCTTCCAAACACATCGGGAGCAAAAAGATGGAAGTAATGAGTGAAGCAAGGAGAAGTTAAATGGGAATAGCTACTTTTATATCTACTGAGAAGACCTATTAGGAGGGGAAGAAGGAAGCCAAAATTTAAAGGGGAAAATATTTGAAAAATAATGTAAAAAATTGTGGATTTACAGAAAGCTGTAAGATTTCCAATCAAAACAGGTTATAAGAGCCTATTGAATATGTTATACATACACACGTGCACACATACACAGAGATAAATATGGTATAATAATTTAAAGAAACATCAAATAAAAGTAGACTACTCTGCACCCAAGCAGTAAAAGTATTTTCCAAAAAAATGTAGTTGATGAGAAAAGACATAGATTAATATTTATAAACTGATAGCAGTAAATTAAAAAGAACCTAAAATTACAATACCAGTTGCACTATCATTTAAAATTGAAGTAAGTATATTTAGGGTTGGAAAGATATGATATAATGGTTATATTTAGACTCCTATTACAAAAGACAAGTTAAACGAGAGAAAAGTGTAATAAATTTATTTAATTACAGTTTTATGTGACACGGCAACCTTCATAATGAAGACTCAAAGATACAAGGGCTACTGGATATTGTATGCTTAGATTCAGTGAAGAATGTTGTAAGAATGTGATTGCACAAAAATGACAAGATCTAACATAATAGATTAAAGGAGGGGAAGTCAACAAGTCCTTTCTCTTTGAATTCTTCTTGGCTCTTTTGTGTATTCCATTCCCTTGGTTACATAGCGGGATGACTGAATGAGGATCATATGATCTACTATCCGGCAAGTTAGGTCAGAGGATTCCTTTATGGCCAACTTTATACAGAAGGTAGCATCTAGCTTAGAGTAAAATTTTTAGGTGTTACAGCTTGCTTTCAGGAAATGGGGTGGTAGTTTCTACGTCCTGCACTGGGGAAGAAGAATTCCAGTTTCTATGACATGCTTCAGGGGAGACTCAAGAGTGAGAGACAATAAGGGAAAGGAAGATCCTGCCTTAGAGGCTGGTTCTGAAGGCTTTTGGTGTCCTTCAGATCAAACTACTTAGCATGCAAAAGTGTCGTACTTTGGAGTACTGTTTTCTGAGCTCCAGTGTTATTATTATCAAACACACAAGCATGAATAATCACAAGCCAATTCTTTACATCAAAGTAATAGGGAAAGAAAAATTTGCTCCACAAAAGTTAACATACATTTTTGACACTCTTTGAGCCTTTTAGCCCTTTTTATTTCCAGTGTTGGGGATTGAACCCAGGACCTAGTGTATCCTATACAAGTAATTATCACTAAACTGTATCCTCAGCACTTGACTTAACTTCTTACAGAAAGTTGAGATAACAGGTTGCTAAATACATGATTCTTCAAATAATCAGTGACTACAAATAATGTTATGTAATATATTCATAAGTCTGAACTAAAACTACAAATGAGAAAGGGTGGAGTTGAAAACAGACCAAGATATTCTCTAGTTTGAGAGAAAGGCATATATTTTTACACATTTCAGAAATTGAGAGGAAAATATAAACTTAAGCCTTATTGTATAAAGAGTATCACTAACAGAATATACGTGGAATGGAGTTAACAGATCAGCAAAATGGTATTCACTGTAAACAGATAGAAAATTAAAAAGAAAGAAAAATTATATTAAAGTACATGATATAAATTTACAGAAGATGTTCTCATAAAATTACAAGTGAATAATAATTTAACCCATCAATAAAGAAGGCTCTCATATTGGATGAAATATGATATATAATAACTGTACATTACATATACATTGTATAATATATAATAACTGTACTCATATACAGCCTCAAACAATGACCTTATATTTTAGAGGAAATAAACATCATTTTCTAGCAAATGAAATGCTTTTATAGAAGTTATTAATGTGGTAATTCTCAGAAAATGTATCAAAATATAGACCCAAAATTCAGCATTATATAGACTGTTATTTTTATAAGGCTATGAAATTATAAATTGATAAGAAAAGTATAACTACAAAATTCCATACATACTAAATAATGCTTGCCTTATGAGAAATATCATCATTATCTATATAGAAGAAGCTAAAGTTTTTCCTGAAAGGATATTTATAATATTGAATATATTTATTGGAATTATATAAATTACACATTATCCACAAATACACCTATAAAATAATTCAGAAAACATCATAAACAATTTTTCTAAATTATTAAAGGACATAGATGGAAAACAAGACCAATTTTATTTACAGCTTTTGTTCATAGATGGGAAAAGTTAATGTTGGAAAACTCAATTCCTTCTACTCATAAATTCAATAAAAGTCCAGTTAAGTATTAGACAAAGGAGGAACAGAGGAAGTTTCTCTCAAAGCCCATGAAAGACCCAGTTTCAAGAATGTGGATCTATTCCAAGTGTTTATACTTAAGAAAGATGCCTAAAATGGAATGCTACATGAAGATCAAAGGTTATGGCTTTATACACAAAAAAGAAGAGTTGATAAGAAAAATGAGAACCACAATAAAATATAAGACAGGATATAATCAATTAATACACACAGAAACATTATACATTTTTCAAGGCTATGTGTATATTAACTAATAAATACAATTAAAGCTTATGTATGAGAGATGGAGAGGAGAGAAGATGAAAAATGAATAAAAGTACATAGGGAAGAATTTGGAATAGTAATCTGTCTTCTGCAAAAGAAAAATGGGTTTGTGTAGACTGGTGTTTGGGATGAAGTGGAGAGTAAAATCAACATGTGCACCTAAGTTAAAACAACAATAAAAATGATGGACATTTTGACCCTTTGACAATAAATTGAACATTCACATATACTTAAAAGTCTCCAGTCTCAGCTCAAAGTCCCCCTGAAAATTTTGAGGAAGCATTCACAGAGGGTGTGGAGCCAGACTCTCTGATGTGCTTTCTCAGAAGCGAAAGGGGCCTCGCAGGCTCACTGTGACCAGTTCTGCTCCCAGGACTGCGGAGAGCGGGGGTGGATAAGCATCCAACCTTCTGCACACCGGTCAAATTCACCAAAAGCCTCCCTCTTCCAATTGCGCTCCATTTTGGGCCACAAGGATTAGAAGTTCATTTTCCTGAAATATTTTGTGATTCTTCTCTGTTGAATTACTGTTTTTATTGAATTTGACCTATGTCACAGGTTAGAGAAAGCTAAATGTTCTCTCTCAAACTATTGAAGTTTTTAAAATTCAAAGTTTTACCAAAAAATACAAATTTTATCTAGAAAATCTAGTTTCAAAATATACTTCACAATAAAGCTTTTATTTCGTTTCAAATGAAAATAGAAATAGAAAAAAGTTTATGTGTCTATTCTCTCACATTGTAAAAACCTCTTTGCTTAAATATTTTAAGAGCATTTCATGTAGTAAAAGTACAAAAGTACATAGTTACTTCATGGAATCTACTAATGAATGAAGCTGTGATTTGTGCAAACTTCATTGAGTACTAGAGCAAATCAATGAAAATTATTCTGCTATAGTATTGATGTTCTGAGCTTTATTAGTATCATGCAACATTAAATTTTTGCATTAAAATTAAAAATAATTAAAGAATTTTAAAGTTAAAATATATGTGGACATATAACTGAAATATATGTTAATATGTGTTAGTCCATAACGTTATTTTATGTATGACTCAGTGAGACTCTTTTTAAATAGTACTGTGCCCTAGTCCCTAGCCAGGCAAAAATACTGAGATCCCACATGCAAAATATTTTTAAAGAATCTCATTTGCAACACTTTACTATGAAAATTATCAAGCATAAAACAATGAGAAAAATGTACAGAGAATGCACAATACACTCATCACCTAGACTATATTTGCTTTATCATACATTTCTCTAGCTAGTCACATTATTTATTTTGTTGTTGATTTTAAAGTAAGGCTCAGCTATTGGTATACCTACTCCAAAATATTTTAGCATATATGTAATTAATTAGAATTTATTATTTATGTTTTCATTTAATTCATAATTCAATGTGCAAATCTTAAGATTTCCCAGTCAACAAATTTTGACAAAGGTAATGAAATATATTGTCATCCATTGTGCCAGAAATATAATAGATAAATCAATATTTTGCTGAAATATTTCATACATATCTATTTAAGGAAAGAAAGAGAATCATGTGTATCTTGGTGAATAGTATGTAATAACTCTCCCAAAACATACAATTTACTATCATGTAGAAAGGGCTCTTGAACTTCAGATCTCTTTTAAGTCAGATTACAAATGTATCTCATCCTCAGAACCTGTCCCAAATCTTGCCATCGGGAACTCTATTTTCTGCCATAGCAGACAGACATACACAAAGATAATCCCATACATGCACTGTACATTTCATTGAAATACACTTTATTTAGCTCTCCATTTAATTTGGATTTTTGTTTACTCATCTTCATCCATCACTCCCTTAGTGCAGGGAGACTAGGTCACCATCCACATAGCACTGTCTGCATTGGACCCTTAACACTTCAGGTTTGAATTGTGAAACTGAAAGTTAGGATGGAGGATCTATTTTTCTGTTCAGAGACATCTTTCAGTGTCCCTAGCAGAAACTTAATTTTACCAGATACCTATTACTACGTTCACCTCAAGGATACAGCTGTTCCCCAAATTATGGTGGTTTGACTTAGGATATTTCCACCAAAGATAGTGCAAAGCAATATATCTCCAGTAAAACTGCACTTGGAATTTTGAATTTCATTCTTGACGCTGGGCTGGTAACACACTGAGGATGCTCTCCGTGGGAGCTGGGCAGCAGCAAGCACAGCTCCCAGTCATTCCCAAGATCATGAGGGTCAATGCCAAGCACTCCACAGTGTATCAGGCTGCTAATGCAGGAGATCTGGTAGTCTGGATGTCATGAATGTATTTTCTACTTATCAATATTTTCTCTATTGTAAAGCAAGGAACATCTATAGTTCACATAGAATCCTTGTTTGCAATGCATAAACTGGATCTTGTTATTAGATAGCAATTTCACTTAATGGAAAGGACTAATTCTTAATTGTATTAATTTTTCTGAGAAACTTTTATCTCTCAGTTAAATGGTAGATTGGCCATCTGTAAAATGTTGCTTGTGTAGTGCTTTAGTTTTAGCTTTAAATAAATATTGTTCAAAAGCCAAAAATAGTGAAATGAGAGACTTAGCTGTCATGTAAACTGTGCAAAGTAGCCTCAGGCTCCTGGTGCCAATGCCCTGCCCTTTACTTCTGGCTGGGGAGCTAACAGAGTGAGAGTCGCGGCAATATTGTTATGAGTCAGTTTCTGCTTTACAGCTATGTAATCCTCGGTTGGCATAATTGGAGTTGCCCACATTACATGTGTGGAGAAGTAAATCTTCCTCCCTAAGTTCAGAAATTTGGTAATTATGTATTCCTGCACCCCACATTATAACATCTACAGGTAAATGGAAGCTTTCATTCAACACAGTTATCACTGTCAGCTTTTAAATATACTATGCCCATGTTCAGAAGAAAAGAACTCTAAAAAGAAACTGAGTAATTGACTAAAATATATTTTAAACTTAAATATATTTAAGAGTAGACAACTAGTCCTGACTACAATTGATTAAATTATTTGAGAATATCTTCATATGAATGATGCTAAAAATAAGATAAAAATTTATGCTGTTAACAAAAGAAGCATTTATTTAAGTTGTGTAGAATATATTATACTCCATATTTAAGTCTATTCCCATCAAATTATATAACATTTCATATTCTGACATTTTTAACATTCATCTCTGGCAAAGAAGAAGAGAGAGGCATTGTAAACATTCTTTGTTAGAGTGTTGCACTGAGCAAAATGTTCCAAAATATGCTATAAATGAATTATCTCAGGGGTGGAAAATTCAATTTAAATAATAAATTAGAAACATATCAAAATTTAGATTCTTACCTTTTAAAAATTTATTTTTGCTCAGGCTTATTAATGCTGGCAATGTTGCTATTCAATCATATTTAAGTTAAACTGTAAATTACTTACCAAATATATATTTGATTTACATGCATTCCCCATTTGTCAATTCTCTGATAAAATTAATGGCTAAAATGTTTTATTGATAACCATGCTTGGTAGATGAATCAGCCTAGCCACTTTAATAGCTCAACCTCTGATTAGAATTCCTATAATCAATCCTTGACATAAATATTCCTTAATTAAATATTCTAAATAATGAGATGATAAGACCAGGTAATTGATAAAGCTTTAGTTACATAGTATTTTCTGCAACATACGAAAGTTTATAAATACAGGTTTGAATAAGCTGTGCAGATAGCCTGTGTTCTCTAGTTTGTTAAAATTCTTTGAAATGTTTTGAAGAATGTTTATATGTAAAGTAACCATGTGGTAGTAACTGATTTCTCACTTGCAAGTGGGGATAATAGACTATCAAAACTAAAATGCCTATATATCTGCCTAAATAACTCCAGACTAACCATCCAAATCACTCCAAAACTGGTTGTTTTATACACTGTGTATTCTTTTTTGTTTTGTTTTTTTGTTTGGTACCAGGGATCGAACTCCGGTCCTTGCGCTTGCGCAGCATGCGGTGAAAACACTGAGCTAAATCCCCGGCCCTACATTGTGTATTCTTTAGCATATCATTCCTTGGTAATTTAAACCCAACCTTCTTCAAAATGATTAAAGTTTTATTTGTTGCATTTATATTTTAGTGGCTCTCAGTGTGATACTTTCAAGGCATTCCTGTTTCTTTTTTTTCTTTACTTTTTTTTTTTTTTTTTTTTTTTTTGCGGTATCAAGAATCGAACTCAGGACCTTGTGCTTTCCAGGCAGGCATGATGCTGCTGAGCTACATCTCTGGCCCTTTGAGAGAGATTATGAATGGAAGCCTTAACAGAAAGATAGTACTCTACTTCTGAAAATGCACCAAATCAGACATATTCTAGGAAATGGCTACCAGGAAATTTGTAAGAAGATAATTTTTTTCATTCTTCAGCTTTATCATGAAAGAAGAAAATGGTCCTCTTGACATGAAACACTATCTTTTATAAGAAGGTTAAAATGAGTACAGGCAAGTACTGTACTACTTAATTTTAAATTGTAAATACAAAAACAAAGATTTCAAGAGAAACTGCGGAAATAGAAATAAATGAAGAGAAATAGCTAGATATCCATGCTAGACAATCGTGACAGCACATGGCTCACCAGTGCCAAGGAGCAGCTCAAGATACCCCTTCCTGTATAGACCATTAAAGAAGCCCTAGGCAAAAACACCATCCCAAGGGGGACTCTGCCTGTGTGTGAGCACCAGAAGCTACTGAGGCCCGTGTCAGTTGTTACACCTAGAAGCCTTCTCGGTTGTATGCAAACTGAGGCCAAGTGACATTGTTGAGTTGACTCATGTGGTGGAGGGATAAAGCAGAAGTAGAGGCTCTGTGCCCAGAACAAACCAAACCCAAATAAAGACTAGAAGACTGCAAAGTAACTGTCTGGAATCAATCCTTCGTCTTTTAAAGATTCATTAAAATTCCCCACAAAATATTGGGAAAAGTCAATGTGATTGGGTTTTTTTGTTAAATTCTTTTATTGGTACATTGTAGGTATACAACACAATTACATTTCTCATTGGGAATTGTACCTTTATATAATGCATCTTGGTTCTTATTTGTTCCCCATTCCTAGCCCTCCCTTCACCCCCTCCACCCTTCCCTATTTACAAAGACTTTATTTCCAGTTTTTCCATTTCGCATCATTTTTCCTTTCCCCTGCCCGTCCCAGTACCCCTACCCCTTTGGACCTTTTCTTCCTATTTTACATTATCGATTCTTCATTCTAATCATTGGGACATTTTAGGTATACAATACAATGACATTCATCATTGGAAATTTGCACCTTTACATAGTCTCTCTTGGTTAATTTTCCCCCTTGCCCAGCCCTCCCTTCAACCCCTCCAGTCCTCCCTATTTACAAAGATTTTGTTCCTATTTTTCCATTTTCTCATATTAATCCCATTCCCTTCTATCCTTTCCCCTAGCCCTCCCACTTCCTTCCCCTTTGCCCCTTTTCTTCCTATTTCACATTATCTATAATACATTTTAGTCCTTATATACACTTTCAGTTTCTCACAACAGAGAAATTATTCGGTATTTATACGGGTGTGTCCTATTTATTTTACTTAAGAGTATCGCCTCATTGTGCATCCACTTAGCTATAAATGTCTCTAATTTCTTATTTTTATGGCTGAGTAGTACTCCATTTTATTAAAAAAAAAAACATTTTCTTTATCCAGTCTGCAGTTGATGGGCATTTGGGCTGTTTCCAAGTTTTAGCTATCACAAACTGTGCTGCTATGAACATGGGTGTACATATATCACTGTGGTATGATTCTTTTAATTCTTTGGGGAAGATCCCCAGCAGTGGAATAGCAGGGTCAAATGGGACTTCCAGTCCTAGTTCTTTGAGGTATCTTCATACTGATTTCCACAGTGGTTGCACCAGTCTACACTCCCACCAGCAGTGGAGCAGGGTTCCTCTTTCCCCACAGCCATGCCAGCATTTGTTATTGGTTGATTTCATGATAGCAGCCATTCTTTCTGGAGTGAGGTGGAATCTCAGCATTGTTTTCATTTGCATCTCTTCAATGACCAGTGATCTTGAACATTTTTTCATGTATTTATTTGCTATTTCTACTTCTTTGTGTGAGAAATGTCTGTTCATTTCAGATGCCCATTTTCAGATTGGGTCTTTAAATTTGTGAAGTCTGATCTTTTTAAGTTCTTTATAGATTACAGATAGTAGACCTTTGTCTGAGGAAGAGCAGGTGAAGATTTTTTCCCACATTGTGGATTGTCTCTTCACACTGCTGGTGGTTTCTCTTGCTGTGCAGAAGCTTTTGAATAAGAAGAGATCCCACTTGTTGATTGTTTGTGCTAGTTCATGGGCAACTGAGGTTTTGTTCATAAAATCTTTTCCTACACCAATGTCTTCAAGGGTTCTACCTAACCTCTGTTCCAACTGGTTCAGAGTTTCTATTTTAATATTTAGATCTTTAATCCATTTTGATTTTCGTTTAGTGCATGGCAAGAGATACAAGTCTACTTTTAATCTTTGGCAAGTTGAAGCCCAATTTTTCCAGCACCATTTATTAAAGAGGCTATCTTTCCTCCAGTGAGGGTGTTTGGCTCCTTTATGGAAGATGAGATGGCTGAGTGTGTCTGGCGTTGTTTCTGCATCTTCTAATCTGTTCCACTAGTCCTCAGATCTGTTTCTTTGCCAGTACCATGCTGTTTTTATCACAGTAGCTTTGTAGTAGAGTTGCAGGTTGGGAATTGTGATACCCCCTGCCATGTCTCTGTTACCTAGAATTGCTTTTGCTATTCTGGGTCTCTTCTTGTTCCAAATGAATTTTTGGATTGTTTTCTCAAGGTCCATGAAGTATGTTGCTGGGATCTCAATTGGAATTGCATTAAATCTATATAGAAGTTTTGGAAGTATGGCCATTTTCACTCTATTAATCCTTCCTACCCAGGAGCAGGGGATGTCTGTCTATTTTCTGGTATCATCTTCAATCTCTCTTTTCAGAGTGCCATAGTTTTCAGAGAAGAGGTCTTTGATTTCTTTCATTAGGTTCATTCCTAAGTATTTCAGTTTTTTGAATGCTATTGTGAAAGGAATTATTTCCCCTATTTCTCTCTCAGTGAGTCTGTCATTCCTGTAGAGGAAAGCTATTGATTTTTGTGTGTTGACCTTGTAACCAGCTACTTGACTGAATTTGGTTATTAAGTCTAGAAGACTTTTGGTGGAGTTCTTGGGGTCTTCTATATAGAGTATCATGTCATCTGCAAATAATAACAATTTGACTTCTTCATTTCCTATCTTTATTCCTTTTACTTCTTTCTCTTGTCTAATTGCCATGGCTAATGTTTCCAGAACTATATTGAACAAGAGTGGTGATAGGGGACATCCTTGCCTTGTTCCTGATTTTAGAGTGAAGGATTTCAGTTTTTGACTATTTAGTATGATATTGGCTGTTGGTTTTTCATAGATGGCTTTTATCAGTTTGAGGTAGAGATCATCTATTCCAATTTTTTGTAGGATTTTTATCATAAATGCATTTTGGATTTTGTCAAATGCTTTTTCTGTGTCTATGGAGATAATCATATCGTTTTTGTCCTTGGCTCTATTGATATAATGTATTACATTGATTGATTTGCATATATTGAACCATCCCTGCATCCCTAGGATGAATCCCACTTGATCACTGTGTATGATCTTTTTAATGATCTTCTGCATTCTGTTTGCCAGTATCTTATTAAGGATTTTTGCATCTAGAGTCATTAGTGAGACTGGCCTATAGTTCTCCTTTTCGGTTGGTCTTTCTCTGGCTTGGGGGTCAAGGTGATGCTTGCTTCCAGGAATGAATTTGGGAGTATTGCTTCCCTTTCAATTTCATTGAACAGTTTAAACAGTAGTGGCAGCAGTTCCTCTCTAAATGTCTTATAGAATTCAGCAGTGAAGCCATCAGGGTCCAGGCTTTTCTTAGTTGATAAGTTTTTAATTGTGTTTTCAATTTCATTGGTTGATATTGGGTTGTTCAGAATTTTTAGGTCTTCTTCGTTCAACTTTGGTAATTCATATGTATCTAGGAATCTGTCCATTTCTTCTGTGTTGTCCGTCTTATTGGCATATAGGTTCTGGAAGTAGGTATTGATGATCCTCTGGATTTCTGCTGGGTCTGTTGTCATTTCACCCTTTTCATTCCTAATTGCATGGATTTGGGCCTTTTCTTTCCTTTTTCTGACAAGGTTGCCTAAGGGTTTGTCAATTTTGTTGATTCTTTCAAAGAGCCAACTCTTGGCTTTATTGATTTTTTGTATCGTTCTCTTAGTCTCCATCGCATTGATTTCTCCTTTGATCTTTATAATTTCCTCCCTTGTATGAGCTTTGGGGTTGTCCTGCCCTTCTTTTTCTAGAAGCTTGAGGTGCAGCATCAGGTTGTTTCATTGGGCTCATTCTGTTTTCCTAATATGTGTATTCACTGCTATGAATTTCCCTCGTAAGACTGCTTTCATTGTGTCCCATAGATTTCAATATGTTGTATTGTCATTGTCATTTAATTGAAGGAACTGTCTGATTTCTTCTTTAATTTCCTCTGTGACCCACTAGTTATTCAGAAGTGTGTTGTTCAATTTCCACATGTTTATGAAATTTTTCCATTTTCTTTTGCTATGGATCTCCAATTTCATCACACTATGGTCTGATAATATACAGGGGATAGCTTCAATTCCTTTGCACTTACTTAAACATGTTCTATGTGTGAGTATGTGGTCTATTTTTGAGAATGACCCATGTGCAGCTGAGAAGAATGTGTATTCTGATTTTGTGGGGTGGAAGACTCTGTAAACATCTGTTAAGTTCATTTGTTCAAGAGTTTGATTGAGTTCTAGTATTTCATTACTTATTTTTAGTCTAGTTGATCTATCTGTGGCAGTGGGGTGTTGAGGTCCCCCACTACAATTATATTAGTGCGTATATGACTTTTCATGTCTGTTAGTATTTGTTTTATATAGTTGGGTGCACTAGTGTTTGGTGCATAAATATTTATGATTGTCATCTCTTCCTCTTGGATTCTTCCCTTTACAAGGATATAGTGTCCTTCTTTGTCTCTCTTAATCAGTGTTGGTTTGAAATCTACTTGATCTGCAAAGAGGATAGCTACTCCTGCTTTTTTTCAGGTTCCTGTCACGTGGACTATTGTTTTCCACCCTTTAACTTTCAGTCTATGAGTTTCCTTTTGAATTAAGTGTGTTTCTTGTATGGAGCATATTGTTGGATTTTGCTTCTTGACCCATTCTGCCAGTCTATTTCTTTTGATTGGTGAATTGAGACCATTAACATTGATGGTTATAACTGAAACGTATTGACTTGTCATTGCCATGACTTTTTCTTTTTGTTGGGTTCTCCTCCTTTCCATTTAATTTCTTGTCATGCCAGATGGGTTCATTCTGCTTTGCTTCCTGGGGTTGTGATCCTCAATGTCTGTTCCTAGGCTATTGTGTAAAATTCGTTGCAGTGCTGGTTTGGTATTCACGAAGTTCCTAAGGTGCTCTTTGTCATGAAAGTATGTTATTTCTCCATCAGTTTTGAAAGACCGTTTTGCATGGTACATCAATCTTAGTTGTAAGCTCTTTTCTTTTAGGGCTTGGAATACGTCACTCCAAGCTCTTCTTGCCTTGATGGTTTGTGTTGAGAAGTCTGCTGTGATTCTGATGGGCTTTCCTTTGTATGTGATTTGTTTCCTTTCTCTAACTGCTTGTAGAACTTCGTTCTTCTGTTGAGTTTCTGGAATCTTAACAATTATATGCCTATCTGTAGTTTTTTTTGATCAAGGCTATTTGGAGTCCTGTATGCCTCATTTATCTGTATGTCAAGCTCTTTTCCCCTGCTTGGGAAGTTTTCTGCCATTATTTCTGTGAATAGTTTTTTATGTCATCTACACTCTCTCCTGTTTCTTTATTGATTCCAATCAGTCTTATGTTATTCTTCTTTGCATCGTCTAGAAGCTGCTGGATTGATTTCTCATGTTCCCTTATAATTTTGAAGCAATTTTTCTTTTCCTGGTCACTAATTGCAATCTTATCTTCTATATCTGAAATTCTGTCCTCACATTGGCTCATTCTGGTATGTAGGGTTTCAGTGGAGTTTTTGATCTCCTGGAAATCTATTTGCATTTGTTTTATGGATTCCATTTGTTTCCTATGTTGGGATTCCATCATGTTCCTCAGCTCCTCTCTAGATTTATTAATCATGTCTTGCACTAGGAGCACAATTTCTCCTGTTATCTGAGAAATTATTTCTGATTTCATTTTTTCCAGATCCCCTTTTGTTGCCAGTTCAGTGGGTCCAGGTGGTTGAGTATCAGAGTGTTCCATCTCATTTCCCTTTGGGGTTGCTGTAGGTGATCTGGAAGTCTGGTTTTGAGACTTATTTATGTATTTTCTCATTTCGACTGGGTGAGGGGGTTGTTGGCACCTGCTCGGATTACCTCCTCTGAGCTGGGTGAGTTGAGACAGAGGCCCGGTGCAGTTGTAGGGATGGTGGCCCAAAAGCCCTTTCCTGTGGTCTGGGAGCAGTGGGAGGCATGGTGGCCAGGAAGCCCCTTCCTCTGGACCAGGAGCAGTGGGACGGCGGCTCAGTAGCCCCTACCTCTGGGCCAGGAGTGGCGGGACTCAGTACCATGTTC